>NC_062562.1:102363302-103048927 GCF_022837055.1 Prionailurus viverrinus | reverse complement strand
GTTTAATTAGGCCACTGAGTGGAATCCCCTAAGACCAACAAGAATTGAACAGCTAATAATCAGTTTATTCTTTGCTGATTACCAGTAAATCATGTCCCAAACACAACCCTGGTCCCTTCTCTAATTATGAATACATTTTCAGGCTTCTCCTTTAATCTCTATACTTTTTATGGGTGCACAAATCTTAATCAGCTATCTGTAAGAGTGCCTACAACCATTAGTGTCTTTGAAAGGCCTTCCTACTGTTTAGGAAGTAAATATTTGCATCCTTTTGTGCCACAATGGTAAACATTAGCTGATCTTACAAGGGAAAATAAGAGCATAGGAGGCAAGTGCACATCAATGTAGGTCAGATTCTTTCTAAACAAAGATTATTTTTCCTCATAAACTGTTTGTTCTTTATGGAAATTTGTAATTTTACACAGAAAGAAAGGAAGAAAAAGAAGGAAGGAAAAAATTGTCCATGGTTCTACCATGAGAAGAGAATCACTGATGGTATTTTCATTTATTTCCTTCAACATATATTTGGGGAAAGAAATATATATGTCTCATGTATGTGCTTATAGGTATGTATAGATAATATTGCATCCTACTATTAGAATTTAATAAAAATGCATTCTCTAGGTATACTTTTTAAATATTTAATGACTGCATAATTTTCTTTAAAGTGGTATAATATAATTTAACAGTTACTAGCAATCATTTAGTTTCTCTTTTTTGACATGATGAAAAGCTCTTTGATGCCTGAGGATTTAAAAATCATTTTACATTTATGATTATATCCTACAGATATATTGAAAAGAAACAAACTTAATACTTGCTTAACTTGTCTTCCAAACACCAAGTTCAAAGAAGCACTCTACTTTGTGGGCTCAGGTTCTTTATTTGGTTATAATAATTTCCATCTGTAGAATTCTATTATTTTTTCACCATTAATTTTTTTTATCATTCTGGATTTTTTTAATAGCTCAGCTCTATAGATTCTGAAATCCATAGCTGCTACCTCTTTCAAGTATTCTAACCTAAATTTTCTGCTCATCTTCATTCTGGAAATCAATTTTATGTGAGTAAATTTCCTCACTAGTTCAGTCTTTGGTGATAACAATGCTGCTACTAAATATTTGCAAAATAACTGTCAATATCTTTATCGATAACAACAGCTATCGTTTATTTATTCAATGCCCATTACGTACCAGAAAGTTTATGGCTACTTCCTATGAGGTAGATTTTGTCATCACCATTTTTTTTTCAGAGAAGGAAACATGCTCAGAGAAGTGAAATAACTTGCTAACTTCCACTGGCTGCCATACAGCAGAGGTAGGTTTCAAACATAGAATTGTGAGTCCAAAGCCCATGCTAACTTTATTGAATGATGTATCTTCTAGCCAGATAGTTAACAATAAAAAAGTGGTGTAGGAAGATGGTTAGTCATGGGGGTTATTAAAGTAGGGGGTGGGTGGGTTGGTTAGGAGGTGAACTGGTAATTCATAACTTGCCTGAGAGAGTAGACTCCACTGAATTTGAGTCAACCCACTTTTATTCAATTCTGTGCTATTTACGAGCTTTCTAATATTAATTTAATCTTTATTGGTCTCAGTTTCTTTATCTAAAAAATGGGGATTATGATGAGTACTGTATAGAATTGTCATGAGATAAAGCATATAAACTGCTTAGTCCAATACTTGGTCCACAGTAAACCCTCCATATCTATCATCATCATCCTCACCCTCATCATTGATGTTGTTATCATTTTGTAGTCATTACTGTATAATTGATTAAAAGTTCCTTGGGGCGCCTGGGTGGCGCGGTCAGTTAAGCGTCCGACTTCAGCCAGGTCACGATCTCGCGGTCCGTGAGTTCGAGCCCCACGTCAGGCTCTGGGCTGATGGCTCGGAGCCTGGAGCCTGTTTCCGATTCTGTGTCTCCCTCTCTCTCTCTGCCCCTCCCCCGTTCATTCTCTGTCTCTCTCTGTCCGAAAAATAAATAAACGTTGAAAAAAAATTAAAAAAAAAAGTTCCAAATGCAAATAAGTCTATGCAAAAAAAGCAAATAGAAATGAACACAGTTTGATAGAAAAAATAATAGTCCAAATCTTATGCCAACTAATGTTAAATGTCAAAGAACACAAACCCAGAATAGAATGGAAGGAGGGTAACTTGCAGTTCCAAATCCCTGAACTAACACTGGATGATGCAGTTCAAGAAAGGTGTAAACCCAAAAAAGAAAAAAAAAATTTTGCTTTGTTAACAAATGAGATTTGAATAGGTTAAGTAAGTTGTACTCTTTTTTTCTTTATTTCCTACTGTATTTGGAAAATCACTTTAATTTTTTAGAGTTATGTTTTCTCTTAATTCTTCCAAAAGGAAATTTCTGGTGCCTATTAGATAGATGAATAAGTAAGTGCATTACTCTGCATTAAAAGATGTATAAGGAAATAGAGTGGACCCTGTGATGTACTGCCCAGTTGCCATACAGGACTGAAGCCCTCATTCCGTCTGCTTGCTAAGGTGTTGAAGTTCAGTATCTCAGAGCTGCTCCTACTCCAGAAATTGCCTTCAGCTTAAGGAAGCTGCCATGCCTAAGGGTATATCCTTTCCCTTTCCTTTTCCCTGAACAGAGCCTGCACGGAATGATTGATCCATGTGGGTGGTGGAGAGGGTGTATGTAAAAGCCCAGCCCCTTCGCCTCATTTGGAATAACTCTATAAGGCAACCTCAGTTCCAGAGTTCCCTATGGGATTGGCCAAATCCTCCATGGCAACTGCATAGCTATGTACTTTTTCCCTCTGTTCAATTCTCCTTCCCTCACTTCTCACAGATGTTCCCAAGAGCATTCTCCAGTACAGTCCTTGCATGCAAATCTCAGAGCCTGTTTTCTGAAAATCTAACTTATACCATGTAGTTTGTAAACTGTAATTTTTACTTTTTATAACCTCATACTTTTATTAAAGATAAAGTTACTTGTGTATCTAAGTATTTAAGACCTATTATCACTATGAGATTGTAAGGGCAAAATACTGGAGGTTTAATAGACTGTTGCAAACAAGTAAAGATTTCATCTCCTCTCTTTTCTTAGAGACTTGACTTTAGAAAACCTGTCATCACAATTCCTTTCTTTGTCTCTTTGAAATGTATGGAAAATTTTTCAAGGAAGGGGAAATAAATATTTGATTTAACCCCAGGAATGTCTTTCTCAAAAACCTAGGAGCACCCCTATTGCCCAGTTACTGAGGCAAGTAGGGACCGGACTTCAGTGGGTTCCCTGCTCAAAGTTGCAAAACTTTCTCCTGTCCTACAGATTTGAGAAGTTTATTCTTCTTTTGGATAAAGCAAATATAGAACACAGATGTTCCCTTCATTACTAGTAAATTTAGGATGAGCCATGTACTGTCAGCTCCTCTTCCTTGAGGACCAGTTACTGTTTATCTTGAGAACATGTATATAATAGGCTGTCCTGGCTTGGCTATACATAAAAAGTGAGATTTCCTTCTGTCTTGCAATCTCTTTAACAATGGCCTGTGATGAGCATCACATTGTGGTTTAATGCTTATCTTTAACAAATGAACATCACATTGTGGTTTAATGCTTATTCAACATTTTTCTTTTTCTGTTCTACCTTTGTGGAAAGGTTTTCTGGGTTGTTAGAAAACTTTGCTTTTAATTTTATTTCCTCAACAATATTACATGATCTTTAATGGGATAAGGCGGCATGATAGTGTTTGCTGCTATGTCTGAAGGAGAGAAGTGGCTACAGGGAGTCCTTTAGACTGTAGACGTGGACTCGCCTGAGTCTGATGGCCTAGCCATCACGGTGCTACTTTCCTACCCAGGCTTAAATTTCCCAAACTGGTCAATGTTTGTTTCAGAACAAAATTAGAACATTATCTCCAGAAGTCCCAATCAGTCAAAATGTTTATAAGACCTGAGGAGGACACCTTTAAGTCATCTCCTGATGACGTTTGTTTACATAAGGCTTCAAATACTGATCGAGAGGCTGTCCTTTCATGGCCATGGTAAATAGCTGTAAGTGCTCACAATTATCTTACTGAGCTGGGATGTGGCCTCAGAACCATTCTTAGTCAGAGACACTCAGTAGCAATAATTCAGCACTGGCTCTTAAGATGAAACCTATGTACTACTAGCCATAATTTATGGCATTTGTTAGTTGGCACCAGAGGAAGTAAACAAAGTCTGGAATTCTCTGCTAATTTATGGCAGCAACAGAGATAATGAAAGAACAGTTAGCTTGACCGAATCATAAAATATTAAAGTTAAAATTAGGGTATGGAGGACTGTATGAAGTAAAATCGGAGTGCCTCTCTTCCCAGCTTCACAATCAATGATGTCATCTATTTACACCACGGAAATAGCACGTACTACCAATCAAAAGTTGTTATATTTTGTTGTTTGCTTGCTTTTTTGTTTTCCAGAGAGCCAGTTTTCAAACTTTTACAAGCATATTATTGGCTGAAAGCTACGTGAGGGTGAGAAACTCTGAATTAGTGAGTGTTAAGACATAGAAGACAGTTTCAGGTGACTAGATTCTACAAATTTGTTAGAGTACAGTCACGATAAAAGCAGGTTTTCTTTTTGTCATTTTTCCAGATCAGTCTTTAAGATATAATATATAAACAAGAGCCTTCTAATAATATTATTTTAATTATCAATAATGAAAATTGAAACAATTGTTCAAAATACAATAGTAAAATAATTATTTTAATAAGAAGTTCTAACAAGTCCTGGTTTCTTTTTTTTTTTCAGTGAACTGGCACTTCCACGTGACCTATCTCAAATTGTTTCATAAATGATTCTTAACGAGGTCTTTTAAACCTCATTAATGATGGAGAAAAAACAAACTCCTCAGGTAAGGGAGGGACCTGTCAGAGGTCACAGAGCTAAATAAGTTGGTAGAGACTACAGTTCCAACCCACTCTTGGTTCCATATAAGTGATTTTTTTCTTCCACACCAGGCTTATCTTACCTTCCACTTCCTTAGATTATAAAAACAGGGAAAGGCATAAAATTACTGGGGAAATATCTTGAAAGCGTTCATTAGACACTTGAAAAAAAGAAAGGAAAAAAGAAAATCCTGTGCAAAGAATACATCTAGCCACATTTGGTCTATGTGTCTTTGATTTTAATATTGTAGCTTTTGAATGAACTTTTTCATATATTTAACAAAATAAGATATAATATCTAAAGAAAAAAGAGGAATTAATAGCACACATAAAGGAAGGCAAATAATATCTAATAATATTGCACTCTTATTTTGTGCTTGGATACTGTGCTAAGTTTTAACACACATTCAAAAAGCAACCTTCAACCCATATTTATTGAGCTTCTATTTTGAGTCAGCCATTGTTCTAGATGCTTGACTAGAGAGTGATCAAAAAAATTGTAAACCCCTGTTCTAACAAAGCAAAGATTTGTGTTTTTGTTATACTAACATAGACTGAAGCTTAGATTAAGTAAATTGCCCAGGTTCACACTGTGATTTGCACAGCAAAGTTTCTTCATTGTTTACAATGTTCTGCTCTGGACAGGATAAAAGGAAGAGAAACTACCCAACACTGTTAAACTACATAGCCTCCAGGAAATGCATATTTCAGGTAAGGCCATTTTTAAGAACATATTGATAAAAACGTTATTTTAAAATAGAAGGGGAGAGAAAGAAAAAGAGACAGAGAAGGTAGTCTCAAAATAGTATGAAAAGGTGGTTGTTGTTACCAAATCTTTTTAGACATAATTTTTTAGAGAAGTTTTTTGTTCATAGCAAAATTGGGAGGAAGGTACAGAGATTTCCTATATATCCTATACCTTCACACATGCATAGCCTCCCCATTGTCAACATTCCCAATCAGAATGGTGCATTTATTATAATTGATGGATTTATATTGGCACATCACTATCACCCAAAGTCTACAGTTTAACTTAGGGTTCACTCTTGATGTTATACATTCTATGGCTCTGAAACATTTTTCCAAAATTATAGAATCATATAGAATAGTTTTCTGCCCTAAAATCCTCTGTGATCTGCCCATTTATCCTTCCTTCTTCCCAATCCCTAGTAGCCACCAATCTTTCAATGTCCCCATAGTTTTGCCTTTTACAGAATGTTATATAGTTGCATCACACAGTATGTGGCCTTTTTAGATTGTCTTGTTTCACTTGGTGATAAGCATTTAAGGTTCTTCCATGTCTTTTCATGGGTTCATAGCTCATTTCTTTTTAGTGCTGAGCAATATTCCACTGTCCAGATTTAACACAGTTTATTTATCCATTCATCTACTGAAAAACATTTTGGCTGTTTTCAAACTTTTGAAATTATGAATAAAACTGCAATAAATATTCATGTGCAAGTTTTTGTGCAGAATTGTTTTCAACTTCCTTGGATAAAGACCAGAGAGTGCTGTTGCTGAATGACATGGTAAGAGTATGTTTAGTTTTATAAGATATTGTCAAAATAATTTCCAGTGCCACTGCACCATTTTTCACCATATAAGCAAAGACATAGAGTTCCTGCTGATCCACATTCTTGTCAGCATTTGGTGTTGGTGTTCTGGATTTTAGCCATTTTAATAGGTGTATTATGGTATGCCACTATTGTTTTAATTTGCATTTCTCTGATGACATATGATATAGAGCATCTTTTCAAATGCTTACTTAGCATCTGTATATCTTCTTAGTTAAGGTGTCTGTTAAAGTCTTTGGCCCATTTTTAATCAGGCGTTGCTATGTTCCAATAAAATTTTATTTATAAAACAAGTGGCAGACCAGATTTGGTCTATGGGCTATAGTTTGTTGACCCCTGTCCTAGAGGATACACAATAGATATTTGAGAATTATATGATCACATACAATACTAATGTGGCAATATTTTTTTGAAATTGAAGTTAATTCAGTACTGCATCTGACAATAAAATTATGTAAGGAATTAAAAATTTTCCCCCCATAGGCTTTGAATTAGAGAATTGGTTTTATGTAAATTCATCTTTTTTGGAAATAAAATTCCTCTGTAGAATACACAATTTGTTAAAATAATAAATAGATGGGAGTAACAATGCAAGCTTTTCCAGAGGTTATATCTCCCAAAGGAAGTTGTGCACTTTCAGGCATTTATTGAAAGCACATAAGTATGTCCTGTGTGCCTCCATCATTTGTAGGACTCCTTTAACTTTAAAAACTACTTAAGTATTGCATTAATTATAGAGGAAATTCTACTACAATTGGCAATTGTGACTTTTACACTGTCTTGTTCATTCTCCTAAAAGCAGTAGGGCACAAATAGAGTAACTTCTCCCATTCACCTTTCTCTGAGCAGAGACCAGTAGCCAGCCTGAGTTTTATCAATAGGACCAACTAAATTGCAAACAGGCTGTTTTTAACTTTATAAAAATAATGTTCAAGATACATTTTTCCCTGATTTTGACTTTTTTATTATGGCAGAAAAGAGAAATAAAACCTCTTTTCCCCCTGCCCTCGCATTACTTCTTCATGCTTCAATAGTTTCACAGTTCTCTTCTGGTGGAGGGAAAATAAGTTGCTCACTCCTTGGATGGAGGCTCTTGTCTGAATGGCAATATATCCTCCTCCAGGGACATGTTATGCCAGTAAAAAGCCCTATAAATGAGTTCAAGGTAATAGAAAAGAGTCTACATATGACATGTTAAAGAAGGTGCCTTCTGTTTCTACTTCCTCCCTGGAGGTCAGGGGTGGTCTGAGACAAAGTTGTATAATAAATAAATATAAGAAACTTAATTCTTCATTCTATACATTTTCATTATTTAAGCTCATTCACATAAAGAGGCTTTGGAAATATTCTTCTATTCTTTCCAAAGATTATTCTATTCTGTAGCTGTGTGACTTTGTACAAGTTATTTATACTCTGAACCATAGAATCTTCATCTATAAAACAGCTTATAATACATTCTGAATAGTTCCTTTAGTTATCTTCTCTCTGTGCTACACTCATCTTAAATATCCTCTGTTCAGGGCACCTGGGTGGCTCAGTCAGTTAAGCATCTGACTTCAGCTCAAGTCATGATCTCACAGTTCATGGGTTCAAGCCCTGCATGGGGTCTTGGGATGTCAGCTCAGAGCCTGTTTCAGATCCTCTGTCCCCTTCTTTCTCTGCCCCTCCCTTGCTCATGTTCTCTCTCTCTCTCTCAAAATAAATAAATAAATATTAAAAAAGAAATAAAGAAAGAAAAATATCCTCTGCTCTATGTTTATGAGGCTGGGAGTCTGTACACATTTCTATAAGGCCCATGGTTTCCCATCTCCTCAACCAGGGAACCAACCAATTTCCATTAAGGTTTGCCAGTATTGACAAGAGATAAGAAGATAGAAATAAAATTTTCCTGCTTCTGACTTCTGTTATGGTAGCAGCAAGATTGGGGTGATCCTAGACTTAGCTACCTAGACAAAGGCAATAGCTTTTCTGAGGTGACAGCCTTTTTTTTTTTTTTTTTTTTGAGAAAGAGAGAGAGGATGCAGAGGGAGAGGGAGAGAGAATCTTAAGCAGGCTCCACTGCCCAACTTGGAGCCCTATGCGGGGCTTTATCCCATGACCCTGAGATCATGACTTTAGCCAAAACCAATAGTCAGGAGCTCAACCAACTGAGCTACCCAGGCTTCCCACAGCCGTTTTCAAAAAGAGATGCCTTTTAGAGAATCCAGTCCCTACTGAAACTGTAGGTCCAACAACAAATTAGCAGGTAGATGCTTGGGAGATTCCTTGTATTAATATCTATTGCTATGTAACAAAGTACTTCAAAATTGTTTCTCAGAGCTACAAACAACAACAAAAATTATTATCTCATAGTTTCTGATGACTAGGAATCTGGAAGTAGTTATTTAATAGTTCTGCCTCAATATTTCTTTATTATTCCTCCTTAGATCATTGTTGTACTATATGCTAACTAATTTGGATGTAAATTAAAAAAAATAAAATGTTTCTTTATTTTTAATGTTTATTTAATTTTGAGAGAGTGTGTATGTCACATGAGCAGGGGACAGGCAGAGAGAGAGGGACAGAGGATTCAAAGTGGGCTCTGTGCTGACAGCAGAGAGCCTGATGCAGGGCTTGAACTCACAAATTGTGAGATCATGACCTGAGCTGAAGTCTGATACCTAACTGACTGAGCCATCCAGGCACTCCATACCTCAGTATTTCTTATGAGATAGTAGTTAAGCTGAAACTGGGCTACATCATCTGAAGGCTTTACTTTGGTTGAAGAATCTACTTTCATGGTGACTCCCTCCCTCACATGACTATTGGTCAGGGGTCTCAGTTCATTTCAGGCTGTTGAGAGAACACCTCAATTCCTCATTATATGAGTCTTTCCATAAGGCTGCTTGAGTGTCACCACAGCATGGTAGCTGGCTTCCCCCTGAGTGAGTGATAGGAGAGAGAGAAAGAGAGAGGCAGAAGGCACGACATCCTTTCTATTCTAGTCTAGAAAGTGGTATATCATCACTTTTGCAAAAACTTGTTAGTCACACAGACCAGAAAAGATCACTCAAGGGCATATATGCTTGGAGGTAGGAATTACTGCCTTAGAGGATGGTTATTAATCTTTTACCTCTTCTTCCTAAAGCCCTTCTAACACCTTTTAACTTTCTCTCTCTCTCCCTCTCTATCTCTCTTCCTCTCTTTCCCTCTCTGCTTTTCCCTCTCCTTCTCCTTCTTCCTCTTCCTCTCCCTCTCTGTCTCTGTATCACACCCAGGGTAGTTTCTGTTTTCCTAACATGATCCTTTCTACTAACCCTTCTTAGCACTTATTGAGAAAGTATAATGTGAGAATGGACAGCAATAAGTTATCAAAAACCTGGGCTACTATATTACTGCTATTTTAATAAAGTGAAAAGCATGCGTCTTGGCCTCCTATGACTCCCCTGGAAGAGTTAGACCCTTTATCTTTTATGCATTCAAACAATTTAGCAGTACCTCCATTATAACTCTTAAGGTGTAGTGTTAAGACAAATCCATTTACACATCTGTATCCCCATTTAAATTTGAGCTCCTTCATGGCAAGAATCTTATTTTATGTTTCTTTATATCGACAGTACCTAGCACAGTGTGTGTCTCATAATATGCACTCAGCAAATGAGAAGTGAGGAATGTGGGTTGAGGGTGGGGAGACATGGGGAGGGGTGGTGTTTCCAATCCCCTCCTAAATGAAAAAAGAATTGGTGAATTGAACTGAAAATGTGGAGATCACTTCAACCATTTCTGAGAGAGTAATATTTAGACACCTTTTTAATCTTTGTACCAAAACATGAGGTAGAAATAGTTTTTTTCTGCTTTCTATTCTAAAAATTAAATGGGCCTTTTCAAAATTACGTCAGTATGCAATTATGCTTATAGAAAAATAATTTTTATTTCAGATAGTCAAGTAGTAAAATGTTGGAGTGGGAGGAAGGGCAAAAACAGGACCTACTTTTTATTTTTTTATTTATTTTTTTTTTTAATTTTTTTTCAACATTTATTTATTTTGGGGACAGAGAAAGACAGAGCATGAATGGGGGAGGGGCAGAGAGAGGGAGACACAGAATCGGAAACAGGCTCCAGGCTCTGAGCCATCAGCCCAGAGCCTGACACGGGGCTCGAACTCACAGACCGCGAGATCGTGACCTGGCTGAAGTCGGACGCTTAACCGCTTAACCGACTGCGCCACTCAGGCGCCCCAGGACCTACTTTTTAAATCTTATCATAAAGCAACCTAAAGATTGGAGCTCCCTTTGAAACCGTTCATAGGTCCTGGATCAAGATGGGGAATAACAGCTATATGATTAAGGACTGAAGACTGGTTATCTTTTTTGTTTAAATGCCTTCAACTCATCCTTTTGTCAGGGACTGAACCAGCCATACTGAGAGCCTACTATGATTTCATGGTGTGTATTTGTGTGTATGTGTTTGTATGTGTGTAGGATATGTGTGTGTATGTGTGAACCCACATTTTGGAGGGTGTGTGTGTGTGTGTGTGTGTGTGTGTGTGTGAACCAAGATGCTGGAGGGAGAGAGTAGGGACAGAACTTGACAAACACTGTGGAAGAAGTAAAGGAACATGTTAACTATCTAACAGACTTCAGGAAGATGTGTCTCCCTCACGTCCACGCTCTAACCCATTGTAATCACACTTAACTTTAGGGAATTAAACTGGTACCCTGAACATTAGTTACAATGTGATTTCATAAATTTAGTCCTATTTTTAAGCACTGTAATCTCTGCAGCATAGGAAGGCACATAGAATAAAGTGGGGTTTGGATTCCAAGTACGAGCAGACCATATCTAGCATACTTTAAATAAAAATTAAACTGTGTCTGTACCTATAAAATTTTACATTCTAAATTCTGATCTTTTATTTGTAATTAATTAACAAGCTTAATTGGCATCTTGACATAGCATTGCATCTTTTCTAAGGGTAATTAATTACTCAGGGAAAAAAATGGTATTTATTTCTCTGTGCTAACCTTTTAAATTTTACATATAACTAGAAGGTCAAGTTGTCTACCCTTGAGTAAGAATTATGACAAAGAATATTCCCTCCAAATAATTCATTTGCATCACAGAACCTTAACTTAACACATTACCACTTATCCAAAGACCAAAATAGTCAGCCACCCTTGCAGCTGGGTATGGTCATATCTGGTCAGTGATACTGAGGTGAAAATGTTGTATAAGGTGTGGCCTTAGAAAGGAGGGAGTGTGCCCTTCTCTGCCCTCTTTTTATCTAGCTGCCTGGAATTTGAATGTGACCATCAGAGCTATCTTAACAACTATACTGCATTGTGAACACCAAGATCACTTCATGAAGAAGAGTAAACAGTGATTTAAAAGAGTCTGAGTCTCCAATGATAGGTGTAAGGGACGCTATTTGTTTTTCATTCTGATATTCCAAAGAAAGAGATGTGCATAATCTTTGAAACTTAAATCTTGCTTTTGTTTTCAAAACAAACACAACACAAAATTTCTGGGCCCAACACAAAATTTCTCATATCAAGTTATTCTTGGAAGGTAGCTTGTTGAATTCTTGGATGTTTGTTGAAGGCTAATCTGACCATAGGACACTATCCATATGAATTGCCACAAATCTATACATTAACATCACCTCATTCATTCATTCATTCATTCATTTGTTCTTTCATTCATCAACTGTAGGTCAAGTGCAACAATATGTCCGACATTGCAATGAGTTTTAGTCATCCATATATATTTCAAGTATCTGTATGGAAATCTATGATGTCACAAGGTAATGACACTTTTCTGAGCTATCACATCAAAAATGTAATCCACGACTGCCATACATGTTAGGATGATTGGTAGCCATTTTAATGTGAAGAGCATAAAAGGACTTAGGATTTAAATGTTTGAAATAAGGATGAGGGAATCATAAAGAGAAAAAATGATTCTTAAGGTTTATTTCTTATTTAATTAATTGGTAGTCTATTATCAGCTATTTTATTAGTAATTATTGCTAATAAATACTAGTAAGTAATTAGCACTCAAAGATTCAAAGTAATGTCAGAAATATCTTTTCCACCTGATTGCTTAGAACCTCAAAATCCCCTTCCACAAATTCTGTTTCCTAGGACAAATATGTTCACTGTTACACAGTCTCAAAAATCAGTAAAGAGTGGTATTCTAAAAAATGTGGTAAATCTATATGCCAGTCAGTTCCAAGAGATGCTGGGAAACTGTGGAAGCAAAGGCCAGTCTGGTGGTAAAGGAGGTAGCAGAAATGCACAAAAGGCAGATCAACTCCAAATAATGCAATAGACAGGAAGAGGTAACCAAAAGTTTTTTTGAACTTTGCACTTGATTGTTAATGGCTGACTGCCGCACTTTTGCATATAGTTAATTTTTGCAAAGTGAAATTGAAGACAGGAGCTTTTATCCTGTGGAAAACCCATATGTTTAAGGATAGGAAGTATTAGTTCTTAATATTTTTTTAATTAAAAGCTATATGTGTCTAACTGCTTCTGTACCTTCTGGGGGTCTACAACTCCCCAAATTATAAAACCTCTCTTTACATAGATATTGTGTATACTTAGCACAGGAATGTGTTCAGCCTTCTTTCATTTGCGATGGTCTCATGTCAAGATCTTTAGAACTACACTTAAATTATTTTTGAGGTAAATAATGTTAAAAGCTTAGGGAGATTCTAGAAGATAAATTACCCCCAAGGAGAGTTACAGGAGGCATTGTTCTATCATAGAGTTGACAGGATGCCTCTGTTAACTGAGAATGACATGCAGAAGGAAAGGTTTATAACACACAGTGAGCCACAGCCTGTAAGGTCATTGATGCAGGGACAACTTAAGCCTGATGAGAAAGAGCCTTTATGTAATTTCAAAGCTAGATCCTCCCAGGATTGCTTTTCATATTGACTGACACCTGAAACACAGGGATCAACATTGGAACTTAGCAGAGATGAAAAGAAAGACAGAGTGGAAGCAAAATGACAAACTGAATTAGTGGGATGTGCCATACACTCAGCTTCTTGGAGACACAAAACCCTTGTAATACAGGATTATAAATCTTTAGCCCTGAAGACAAGAGATTTATACAATTGTTATGGGGGGGAAATTAAATGATTCAAAGCAAGCAAACACCAGAACACTTACTATACAAGCACTTTCCTCAGTATTTTAAGGGGAGTCTTGCTCTGTATAGGGAGTCCTTACAAAAGATGTATCTTACTGTTTATTTTACCTATTATTTTTGCAGCTTATGTAACAATTGAAATCCTTTGGTGTCATGTTATACATCGCTATTCTACTTATACTTTATGGACCACAACATGCTGCATAGTCATTTCTGAATTCAAAAGACAAGTCGACCACACATCTGCAAGGAGACCCAGGACAACATATTTGTGAAGGAAGAGGCATAATAGCTACTGAAAATTGTATCTAAATTCCATTTTTGAATGAAAAGGTAGCACCAAAAACTCAAAACAGAAAAGCTAAATAAATTATTAATTTTTAAATGATTTTTCCAAGTCATAATTTTAATAGGTAATTATATAGAATATATATATATATATATATATATATATATATATACACACACACACACAGAGAGAGAGAGAGAGAGAGAGAGAGAGACAGACAGACAGACAGACAAAGAGAGGAAGAGGGAAAAATTACCTCTAATACCAGTCTATCTGGAGACAAAGCCCCACCTTTCTACGTACTCATTTTTTAAAATTTTTAAATATTTATTTTTGATAGAGAGAGAGACAGAGCATGAGCATAAGCATGGGCATGAGCATGATCAGGGGAGGGGCAGAGAGAGAGGGAGACACAGAATCCAAAGCAGGCTCCAGGCTCTGAGCTGTCAGCACAGAGCTCGACGCGGGGCTTGAACTCACAAACCATGAGATCATGAGCTGAAGTCAGGTGCTTAACTGTCTGAGCCATCCAGGTGCCCCTACATACTCATTTTTATTTTAAGTATCACACCAGTTATTTAGGACATATTATAGAGAACAGAAGTCATATTAATATTTATATATGTATACATATGCCATACACATTAGTGTGTATACACATGTATGCATTTATAATATATAGATATGGTTTTGTATCAAGCTTATAATAATTTACAGTCTGGTTTGTGTTGTTGATAAGTGTTCAAAAATGATGTTTAATAGAATAGTACATATTATAGATGCATTACAATATTTAATCAGGTTCTTACTTTTGTATACATTTTCCAACATTCTGAAGTAACACTTTTATATCTATATATACTTTTTAATGAATTTTTATTTTAAGTAGGTTCCACACCAAATGTGAGGCTTGAACTCATGACCCTGAGATCAAGAAGGGTTGCATGCTCTACCAACTAGGCCAATCAGACACTCTAGAAGTAATGCTTTTATAAACCCCAGGAATTCACTAGAATATGAACACAAAGAAAACTGGGGTCATTTATTGTTTGCCAGAGTAACCCCAGTGCCCAGAACAGTATCTGGCACATATAAGATATTTAATTAATATTTATCAAATAAGTGAAAAATGATGAATAAATGAATGAATGCTTTGATTCACATCACTGAACACGAACTTTTGTTGAATTCTGTCAAAATTTTCTATGGTACATTGTTAATGCCCAATTGTTATAATCAAACAGTAATAATACTATATAATCTCTTTTAAAGACTATTAACCATTTAGATAAATGTAACCAGTGTGAAAAAGGCAATTTCATGACATTTGCTCCAATAATAGGTATAATACTTAAGATGTTTTTCCAAAATATTTTCAGTTATATAACTTTAATGTTTTTTTTATTTAAAAAGTTAATTGACTTTTATTTGAAAACAACTGAAATAGGGCATTGTTTCACATTATTTGTTAATGTTTGTATTTTCCCTAATATAAATGGTTGCTTGCTTTCGGCCAATATCTTTGCATTATCTTTTGTTTTATACTATTTACTTGAAGGTTTTTTAGTATCTTCTCAAATTAAGAAGAAAAAGGAAATCCTTACATATTCTTAAAACAGGGGCACCTGGGTGGCTCAGTCAGGTAAGTGTCCGACTTCGGCTCAGGTCATGATCTCACAGTCGGTGAGTTTGAGCCCCGCCTCAGGCTCTGTGCTGACAGCTCAGAGCCTGGAGCCTGCTTTGGATTCTGTGTCTCCCTCTCTCTCTGTCCTTCCACAGCTAGTGTTCTGTCTCTCTATCAAAAATAAATGAACATTAAAAAAAGAAAGAAAGAAATATATGTCTTCATTTTATTACAATTTTTACTTTGTGTGTGCTTTAGATTTCTCTTAATTATACACAGAAGTAAAAGGAAAAATCTGTACAAAAAGTGACCATTTTCATATGTATTTTACTTTCTTCTCTACCTTTTAATATCCTTGACTAAAATAATGTCAGTAGTAATGCCTTGAAAAAAAATTTAGGAAAATATAAACATTGGAGAAACTGTGTTATACACACTCTAGTCTCAGGATTTCAGCCTGTAGTAATTTTTCTCAGGATGATTGTGCCCATAACCATATTTATTTTCATCAGCGCTAATGTTATTTATTTAAAAGTATATAATCTCTGTCATTGCCATGATAATATAGATTTATGAAAAAATATAATAATTCGTTAGCTTGAAATGAGTGACAGACTTTATAATATAAAGAATCCAACTTCTATTCTTGCAGAAGTCAACAAATTCTGAATACATTTTAAAGAAAACTTTGAACACTGACTAAAACATAATTTAGCTACGCTCAGTTGTTCCTTTCCTCTATTTAATTTACCTCAATTATGTCACTTGCATTGAAGTAAATAGTGTAATTTATTAAAAATGTCAAACTTCACATTTCACTTCCTTGATTGATTTCAGCTATTTTAGAAATTATGGCATTGTACTTGTTGCCACATTTTAGCAAACACCACAGGTTGTGGAACTTTCATTTTTTTAGTCTTTATTGTATTTTTTTAATGAAAGCATGGGTACTTTAGGATATGTTACTTTTATTTATATAAATATTTATAACTTTTAAGAGGCCAACCAAGTGACTGAGTTACCTTTAATAATTTTTATTTCCTTCATCTCCATTCACTGTCTAGTATTCCTTTACTATTGAGGAGATATTCAGATTAGCCAAAATCAGCTTCTTTTTTTCCTACTCAGAATTTGGGAGATTGACTAAGAATTTTCCTGGAGAAAAATAAAACAGTGTCTATGTCCAAATACTTTACAGAAATCATCCTTTCATTGTAGAGGACACAAACTCTGCAGAAGATATAAAACACAAAGGAGGTAGCTGCCTTATTAAAAAAACTCAAATATTTTTCCTTTCATGTCAATAGCTAGGTTTAGCCAATATTTTTACGAATCAGAGTTTTAACATTAATATTGGATCTTGCTCCACCTACCTAAAAAGTATTATACTTAGATATAAAATTGCAAACATAACTCTATAAACTTGTAAATTATCTTAAACTCAAAATACCAACATCTCTTCAAGCTGACTGTTGTAACTGATATAAAAGAACCACTTTGATAACTTAAAAACCACATCATTCACAGATGAAGTCTGACTAATAATAATAATAACATGCTATATTATATCTCTAAATAGATCTGAGTATGTTTGATAATAACGAAGGAAGAGTTACAATTTATTTTTTATTTGTATGTGCCAAATAATTATTAAAACTTTTAGAACTGGTTAGTTCTATCAATCTGCTGAGATAATGTTATCTTCGTAGAAATACCTTTAAACATTGTGATTTAGGTTCGAGGCTCTGAGCTGTCAGCACAGAGCCCAACATGGGGCTCAAACTCGTGAAGTGAGAGATCATGATCTTAGCCAAAGTTGGACACTCAACTGACTGAGCCACCCAGGCGCCCCTAGATAAAAATATTTTAAAGTAAACAGTTTTTAAAGACCTTTCTAGATGGATTAGGAAGATGGCAGCATAGAAGGACACTGGGCTCACCTCGTCCTGCTGATCGCTTAGATTCCACCCACATCTGCCTAAATAACCCAGAAAACTGCCAGATGACTGGCAGAATGGACTCTCCAGAGCCAAGTGTATACAAGAAGCCCACAGAAGAGGGTAGGAAGGGCAGAGAAGCAATGCCTGCTACATGGACTGGTGGGAGGGAGCCAGGGCGGGCGGGGTGGGGGGGCAGCCCACCCGGCAAGGCAGAGCCCTGGAAGTCTGGCTTGCAAAAGCAGAGGGGCTGGACTCCGTGAGTTCTGACAGCCAGCGGGACTTAACATCTGGAATGTTATAAGTCAACAGCTCTGCTCGGAGAGCGGGAGGGCAAGAGGACACTGGGAGGAAGAGTTGTTGAGCCCGGGAAGACAGAGCTCAGCTTGGAGGGGAACAAAAGCGCTGGACAGTGCCATCTCCCTCTCCCATCACCCAGCCGAAATGCCAAATGGAACAGGTTGCCATCACTGAGCTTCCTTGCACCACGCAAATGCCCAACGCTGTGCTTCTGTGGATCCATCCCTCTGACAGACCTGCCTCCCTCCCTCTGCTGCAGGGCCCTTCCCGCAGGGGACCACCGATGGCAAAGCGAGCTAAGCCTGCCCCTCCCAATCCTGTGCACCTTGAGGATCCACCCTGGCTAATACACCAGATCCCACTGAAGCAGCACCACAAGCCTGGCAGTGTGCAAGTAGCCCAGCAGGGGCCACACCACTCCACAGTGAGTCCTGCCCCTGGGAGAGGGGAAGATACGGTACACACCAGTCTGACTGTGGCCCCAGTGGTGGGCTGGGGGCAGACATCAGGTCTGACTGCAGCCCCACCCACCAACACAAGTGACTCTGGACAGCACAGGGGAAGTGCCCTGCAGTTTGGAGCCACCTCATAGACTACCCAAAATGATGAAACAGAAGAATTCTCCTCAAAAGAAACTCCAGGAAGTAGCAACAACCAACAAATTGATCAAAAATGATTTAAGCAATATAATGGAACAAGAATTTAGAATAATGGTCATAAAATCAATCGCTGGGCTTGAAAAAAAGTATAGAGGACAGCAGAGAATCTATTGCTACAGAGATCAAGGGACTAAGAAATCATCATGAGGAGTGAAAAAAATGCTATAAATGAGGTGCAAAATAAAATGGAGGCGACCACAGCTCAGATTGAAGAGGCAGAGGAGAGAATAGGTGAATGAGAAGATAAAATTATGGAAAAAGAGGAAGCTGAGAAAAGACAGATAAAAAAATCCAGGAGTATGAGGGAAGAATTAGTGAACTAAGTGAGGCAATCAAGCACAACAATATTCGTATAATAGGAATTCCAGAAGAGGAAGAGAGAGAGAAAGGGGCTGAAGGTATACTTGAACAAATCATAGCTGAGGACTTCCTTGATCTGAGGAAGGAAACAGTCACTGAAATCCAAGAGGCACAGAGAACTCCCTTCAAACGTAACTTGAATCGATCTTCTGCATGACATATCATAGTGAAACTGGCAAAATACAAGGATAAAGAGAAAATTCTGAAAGCAGCTAGGGATAAACAACCTTTAACTTACAAAGGGAGACCCATAAGAGTAGTGGCAGACCTATCTGCTGAAACTTGGCAGCCCAGAAAGGAGTAGCAGGAAAACATCAATGTGATAGAAAAAATATGCATCTGAGAATCCTTTATCCAGCAAGTCTGTCATTCAGAATAGAAGGAGCGATAAATGTCTTCCCAAACAAAAAAAAGCTGAAGAAATTCATCACCACTAAACCAGCCCTACAAGACATCCTAAGGGGATTTCTGTGAGTGAAATGTTGCAAGGACCACAAAGTACCAGAGACATCACCACAAGCATGAAATCTATAGACATCACAATGACTCTAAACCCATAACTTTCAATAGTAACACTGAATGTAAATGGACTAAATGCTGTAATCAAAAGACATAGGGTATCAGAATGAATAAAAAAAAAACAAGACCCATATATTTGCTGTCTACAAGAGACTCATTTTAGACCTGAGGACACCTTCAGATTGGAAGTGAGGGGATGGAGAACTATCTATAATTCTACTGGAAGTCAAAAGAAAGCTGGAGTAGCCATACTTATACCAGACAAACTAGACTTTAAATTAAAGGCTGTAACAAGAGATGAAGAAGGGCATTCTATAATAATTACAGGGTCTATCCATCAGGAAGAGCTAACAATTATAAATGTCTATGCGCCAAATATAGGAGTCTTCAAATCTATAAAACAATTACTCACAAACATAAGCAACCTTATTGATAAGAATGTGGTCATTGCAGGGGACTTTAATACTCCACTTACAACATTGGATAGATCATCTAGACACAGGATCAATAAAGAAACAAGGGCCCTGAAAGAGACATTGGATCAGATGGACTTGACAGATATATTTAGAACTCTGCATCCCAAAGCAACAGAATATACTTTCTTCTCGAGTGCACATGGAACATTCTTCAAAATAGATCACATACTGGGTCACAAAACAGCCCTTCATAAGTATACAAGAATTGAGATCATACCATGCACACTTTCAGACTACAATGCTATGAAACTTGAAATCAACCACAGGAAAAAGTCTGGAAAACCTCCAAAAGCATGGAGGTTAAAGAACACCCTACTAAAGATGGAATGGGTCAACCAGGCAATTAGAGGACAAATTATAAAAATATATGGAAACAAATGAAAACGAAAAGACAACAATCCAAACGCTTTGGGATGCAGCGAAGGCAGTCCGGAGAGGAAAATACATTGCAATCCAGGCTTATCTCAAGAAACGGGAAAAATCCTAAATACAAAATCTAAGAGCACACCTAAAGTAAAGAGAAGCAGAACAACAAAGACACACAAAACCCAGAAGAAGAAGAGAAATGATAAAGATCAGAGCAGAAATAAACAATACAGAATCTAAAAAAACTGTAGAGCAGATCAATGAAACCAAGAGTTGGTTTTTGAAAAAATAAACAAAATTGATAACCCTCTAGCCAGGCTTCTCCAAAAGAAAAGGGAGATGACCCAAATAGATAAAATCATGAATGAAAATGGAATTTTTACAACCAATCCCTCAGAAATATAAGCATTTATCAGGGAATACTATGAAAAATTATATGCCAACAAACTGGACAACCTGGAAGAAATGGACAAATTCCTAAGCACCCACACACTTCCAAACTCAACCAGGAAGAAACAGAAAACTTGAACAAACCCATAACCAGTGAAGAAATTGAATCAGTTATCAAAAATATCTCAACAAATAATCCAGGACCAGATGGCTTCCCTGAGGAATTCTACCATACATTTAAAGCAAAGATAATACCTATCCTTCTCAAGCTGTTCCAAAAAATAGAAAGGGAAGGAAAACCTCCAGGCTCATTCTATGAAGCCAGCATTTCTTTGATTCCTAAACCAGACAGAGACCCAGCAAAAAAAGAAAACTACAGGCCAATATTCCTTATGAATATGGATGCAAAAGTTCTCAATAAGATACTAGCAAATCGAATTCAACAGCATATAAAAAGAATTATTCACCATGATCAAGTGGGATTCATTCCTGGGATGCAGGGCTGGTTCAACATTGACAAATCAATCAATGTGATACATCACATTAATAAAAGAAATGATAAGAACCATATGATCGTGTCAATCGATGCAGAAAAACCTTTTGACAAAATTCAGCATTCTTTCTTAATAAAAACCTTCGACAAAGTCTGGATAGAAGGAACAAATAAACATAATAAAAACCATTTATGAAAAGCCCACAGCTAATATCACCCTCAATGGGGAAAAACTGAGACCTTTCTCCCTGAGATCAGGAACACGACAGTGATGTCCACTCTCACCGCTGTTGTTTAACATAGTGTTGGAAGTTCTAGCATCAGCAATCAGACGACAAAAGGAGATCAAAGGCATCAAAATTGGCAAAGATGAAGTCAAGCTTTCACTTTTTGTAGATGACATGATATTATACATGGAAAATCCGATAGACTCCACCAAAAGTCTGCTAGAACGGATACATGAATTCAGCAAAGTCGCAGGATACAAAATCAATGTACAGTTGCATTCTTATATGCAAATAATGAAGCAACAGAAAGACAAATAAAGAAACTGGTCCCATTCACAATTGCACCAATAAGCATAAAATACCTACGAGTAAACCTAACTAAGGATATAAAAGATCTGTATGCTGAAAACTATATAAAGCTTATGAACGAAATTGAAGAAAATATAAAGAAATGGAAAAAATATTCCGTGCTCATGGACTGGGAGAAAATATTGTTAAAATGTCAACACTACCCAAAGCTATCTACACATTCAATGCAATCCCAATCAAATTGCACCAGCATTCTTCTCGAAGCTAGAACAAGCAGTCCTAAAATATGTATGGAACCAGAAAAGACCCCGTATAGCCAAAGTAATATTGAAGAAGACCAAAGCAGGAAGCATCACAATCCCAGACTTTAGCTTCTACTACAAAGCTGTAATCATCAAGACAACATGGTATTGGCACAAAAACAGACACATTGACCAATGGAATACAATAGAGACTCCAGAACTGGACCCACAAAAGTATGGCCAACTATTCTTTGACAAAGCAGGAAAGAATATCCAATGGATAAAAGACAGTCTCTTTAACAAATGGTGCTGGGAGAACTGGAGAGCAACATGCAGAAGAATGAAACTAGATCACTTTCTTTATCCATTCATCAGTTGATGGACATTTAGGCTCTTTCCATAATTTGGCTATTGTTGAGAGTGCTGCTATGAACATTGGGGTACAAGTGGCCCTATGCATCAGTACTCCTGTATCCCTTGGATAAATTCCTAGCAGTGCTATTGCTGGGTCATAGGGTAGGTCTATTTTTAATTTTCTGAGGAACCTCCACACTGCTTTCCAGAGCGGCTGCACCAATTTGCATTCCCACCAACAGTGCAAGAGGGTTCCCATTTCTCCACATCCTCTCCAGCATCTATAGTCTCCTGATTTGTTCATTTTGGCCACTCTGACTGGCGTGAGGTGATACCTGAGTGTGGTTTTGATTTGTATTTCCCTGATAAGGAGCGACGCTGAACATCTTTTCATGTGCCTGTTGGCCATCCGGATGTGTACACAATGGAATATTACGTGGGAATGAGAAAAAATGAAATATGGCCTTTTGTAGCAACGTGGATGGAACTGGAGAGTGTGATGTTAAGTGAAATAAGCCATACAGAGAAAGACAGATATCATATGGTTTCACTCTTATGTGGATCCTGAGAAACTTCACAGGAACCCATGGGGGAGGGGAAGGAAAAAAAAAAAAAGAGGTTAGAATGGGAGAGAGCCAAAGCATAAGAGACTGTTAAAAACTGAGAACAAACTGAGGGTTGATGGGGGGTGGGAGGGAGGGGAGGGTGGGTGATGGGTATTGAGGAGGGCACCTTTTGGGATGAGCACTGGGTGTTGTATGGAAACCAATTTGTCAATAAATTTCATAAAAAAAAATAAATTTCAATTGGAAGACATTAAAAAAAAAAAAAAAGAAACTAGATCACTTTCTTACACTGTTCACAAAAATAAACTCAAAATGGATAAAGGACCTGAATGTGACACAGGAAACTATCAAAACCCTAGAAGAGAAAGCAGGAGAAAAACCTCTCTGACCTCAGCCACAGCAATTTCTTACTTGAGACATCTCCAAAGGCAAGGGAATTAAAAGCAAAAATGAACTATTGGGATATCATGAAGATAAAAACTTCTGCACTGCAAAGGAAACAATCAACAAAACTAAAAGGCAACCAAAGGAATGGGAAAAGATATTTGCAAATGACATATCAGACAAGGGCTAGTATCCAAAATCTACAAAGAACTCACCAAACTCCACACCTGAAAAACAAATAATCCAGTGAAGAAATGGGCAGAAAACATGAATAGCCACTTCTCTAAAGAAGACATGCAGATGGCCAACAGGCACATGAAAAGATGCTCAACATCACCCCTCATTAGGGAAATAGAAATCAAAACCACACTTAGATACCACTTAACGCCAGTCAGAGTGGCTAAAATGAACAAATCAGGAGACTATAGATGCTGGAGAGGATGTGGAGAAACTGGAACCATCTTGCACTGTTGGTGGGAATGCAAACTGGTATAACCATTCTGGAAAACAGTGTGGAGCCTCCTCAAAAAAATAAAAATAGAGGGGCGCCTGGGTGGCTCAGTCGGTTGGGTGACTGACTTCGGCTCAGGTCATGATCTCACGGTCTGTGAGTTTGAGCCCCGCATCGGGCTCTGTGCTGACAGCTCAGAGTCTGGAGCCTGTTTCAGATTCCGTGTCTCCCTCTCTCTCTGACCTTCCCCCATTCATGCTTTGTCTCTGTCTCTAAAATGAATAAACGTTAAAAAAAAATAGATCTACCCTATGACCCAGCAATAGCACCACTAGAATTTACCCAAGGGATACAGGAGTGCTGATGCATAGGGGCACTTACACCCCAATGTTTATAGCAGCACTTTCAACAATAGCCAAATTATGGAAAGAGCCTAAATGTCCATCAACTGATGAATGGATAAAGAAATGTGGTTTATATACATAATGGAATACTACTTGGCAATGAGAAAGAATGAAATATGGCCTTTTGTAGCAAGGTGGATGGAACTAGAGAGTGTTATGCTAAGTGAAATAAGTCATACAGAGAAAGACAGATACCATATGTTTTCACTCTTATGTGGATCCTGAGAAACTTAACAGAAGACCATGGGGGAGGGGAAGGAAAAAAAAGAAAAAGAGGTTAGAGTGGGAGAGAGCCAAACCATAAGAGACTCTTAAAAACTGAGAATAAACTGAGGCTTGATGGGGGGTTGGAGGCAGGGGAGGGTGGGTGATGGGCACTGGGGAGGGCACCTGTTGGGATGAGCACTGGGTATCCTATGGAAACCAATTTGACAATAAATTTCATATTATAAATAAATAAATAAATAAATAAATAAATAAACAAACAAACAAACATTATGATTTAGCCTAGTCAATCCTGAGACTTGTACTGGCAACATAAAACTATCCTTTACATTCAATTTATCATTTAATGAAATATCTACAATTCGTGTATGTCTACAATATGTTTGTCTGCTAGGAAAATTTCTCTGATTAGAACAAGATCAGAGTAAAATATAAAACTTTTCTCATTGCCCCACAGATAAAAAATTCCTATTAATTCTATCTTTTCCAAAATACCAACCTTGGCAGGTGCTGTGGCTTAGTTCACTCACAGTACCCTTTTGATCCTTTTCCCCCTTGGCTTCTTTACTAGAGAGATAGAAAATGAAGTACTTGAATTTCGTGTGCCCCTACAGCTTGTAGAGGTGTAAAGGTCCCTGCAACAAAATCCAGCCAATGAGATAGAGGCTTATGTCTCTGTCCTCAGCAGACAGACATCTGCCCTCATTTTTCTCCAGCCTCCTTCTTCCTGCCTGAAATACATATTTGAAGTATGGAAGTACAGGAATCACCTTCCACTATTAGAATGAAGGTAATGAGTGAAGAAAGAGAAAAAAAATTGGCCCACATCTTTGATGAATATGTTAAGCAGCTGCATAAACTCTGATCAACCCACTTCTGATCTTATTATTACAGCTGGAAATAAACCCCTTACTTTCAGCCATTGTTTTAATCAGGTATTCTGTTATTCACACCAACTGGAATCCCAGCCAGTGAACTAGCCCTTCTAAAGTGGTGGGAAGATGGTAAAGGAGAGGAAATGAAGGATGAGACATCATCCATGAGAATTTCTGACTTGAACGGAGCTATAGAGAACTGGAAGGGGCCTTAGAAATATTAACAACTCCTCTCATTTATACAAGAGGAAATTGATGCCTGTGGTGGTAAGAAATTGCCATTTATCTAGCTGATTAGTGACAAAGTAAAACCCAGATCTCTTGACCATCAATATTTCCCATTCCCCATTTTATCATGTTCAAGTGTACCAAGAATTAGTGCAGATGTCCTCAATTCCTTTCACTTTATTAGTGTGGTCTATACCCCTCCATTTCACACATAGGCATTTGTGTGTGATATTTCTTTTTTTTTTTATTTTTTTTTAATGTTTACTTTTGAGAGAGACAGAGAGACAGAGTGACATCAGGGTAGGGACAGAGAGAGAGGGAGACACAGAATCAGAAGCAGGCTCCAGGCTCCAAGATGTCAGCACAGAGCCTGACGCAGGGCTTGAACTCATGAACCGTGAGATCATGACCTGAGCCGAAGTCAGATGCTTAACCGACTGAGTCTCTCATGTGCCCCTAGAGTGGTGTGAAATTTCCAGACACACATAGAGGTTCACCCCAAGGGGTTTGGGGAGGGTGATTATGGAACTAGGAAATTTTTATCACTTGGAAATTTTTTTACCTTACCCTCCCAATATTGCCTTCCACTCCCACCCCCAATAAATCTCTTTGGCCTTCATATTGTGTAATTTTTGCTAAAAAGTATAAAAAATGAAATGGAAATTAACTTGCTCTATTCTCCCACATTGTGGAAAAGGAGAAACATATCTCATTTAAACAATAGTGATCACTTTAACTACATACATGTATAGAGATGTATCTATATATATGTAAAGAATAATGAAAGAAAGAGAGAAAGAGACCATATCCTATAACATTTAAAAGCCAAGTCTGTTAAAAAGTTGTGGGTCTCTCATTCTACTTTGTTTCAGGTTAGTTATTACGTGGGAGCCAACAAAGGGTAAAACTTTTGAGTGAGCATGTGACAAGCAGGACATTAACTTCTGGGCTTGGGTTCAATGTTGTAGTCCTTGGGGAAATTAGAGAGACAGGACAAAATCTTGCCATGGTCCTCAAGGAACTAGGACACTTGGCAGGTCACTAAAGCAAGACATCCACGCATAAGATGATGAGATGGACACCCCAATGTAGAACAGGATTATTTTGTTCTTATAATAAAGGCACCTACTAGAAGCAGATCTAAAACTGCCATAAATCTCAACTTGATTGTGCTACAAGATGTCTTATGTGTTTCCAAGTATTTCCTGTTTTTTGTTTTGTTTTTGTTTTTGTTTTCTCTTTTGGATAGTTCAGTGCTTTGTTTGTTCAGGAACAAATGACAAATTGTTTAACTGAAGTATCACATGAGGTAGCCAATGCTATAGTGCCCAATCTATATCTTCTCAACCCACCCCAGAAGCTATTTGTAGCTGTGGTAAGCACTACTATACAAGCTGATGGCTTCCTAGTTCAAGCACCCAGGTCTTTGTGCCTCAAGACCTTCTCTTGTCACAGGATAGACAGAAAATATCTTATAGGCGGGCACCAAATTATTTCAGCTGTGATAGGAAGTTTCTGGACACAGTGGTTCTGGGACACAGGTAAGACAAAAGAGCTTACAATGTAGCTACTTTTTAAGAGGTGAGTTAAGAGAGTGGGAAACAAATGTACTTATCTCTTTACCATCTCTGAGTTCAGAAGGCCAGGTTAATTAATGCAAAGTATCAGCTGCTAGAGCAGTTCAGGGGGTTGGGACAGGAGAGAGGATGCAGAAGGATATTAAGATTTGTTGCAAAGAGCAAAAGGCAATTAATAATTAGTTTCTGACCCTCAAAGTAGAACCACGCTCAATACAATAGGCTTGCAAACCAGGCTGTTAAATCGTGAGAGATTTCTAAATATATCTCTCTTTCTTTAGAGATATCAAAACCTAGGCCTGGAAGATTCACAGCCTAATTTTCTCTTTGGCAAATAGAAAAAACAAACAAACAAACAAACAAACAAAGAACACCTTTGTGTACCATGGATGCCCTGCCATTAGCCTCAATCAGGAAGACAGGGGTAATGATAAGATAGATGGAAGTAAAAGAAAAATAAATGTTTTCTGGCTTGGTAGTTTGTTGGAAAAGAAGAGAGGATAAAAGAGAGAATAAACAAGTAAAATATGTGGCATTTTTCCATTCTGAAAGTTTTAACCCAGAAAGAGGGGAGATTAATTCGATAAGTGAGGGTGACATAGAAGCTGAGGAGTGGGATTTCAGAGCATTTTCATGGGATTTTGAGATCTGTGGAAACTTTCAAGCTTTTTCTATTTCAGACTGCACCTTTTCCTTCTGATTTGACTCTTTAATATGATCATTTTCTGCAAAAAGCATCCTTTGCAAATATGCAATAAGTCTCAATACTAATAACCATGGTTGTCTCTTTTAGAATTGGACTTTCCTCTCAAAAATGGTTCAGACTAGGCAAATTTATAGAAAGTGGATCTACAAAAAGTACCATAGTGGTTATCTAATGCTGAGAAGAATGAGGAAGTGACTGCCAGTGGGGGCAGTGGGGGTGGAAGGGTTATTTTGGGGTGATGAAATGATCTTAAAACTCGATTGTGGTGCAGGTGCACAACTCTGTAAATACAAAACTTTACTTTGAATTATACATTTTAAATGGGTCAATTTTAGGGGTGTCTGGATGGTTCAGTCAGTGGAGCATCCAGGTCTTGATCTCAGGATCATGAGTTCAAGCCCCACATTGAGCATGGAGCCTACTTTAAAAAAATCAAAAACAAGAACAAAAAAAAAATGGGTCAATTTTATGGTATATAAATTATATCTCAATAAAGATATTAAAAATGCAAGGTCTACAACAGTTGTTTTGAACTGTGGACATTTTTGTCCTTCAGAGGATATTGATCAATTTATAGACACATTTCTGGTTGTCACAATAAATAATTATCAAGACCCAAATAGCAATTGTAGAGCTGGAGAAACCCTGGTCTAAAGAAGGGTGCTTGGGGCACCTAAGTGGCTCAGTCGGTTAAGCATCTGACTCTTGGTTTCTGCTCAGGTCACGATCTCACAGGTTCATGAGCTCAAGCTCCACGTTGGGCTCTGCACTGACAGCAAAGAGCCTACTTGGGATTCTCCCTCTCTCTCCCTCTCTCTCTGCCCCTCTCCCACTCATGCAGTCTCTGTCTCTCTCAAAGTAAATAACCTTTAAAAAATAAAAATAAAAATAAAGAAGGGTCCTTAATGAAATTTTATATTGTTTCTTCTGACACCTTGTATTTGCTTCTGTATTTTCCACAAGCTTGTGGCTCTGTGGTCTACACAACAAAAAGATGTTCTATTTTTTTATAGTCCAAATTTTAAATATTTTATTTATATGTCAGCATCCTTTGTTTTTGTAGATTTTCTTTTTCTTATTTTAATAGACTTTACCATATGATCCAGTGATTCCACTATTGGGTATTTACCCAAAGAAAAATGAAGACACTAATTTTAAAAGATATATATATATATATATATATATATATATATATATATATATATCTTTATGTTTATTGCAGCATTATTTACAAAGGCCAAGATATGGAAGCAACTCATGCTCATAAATACATGAATGGATAAAGAGAAAAATAAATATATGCAATGAATAATACTTGGCCATAAAAAGGAATGAAATCTCATCATTTATAATAACAAGAATTGATCTAGACACTATGATGCTAAGAGAAATAAGTCAATCAGAGAAAGACAAATACCATATAATTTCAGTCTTATGTGGAATTTAAAAAACAAAACAAATTAAGAAAGAAATGAGACAAATAAAAACCAGACTCTTTAATACAGAGAATAAATTGGTGGTTTCCAGAGGGGAGGTAGGGGAATAAGTGAAAGGGATTAAGAGTACATTTATTGTGATGACTACTGAGTAGTGTATAGAATTGTTCAATCATTATATTGTCTACTTGAAACTAATGTAACACTGAATGCTGATTATACTTGAATTAAAAAAAAAAGTTTTAATACTTTAATTTTTAGAGCACTTTTAGGTTGACAGCAAAATTGAGCAAAATATCCCTTATCTCTACATATATAGTCTCCCCACTATCAACATCTCCCAATAGAAAGGAATGTTTGATATAATTGATGAACCTACTACATTGACACATCATTGTCATCCATAATGTCCATCATTTATGTTAGGGTCTACTCTTGGTGTTGTACATTCTATGGGTTTGAATAAATGGATAATGGCATATATCCTCCATTACAGTATAACAGAGAATAGTCTCACTGGCCTAAATTCTCTCTGCTTTGCTTGTCTATTCATCTGACCCTCCCCTCTTCCCTCTGGCAAACAATGATGTTTTTTACTAACAGCATAGTTTTGCCTTTTCCATAACATCTTATAGTTGGAGTCATACAGTATGTAGCCTTTCAGATTAGTTTCTTCTATTATGTAAGTACATTTCAACCAGTATTCCCCTCTCTACTTCTGTGAGTTTGACCATTTTAGACTCATCAAATAAGTATAATCAGGTAGTATTTGTCCTGTGACTGATTTATTTCACTAAGCATAATGTCCTCATTGTCCTAATATTGTCACAATGCTATCACATATGGAAGGATTTCTTTCTTTTTTATAGCAGAATAATGTTCCACTGTATGTGTGTGTGACATTTTTAAATCCATGATATATTAATGAATATTTAAATTTTTTCCATGTCCTGACCATTGTTAATAATGCTTCAATGAACATGGGAGTTTAAATATCTCTTTGATATCTGTACACTGAACTACAAAACACTGATGAACAAATTAAAGACACAAATAAATGGAAAGTTCATTTTAGTCTATCCCAAGGTCATAGATTAGAAGATTCAGTATTGTTAAAATATCCATAGTACCCAAAATGACCTATAAATTCAATGTAATCTATCAAAATACAATGATATTTTTATAGAAATAGAAAAAAAAATCCTAAAATTTACACGGAATGAGAAAAGACCCCAAATTGCCAAAGTAACCTTGAGAAAGAAAGACAAAGCTGGAGACATCACATTTCCTGATTTTGAAATATATTACAAAACTATAATTAAAACAATACAGTACTAATATAAAAAAAGACACATAGGAGCACCTGGGGGGCTCAGGCAGTTTAAATGTCTGGCTCTTGATTTAGACTCAGGTCATGATCTCATGGTCGTGAGATCGAGCCCCATGTTGGGTTCTGCACTGAACGTGAAGCCTGCTTGAGATTTTCTCTCTCCCTCTCCCTCTGCCCCTCCCTTGCTCGCACGTACATGTTCTCACTCTCTCTCTCCTCTCTTTCTCAAAAAAACAAAAACAAAAACAAAAACAAACAACAAACAGAAAAAAGTCACAAACACATAAACCAACGGAATAGCAGAGAGAGTCCAGAAATAAATCCACAGTCAACTGATCTTCAACAGGAACGTAAATAATATACAATGGAGAAAGCATTGTCTCTTCAACAAATGGTGTTGGGACAACTGGATATCCACATGCAAAAGAATGAAACTGAACTCTTACATCATATGCAAAAATCAACTCAAAAATGGAGTAAAGACCTAAACATAAAACTTGAAATTACAAAATTTCTGAAAAAACATAGGAGACCATCTCCTTAACATTGGTCCTGGCAAAAAATTTCTTGAATATGAAAAAAAAAGCAAAAGTAGAAGCTTTTGCACAATAAAGGAAACAACTAAGAGCTAAAGGGCAACCTAGAACTCCTGCAAATCAATAGCAAATAAACAAAATACTCTGAATTTTAACAAAGCAAAAGGCTTTGTATATGAAAAGTATATGAATGTATATGAAAAAAATTGCTAAGCATTACTCATCAAGAAAATGCAAACAAAAAATACAGTGAGATATCATCTCACACTGTAAGGATGGCTATTATCAAAAACAAAAAGGTACCAAGTGTTGGCTAGGATATGGAGAATTGGAACTCTTATCCACCGTTGGTGCAACCTCTATACAAAACAGGATGGGGGTTACTTCTGACTTGTTTGGCACTTCAGAGTATGTGAGTCTAACATGGCTGCCAAAGCAAACATCTGCACACATTTTCTGAAAGCACCAGATACTGAATATTTGGGTTTTGCAGGCCCTAACTTCTCTGCTACTATTACTCTGCTGTGTCTTTATAGCTGGCAGAGAAAATTAGCAGCACTCTGCATGTCACCATAGCTAGTAATACAAAAAGAATGAGTGGCACTGTGTCCTAATAAAACTTTATTTACACAAACAGTTTGCCAGATTTGGCCTGTCGACCACAGTTTGCTAACCCTTGATCTGAAGCATCCAGTTCTAGAATTGCCACCTACATGAGAGCAATGCTTGCTTTATTCCCATGCTATTAAAAACTTGTGGACATTTATGCTGCCTCTTTATCTGGGTTGCTGCTCTGAGGCAAGTGGCCCTCACGTGAGCTATAAGGAATCACAGTAGTGTGTACGCATTTTTCATCTCACTTTCAGTTAGCCTTTCCCATTCTGCTTGGATCATCCCTAGATTGAAATCCTAAGCACATATTTAAATTTCTTTAGAGTTCAGGCCCTATGACAGACTGCTTCTTGGATTACAGTGCTTTTGTTTTTGTACTCACTATTTTTTGATGCTAAGAATTAAAAAAATAAAGTCCCTCCTCCTCTTCTCCCTATTAGTGGTAGGTCAGACCACCACGGATCTTGGCCATTAACTTTCCTAGTGCTCTTGCAGTTAGCTCAGCATCTCCACCCACAGCCCATCCAGCAGATTTTGTGCCAAAGCTTTTGCTGGATAGTATCATTTATCTAGTTTCTTTTGAGCTGTTCGAGAAACCATATGAGAGGAATCTAGCCTGAGAGATCTAGCTTGAAATTCCTGTTCCCATGCTCACAGAAGCAAGGTCAGATCATCAAGGTACATGAGGAATACAGAACAATATGCAAGGGCACTAACTTATGTTTCTTCTCTCTTTACTTAAACAGACACTGGCATTTTCAATCTCTAAAAAGGCAAAACACATGTTTCCTTGAGTTGAGCTATTAACTTATTTATATTAACCAGCCCGTGAGGAAGAATATAAGGCCCAGAGCAGCTGATAGAGGAAGAAGCCTTATACCCCTTACAAAATTGTTTGAAAAAGGTTAGATTTTTCTAGGTTTAATTATTGTCTTGGATCTCTAATTTAGGCATTCCAACACCAGGGTACCTTGACATCTAGAGAGAGAAAGATAAAATTATCAGGCACACGTGATAACATATGATGCATTCTCAAATGCACCCTGGAAAACTCATTAAATATCCTCCCGTCTTCTCTAATTATCCCAGTGGCCTACCAGGAGTTTCTTGTAACATCATAATAAAAAAGATATTTTTAACTGGCAAATGTAGAAGCTTTCATCAAATTATTTGGGGGCAAGAATTCCATTTCTTGTTAAATAAAAAGATTTCATGTACAGGAGCTTCAACATAAGGTAGCAAAGAGCTTTGATTATTATATTTCAGAGCCTGGGAGTCAAATGTAAAAGCTAAAAGAAAATTCTGTTCCTCTGTGGGAGAACACTCCGCAGAACAAAGACCTTTTACTACCCAGGACTTTTCTGAGTTTTAGATGTTGATTTTCCTCACTTTTCTTTTCAAGATCAGAATGTCTCTATTAGTGCCTTTTAGACAGAAATCTCATGCAGAGAATTGAAAGGGCACCACAGACTGAAAAACATGACTTATTGTATAGATTACATGCATCGCAATTTATTTAATTATAAAGTTACTCCAATTCATGTATATTTCGCATCTGTTAAAAGCCTCAAAACTGAATTACAAAAGTGAAAACTGAGTTGATCATTTGCTTAAAGACTGCATTATTGAGCTTTTATTCCTAAATGAGGGGAAAAAAAGACAAAGAGAAGAAACATAATTTTTTATGGTACCAAATATATATGTGTGCTTACACATCAGTATATACCTCTGTGTATACACACACACACACGCACACACACAGGACACACACACACACAAAGGACATATAAGTATGGGTCTGTGTTTATAAAACTATATGTATATAGAAAGATATACAAAGACTTTTCCAGGTTTTATACAGTCTATGACTCAAGCATTTAAAATTTTCTAGTTTGGGGTGCCTGGGTGGCTCAGTTGGTTGAGCAAATGACTTTGGCTCAGGTCATGATCTCACAGTTTGTGAGTTCCAGCCCCGCATTGGGGTCTGTGCTGACAGCTCAGAGCCTGAAGCCTGCTTCAGATTCTGTGTCTCCCTCTCTCTCTCTGCCCCTCCCTGACTCATGCTCTGTCTCTCTCTGTCTCAGAAATAAATAAACATTAAAATTTTCTAGTTTATGTACAACAAATATGTTATAAGTAAATCATATATAAAGAAAAATAGCAGTGTTTTAAGGAAACTCCAAAATCCTGAATATAAGTGCAAATTTCAATTAGGTTTATAGATATATTTTAATTTTGCATTATTGACTTGCTGAGTTTAAATTTAAATGGAATATGATAAAACATTAAATTGACTGTTTCTCTCCAATAGGGGAAACTATTATCATGTCTCTGATTTATGTTGAAATATGAAGGTCAATGATAAGGATGATGGCAACATAACACCATGGTGTTTTAGTAGATTTAGTTGTGACAAACTCATCCCTCATAAGAAACATCACATGTTTCTGTAAATCAGAAACCACTGGAAACCTCCACTGTCCAAATCAGCCTCCCTAGAAGTTAGTGTTGAAGGAAAATATGACAGAGAATCCCTAAAGATCATTGACTAAATTTAAGAAACTGACACACTGTTAGGATATGTGAGATGGATGTTGATAGGGCTGCCAAGAAAAATGTAGTCATGGAAAGAATGGCCTTTCCTGTTTGTGGTAAAGTTTCATGTGTCATAGTTGGGGAAGAGATACAGTGCAAGAACACACCAAAATGTTCCAGAATGTTTGCTACCAGACAAAAGCAAAATACATAGGATTTACCCAAACACCTTAAATGACTCCGAGAGCCATTGGAAAAGTGAAGGCACAGGGCAGGAGTAAAAATAATAAGCTAATTCATTAGCCCTGTGGAGGAAATATTACCATATTTTCACAGAGAGGAATAAGGATTTCTTCCCACGTGCAGTACTTGGTGACAGAGGATAAAACTCTCTATATCATTTCTTTGATTGTCAAAACAGAAGCCTTTAAAGACTGTCTGTTGGAGCCCTCAACAGCTGCTGTTGCAAAAAGCAAGAAGAAAGTGCCAGATGAAATGTGAATCCTTCCTATAAAATCAATAGTTTGACTTGGTTCCCAGCCACGATCCAACTGTAGTGAAGGGAAAGTTCTAATCATCACAAGGACACGAACAACAGAAGGATTCTCAAGTGTCCATCACATTCAGAAGAACAAATATTATGGTGATTAAAAACAAGCTCTGGATGGAATCTCACACCTGAAATGCTATGAAGCCTCAGACAAAAAACTCAGCATTTCTAAGCATCATATTCTACATCTGTAAGCTGGGTATAACAATAATGTCTAAATTACAGAGTTGTTGAGAGAATGAAATGAGTAAATTCATGTAGAGTTTTCAAAAACATGTTTATCATAGAGTAAGCAGGTAATTTTAAAGTAAGTAATTGTTATGACTTGTGCTGTTTGCACAAAACAGTAAATGAGTAGGCATTTAAAATCATCAATACTTCATGGGAACGCAAACTGGTGCAGCCACTCTAGAAAACATAATGGGGTTTCCTCAAAAAGTTAAAAATAGAAATACCCTATGATCCAGAAATTATACTACTAGCTATTTACTCCCAAATACAAAAATACTAATTTGAAGGAATACATGCACCCTGATGTTTATAGCAGCATTGTCTATAATAGCCAAATTATGGAAACAGGTCAAATGTCCATCAACTGATGAATGGGTAAAGAAGATGTGGCATATATATGCAATGTCCATAAAAAGAATGAAATCTTGCATTTGCAACGATGTAGATGAAACTAGAAAGCATTATGCTAAGCAACATAAGTCAGAGAAAGACAAATACCATATGATTTCACTCATATGTGGAATTTAAGAAATAAGCAAAGGGAGATGGAGAGAGAGAGAGGGAAAGAAAGAGAGAGAGAGAGAGAGAGAGAGAGAGAGAGAGAGAGAGAGGCAACTCAAGAAATAGACTTAACTATAGAGAACAAACTGATGGTTACCAGAGGGGAGGTAGGTTGGAGGCATGAGTGAAATAGGTGACAGGGATTAAGGAGGGCACTTGTGAGGGGAGCCTGAGTGGCTCACTCAGGTGTCCGACTTCAGCTCAGGTCATGATCTCATGGTTCATAAGTTTGGCCCCGCATTGGGCTCTGTGCTGACAGCTCAGAGCCGGGAGCCTGCTTTGGAATCTGTGTCTCCCTCTCCCTCTCTGCACCACCCTCACTCTCTCTCTCTCTCTCTCTCTAAAATAAATAAACATTAAAAAAATTTAAAAAACAAAAAGGAGGGCACTTGTGATGAGCAGTGGGTGCAGTACGTAAGTATTGAATCACTATATTGTACACCTGAAGCTAATATTACACTGTTAACTAACTGGAATTAAATAAAAACTTGAAAAAATCACCAGTACTTCAATGAAAATAAGAATTTAGGTAACGATGGTGAAGGGCTTCATGTTTGATGTCTTTATCTATAATTCAAGAAAATAAAATCACTATTTCAAATGCTTTCTCACCTTAAATAATTTCCTTCTTAATAACATAATAGATCCAATAAGATATCGGTGTCAGGTTTTTTACAAAAGGGCAGTGACAGGGAAATAAGAACAAGTAATGCTTTTACCATTTTGATCACTCACCTCCTCTTATGTTTATAGGTTTACTGTAATTTCTGACATGCATACACACACACTTCAGCACTCTTTTCTTAATCTAATTTCCTTTACCTAAAATTACAATTTTAGATTCTATTGACCAGCTATTCTATTGTTATGATTTATGTTCCTTTTTAAAAGATACCTGTAAACATCTCCAAATCAATGTTTCTCAATAATAATGATTTTATGTTTTCTTGAGCAATCTCAATTACTTTATAACAAACTCTGATATTTTATATTTTTTCATAACCAATCCATAAATTCTGTCACTTCCCTTGATGAGAATTTGTGTGATATTTTTATGTGAGACTCTACTCACGAGGTCACTTATGATAAGTGTCTTCTGAAAAGTATGATTTTATAATAGAGAAAATCTACTGACTGAAGCAAAGAATGTGTGGTTCTCTTTAGATGGAATTTTGTTTATTTATCTTTTTTTCCCCTACTGCCTGTCTCTTTAGCACATGTGATCTATCTGTGGCTTTTGAAGACATGATCACAAATAATGTGTAAAAGAGAGGGTAAAATGTCCTTTATTCTTGCATTTCCAATAATTATATCTGTATCATATCATCTAGAAAGTAGAACCTAACATCTACAGTATATGCCATAGTTTCTGGTATAAAATCTTTGAAAAGAAGGTAGTCAAAAAATCAACTTCCGAAAGATGTTCATTGACTGCTTAAAGGTAAAGAAAGAAAGATAAGCTTAATTATTTTTAGAACTTTAGATCTTTATATGTAGAATAAGCAAAATGACTGTTATTTCCCAGGACAGTTCTAATTTCTCATTTTCTCAGCCTTTTCCCATAAATACACAGTTGTCAGTCTCTGTACCCAAAGCTTTAGATTTAATTTTTTTTTAATGTTTATTATTTCTGAGAGAAAGAGTGAGAGAGAGAGAGAGCGCACACGTGCACAGCACGAAAGGGGGAGGGGCAGACAGAGAGGGAAACAAAGAATCCAAAGCAGGCTCCAGGCTCCAAGCCGTCAGCACAGAGGTCAATTGACACAGGCCTCTAACTCATGAACTGCGAGATCACGACATCAGCAGAAGTCGGGCCCTTAATAGACTGAGCCACCCAAGCACCCCTCTAAGCTGTAATTTTAAATGTTGTGTCACTCGTATAATTGCTGCTAAGGGAGCATGGTATTTTCATTTTCAACACCTTGATATGTAACTTTTGGTGTTTAGACCACTAAATAAATTTATAATCAACTCTTTCTTCATCAGACTTTCACCACAAGTAGGATTTGCCACCTTTGCTTCTCTCTTTTAGGTTGAGTCCATCATAGAAAATGAAGCAGGCAACTTTTTTTCATTTTAGTTTTCCCAAAACCTGACAGACAGGAAGAAAAAGACAGCGAAAGAACTCGGGTTGGGTGTCTTTTATTTATTTATTTTTTTCCTACTATGAAATAGGTAGAGAAAACGTGTATTAGAAAGTCAAAACACGTATTTGTTGAAGGCACAGAGAATGTTGTCTTGGTTCTAAACAGCTTTCAAGAATGTGTCTCAGCTCGTTAAGAAGATTCCCCTGGAGCAGCCATAGCCACACTGCTTCTGGGGACCATGTGACCCCCTCTGGCCCTTCTGATTCACTTTCTCTTCATTGGTGGGTAGAAGAGGATGGGTGGAGGCAGGGGACAGGAGGTTTCTCCGCTCTGGAGTACTATCTTCCCTATGAAGTTTCCAATTCTCAGCCACTAAGTAAGTTTTAAACAATTTTCTTAGGATTGTGGACATTTTGTTATATTTTTCCATTTCCTAGAACACTGAGAGCTTTGACTTTATGACAGCCGGCCTGTCGAGTATAACAATGGCAGGACATTTTTAACACGTGAAGATAAAGCTGCTGTATCACAGGCTTACACCAAAGTAGATGAAACAGTAATAAAATAACAAGTGTCATATAAGATTAAATAGGACATGCATACCTCTGTTAACATGACCTCAGCTCACTGCTACCTAAAGGCTCATAAAAACTATATCAGAAATATGGAGAAGATTCCATGGTTCAAGCACCACTGTATAGCTTCCAAAGAACCCTTAATTAAATTTCAAGCAACAGGATCCATATTAGCAGAAAATAATTGCTCCATTTGACATTACTTATTTTTATCAAGTGAAATCGAGTTACCATGCCCTTGTAGGCTAGCCTGTACTAATCATTTATCTGGCACACAGTCACTTTAACAGAGTCATGTGAGGCGTGTTCCCCTTTTCCTCAAAAGCAGTCAGCTCTCATCCATGTTAAAATGTACATTGTCCTCGTCCATAATATGAAAGCCTATTCAGGCATAGTGATTCACCATGGGCATACTCCATCATACTCCATTATGCCAGCACTTTACTTAATCATTGTCAGCCAGGTCCACCCATTTTTGCTCTTGTCCTACTACCTTCACACTCACAAATGTAGCAGATGCAAGCATGCCATTAATGATGGTCAATTTTTTTCTTAGTTTGCACAGATGGTTGAGTTATTTTTATTCATGAGGAAGCCTCAAATTTCAGATTTTAATGGGGGTAAGAATCGCCCATCATAAAAAGATCATCAGTTTAACATGGTGCTTTCCAAAAAACTTTTAAGATAAATTTGAGTGTAAAGTGTTAATGTTCCCTTTCTCTAGACTTATTGTTTTAAGACCATCTTCCTAATCATCAGAAATAAGGAATCTAAGTATACAATGGAGCATTATTAACCATAGTCACATTGCTGCACATTAGAATTCCAGAACATATTTATCCTCATAACTGAAACTTTGTACCCTTGACCAACATCTCCCCCATTCCTCTACTGCCCAGCTCGTGGCCACCACCATTGTACTCTCTGCTTTTATGAGTTTGAGTTAGACTACTTTTGATTTCACACATAAGCTAAAACATGCAGTATCTGTCTTTCTGTATCTGGTTTATTTTACTTAGCATATCTTCCAGGTTCATCTATGATGCAAATAGCAGAGTAGATCTTAAGTGTTTTGATTGCACACCAACAACAACAAAAAAAAGGCAACTAAGTGAAGTGATGGGTATGTTAATTAGCTTGACTGTAGTCATCAGTTCACAGTGTATATGTATATCAAAATATCACAGTGTACACCTTCAATATATGCAATTTTACCTTTTTAAAAAAGAATCTCCTCTAAAGCATGCACTGTATTTTATATTGGCAAAATGGGAGCAGTAACCTGCAACTACATAACCAAGTACAAACAGAAAAATGTATAGAAGTACTTTATATTTTTCCTAATGTAGAGTCACTAATGCATATTTCCCAGAGTTCTAAGTAATGTACATGATTAGCTTACCCTCTGAGGTAGGCGTTAATATTGTTCCAATTTTAAAGGTAAGGACACTGAGACTTACAAGGATTAAGTTGATTTGAGATTGAATTATGTTCAAGAACCCTAATTTGGAACTGCAACAATAATATTAACTTGGTGGTTGACTTTAAGGAAACTACCTAAACTCTCTGAACTTTAGTTTTCCTTCTCTGTAAATATGAAATAAAAATAGAGGTGCTTTGGTGTATCAGTTGGTTAAGTGTCTGACTCTTGGTTTCAGCTCAGGTCATGATCTCATGGTTTAATGAGTTTCAGCCCCGTGTCAGGTTCTGTGCTGACAGTGCAGAGCCTGCTTGGGATTCTCTCTCTCTCCCTTTCTCTGCCCCTCCTCCATATGTGCTGTCTCTGTCTCTCTCAATAATGAATAAAAAAAATGGAAAAAAAAGAATTATAGAATAAAAATAACCACCTGCAAATGCTACTATAGCAATAAAATAATGTTGCAATATGTCTGGTGTACAACAATAAGCACCCAACACATGATAAATATAATTGTCACAATACTTAGAGAGGGGTACAGTGAGAGAGACTTTTTTATGTGAGTAGCTCTGCATTTATCTACCTCACATTGATGACCACCTGAAATCAGCAATCCTCCTTTTAGAACTAGCAATGTATAAATTTGCCTTTCAAAGTTTCAAATGTACCCATTTATTTCATATACCTCATGACCAGGAGGTGAGATCAGTGCCTTGTTCACTCCCAAATATGGCTTCCAGAAAATTATATTCTATATTCAAAATAAGTCTACAAAATTCTCCATTTCTCCTTCAAGGCAGATACTATCCAGTTATACCACCTTCCCCTCTTTTTAATACAATTCCATATTAATTTTCTTTCCAATAGTATGTTCCTTAATGTCTTCCTTATCCTCCTTTTCCATTATCATAGGGGCATGGGATTTTCTAAAGCCATCAATACCAACAATTTTGTCTACTTATCTTTAATGACATTCTCGTCCACCGTACTTCATTCAAAAATTATTACATTCTGACTCCATTCTTGCAATCAACAACTTCCATATCCCTCTCATTGGCCATAGTGTCTAATCCTTTATGAAAAAAAATTATTGGAATTCATAAGGCCTTGCCCTAGTTACACTGAATCATTCAGCCTGTTCCTGGCTTTATGTCCTTCCTTATTCCTCATTCATTCATGATCCATAACCACTGTCACTCTCTTGCAAACATCCTTAATTCTTGGACACTTATGTCCCACCCCCACAGCTCATCTCACAATCCCAAATTCAGTGTTGGTGGAGAAATTACAATGGACAGACTGTTTTCACTATAAATTCATGATCACTAACCATAAGGGAGTCCTCAAGGCTGCGAGGCCACCTTGCTATGTTTTTCTAGACATATGGATCTTTCATAGTCCCTACCAACTATCTAATAACTTTGCTACTCTCCTCAGATCTCCACACTCTCCTCTACTCCCTAGTTTCAATACATCATCCTCACTTCATAGCTCACAGAGGAAACAAAGCCAACAGATTAGCTTCTTCCTCAACTCCCTGCTTCTGATCCCGAGTCTGTCTCCATTTGTACAAATCTTCTCCCTCTTCTGTAATTTTAAGATGAAAGAAGCTCCCCTCCGCTTCTCAATAACTACCTCCTTAGTGTGACATCAATATTTCTTCTCTTTCCGTTTTCTCGGGAACCTTGCTCCATTGACTATAGACTTATGATCTTGTCTTCTCCATAATCACTTCCAAAACAAAACGAATAAACAAACAAACAAACAACAACAACAAAAACTCCCTTTAAACTCTGTTATCTTTCCAGTCTTATTTCTATTGCATATTCCAGTCAAATGTCTTGGAAAATACTGTTACTTAACAAGGTTCCTTTACTTCCTGAACCATCTTTCAAGCTTTACTCCTAATTCCAAATCAGGTTCCAATGTCCAGCACTACAAAAAGCACCCTGAATTTCTATATTTAAAAATTATATATATATAAATAAAATTATAAATATATAATATAAATACAAATATTATTTAAAAATTTGTATATAATTTTATAAAATTTTTACAAATTATATAATTTTAAAATATGTATTTAAATATATAACTTTCCATGAGCATTTGACAGACCTGCTTAGTTTTACCTTATTAAAAACCTCTTCCTGTTGCCTGCATCCTCTAGGCATTTCATTTCTGTCTTTTCCCTCACCAAACATCTAAGTGCTGGTGATTCTTTGTCCTGAGCCCTCTTCTTTTCTCAGTCTGTATTATCGCCTTATGTAATATCCATCCCTAACTAGTGACTGGAAACTCGACGCCACAAATAGCAAGTGGTTGTAGGCTGTAGCTTCCATGGTTGAAAGTAAGAATCAAAGCCCAAAAGCTAAAAGCTGCTCCTGCAGAGGGATTCAAGCACAGAAGGGCAGTGCATTTTTAGAATGACCCACTACTGTGAGATATTTGCATTTATTAAACCTTTTCCTGAACACTAAATGTGATTTCATATTTCAGTTTACCAGATGAAAGCTCTAAATCTACTTTTCAGACAATATTTCAAAAATCTCCAAACAGTTGACAATGCTTCAAAGCCATTTAACATGAGACTTCGTCCTGGGGATAAAGATATCTTATTACACTCAATAACAAAAGTACCTAGAGCTCATCAAATACCTAAGGATTATCACAACCATCCAGCTTTCTGACTTGCAAATGTTGAAAAGCTGCATAAAACTTTAACAGTAAATGTACCAGTTTTGTATGTATATATATATATATATATATATATATATATATATATATATATATACACATATATATGTGTATAGGAAAATAGGAATAAAACAAGCACTTTTCAAGCCTGCTCATTTTAAAAATATTTTCCTGCTCCAAATTCTTAATTTAATAAACTTTTTTTTCCAAACTAATGAATGGCTCAGATAAGAAGATAAACCAATAAGCTTTGGAAATAATTATATAACATGAAATGACTCCCATTTTTCAAGAAAGGGAATATGCATTTTAAAAATAATGTACAACTGGGGACATTTCTCTACAATGAGTTCTAAAAGCCTGTGTCCAAATAAAAGGAAAGGGGCAGTTTGAGTTCAGTAAAAATGTCCTTTCTAGTAAGCTGACTTTACTTTTGCTCATAATTATGAGATAGGAAAGCCAAAGAGTCTTCACTTTAGAAAGGCTCCATCTCTGCTGATTTTCTTCTAGGCCCCATTTCTGATAAGCCAAAGAAGCTATGTTCCCACTTCAAGAGGGAATCAAGAAAGTTAATCATTCCCTGAGTTTTGTCCTAGGCTGCAAATACCTGATAACATCTGAGAGTTAGATCACAAACATCTTCCAGTTTTGAACAAAACTCAGCTGAAATTGGCATCAATACTCCTTACCTTCAGTGACTTATAGAATAACATCTATTGTTCACCCGGCACTCACCTTTGATTGGTCCCTACTCAGGATTCCTGAAGGAACACGTACCCTAGACCCTTTCCTATATTAACCCCTAAACCCAAGCATCTAGGAGACTCATTCTCCTTTCCTTTCTGAGTTTCCCAGACACTCTATCTGCTATACTCTGTCATTCACGCTATTCAATAAACACTGCTTTAACTTTCTCCAGCTTGCATTTAATTTTTATTCTGCGTGAAGCCAGGGGCACTCTTGGCTCATCCTGCAGGACTCCCCTTCAAATCCTTGGACCCAGCCTGCCTGCATCATTTCAGCTACTATATTTTTTGCTGACAGAAGCTGCATCTGCTGTAAATAGTATCTTTTCATAGAGTATAGAGATGACTTGAAAAGAGCAAGCATTCAGAATCCATAACTAATACTAGTCTTTGCCAGTGTAAAAACCTTAAGGACGCTGGACACTTCATCAAAGGGTATTAAGATACTAAAGTCTGAAGCACACGTTTAAGTCATCCATTTTCACCTCTTCTCTAACATCCCCAACAACTCATCTCAACTTGGGCACTTTCAGTGAAGATCTCTCTACAAAGTATCAATTGCCTACATTTATCAATTGCTCATTATGTGCCAGTAAGTTTGCTAGGAGATTTTACATGGGTTATAATAACTAATTTTCTAAACAATCTTTATTTCACAAATGACAAATTGCACAAAGTGCTCAAAAGTTTGCATTACCCACCTAACATGATAGTGCAGTTAGTAAGATGTTGTGTCATGACGACCCCCATCTCATTCCCTTCTTAAACCAACATTATTCCTGCAATGCCACATAGTGTTTTTGAGTAAATTGTTCAAGTTCATACTAGAATAGATCCAGTATGCTTTTAAATGACTACCACCTATTGACCTAATTCTCTATAATGAAACAACATAAATGATTTCTTGTCTTTTAAAACATCATCATAACAAATATTTTAACCATTTCTTGAAGGCTTATTTTGTGTCTGGCACATTTCTATGTTCTACACAACTTGGACTGCCTGGGTTGTGTTTCATTAACCCATTTTTTCAAATTGTCATATTATTTATCTTTCCATTTAGTCAAACTTTCTGAAATAATCATGTTTTATGCTGTCTATAATTTAAAAAAATCACTTCCTTTTTAACCACCTGTAATTTTTAAAAAAGAAGACAAGAGGCCTCAAATGGAGTTGTATCACCAAACCAAGACCTCTGTACAATTTCAGGTCTAAAAAGGAATCTTAAACCTGTCACTCAGTAATCACCAGACCAACACCAGCTTGATAATATGCCTGATGGACCTTATTATCTCCTAAAGAAAAGTAACTTTACAACAACCAACCCTCTTTTTTTGCCGGTATAATTTCCTTGTTCCCTCTCCCTTCTGCCTACAGAAAACTTTCATTTTGTATAGATCCTTGGAGCTCCTTTCTATTTGCTAGACTGGATGCTGCCTGATTGAATAGTTTTTGCTCAAATAAACTCTTAAAATTTTAATATGTTTCAGTTTATCTTTTAATATACTCTAATAACTACTTTCATGAATTTACTGAAATTGCTTTATCAAGTTTATCACTGATGTACAAAATCAATCAATTCAATAATTTTATTTTTTATTCTTTACTTTTGTTGATATTGTTAAAGACTCATATTTATTTGTTTATTTTAAAGGAGTTTATGATAATCCTTAGACAATAAACAACTGGAAAGGTAGCAAATCTCATGTGAAGATTCAGGGAGGAATGATAAAGTAATGACCAAGTTGTTGGGCATATGACCACTATAGCCATGGAGTGTCCTCAAATTTAGGACTGCCCGGGAGTGGCACCGATTCATATGTACTATTACTCTCTAAATTTCCCAAAGATAAGAATCATGCCACATTCCTTGATCTTGTACATGACAGGTATTTACTAAATGTTGAACAATCCTAATTTTTCTCCTGTATTTTAGCATCATATTGGTTCAATTTTTACTACATTAAAGTCAGTTACATTAAACAAAAATTTACTCTATACCCAAACTGCTCTTATTCTTCTAGATATCAGCATAAGATATAAAAAATAATGCTAATTTGCTAATAGCAATATAGGAAGAAAAGTACCTTTTGTATATGCTCTCTCTTCATCCTCTGCTTTAACCATCATATTATACTTATTCCAAAGCAAATAAATTCCTAAAGATATGAGGCATTGCTTCAGTGTCTTTATTCCTAGAAGTCCCTTGAAGTTCATGAGTGGAATATTTGATAATTATGCAGATAGACATGGATATAAAGCCCTCAATTTGTGCCCTAATCTGTTTCCAATTTCTTAATGCAGTCACTGCCCAGTACATTAGATTATACAGAATTACTACAGCATCTAGTGCTTATAGACTTATAGCCTTAGGACATTTTTTCTGTACCATTTATTAAGGGTGAAAGTAATTAGGAGAGAGAATTGATAAAATGGTTATTGTCTCTCTGGTTAAATATTGAGAGTTTTTCTGAGATGGATGTGACACAAGCCAGTGAGAAACAATCCATGTGATATATGTGGTACACAGTTGCTACAAGTGATGAAACTGGCTTTTCTGGCACCAAGCCTACACCCTGATGGGGTACAGGATGTCCTCAGCTCTCAGTGTGTCCTCTTTTGTTTCTTCCTTCCACAAAAACACATACATGCATTTTCCTTTGATGCTATTAACTTTGGCAGAGAAATATGGCTCTCATTTTATTTTCACGATTCCATCTTTAAAAGGCAGTGCTTTCTACCTTGGGATACTCAAAAAATTATTTGTCATTCTAATACAGTTGTTTAACATTAGCAGCCTTCCTTGTAGAAGAATTGAAATATTCAAACTAATGAAGCATTGTTGATATCTTTGAGTTTCAGCATGGAATCCAGGAAATACCAGTGATTTATGTCCTGGCTGTCTGACTTTACTATAAGAGATGTCATTATGGTCTATAAAATGGAATAAATTGCCTTAAAAGTGAAACAACATATATATTTCAGTAATCATACAGAAAACATAGCATTGGTATCTAAAACTGAGCTGAAGGATATATTAGTTGTAGGATTTTGTTAAAGTATAAAAAAACATTTGAGAACGCTTTCAGACTGATGGAATAAGTATCTCCAAAAAATCTGCCTCTCCATAAAAGTAACAAGAACACTGTCAATCATTGTATGCATCAACTTTTCAAATTCTGGAAATTAATCACTCTTATAATAATTTAAGGAGTGTTTATGAAAGGAAAATAGCTGACCCTCAGAAATAACAAAGCTTGGTGGTATTTTAACTTGTCCTATGTCCATTACCCTCTCCCCAGCTCCATAGTAGGCTTGAAGATTAATAGCCTTTTATCTGTGAATACTAGCAGCCTAGAAACTAGTACTTTCCTTAGCCTAGAGGGAACAAAATGTGTCTGGAGTTCTCCAAAAAGTGCCAACCCAGAAAAATGTTCATTATTTGACATATATGGCAGCTCCTTAGAAAAGCCTTATACTTAGAGTTTGTCTTTATTTGAGTTGACTCAGAGCTCACTCAGTAAAACAAACAATCAGACAAAACCCTTATATTCAGAGTAATTGTTGAAATAATATTAGAGACAATTGTTTCACAATGTAGATGCCTGAGTTGGTGAAAACAGGTGGAATATAAGAGGTTAACAGAAAGAAAGAAAGAAAGAAAGAAAGAAAGAAAGAAAGAAAGAAAGAAAGAAAGAAAAGGTCTGGAGAATGAAATGTCTATAGGGGCCTTTGAAAGTTTCTGCCATATTTCCAAGATCTAGAAGGCCACACTAAAGTACAGAACTATGCATATGTCCAAAAAAAGATCTCAGAATATCATAATCTCTCATCTATTAATCTTCAAAAGGAAAAAATGAATATTACAGCAGGATTGTAAACTGTCGAAGTGTTGAAAATATCCCCCGACACATACATAGATCTCTGCTGCAAGGGTTGGTAGATTTATTGTTTCAAAGAATTAAAATGAATCTGTATCTAATCATTATATAAATACTAAGCTAAGTCAGCAGAGATATCACTTGGCCACATATGAACACAGACTTTACAGCATTATTTCAAGGAAGTCACGAAGCAGACAAATAGAAATAATATTAACAAAAAATTCTGGAAAGGAAGTGGAGAATCTGATTTCCAGATTTGTTAATATATATTCTTTGAAGAGTCCAGTTATTAACAAAAATGATTGTGAGATACACAAGGAAACAGAAAAACATGTCTCATACCTGGGAGAAAAAATAGTCAGTAAGAATTATCAGTGAGAAAGTCCAGAGATTAAAATTTCTAGGCAAAGAATTTAGACAAGCTCCTATAAATATGTGCAAAGAAACCAAGAAAACTATGTATAAAGGATTAAAAAGTTGAGAAAGTTATTTCTTTCCAAATAGACAATATGATTAAAAAGAAATAAATTACAAAAAACAAATAGAAGTTCTCAAGTTGAAAACTATAATAACTGTTATGAAAAATTTACTATCTTGGCTCAACATAATATTTGAGCTGGTAGTAAAAAAAAATAAGCAAATTTGAATATAGAAATATAGGACAATGGAGATTATCTAGCTTGAGGAACAGAAAGAAGAAAAATGAAAAGAACCTTAGATCCTCAAGTGCACCAAAATATACATAATGAGAGTACCAGAAGAAGCACGGAAAAATAAAGGAGCAAAACAAATATTCAGAGGAACAATGGTTAAAACTACCTTACATTGATGAAAAGCATGAGTTTGCACATGCAATAAGCTCAACAGATTTAAACAGAATAAATTCAAAGAAGTCACCACCAATGTACATCATAGTCAAAATACTAGAAGTCTAGGACAAAGAGAAACTTGAAAGAAACAAGACAGGAGTGACTCACCATATACAAGTGATTCCCCAATAAGATGAATATCTGATGTCAGATCTGAAATCATGGCGACCAAAAGGCAATTGAATGACATAGTCAAAAAGGGCTCAAAGAAAATGATGTAAACCAAGAAATCTATGATGAGCAAAGACGTGCTTCAAAAATTAAGGAGAAATTAAGCCATTTTCAGAACAGTAAAAAGAGAATATTATGAGCAATTATATGTCAACAAATTGGAAGAAACGGACACATTTCTAGAAACATATAAACTACCAAAACTGAAACATGAGGAAATAAAAAATTTGAACAGATCCACAACCAGTAAAGAAATGGAATCAGTAATCAAAAACCTCCCAACAAACAAGACTCTAAGACCAGATGGTTTTCCAGGGGCATTCTACCAAACATTGAAAGAGTTAACACCTATTCTTTTGAAACTGTTCCAAAAAATAAAAATGGAAGGAAAATTTCCAAACTCATTCTATGAGGCCAGCGTTACCTTAATTCCCAAACCAGACAAAGACCCCACTAAAAAGGAGAACTATAGACCAATTTCCTTGATGAACATGGATGCAAAAAATCTCAACAAGATACTAGCCAACCAGATCCAACAATATATTAAAAGAATTATTCACCACAGTCAAGTGGGATTTATTCCTAGGATGCAGGGCTAATTCACTATCTGTAAATCAATCAATTTGATAGATCACATTAATAAAAGAAAGTATAAGAATCATATGATCATCCTAACAGATGCAGAAGAAGAATTTGACAAAATATAACATCTTTTCTTGATAAAAACCCTCAAGAAAGTAGGAATAGATGGAACATATCTCAAGATTATAAAGGCCATACACAAAAAACCCATAGTTAATATCATCCCCAATGCGGAAAAACTGAGAACTTCTCCCCTAAGGTAAGAGAGATGACAAGGATATATACTCTCACCACTGTTATTCAACATACTTTTGGAAGTTCAGGCCTCAGCAATCAGACAACAAAATGAAATAAAAGTCATCCAAATCAGCAAGAAGGAAGTCAGACTTCATTCTTTGCAGATGACATGATATGCTACGTGGAAAACCCAAAAGATTCTAACAACAACAACAAAAATACTAGAACTGAGACATGAATTCAGCAATGTCACAAGATATAAAATCAATGTACAGAAATCAGTTGCATTTCTATACACCAATAATGAAACAGCAGAAAGAGAAATCAAGGAATCGATCCCATTTACAATTGCACCTAAAACGATAAAATACCTAGGAATAAACCCAGCCAAAGAGGTGAAAGATCTATACACTGAAATCTATAGAAATCTTATGAAAGAAATTGAAGAAGACACAAAGAAATGGAAAAACATTCTATGGCCATGGATTAGAAGAACAAATATTGTTGAAATGTCGATACTACACAAAGCAATCTACATATTCAATGCATACCTATCAAAATAACACCAGCATTCTTCACAGAGCTAGAACAAACAATTGTAAAATTTGTATGGAACCAGAAAAGGCTCCAAATAACCAAAGTAATGTTGAGAAAGAAAAACAAAGCTGGAGGCATCACAATTCTGGACTTCAAGCTGTATTACAAAACAGAATTCTTTGCTGCCAGACCTGCCATTTGAGAAATATGAATAGGAATCCTTCAAACTGAAATGAAAAGACAGTAGAAAATATTACAAATCCATGTGAAGAAATGAAGAGCACTAATAATGTTAACTGCTAAGATAAATATAAAACATAATATAAATGTATTTTCTTTTAAAAATTTCTTCTCTTATATAATTTAAAAGGTAACTAATAAAGAATAATTTTTAAATTTTCTTAATGAAATTATGATGTATAAAAATGTATTTTGCTTGACATAGCACAAAGGATGGAGGAAAAATTATCTGTATTGAAGCAAACTTTTTGAATTTTATTGAAATTATATTGTATCGCTATAACCTAAACTGGTTTAAATTAAATTGCTAATTGCAAACCCCAAGGCAATCTCTAAGAAAATAGTTTAAAATTTTAGTAAAAGAAAAACAAGAAAATTAGTGTTAGTGTAGAAATATTATTACTTAAACTTATTCAACACATGAAGAGATAATGGATAAGATAAAGAATCAAACATGATAGAAAACAAATAGCAAAATTGTAGGCATAACTCCTATTTTTAAAATTATTACATTGAGGTTGTGGCAAGATGGCGGCTTAGGAGGACGCTGGGCTCACCGCACGTCCTGCTGATCACTTAGATTCCATCTACACCTGCCTAAATAACCCAGAAAACCGCCAGAGGATTAGCAGAACAGAGTCGCCGGAGCCAAACGCAGACGAGAGGCCCACGGAAGAGGGTAGGAAGGGCGGCGAGGCGGTGCGCGCTCCACGGACTGGCGGGAGGGAGCCGGGGCGGAGGGGCGGCTCGCCGGCCAAGCAGAGCCCCCGAGTCGGGCTTGCAAAAGCGGAGGGGCCGGGCGGACTGTGTTCCGACAGCAAGCGCGACTTAGCGTCTGGGAGGTCAGAAATTAACAGCTCTGCTCGGAAAGCGGGAAGGCTGGAGGACAAAGGGAGGGAGAGCTGCTGAGCCCCCTGACAACAGAGCTCAGTTTGGTGAGGAACAAAGGCGCTCGCCAGCGCCATTTCCCCCGCCCATCCCCCAGCCGAAATCCCAAAGGGAACCGGTTCCTGCCAGGGAACTTGCTCGCTCCGCGCAAACACCCAACTCTGCGCTTCTGCAGAGCCAAACCTCCGGCAGAGGATCTGACTCCCTCCCGCTGCCACAGGGCCCCTCCTGAAGCGGATCACCTAAGGAGAAGCGATCTAAGCCTGCCCCTCCTGCCCCCGTGCACCTTGCCTACCCACCCCACCTAATACGCCAGATCCCCAGCATCACAAGCCTGGCAGGGTGCAAGTAGCCCAGACGAGCCACACCACCCCACAGTGAATCCCGCCCCTAGGAGAGGGGAAGAGAAGGCACACACCAGTCTGACTGTGGCCCCAGCGGTGGGCTGGGGGCAGACATCAGGTCTGACTGCGGCCCCGCCCACCAACTCCAGGTATACACCACAGCACAGGGGAAGTGCCCTGCAGGTCCTCACCACGCCAGGGACTATCCAAAATGACCAAGCGGAAGAACTCCCCTCAGAAGAATCTCCAGGAAATAACAACAGCTAATGAGCTGATCAAAAAGGATTTAAATAATATAACAGAAAGTGAATTTAGAATAATAGTCATAAAATTAATCGCTGGGCTTGAAAACAGTATACAGGACAGCAGAGAATCTCTTGCTACAGAGATCAAGGGACTAAGGAACAGTCACGAGGAGCTGAAAAACGCTTTAAACGAAATGCATAACAAAATGGAAACCACCACAGCTCGGCTTGAAGAGGCAGAGGAGAGAATAGGTGAACTAGAAGATAAAGTTATGGAAAAAGAGGAAGCTGAGAAAAAGAGAGATAAAAAAATCCAGGAGTATGAGGGGAAAATTAGAGAATTAAGTGATACACTAAAAAGAAATAATATACGCATAATTGGTATCCCAGAGGAGGAAGAGAGAGGGAAAGGTGCTGAAGGGGTACTTGAAGAAATCATAGCTGAGAACTTCCCTGAACTGGGGAAGGAAAAAGGCATTGAAATCCAAGAGGCACAGAGAACTCCCTTCAGACGTAACTTGAATCGATCTTCTGCACGACATATCATAGTGAAACTGGCAAAATACAAGGATAAAGAGAAAATTCTGAAAGCAGCAAGGGGTAAACGTGCCCTCACATATAAAGGGAGACCTATAAGACTCGTGACTGATCTCTCTTTTGAAACTTGGCAGGCCAGAAAGAATTGGCAAGAGATTTTCAGGGTGCTAGACAGAAAAAATATGCAGCCGAGAATCCTTTATCCAGCAAGTCTGTCATTTAGAATAGAAGGAGAGATAAAGGTCTTCCCAAACAAACAAAAACTGAAGGAATTTGTCACCACTAAACCAGCCCTACAAGAGATCCTAAGGGGGACCCTGTGAGACAAAGTACCAGAGGCATCACTACAAGCATAAAACATACAGACATCACAATGACTCTAAACCCGTATCTTTCTATAATAACACTGAATGTAAATGGATTAAATGCGCCAACCAAAAGACATAGGGTATCAGAATGGATAAAAAAACAAGACCCATCTATTTGCTGTCTACAAGAGACTCATTTTAGACCTGAGGACACCTTTAGATTGAGAGTGAGGGGATGGAGAACTATTTATCATGCGACTGGAAGCCAAAAGAAAGCTGGAGTAGCCATACTTATATCAGACAAACTAGACTTTAAATTAAAGGCTGTAACAAGAGATGAAGAAGGACATTATATAATAGTTACAGGGTCTATCCATCAGGAAGAGCTAACAATTATCAATGTCTATGCACCGAATACCGGAGCCCCCAAATATATAAAACAATTACTCATAAACATAAGCAACCTTATTGATAAGAATGTGGTAATTGCAGGGGACTTTAACACACCACTTACAGAAATGGATAGATCAACTAGACACACGGTCAATAAAGAAACAAGGGCCCTGAATGAGACATTGGATGAGATGGACTTGACAGATATATTTAGAACTCTGCATCCCAAAGCAACAGAATATACTTTCTTCTCGAGTGCACATGGAACATTCTCCAAGATAGATCACATACTGGGTCACAAAACAGCCCTTCATAAGTTTACAAGAATTGAAATTATACCATGCTTACTTTCAGACCACAATGCCATGAAGCTTGAAATCAACCACAGGAAAAAGTCTGGAAAACCTCCAAAAGCATGGAGGTTAAAGAACACCTTACTAACGAATGAGTGGGTCAACCAGGCAATTAGAGAAGAAATTAAAAAATATATGGAAACAAACGAAAATGAAAATACAACAATCCAAACGCTTTGGGACGCAGCAAAGGCAGTCCTGAGAGGAAAATACATTGCAATCCAGGCCTATCTCAAGAAACAAGAAAAATCCCAAATACAAAATCTAACAGCACACCTAAAGGAACTAGAAGCAGAACAGCAAAGGCAGCCTAAGCCCAGCAGAAGAAGAGAAATAATAAAGATCAGAGCAGAAATAAACAATATAGAAACTAAAAAAACTGTAGAGCAGATCAACGAAACCAAGAGTTGGTTTTTTGAAAAAATAAACAAAATTGACAAACCTCTAGCCAGGCTTCTCAAAAAGAAAAGGGAGATGACCCAAATAGATAAAATCATGAATGAAAATGGAATGATTACAACCAATCCCTCAGAGATACAAACAATTATCAGGGAATACTATGAAAACTTATATGCCAACAAATTGGACAACCTGGAAGAAATGGACGAATTCCTGAACACCCACACGCTTCCAAAACTCAATCAGGAGGAAATAGAAAGCTTGAACAGACCCATAACCAGCGAAGAAATTGAATCGGTTATCAAAAATCTCCCAACAAATAAGAGTCCAGGACCAGATGGCTTCCCAGGGGAGTTCTACCAGACGTTTAAAGCAGAGATAATACCTATCCTTCTCAAGCTATTCCAAGAAATAGAAAGGGAAGGAAAACTTCCAGACTCATTCTATGAAGCCAGTATTACTTTGATTCCTAAACCAGACAGAGACCCAGTAAAAAAAGAGAACTACAGGCCAATATCCCTGATGAATATGGATGCAAAAATTCTCAATAAGATACTAGCAAATCGAATTCAACGGCATATAAAAAGAATTATTCACCATGATCAAGTGGGATTCATTCCTGGGATGCAGGGCTGGTTCAACATTCGCAAATCAATCAACGTGATACATCACATTAACAAAAAAAGAGAGAAGAACCATATGATCCTGTCAATCGATGCAGAAAAGGCCTTCGACAAAATCCAGCACCCTTTCTTAATAAAAACCCTTGAGAAAGTCGGGATAGAAGGAACATACTTAAAGATCATAAAAGCCATTTATGAAAAGCCCACAGCTAACATCATCCTCAACGGGGAAAAACTGAAAGCTTTCTCCCTGAGATCAGGAACACGACAAGGATGCCCACTCTCACCGCTGCTGTTTAACATAGTGCTGGAAGTTCTAGCATCAGCAATCAGACAACAAAAGGAAATCAAAGGCATCAAAATTGGCAAAGATGAAGTCAAGCTTTCGCTTTTTGCAGATGACATGATATTATACATGGAAAATCCGATAGACTCCACCAAAAGTCTGCTAGAACTGATACAGGAATTCAGCAAAGTTGCAGGCTACAAAATCAATGTACAGAAATCAGTTGCATTCTTATACACTAACAATGAAGCAACAGAAAGACAAATAAAGAAACTGATCCCATTCACAATTGCACCAAGAAGCATAAAATACCTAGGAATAAATCTAACCAAAGATGTAAAGGATCTGTATGCTGAAAACTATAGAAAGCTTCTGAAGGAAATTGAAGAAGATTTAAAGAAATGGAAAGACATTCCCTGCTCATGGATTGGAAAAATAAATATTGTCAAAATGTCAATACTACCCAAAGCTATCTACACATTCAATGCAATCCCAATCAAAATTGCACCAGCATTCTTCTCGAAACTAGAACAAGCAATCCTAAAATTCATATGGAACCACAAAAGGCCCCGAATAGCCAAAGGAATTTTGAAGAAGAAGACCAAAGCAGGAGGCATCACAATCCCAGACTTTAGCCTCTACTACAAAGCTGTCATCATCAAGACAGCATGGTATTGGCACCAAAACAGACACATAGACCAATGGAATAGAATAGAAACCCCAGAACTAGACCCACAAACGTATGGCCAACTCATTTTTGACAAAGCAGGAAAGAACATCCAATGGAAAAAAGACAGCCTCTTTAACAAATGGTGCTGGGAGAACTGGACAGCAACATGCAGAAGGTTGAAACTAGACCACTTTCTCACACCATTCACAAAAATAAACTCAAAATGGATAAAGGACCTAAATGTGAGACAGGAAACCAACAAAACCTTAGAGGAGAAAGCAGGAAAAGACCTCTCTGACCTCAGCCGTAGCAATCTCTTACTCGACACATCCCCAAAGGCAAGGGAATTAAAAGCAAAAGTGAATTACTGGGACCTTATGAAGATAAAAAGCTTCTGCACAGCAAAGGAAACAACCAACAAAACTAAAAGGCAACCAACGGAATGGGAAAAGATATTTGCAAATGACATATCGGACAAAGGGCTAGTATCCAAAATCTATAAAGAGCTCACCAAACTCCACACCCAAAAAACAAATAACCCAGTGAAGAAATGGGCAGAAAACATGAATAGACACTTCTCTAAAGAAGACATCCGGATGGCCAACAGACACATGAAAAGATGTTCAGCGTCACTCCTTATCAGGGAAATACAAATCAAAACCACACTCAGGTATCACCTCACGCCAGTCAGAGTGGCCAAAATGAACAAATCAGGAGACTATAGATGCTGGAGAGGATGTGGAGAAACGGGAACCCTCTTGCACTGTTGGTGGGAATGCAAATTGGTGCAGCCGCTCTGGAAAGCAGTGTGGAGGTTCCTCAGAAAATTAAAAATAGACCTACCCTATGACCCAGCAATAGCACTGCTAGGAATTTATCCAAGGGATACAGGAGCACTGATGCATAGGGCCACTTGTACCCCAATGTTCATAGCAGCACTCTCAACAATAGCCAAATTATGGAAAGAGCCTAAATGTCCATCAACTGATGAATGGATAAAGAAATTGTGGTTTATATACACAATGGAATATTACATGGCAATGAGAAAAAATGAAATATGGCCTTTTGTAGCAACGTGGATGGAACTGGAGAGTGTGATGCTAAGTGAAATAAGCCATACAGAGAAAGACAGATACCATATGGTCTCACTCTTATGTGGATCCTGAGAAACTTAACAGGAACCCATGGGGGAGGGGAAGGGAAAAAAAAAAAAAAAGAGAGGTTAGAAAGGGAGAGAGCCAAAGCATAAGAGACTGTTAAAAACTGAGAACAAACTGAGGGTTGATGGGGGGTGGGAGGGAGGAGAGGGTGGGTGATGGGTATTGAGGAGGGCACCTTTTGGGATGAGCACTGGGTGTTGTATGGAAACCAATTTGTCAATAAATTTCAGAAAAAAAAAACAAAAAAAAAAAACAAAAACAAAAAAAAAACAAACAAAAAAAAAAATAAAATAAAATTATTACATTAAATGTAATCGGATTAAACAACCTAATCAAAAGGCAAAGATTAACAGAATGAATTAAACACAGGATTCAACTATATAATTTCTTCAAGAGACACACTTTAGATTCAAACATAAAATAGACTGAATCTAAAAGGATGGAAAAATATATACCCAAGCACACAGAAATAAAAAGAGCTGAAGAAGCTATAGTAATATCATATAAAATAGCTTTTAAGGCAAAAAGTGTTGTTAGGCACAAAGGATGGCATTTGTGATTGAAAAGAGTCAAATCATCAGGAAAAAGTAACAATTATAAATGTCTATGCAGCTAGGAACAGAACACAAAAATGTGTGAAGCAAAAAGTGATAGAATTTAAGGGAGAAATAAATAATTCAATAATAATAATTGGAAACTTCAATACTGTCATAACTTTCACAGTATTCATAGCTATATAGAAGAATAAATGACCTACAAACAACATGAATTTATGTTGTCTGGTATAATTAAGTTTGAAATTACGTTTACTGGTATTCTTTATATTATTGTGTGTTATTTGAATTGGTGATTAGTGTCCTTTCATTTTAGCCTAAAGGATTCCTTTAAGAATTTCTTATATGGCTGGTCTGCCAGCAAGAAATTCTCTCAGTTTTTGTTGATTTTAATGTCTTAATTTCTCTTTCATTTTTAACAGCTTAAATGAGGTATAATTAACTCACAGTATACTGTACATATTTAAGGTGTACATTTTTTTAAGTTTTGATCTATCTATCTATAGACATAAATACATACACATATACACACACAGGACTGTGGGGACCTCCCACAGACTGAGGTCCCTACAGTCATGATAATGAACAGATATTTTATATCCTATGACTAGTACAGCTATAATATAAAATACAGTCAGTAACAAGCATTGGTAAGGAATGTACAGAAATTGAAATCCTCATATATGACTGGTGTGATTATAAAATGGGACAGCACCTTTGGAAACAGTTTTGCACTTCCTCAAAATAACACAGAGTTAACATATGACCCAGAAATTCCCTTCATAGGTGTATACCCAAGAAATAAGAAAATATGCTCATGTAAAAACATATGCATAAGTGTGTTCATAGCAGTATTCATAATGGCTCAAAATATGAAACAACCTAACTGCTTATCAGTTGATGAATGGGTAAACTAAATATGGTTTATCCATAACATGGAACATTACTATACACAAAAAAGCAATGAGCAACTGATACATGGATATATACTACAATATGATAAACCCTGAAAATATACTAATTGAAAGAAACCTGACACAAAATACTACATGTTGTATGATTGCATTTCCATAAAATGTACATAATAGGGAAATCCTTAGGTACAAAAAGTATAGGAGTGGCTCCCAGGATCTGGAGGGAGGGAAGAATTATAAGTAATGCAAATGAATAAAGGGATAATGTTAATGTTTTAAAATTGGAGAGTGGGTAATGGTTGTATATCTCTATGAATATACTAAAAACCACAGAATTATACACTTTAAAAATGTGAATTATATGGTATGTAAATTATGTGAATTATATCACAAGAATGCTATCATGAAACAATTTTTATTCAACTTCTGAGATCAAAGGACAAAAAAAGAAATTATTCAAGACTTGAGAATTAAATTCATAGCACACCAAATAATTTTAAAAGTCTGTCAAAAATAAAGTCCTCAATTAGGGAATTAAACTTCCTGAGTGATAAATTTAGGCCTACCTAAGGTATTCCTGAGAATAATAATATTGATGAAATAATAATAAGCCAAAGCATTAAACAATGATAAAATGCCATTGGTTGGTAATAGGTCTCTGTATTTGGATAGTTCAAATATATCAGAAGGATACATAAGTATTTTCAGAATAATTTATATTTAGGTATTTGGTGAAGTTACACTCCTTTTTGGAGAATGGAAGATCTCTACTTTCCAGTGGGTCATCAGTTTTTATCAATTTTACTCAATTGATATATTTCATTATCATCAAAACCTCTAGGGGAACAGAATTTCAGAGTTAAATAAAAAGTTCCTGAACAATGAAAGCATTCTTTTCAAAGCTCTGGTATCTGAAATGGAAGAATAGGATTAAAGCACAGAATATTCTTCTACTCTTTGCAAGTTAAATTATTTCTTTCTGCAACTAAAATAGACTTAAGAAATAAATACTTTTAGACATAAAATTATGTTATAAAATAAAATTCATGTATGAGATAATTCTTATAAATGTTTATAATGTTAAAAATTTAAAACAACTAAAACATATGATCCAGAAGATAGATGGAACTGCAATTACTAGAAAGAGTACTTTATTTTCACCTACTTTCTATTAGTACTCATTATAATCAAAATAATCCTAGAACATATAATTTAAATCTCCTTACACTGTTCACTATTGAACTTCTCATTTCCTTCTCAGCAGTATTCATGGAAAATCAGAATATATGTAGTCATAGTGTTTATATCTAATATTCTTTGCTCCCAAAATAGTATAGATATGATGAATAATTTTTGCTTATATTTAGAAACTGATCACCTTGCTCTATTCTGTTTTCTGTATAGCAATAAAACTGTATCATCTACCAAATAAGATTTATACTAATGAGCATCAAATAAAGGCCTTTGATGATCTTCCAACCTTTACAATCACACCTCTTAAAGCTCAATCCCCAGCTCCACACTACATGCCCTGAACTCCCACCATTTGAAACTACCTCTAAATTCACTGCCTGTCATACCCTATTTCCGACTGAATATTTTTTTCTGGAATTCCATTACTTCCTGTATATATTAGGTCCCCTTCTTATTCATGATTGAGGGCCAACTTAAATGCTACCTGCCAAAAGAATCCTCCTCTGACCATCTCAGTCAAGAAAAACTAAACATTTACCCTCTCTGTGCCAATAGCATTTGAAAGTATCTTTCGAATACTTACCATATCATTGTGTTTATTTATTTTTCTGACTAAACAGGAAGGTTTAGAGGTAGAGAAACCATAATATTTCTAAAAAATGTGGAAACTTCAATTCTCATGCCAAACTAGTTCTGCAACCAAGGTACCATTTTCTTCCATAAATATACAAATGCCAAACTTGCTCATAAATATGACATTTTTAGGTTGTCTCACTATAGTAAGTTGGAGAGTATTGAAAGCATGTGTTTCCTCACGCTTCAATTTGAGAGAAATTGTTCTAGAGATCTCTCAAATTTAAAATTTTTGTCACTACTAGGAGCATTATAAAATATCTGAAACACATTTAGATATATAATATGTTATACAGAGCTGGGGGGAATTATCCCAATCGTTAAGGAATTGATAACATGACTCATTGTCTTCCTCCCAAAGTTTGTTTCAACATTAAAAGATAAATTATTTTTAGGATTTAAGTTGTTACAGGGACTTGGAATTTAAATGCACTGTAAGAACATTTTTTTTTCTCCTTAAAAACTAACTCTGCAGTAAGGCATAGGACAAACTGCTACCAACTTGAGTTCAAGTTTTCAGTTAAAACACTTTCCAGAGGTTTCTCAGGAAAATGCCTTTTTAATGAATCAAGTTCAACTCAAATTTTCCTGCCTAGACAGATAAAATCAGAAGGCTCAGTTTTTAATTAAGTAGGTTCACAATCTCTATACCTTTATTGTAGTTGTCATATTTGGTAGTCTTCTACTTACTACGTAGGTCAGCCAATATGTCAAATATGACCTGAAGAGTCACAAGACGTTTCTAAAATTAGATATATTATTTATTTTTCTATTTAAAGAAAAAAAATATGTTTAGAAGCATAAAAGTGTAGAATACCCATGGAATAATACTCTCTTTTGGCACAGTTACATTTAACAGGCATGGGCTAAACTCCTACTATATTTTGGCATTGGGGATGGAATAGTAAAGCTCAATAAAAGAAATTTGGTTCTCCTAGAACTTATATTCCACATAGGAGAAACAACAAGCAAATAAATGTGAAAAATATATGACATATTGCATGCCATTACTTTTATGGGCAAAAATAAAGTCAAGGGCAGAGATAGTAAGTGTTGGGGGAAGAAATAGACTTTTAAATGAAAGGGGCATGGAAGACTGCATGAGAGGGTAATATCTGAGTGTCAACTACACAAGACGTAGGGGGATAGGGGAAAAGCATTGTAAGTAGAGTATCAGCAAATGCAAAGGCCCTGAAGTAAGACTGTACGAAGTATGCTGAAAGAACTGTAAGAACCAAAATACAGTGAAATATATCACAAATATAATTTCAGAAAAAGTGGTGAAGTATATGTATGTTTCATTGAGAGATATATTTCCTTTGACCTAAAATATTAAAAATAAGGCATCTTAATCTACATATTGGGAATTATTCAAACTAGAATATCTATTATACACCCATAACGAATGTGAAGTTTATAGTTGGTAGATATAAATGTACAAATTAGATTGGCATTTTAGTACCAATTATGCTACTTAAAAACTATGAATTTGAATGGGTCAAATAAACTCAGTTTCCTCAGTTATAAAATTTGTTGGACGTACTCTAAAATTTCTTCCACCTCATAAATTACATGAACTGGAAATTCTGAAGATCTATGGACCATCTATCCTGAGTAGCTAGTGTGGCAGATGCAGTGCGTAAGATACTGTTGCATAAAGTGTCCTTTCTTGTGTTTAGGAGCCTACCCGGGAGAGGAGAAAAGGGACAGGGGAAAGAGAGAGACTGGAACTGTGCACACAGTAAAAAGTGATGTCTTGAAAGCAGTGCTGGAAGTAAGGGCTTTAGGAGTTCACAGCAAGGAAAGATTACTTAAGGTCAGATGTATCCTAATAAGTCTTCACAGAAAAGTTACTTTATCTTGAGGAATGGTGGAGTTGGGATAAGTACCAACTTGTGGGGAAATGGTCTGAGGCAGATGGAGCTAACTCCATGAGCAAGGCCACAATGAGGGAGCAGTGTCTCAGAACTAGTGGAAAGTCCTGAGTCTAAAATGAGGACAAAAAAGATATTTGATTGGCAGAGGAATTGGTACAGGAGAACAAATAGTTTTGTCGGGGTGCCTGGGTGGCTCAGTCGGTTGAGTGTCTGACTTCGGCTCAGGTCATGATCTCACAGTCTGTGAGTTCGAGCCCCGCATCGGGATCTGTGCTGACAGTTCAGAGCTGGAGCCTGCTTTGGACTCTGTGTCTCCCTCTCTCTCTGCCCCTCCCCTGCTCATGCTCTGTCTCTCTCTGTCTCAAAAATAAATAAAAACATTTAAAAAAATAAAAAACAAATAGTTTTGTCTTAGAGTCCAAATGTAAGAAGGATAGCCTTCAGAGGCTTCTGAGATATAAAATAAAATAAATAAAATAAAATAAAATAAAATAAAATAAAATTTTAATTTGAAAAGACAAATCTTTGTTTTTTGGGGTTTTTTTGGGTTTTTTTTTTTTTTCAATATATGAAATTTATTGTCAAATTGGTTTCCATACAACACCCAGTGCTCATCCCAAAAGGTGCCCTCCTCAATACCCATCACCCACCCTCCCCTCCCTCCCACCCCCCATCAACCCTCAGTTTGTTCTCAGTTTTTAACAGTCTCTTATGCTTGAAAAGACAAATATTTGAAGTCAAGTCTTCAAAAATCAAAACTAAATAAGTAAATAAATAAATAAATAAGCCATCACAACAGTCAGAGCATGAAGTCAAAAGGTCATAAATTTGATATGCAAGAGATTTTGAAACAAGAATCAGAAAGCATTCATCTGACTGAGGAAGAATAAGAGATACTGATTATCACTAAATTTTTTAGTCTAATGACAAAAGAATAAGGTCAAGAATGCTTGGGATGAAATTTATTTTGGTTTTTTGGAAACAATAGGTATTAATATCTAGTGTAGGAGTGCTGACAATACCGACTTCATCTTTGGCTTTCTATCTGACTTACTCACCTCCCTCAGGGCTACGTGTTCCAGATTCCATGCAGGTTAATGAATGCCCTGACTAGAATAAATAGGTGAAGGTTTGTCCTGGTCTTCACTTAAGTTGTTTACATATCGAGTAGTTGTTTAGATATCAAGTAGAAGAGTATAGTCTCTTCCCCTCCTTCTGATGCACAAACGGTGCCTCAAGGTCTTTTAAGAGTTAGACCACAGTGTCCTCTGCACATCCCCTCACTCAATAAAATCTACATGCTAAGGTCTAGACTTTGTGGAGTTTAGCTAGCTGCATGTCTATGGATTGTAGCCCACCTAATCCCCCCATTAGTTAGCTTCCCTGAATAAAACTGTGTAAAATGTATGAAGTCGCTGCTTCAATTTTTCATCTCAAAGTGCCTTCTCAGGAGGATACTTTACTGTCCTTCCTCCACCTTCTAAGACCCAACAAGAATTTGAGAATAAGGCTGGCCTTAAAAATCATAATAGGATCTTAAAATAATAACAGATACCTTACACTGACAACCTGTTCTCTTATATAGCTTATACAAGGTACTTACCTATTTCTAAATCAACATTGTTGACTTGTTTTTAGGGACTTTGAGGTTTGCATTATTATATATCCTACTGAGGATCACTCTTCAGATAAGTAGTCAAACTAGGATTCAGCGTGACTCAAAGGTCAGCCTCTTCAATGAATATAACACTCAGGTAAATAAATACAACATACAAATACATACATTTACAGAAATTCAACAGTATGCTGAATGTGATGAATCCATAATTAAATGGTAGGATTAGAAAATTAGTGGTATTAAATCAAGGAAGTGGGCCTAACCTATAATAAAAAGAAACAACACTGGGCAACAATTAGGGGCAGGAAGTCATTTAGGACATTTAGGATCAGCTGGATGAAGGCTTGCAAGTGGTAGAGGGAATACTGAGTGTGAAGAGAAAAAATTGCAGAGCCAAATTCTTTCAAAATAACAAAGCTATCTGGTCAAAAGCTGGGAAAACCCTGCCCAGACTGTGACCTGCCTGTCCTGAGAGGTGATAAATTCTGTGGGATTAGAGGCTTTGAAGACCACCTAATCCCCCAAAGCCTTGGTACTGACTATGAGGACACAATGTTAAGGAAGATTTTAATAACTGACTTTATATTGTGTCAAGTTTAATTTTGGTAAATCACTGTTTAAATAGTAATTCTTTAAAAATTATAAAAATGTTATAATCTTCATTTTTCTTCATTTTTCACTGATCTTCTATTTTCATTTGGGCACCATTCTCATAAGGTTTTAATTACCATTCTCATGAGGTTTTAATTTCTGAAAGAAAAATAACTTGTTTTATAAGATTAGATAAGTTTATTTATATGTTTTAAAAAACATGTTTATTTATTTTGGAGAGAGAGATAGAGTGAGCAGGAGAGGGACAGAGAGAGAGGGAGACAGAGGATCCAAATCAGGCTCTGCACTGACAGTGCAGAGTGGAGCTTGAACTCACAAACCATGAGACCATGACCTGAGCTGAAGTCAGACACTTAACTAATTGAGCCACCCAGGGGCCCCAATATACATGCTTATTGAAAAAATAAATAATGGAGTAAAGAAAGTACTTGAGAAAAGAAGTAGATAATCTTCCAATATCACCCCAGAGACAATTATTCTAATATTTCAAAGCATAAGTGTTGAGATTATTTTTTTTTTATTCCTACAAGAAAGAACTTAAAGTATTGTATTGTTAGGGGACATAAGTGATTGCATTGACCTTTAAAAATGAGAGTGCCAATTATAAGGACAATTTACCACTCAGTCATAATGAATACATTTGTTGTAGAATATAGAGACATAAAACAATAAGTAAAAACTTACCTCTAGATAACAATACTTATTATGTCTCTTATTCTTTGTTCTAATAAGTAAGCCATATGGAAGATGCTGTATGTTAAAAGGTGAAGTGAGCCTGGGGTGCCTGGGTGGCTCAGTTGGTTAAGCATTCTACTTCAGCTCAGGTCATGATCTCACTGCTTGTGAGTTCGAGCCCCACATCGGACTCTGTGCTGACAGCTCAGACCCTGGAGCCTGCCTTGGATTCTGTGTCCCACTCTCTCTCTGCTCCTCCCTCGCTCATGCTCTTTCTCTCTCTCTCAACAATAAATAAAACATTAGAAAAATAATAATAATAAATAAAAAGGTGAAGTGAGGCATATTAAAAATTTTTAAGAGTTTATTTGAACGAAAATCTATTTGAATTGGGCAGTATCCAATACAGTAAATAGAAAGGAGCTCTGAGGAGTTATACAAATGAAAAACAGGCAGAAGGGAACAGGAACAAGGTAGTTATTCCAGGCAAAAAAGTGGGTTGGTTGTAATGAAGTTACTTTTCTTCGGAGAATGGAAGGGGTCTATAAAGCAAGCTATATAACTAGTGCTATTCAGGTGAATCTTGGTTGGCTGGGTTAAGATTCCATTTCTGGGAGAGTCCAAAGTGTAATGAAGTTGAGTCTTAGTTTGGGGACCTGGGCTTAGCATATGTGACTCCATTTGGGGTCTGTTATCTTGCTTTTAACACCTGGTAAGCCAACTTGAATTTGTGTATGGCCTAAGTCCTAGTGAAAATTAGCCCATTGATTTAGTTAATCAATATTACAAAATTAAAATCTAGAATACCATAGGGGTGAGGTAAATGTTTATTAAATGCTGAATGAATGGAAGGGGGGTTATGAATTTACGTATTGGTCAACATTTATGGAATGCCTGCTATATATATATATATAATATGCTGCACTATTATTGCAAAATATTAATAAGCAAAACAATCTTTTCCTTCTAGAAGTTCATTATATAGTAGGGGAGAAAAAAGCAAAGAAATAGTTATAAACCCATGTGTAAGTGCTATTATAAAAAAGCATTGTGGATGCATACATTTGCCTGGGTGGTGGGTGGTGGTATAGTGCTTTGAGTGATGATAACTGAATTGATTTTTGAAGGATAAGTACATATTTACTGTAATTGTTATTATTGTAATTTCATTTTATAAGTGAAGAAAACAAATTTCAGAGGAGCAATTGCCACAGATCTTGTAGCTAACAAATAGGCATTAGAAATAAACACTTCTGTTTTCTATATTACAGACTTTAGTTATTCCATTATATCACACTAATTGATGTAGAGGCAGAAGCCTGGAAATTTGCTTGAGATAACATAGTTAATAACTGGGTGAGGGCAAAAGAGACTTCAGATGTAAAGGTCTCCATTGTTACTGTTTTGTTTTGGGTTTTGTTTTGTTTGTTTTTTTTCCTAGACACACAGAGCAGTGGATATACTTTGACACATGAATTTGTATAATTGAATTAACAGCACTTCTCACATAGTGTTATCAAAAGTGGGAGAATTATAAGCCTGTCCCCAGTGTGTATTCCTACCCCAGTTGTGTTCCAAACTTTGACTAACTTTTGGGAGTATCCATCAAACATAATCTGTTGTTATGGACAGATCTGGCCTAAAGGACACAGGCCCAGAATGGCCACGGATATTGTACTGCTGTGGTTTTCTATATGACCTTAGCAGAGCAATCACTTATTGCTGAAAATCCAGCCCAAATACATTAAGCACTTATTCTGGAAATGAGACCCCACAAGTTTCAGTTTCCACAACATACCCAGGGAAGGGCCTGCCTCCAGTCATTCTGGAACTTTGTCAAAAAAAAAAAATGAGGCCAGTCATAATATTTTACAATTATATATTTGAAACTTGCTTTTTTAAACCATTCTATAAGAGAAGTGCCATTTTGGGCCAGTAATAAATAAAAGCTGACTAAAAATAATTCTGGATATTTTGTATTTTATTCTAGCAATTTATCTGAAAAAGTTATTTTGATAATTTGGTATATCTTTTTTTAAATCCCATCTGTAGTTACTCAAATGACTTCATATACCAGAAACTGCATGATATATAACCTTTCATAGCACTTGAATGTTGCATTTTTCTTAGAAATGGATTTCATCTAGTCTGACAGTCTTTTTCTGAAATCTGTGAGCATAAAATTAAAATACCAAACACCAATGAAAATGGCTCTCTGAATTAGAGAAATTTATGTTATGAATTTGATGGGACCTAATGAGAATATTTCTTACTATGTTTGAAATATATATCTTTTCTTTCACTTGATTTTTTAGTTAAAATGATACTGAGAAAACAGGAAAATAATCCTAGAGTGAGAAGACAGAAAAGGGTTTTAAAGTCTATCCCAAACAAACTAACTAACTAAAACCAAAAACTAAAAACAAAAACAAAAAAGAGAATAATTCAAAATGTAAGAGAATTTGAAATTAACAGGAACACCAGAAATCAACTACATTTTATATCTTCATAACCATCTATATTTCTCTTCTGATTCCCAATAACCAACCAACTATTCTTAGAACTATATTTAGCTATTTTTCTAGAATTGTAAAAATAAATCATTTAGATGGAAATTAACTATCTATTTCTGGAAACATTATTTAAATACTGCCTGCAGTTCACTTTTGGTCAATTAGAAGTCAACAGTCACATCTCAGTCTCCTTACCTCTATGGAACCTGTAAAAAAGTCACTAAATACTTGACCTCTTTTTATGTTTTATATCTGTTATCTCTGTGTAGATATTCTTAATTAAAGATAAATAAAAACTATTTTTTTTCACATAGGACCTAAAAAAAGGTGAATTGAGGCATATTAAAAAATTTTAAGAGTTTATTTGAACGAAAATCTATTTGAATTGGGCAGTATCCAATACAGTAAATAGAAAGGAGCTCTGAGGAGTTATACAAATGAAAAACAGGCAGAAGGGAACAGGAACAAGGTAGTTATTCCAGGCAAAAAAGTGGGTTGGTTGTAATGAAGTTACTTTTCTTCGGAGAATGGAAGGGGTCTATAAAGCAAGCTATATAACTAGTGCTATTCAGGTGAATCTTGGTTGGCTGGGTTAAGATTCCATTTCTGGGAGAGTCCAAAGTGTAATGAAGTTGAGTCTTAGTTTGGGGACCTGGGCTTAGCATATGTGACTCCATTTGGGGTCTGTTATCTTGCTTTTAACACCTGGTAAGCCAACTTGAATTTGTGCATGGCCTAAGTCCTAGTGAAAATTAGCCCATTGATTTAGCTAATCAATATTACAAAATTAAAATCTCCCTTACTCCCTGAAACATAATATGTATGTGACAGGCTTTTATGTTTTCATGGGTATGTATCTGTATTTTCTATAGTGAACATAAAGTAGTTTTATAAATAACAGGTAATAAAAGGGAAAGTGATGTATGCATGGGGAAAAAGTTGTAGGTAAACCCAAATTCATGGCCCAGTTCAGTATCTTTTTCCCTTATGAGAATCATAGCTCTTTATCTCCCAATTAAGAATACTAGGTTGAGATGGAGGTAGAGTAGTGCCGTATTCTACACAGGTATAGAAATATAATAATATCCACCACAGACTGGGCAACTAGTTACTCTTTAGAATATATTTGGTATTCTTCCCAAGAAGGCTGAAATTGAGAAGGTTACATAATTTGCCTACGACCAAAAATCAATAAATGTCAGAGGCAGATTTGACTTCTCATCTGTCTGGTAAGAAAGCCCCCACAAAATTCACCTAGAAGCTTCTTCCCAGGTTGGAAAATCCGTTTCACATGAAGATGCAGCAGAGAAAACAAAACCTCTTACAGGTGTAAAAAGGTAGTTTTTGGTAATGACAAGCCCATCTTCCTTCAGAAAGATTTTTCTAACACAAATTCCTAGAAATTTATCAACTGCAGGCAATCTGTTTAACTGGGGCTTTCTGCCTGGGTAATTTAGGCACATGCAGATGCCTAAGATGTGGCCAAGAACATCCGTGGTACTTAACGTATGAGGGAGGTGAAGAGGGAATCAACAAGGAGAGCAGTGGAACTGTTCTAACTCAGCAATGTGGTTTCCTATTTGGCAGAAAAAAAAATAAATGAACATATTTTATTGCCTTTGCTACGTTTGTTAAACAGCTAAATTAAGATTTGTTGAATAACAGTACAAGTGGTCAAGAGAAGTAAGTAGTCAGCGACTATCCATATTAACACTGTGATATATGTTCATAAAACCAGAGGCTGGGTGTACACCTGTCACAGGTACTTTAAAAAACAGTCTTGCATTGGCTAGACTTCTAGATCCTTCCATCTGTGAGATTAAGTAATTCTAATTTTACATTTATATTTTCATGAACTCTTTATTTAGGGTGACAAGATGGTGGTGGGTAAGAAAAACAACATTTGAATGTAAATACATTCTAATACATGATGCCCATCAATTCCCTGACAAAATATTCATTTTATATAGTTAGCATTCTTGTTGTCTAAATATAGTAAGTTTGAATTGGGGGAAAACAATGTATTTTATTTTTAACATGCAACTTAAATGTTAAATTTCCTTTGGTTGATATGAAATACTTTTTATTGCAATAAAATGACACTGGAAGTTCTATCTAAAAATAAAATATGTGACTATAAAATGCATTCATCAGTTATTTTTTCCCTCTTTCATCATTTAATTGCCTGATTTTCCATAAATATGCTAAAAAGGAACAGAATGGATTAGTTGAGCTCAATTTACTTCTCTGGACAAGATCTGAGCAATTAAAGAGATCAATCCTATTTATAATATTTTCTGATTCTAACATTTTCCAGGTTAGAATGTCTTTCTCTTTTTATTCAGAATATAAAAGTCCCACATATCACTTTACTAATTAGAAAAGTTTTTTTTTAATTCCACTAGCTGTGAATATATCTCTCATTGTCATATCATTGAACAAAGTAGGATACTTAAAAAAGCAGCTTTAAAGTTAAAGAAATTAACAATATGCCCCCATATTAACTGTAATCTGCTAAAACATCTTGGTTGGCATCATGCTATGATGGAGATAAACTAAATCAAAACAGATCTGCTCTGAACTATTTTCAACTTCAGCACATCAAGTAAAATGGCTACTTGTCCCATATGTTGTTTATTCTGAAAGTGAAGGATATTTTATATTAAACATCTGCCTGCATATTGCTTTCATGACCACATTCATCTGAGAAAAAAAAATCACAAACTTCATTGACAGCATTTTATGACCTTTAAATATATAATATAATAACATTTCCTTTAGATTGACAATAAACTAGATATTCAGCTTTGATGTAATTTTCAGAGGGCTTATGTTACCAGGATCCATGGCATAGTTCACATCAGTGCAAAGAAGTCTGAGTGACTGTAAACATGGGATCAATAAGAGGTTTGAGGAGATTTTTTTTTCTTATTTCCTTTACATATTTAAAAATTTTAAAGCCTGTCAATTTTCCCCCTTAAAGATATAATTTTCAACCTCTTTACCTGATGTCTTACCTAAATCCTTTTACAGACTGACTCCTATGTATGCTTCAAGCAAATCCCAAGTAACATTTTTAAATCTTTTTTTTTTTAAAGAGCTATTCATTTTCCCTTGTGTGTACCTGGCACTGTCTAGCTTTTGCACTTGTTTTTCACACTGATTCTCTTTCAGCTGCTCTGTCTTGCCCTCTGCCTTCTGCCAAAGGAGTACATTCAAAACCTAATCATAGGGCATAATCTTTCTTGTTTTATAAATACTATTTTTAAACACTCAGAGACTACTATAGTCTATAATGATGTTTCCATTCTGTGTATTCCTAAAACATGCCTAATTTCTTCTCTTCTTTGGAGGCCAGTACTGTGGACTTCTTTCAATAATTGTTAATAGTATATATTATATTGTAGATAATTTTATATATAGTAAATATTATTTACTATTACACTATCTTATAACTACTTATAACTACTTATAACTGCCTACTTAGAGTAGGCAGAGTTATCAGATCTCACATTATCAGTAGATTCAATTTTATTCAAAAAATGTTGATTAGAAAGGAAATACACCTTTCCAGTAAATTATAAAACAAAGCTACTCTGTTAAGACAAACTGTATAATATTTTGATAATCTATAATAATCAAGCTCTGTCTTGTCTTTTCTACCTTGATACCAGTAATTTCTGAGGAATCCTGTAGTATACTTTAGTTCCACTTTTTGATACGACCCAAAAAAGCACTAGTAGGTTTTGAATGTTGCCAGTGTGTTTGAGAAGCTTGAGGTCATGAAGATAAGTTAACCTAACATGGAGCTCCTGGGTTGCTGGCAGCTAGGAGCCTGGAGCCTGCTTCAGATTCTGTGTGTGTGTGTGTGTGTGTGTGTGTGTGTGTGTGTCTGCCCTTTCCCCACTCATGCTCGGTCTCTCTCTCTCCTCTCTCTCTCTCTCTCTCTCTCTCTCTCTCAAAAATAAAAACAGTAAAAAACAAAAACAAAAAAACAAAACAAAAAGAGAAAACCTAACATCAGATTGGAAGCCAAGTAACTTGTGCAGGAGGAATATATAGAGAATATTGGGTTGTTTGGCTAGAGCATAATTATAATTAGGGCAGGGTGCAAAGGCTAGACTTTCTGGTTTTCAAAAATTGGAATTGTAATAAAATTTTTTTTGATGTGGTGGCTCAATTTTCAGTAGCAAATGTGTATGCAGAGGATCTTATTAAAATTGAGACTTATTAAAAATAAATAATTAATAAATAATTAATAAATAACAAAAAACACCTCTCTAAATTACATTTGAATTCTGAGCAGTCAACAACAAAACAAGAGCATATTAGTTAATTTGAAGGGAGAGCAGAAAGAGGTTTCATATTTGTGTCAAGTGTAAGTCTCCCCCTGCCAAACTCCACACGCCCTGAGGCTATCTGCCACTGCCGGTCATTGCCACTAAGGTATGACAGAGTGAAGTCAAACTATTGAACTGATAAGGTAGACCAAACAACAGCCTCAGATGATCATGCAATAGAAGAGAAAATGGTTACTTAGGTTGAGTGAGTTGGCAATTCAATCACAATGATAGAATTAAATGTTGGTTGGGGTTAACGGGAAGGAAAAAGGGACAGAGCTATAAGCATACAAGCATCCTTTTCAAATTCCCCATGATTTTATAGTATTCTATAATAAACTCTGTCCCACTTATTAAACTCTTCAAAAGAGTATATGAGAGAGAGAGAGAGAGAGAGAGAGAGAGAGAGAGAGTGTTTGACAGATACTCACTGGAAGTTTGACATTAATATATTAATGTCAAAAATATTTTACCTTTCTGTGAGAATATGGGATTGCTAACAAAGATAGTATGTGAAACATAACATACAGATATGATCCAATGAAATAACTACTAACCAGTAACATTTTTACTACAGCAACACCAGGTGGTAGTGCCAGGATAAAATTTCTTCCACTTCCTCCTTTATTCTCTTACATCCATTCTCTTAAACACGTGTAAAGAGACAATGACCTAGACAACACTGAGACGTGGGTAAAATTTCCTTTGCAGCTCTTACACATTATTTTCCGAATTCATTTCTATTTTTCCATGAGCAGGACAAATTATTATTATAAGGAAAATAACAGAAATTCCAGAATCAGAAGCAAGTCAGTAGAAAATTGAGCTTAAATTAAGGTGGCCACCGAGCTTCACCTTAAATCACATTTATTCATTAGTTAGTACAATCATTCAGAAAACATTTATTGTCCCATGGAATGCCAGGAAATTTGTTGCATTCTGGAAAATCAGCCATGGTTTCAGCCATCAAGGAATTCATATCATGTGAGCAAGGTACGTTTATAATCCTAATAGTGAATTGCAAAAGATAACAAATTCTATGAAGAAAATGTTTTTAACTCTCTGAGAGAAATAAGGTGAAATATAAATCAGAATGGCAGCTCCAACCTTTAAACAGTGGTATAGAGAAAACAAGCTAAAAATGAAGAGAGAGAGTATAGAAGAAGAAGAAGAAGAAGAAGAAGAAGAAGAAGAAGAAGAAGAAAGAAGGGTAAGAGAAAAATCAGAAGAGGGAAATTTGAAAAAGAGAAGAAAATAAAAGGGGTTAAGGGGTGCCTGGGTGGTTCAGTTCATTAAGCTTCTTGATTTCAGCTCAGGTCATAATCTCACAGTTCATGAGTTCAAGCCCCACATTGGGCTCTGGGCTGATGGCATGAAGACTGCTTGGGATTCTGTCTTTCTATCTCTTCCAAGCTTGCTCTCCATCTCTTTCAAAATAAATAAAATTTAAAAAAAAACTTTAAAAAAAGAAAAGAAAAGGGCTAAGATAAAAGAAGTTGGCAACTGTATTGATAATGTTGGAAAATTAAGTAACTTAAAAGTAAAGAAGTATCCATGTGGTTTTACAACCTGAAATTCATCAATGAAGTCAGTTTCAGTGAAATTGCTACTGGGGCAGTTTACAATGAACTGAAGAGTGAATACACAGAAAGTAGATACAGATTTGCATTAAAAAGAGGAGGAGGAAGAGGAGGAGGAGGAGAAAGGGAGGAGGAAGAGAAGAAGAAACAGCAGCAGCAGAAGAGGATGAGGAGAAGGAGGAAGAGGAAGAAGAGAAGAATGGAGGAGGAGGAGGGGAGGTGGAAGAGAAGAAGGGGAAGCTGCAGAAGAAGAGGAAGAGGGGAATGGAGGAGGAGGAGGAAAGGGGAGGAAGGGAGGGGAAGAGAAGAAGAAGGGAAGCAGCAGCAGCTGAATAGGAGAGGAGGAAGAGGAAAAAGAGAAGGATGGAGGAGGATGAGGACAAGGATGAGGAAATATGGCTGGATGTTCTGAGAACGTATATGTAAAAGTAAAACATAAATTGGGGGTAAAATCTGTAGGAAAAATGTAAAATCACATTTATTTTAGTTGCATTTTATTTAGGTTTGTTTAGAACAGGTTTTAATGATGCTGGGAATAATTTACTAGAAAAGGAAATATGAGAGGTGCAGGAGAAAGGACAGGGGGGAGTATGAAGAATTTAAAGGCAGATGTAATCCAGAATGTAGTTGGAGGGTCTATCTTCTGGTCTGATCAGACGTAATACATTCGTTATGACAGAAAACAGAAAACATGAAGGAAAAGAACACAGTCGTTGTCCTTGCCTGATTGTTGCAATATTTTAAACCAAGAATGAGAAAAAAATAAATTAGCTGAGGGTGAGGGAGGAGGAAAAAGAAATGAGAGATTTGAAAAAGAGAAGGTAGGAAGGAGTCATATTGAAATAGGAAAGGAAACTCACTAGGAGCATTGAAGGGATGTATAAGTTAAGAACATCACCTGAAAGATGAATGAGGCAAGGAAACAAGACTAGATGTTGCAGTAAAGTAAAGATGGTTAGAAACAGTCATTGCTGAGGATAGAAAAGGAGGACTCCTAAAACCTTAGACATCAACTTTCCCCTTTAACATATGGAAGGCCAATTAATGATCTACAGCAGTAGCTCCCTTTCCTCCCACAGGTGACATTTGGCAATGCCTGGAGACATTTTTTTTTCATCACAACTGGGAGAGTAACAGTAACATCTAGTGGATAGAAGCCAGATATGGTGCCAAATATCCTACAATGTACATGATGCCCTCTAAATTATCTGACCAAGAATTAGTTGATCCTGTCAAGAGTGACAAGCTTGAGAAACTCTAGTCTATAGGAAGATGACTTTAAAATTTAGAATTTTCTGCTACTGGATGTTAAGATTTTGGAGATTTATCATCATGAGTAGAGATTTTGGTTTCTTTTTTTTAATTTTTTAACACTTTTTTTATTTTTGAGAGACAGAGTGAGACAGAGTGCAAGCAGGGGAGGGGCAGAGAGACGGAGACACAGAATCTGAAGCAGGCTCTAGGCTCCAAGCTGTCAGCACAGAGCCCAATGCAGGGCTCGAACTCACAGACCATGAGATCATGACCTGAGCTGAAGTCTGACACTTAATGGACTGAGACACCCAGGTGACCTGAGATTTTGGTTTCTTTACAAACCTGTACATCAAGAAGTTTTCCTTAGTTCCTAACTAAATAGTTTCTAAAGATTTTAGATTCATTTTATTTTATTCTCTCCTCAGGGAATTTGGAAAAGTACTCCTTGATATTTTTTTAAAACAATGTTAACAAGTACAACTTGTTAGATCAACTTCTGCTTTCTTATACATATACTTTCCAAAACATAGTTCACTTTTTGATAATAGAGGTTTATGTTTTGGATGCAAGAGCACCCCCATGACAATGATTATAAGCATGGTCTGGCAGGGTCCCAAAGGCATCCTGGAGGAGTGTAAAGGTCTGCTGGGAAGGAAGTAGTTCTATAATGTCAACAACAAGAAAGATGGTGTTGTAAATGATGTTACAAATGTTTTCCTAAGAAGTCTAAATACAAATTCCTATAATACAATGTTGGTATTATGGTAAACATTTCTTAAAGCAAGTATATTCTCTTGTATACTTGCCAAAGAACCTATAATTCATTTTGGCTTTGAATAGAAGCTATGGTTATGAATCAGCCAAGAGCTCAGCATAAATGGAATAAAATCATACATCCCTACCACATTGAGAAAATACTAAAGGGACAATCACCAGGGGAATACCTATACTAATCTAAGTCTGATCTCTGTATGAAGGTAGGTCAAACTAATCAACATTTAAATGGGACATGCATTTAAATAGGACAACTGTTCCATAAATAAGCTTGAGGTTAAAATGAGATTAAACAAAAACTCATACACATTTGCATCAAAAAAATTATATGCTAAAGCTATCTTATTAATAGCAGTAATTAAATTCTATTCCATGAATCATCAGTTTCAAACAATTTAAAATTCCAGTTATCTCACTGAAGGGAGATGAAGATTTGAAGATTTCAACAAATATATAGAAATTTTGGTTCACTGAAATCAAGCAAAACAAAGATTATTTACCTTTTGAAAATTTAGATGATTTTACTGTAGAAACTTATGAACAGCTCATTCCCCCCACCAGTTGCCACATGTGACCAAATGGAATAGAAGTAGATTATAAAAATAAACTTCAACAGAAACTGAGTCTTTACTCACATAGTATTTATGTCAATTTTTAAATTAAACTTTAAAAAAAATTGAGATGATGGCACACTCACGTGCAGTTTAAGAAATAATACAGAAAGACCTTCTGTTCCCTGAACTCAGTTGCCCCCAGTGGTAAAGTCTTGCAAAATTATAATGCAACAACACAGCCAGGGTATTGGCAATAGTACAGTCAAGGTACAGAATATTTCTATCCCCATAAGTGTCACTCATGTTGCTCTTTAACAGCTACACTCATTTCCCTCTTATCTCTACTTCCTCCTTAACTGGTAAATGGCCACAAATCTTTTCTCCATTTCTCTGATTTTGTAATTTCGAGTGTTATATAAATGGAATTACACAGCATGAAACCTTTGGGAACTGACTTTTTTTCATTCAGTATCATTCTCTGGATATTCATTCCAGTTGCTACATGTATCAATACTTTGCTCATTTTTTATTACTGACTAATATTCTGCAGTAAGAGTATGCCAGTTTGTTTAACCATACCCCTGTTGAAGGAAATATGGGTTGTTTGCAGTTTGGGCTATAATAAATAAAACTGTTATAACATTCAGGTACAGGTTTTTGTGTAGATAAAAGTTTTCATTGCTGAACCATATGATACTTTGATGTGTATTTTTTGAAGAAACTGCCAAACTGTTTTCCAGAGTGACCATCCCAAAATATAATGAGCAAAGTATTAGTGATTCAGTTTTTCTGATTCTGCCAACATTCAGTGTTGTCACTGTTTTTTGTTTGTTTGTTTTGTTTTGTTTTTTAGTCATTCATATAGGTGTGTAATGATATTTTATTATAGCTTTAATCTACATTTCCCTGATGGCTAATGATGTTGAACAGGTTTTCATGTGCTTATATGCCACCTATATCTTCAGTGAAATGTCTCTTTATGTTTTCTTCTCATTTTCTAATATTTTTCTTTTACTATTAAATCTTAAGAGTTCTTTATTCTATACATAACCATTTGAAGAAATATTTAGTTTGCAAATATTTTCTTAGTCTGTAACTTGCATTGCCATCCACCTGACAGTGTCTTTGTACAGCAAAAGTTAATTTAAATGATGTCCAATTTGTCCATTACTCCTTTTAAGGATCCTACTTTTGATGTCCAGTCAAAGAATTCTTTGTCTAGACCTAGATTCCAAAGAATTATATGTTTCTTCTTTTCAAAGAGTTTTATACTTTTACATTTTACAATTAAGTCTGTGGTAATGTTGTGTTAATTTTTATGTAAGATGTTAGGTTTTAGATAACACTTCTTTTTTTTTTCCTTATGAAAAGTTATCTTCCCTCCACTGAATTTGTTTTGCAACTTCCTTAAAAATCAGATGAGCAGGGCGCCTGGGTGACTCAGTCGGTTGACTGTATGATTCAGCTAAGGTCATGATCTCACGGTTCCTGGGTTCTAACCCCAAGTCAGGCTCTGTGCTGACAGCTCAGAGCCTGGAGCCTACTTCAGATTCTGTGTCTCCTTCTCTCTCTGCCCCTCCCCAACTCGTGTGCATTCTCTCTCTCTCTCTCTCTCTCTCTCTCTCTCTCTTTCAAAAATAAAGAAATCATTTTTTTTAAATCACTTGAGCATATTTGTAGAGGTCTATCTCTGAATTATCCATTCTGTTTCATTGATCTATGTATCTCACCCTCCATCAATACCACATGTCTTGGTTAGTATAGTGATATAATAAGTCTGAAAATCAAGTCAACTGAATTCTCCTACTTAATTCCTAATTTTCAAAACAATTCTCATTATTTTAGTTCCTTTGATTTTCTATATAAATTTTAGAATAACTGTGTCTATGCTTATAAAACATTATGCAGGAGTTTTAATAGGAATTTTGCTAAAACCTGCATTTCGATTTAGGGAGAATTAAAATCATTACTATATTGAGTTTTCCAACCATTTTTAAAAATTTATTTTGCCAACATTTTGTAGTTTTCAATATACTATCCTATACAGGTTTTACTAGGTTTATACCTGTGTTTTCACTTTTTGAGCAATTGTAAATGTCATTCTAATTGTAATTATAATGTTTCTGTGTCCACCTGTTCATTGCTAGTATATAGAGGCATAGTTGATATATATATGCTGATCTTGTATGATCTGATCTTGCTGAATTCAGTTATCAGTTCTATGTAGGTGTGTGTGTGTGTGTGTGTGTGTGTGTGTGTGTGTGTGTGTTTGTAGATTCTTTGAGATTCTCTATGTAGACAGTGATGTCATCTGCAAATAGGAAATATTTCATCTCTATTTTCCCAATAATAATGCCTCTTCTCTCTTTTTTTTTCTTTTTTTTTTTTTTGCCTTTTTCACTGGCTAGAATTTGCCACACTATGTTAAGTAAGAGTAATGAGAATGAATATCCCTACCTTGTTCCTGCTATTAGCAAAAAGTATTTAATGATTCACCATTAAGAACGTTGACTGAAGGCTTTTGTAGATTTTTTTTATCACATTGAGGGAGTCCCCTATAGTCCTATTTTTCTCAGAAAAACAAATTATATCATGAATAGGTTTTGAATTTGGTCAGGTCCTTTTCCTGCGTTAATATGATCTTGTGATTTTTCTTCTTTGGCCTGTTAATATGGTGGGTCACAAGATGGACTTTAAAATAATGAGGCTTGCATCCCTAAAATAAATCCTACAAGGTTTTAAGGTATAATTCTTTTTATACATTACTGAATTCTATTTGATAATGTTTGTTAAAGATTTTTGCATTTATGTTCATGGGAGTTTTCCATCTGTAGTTAACTTTTTTGTACTATATTAATCTGGTTTTCTATGAGAACAATAGTCCCAATCTAAAAGGAATTAGGAAGTGTTCCTCTTCTATTTTCTGAAAAACATTGTGTAGATTTAGTGATAAATTTTTAATCATTTGATGGAATATTTCTAGTGAAATCATCTGAACCTGAATATTTATTTTAGGAATGTTTCCATTGCAGATTTAGTTAATAGTTAAAAAGCTTTCAAATTATTGATTTCATAATGGGTAAATTGTAGGACATTGAGTTTTTAAGGATTGTTCTATTGTACATAAGTTATTAAACTTAATGGTGTAGAATTATTTCCTGAATATCATTTTGATATGTGTATAAATACCCTTTGCTCCATTTCTAACACTGGTAATAGGTGTCTTAATTTTTTTTCTGCAAGTCTTGCTAGAAGCTTGTCAACTTTATTAATCTTTTCAAGATTAATTTTTGTATTTATTTTGTTTTTAATTTAACTGATTTCTTCTCTTTATAATTTCCATCTCTGTGCTTGCTTTAAGTGTGCTTTTGCCTTTATGTATGTATGTATGTAAGTTCTTTTGGTAGGAACTTATATGTTTGACTAAGGCTTTAAGGTTTTTCTTCTTTCTTCTTTCTTCTTTCTTCTTTCTTCTTCTTCTCCTTCTCCTTCTCCTTCCCCTTCTTCTTTGAGAGACAGAGACCACGCGTGAATGGAGGAGGGGCAGAGGGAGAGGAGAATCTCAAGCAGTCTCCACGCTCATCTCAGAGCCCCATGCCACCAGGCTCCATCATGACCTGAGCCAAAATCAAGAGCTGGAAACTTAACTTACTGAGCCACCCAGGAGTTCCGAGGCTTTTCCTCTTTTCTAATGTATGCATTTAGTGCTATATATATATATATATATATATATATATATATATATATAGCATTTCTAGAAACTTTTAATGTTTATATTAGAGAGAGAGAGAGAGAGAGAGAGAGCCATCAGGGAGGGGAAGAGAGAGAGGGAGACACAGAACCCGAAACAGGCTCTAGACTCTAAGCTGTCAGCACAGAGCCTGACGTGGGACTTGAATTCACGAACAGTTAGATCATGACCTGAGCCAATGTTGGATACTTAACCATCTGAGTCACTCAGAAGTCTCAATATTCCTAGAAACTTTTAATTTGACTCATGGATTATTTAGAAGTGTATTTTTAGGAGGGCCTGGGTGGCTCAGTTGGTTAAATGACTGTCTTCGGCTCAGGTCATGATCTCATGGTTTGTGTGTTTGAGTACTGCATCACTGCATTGGGCTCTGTGCTGTCAGCACAGAGCCTGCTTCAGATCTTCTGCCTTCCTCTCTTGGTCCCTCTCCCACTTGCTCTCTCTGTCTCTTTCAAAAATAAATAATCTTTTAAAAAATATATTTTTGATTGCCCAGTATTGGGATATTTTCCTATAATCTTCCTTTTTTTAATGAATAAGTCGTTCTACATGTATTGATTGAGCTATGATGGACATACAAAAACTGTATATATTTAACATACACAATTTGATGTGTTCGGAAGTAAGTTTACACCCACGAAAACATCACCACAATAGTGCCATTTGACCAAAACCATCCTGTTTTCCCCTCCCACCAGCCCCTGGTAGCCCCATTCTCTCTGCTTCTATGAGTTTGACTATCTTAGACTCTTCATATAAGTAGAATCATGTACAATTTTTTTTTCATGTCTGGATTATTTCACTTAGTGTAGTGCCCTCCAGGTTCTTGTCACAAATGACAAGATTTTCTCTTTTTAAAGACTGGATAATATCCACTGTATTGAAATACTACATTTTCTTTATCCATTCAATAATGTACATTTAGAACGCCTCCATGACTTGGCTATTTGAATGGTGTTATCATACACATGAAATGCAAATATCTTTAAGATCCTGATTTCAATTCTTTTGGATATATACACAGCCACATAAAAAAGAGAAAAGACTCAAGTAACCAGTATCAGAAATCAAAGAGAAATTAACAACCAACACCACAGAAATACAAAATATTAAGGAGAAAATTATGAAAAATTATATGACAACAAATTGAACAACCTGGAAGAAATGGATAAATTCCTAGAAACATATAACCTACAAAAACTGAAGCAGGAAGAAATAGAAAATTTGAATAGATATATTACCAGCAAGGAAACTGAATTAATAATCAAAAAAATCCCAAGAAACAAAAGTCCATGACCAGATGGCTTCACAGGTAAATTCTACCAAACCTTTAAAGAAGAGGTAATAGAGGCGGCAAGATGGCGGGTTAGGAGGACGCTGGGCTCACCGCACGTCCTGCTGATCACTTAGATTCCATCTACACCTGCCTAAATAACCCAGAAAACCGCCAAAGGATTAGTAGAACGGAGTCGCTGGAGCCAAACGCAGACGAGAGGCCCACAGAAGAGGGTAGGAAGGGCGGCGAGGCGGTGCGCGCTCCACGGACTGGCGGGAGGGAGCCGGGGCGGAGGGGTGGCTCGCCGGCCAAGCAGAGCCCCCAAGTCTGGCTTGCAAAAGCGGAGGGGCCGGGCGGACTGTGTTCCCACAATAAGCGCGACTTAGCGTCTGGGAGGTCATAAGTTAACAGCTCTGCTCGGAAAGCGGGAAGGCTGGAGGACAAAGGGAGGGAGAGCTGCTGAGCCCCCTGACAACAGAGCTCAGTTTGGTGGGGAACAAAGGCGCTCGCCAGCGCCATCTCCCCCGCCCATCCCCCAGCCAAAATCCCAAAGAGAACCAGTTCCGGCCAGGGAACTTGCTTGCTCCTCTCAAACACCCAACTCTGCGCTTCTGCAGAGCCAAACCTCCGGCAGCGGATCTGACTCCCTCCCGCTGCCACAGGGCCCCTCCTGAAGTGGATCACCTAAGGAGAAGCGATCTAAGCCTGCCCCTCCTGCCCCCGTGCACCTTGCCTACCCACCCCACCTAATACGCCAGATCCCCAGCATCACAAGCCTGGCAGGGTGCAAGTAGCCCAGACGAGCCACACCACCCCACAGTGAATCCCGCCCCTAGGAGAGGGGAAGAGAAGGCACACACCAGTCTGACTGTGGCCCCAGCGGTGGGCTGGGGGCAGACATCAGGTCTGACTGCGGCCCCGCCCACCAACTCCAGTTATACACCACAGCACAGGGGAAGTGCCCTGCAGGTGCTCACCACGCCAGGGACTATCCAAAATGACCAAGCGGAAGAATTCCCCTCAGAAGAATCTCCAGGAAATAACAACAGCTAATGAGCTGATCAAAAAGGACTTAAATAACATAACAGAAAGTGAATTTAGAATAATAGTCATAAAATTAATAGCTGGGCTTGAAAACAGTATACAGGACAGCAGAGAATCTCTTGCTACAGAGATCAAGGGACTAAGGAACAGTCACGAGGAGCTGAAAAACGCTTTAAACGAAATGCATAACAAAATGGAAACCACCACAGCTCGGCTTGAAGAGGCAGAGGAGAGAATAGGTGAACTAGAAGATAAAGTTATGGAAAAAGAGGAAGCTGAGAAAAAGAGAGATAAAAAAATCCAGGAGTATGAGGGGAAAATTAGAGAACTAAGTGATACACTAAAAAGAAATAATATATGCATAATTGGTATCCCAGAGGAGGAAGAGAGAGGGAAAGGTGCTGAAGGGGTACTTGAAGAAATTATAGCTGAGAACTTCCCTGAACTGGGGAAGGAAAAAGGCATTGAAATCCAAGAGGCACAGAGAACTCCCTTCAGACGTAACTTGAATCGATCTTCTGCACGACATATCATAGTGAAACTGGCAAAATACAAGGATAAAGAGAAAATTCTGAAAGCAGCAAGGGGTAAACGTGCCCTCACATATAAAGGGAGACCTATAAGACTCGTGACTGATCTCTCTTTTGAAACTTGGCAGGCCAGAAAGAATTGGCACGAGATTTTCAGGGTGCTAGACAGAAAAAATATGCAGCCAAGAATCCTTTATCCAGCAAGTCTGTCATTTAGAATAGAAGGAGAGATAAAGGTCTTCCCAAACAAACAAAAACTGAAGGAATTTGTCACCACTAAACCAGCCCTACAAGAGATCCTAAGGGGGACCCTGTGAGACAAAGTCCCAGAGACATCACTACAAGCATAAAACATACAGACATCACAATGACTCTAAACCCGTATCTTTCTATAATAACACTGAATGTAAGTGGATTAAATGTGCCAACCAAAAGACATAGGGTATCAGAATGGATAAAAAAACAAGACCCATCGATTTGCTGTCTACAAGAGACTCATTTTAGACCTGAGGACACCTTTAGATTGAGAGTGAGGGGATGGAGAACTATTTATCATGCTACTGGAAGCCAAAAGAAAGCTGGAGTAGCCATACTTATATCAGACAAACTAGACTTTAAATTAAAGGCTGTAACAAGAGATGAAGAAGGACATTATATAATAGTTACAGGGTCTATCCATCAGGAAGAGCTAACAATTATAAATGTCTATGCACCGAATACCGGAGGGCCCAAATATATAAAACAATTACTCATAAACATAAGCAACCTTATTGATAAGAATGTGGTCATTGCAGGGGACTTTAACACCCCACTTACAGAAATGGATAGATCATCTAGACACACGGTCAATAAAGAAACAAGGGCCCTGAATGAGACATTGGATCAGATGGACTTGACAGATATATTTAGAACTCTGCATCCCAAAGCAATAGAATATACTTTCTTCTCGAGTGCACATGGAACCTTCTCCAAGATAGATCATATACTGGGTCACAAAACAGCCCTTCATAAGTTTACCAGAATTGAAATTATACCATGCATACTTTCAGACCCCAATGCTATGAAGCTTGAAATCAACCACAGAAAAAAGTCTGGAAAACCTCCAAAAGCATGGAGGTTAAAGAACACCCTACTAACGAATGAATGGGTCAACCAGGCAATTAGAGAGGAAATTAAAAAATATATGGAAACAAACGAAAATGAAAATACAATAATCCAAACGCTTTGGGACGCAGCAAAGGCAGTCCTGAGAGGAAAATACATTGCAATCCAGGCCTATCTCAAGAAACAAGAAAAATCCCAAATACAAAATCTAACAGCACACCTAAAGGAACTAGAAGCAGAACAGCAAAGGCAGCCTAAGCCCAGCAGAAGAAGAGAAATAATAAAGATCAGAGCAGAAATAAATAATATAGAATCTAAAAAAACTGTAGAGCAGATCAACGAAACCAAGAGTTGGTTTTTTGAAAAAATAAACAAAATTGACAAACCTCTAGCCAGGCTTCTCAAAAAGAAAAGGGAGATGACCCAAATAGATAAAATCATGAATGAAAATGGAATGATTACAACCAATCCCTCAGAGATACAAACAATTATCAGGGAATACTATGAAAACTTATATGCCAACAAATTGGACAACCTGGAAGAAATGGACAAATTCCTGAACACCCACACTCTTCCAAAACTCAATCAGGAGGAAATAGAAAGCTTGAACAGACCCATAACCAGCGAAGAAATTGAATCGGTTATCAAAAATCTCCCAACAAATAAGAGTCCAGGACCAGATGGCTTCCCAGAGGAGTTCTACCAGACGTTTAAAGCAGAGATAATACCTATCCTTCTCAAGCTATTACAAGAAATAGAAAGGGAAGGAAAACTTCCAGACTCATTCTATGAAGCCAGTATTACTTTGATTCCTAAACCAGACAGAGACCCAGTAAAAAAAGAGAACTACAGGCCAATATCCCTGATGAATATGGATGCAAAAATTCTCAATAAGATACTAGCAAATCGAATTCAACGGCATATAAAAAGAATTATTCACCATGATCAAGTGGGATTCATTCCTGGGATGCAGGGCTGGTTCAACATTCGCAAATCAATCAACGTGATACATCACATTAACAAAAAAAAAGAGAAGAACCATATGATCCTGTCAATCGATGCAGAAAAGGCCTTTGACAAAATCCAGCACCCTTTCTTAATAAAAACCCTTGAGAAAGTTGGGATTGAAGGAACATACTTAAAGATCATAAAAGCCATTTATGAAAAGCCCACAGCTAACATCATCCTCAACGGGGAAAAACTAAGAGCTTTTTCCCTGAGATCAGGAACATGACAAGGATGCCCACTCTCACCGCTGCTGTTTAACATAGTGCTGGAAGTTCTAGCATCAGCAATCAGACAACAAAAGGAAATCAAAGGCATCAAAATTGGCAAAGATGAAGTCAAGCTTTCACTTTTTGCAGATGACATGATATTATACATGGAAAATCCGATAGACTGCACCAAAAGTCTGCTAGAACTGATACATGAATTCAGCAAAGTTGCAGGATACAAAATCAATGTACAGAAATCAGTTGCATTCTTATACACTAACAATGAAGCAACAGAAAGACAAATAAAGAAACTGATCCCATTCACAATTGCACCAAGAAGCATAAAATACCTAGGAATAAATCTAACCAAAGATGTAAAGGATCTGTATGCTGAAAACTATAGAAAGCTTATGAAAGAAATTGAAGAAGATTTAAAGAAATGGAAAGACATTCCCTGCTCATGGATTGGAAAAATAAATATTGTCAAAATGTCAATACTACCCAAAGCTATCTACACATTCAATGCAATCCCAATCAAAATTGCACCAGCATTCTTCTCGAAACTAGAACAAGCAATCCTAAAATTCATATGGAACCACAAAAGGCCCCGAATAGCCAAAGGAATTTTGAAGAAGAAGACCAAAGCAGGAGGCATCACAATCCCAGACTTTAGCCTCTACTACAAAGCTGTCATCATCAAGACAGCATGGTATTGGCACCAAAACAGACACATAGACCAATGGAATAGAATAGAAACCCCAGAACTAGACCCACAAACGTATGGCCAACTCATCTTTGACAAAGCAGGAAAGAACATCCAATGGAAAAAAGACAGCCTCTTTAACAAATGGTGCTGGGAGAACTGGACAGCAACATGCAGAAGGTTGAAACTAGACCACTTTCTCACACCATTCACAAAAATAAACTCAAAATGGATAAAGGACCTAAATGTGAGACAGGAAACCATCAAAACCTTAGAGGAGAAAGCAGGAAAAGACCTCTCTGACCTCAGCCGTAGCAATCTCTTACTCGACACATCCCCAAAGGCAAGGGAATTAAAAGCAAAAGTGAATTACTGGGACCTTATGAAGATAAAAAGCTTCTGCACAGCAAAGGAAACAACCAACAAAACTAAAAGGCAACCAACGGAATGGGAAAAGATATTCGCAAATGACATATCGGACAAAGGACTAGTCTCCAAAATCTATAAAGAGCTCACCAAACTCCACACCCGAAAAACAAATAACCCAGTGAAGAAATGGGCAGAAAACATGAATAGACACTTCTGTAAAGAAGACATCCGGATGGCCAACAGGCACATGAAAAGATGTTCAGCGTCGCTCCTTATCAGGGAAATACAAATCAAAACCACACTCAGGTATCACCTCACGCCAGTCAGAGTGGCCAAAATGAACAAATCAGGAGACTATAGATGCTGGAGAGGATGTGGAGAAACGGGAACCCTCTTGCACTGTTGGTGGGAATGCAAATTGGTGCAGCCGCTCTGGAAAGCAGTGTGGAGGTTCCTCAGAAAATTAAAAATAGACCTACCCTATGACCCAGCAATAGCACTGCTAGGAATTTATCCAAGGGATACAGGAGCACTGATGCATAGGGCCACTTGTACCCCAATGTTCATAGCAGCACTCTCAACAATAGCCAAATTATGGAAAGAGCCTAAATGTCCATCAACTGATGAATGGATAAAGAAATTGTGGTTTATATACACAATGGAATATTACATGGCAATGAGAAAAAATGAAATATGGCCTTTTGTAGCAACGTGGATGGAACTGGAGAGTGTGATGCTAAGTGAAATAAGCCATACAGAGAAAGACAGATACCATATGGTTTCACTCTTATGTGGATCCTGAGAAACTTAACAGGAACCCATGGGGGAGGGGAAGGAAAAAAAAAAAAAAAGAGGTTAGAATGGGAGAGAGCCAAAGCATAAGAGCATGTTGAAAACTGAGAACAGACTGAGGGTTGATGGGGGGTGGGGGGGAGGAGAGGGTGGGTGATGGGTATTGAGGAGGGCACCTTTTGGGATGAGCACTGGGTGTTGTATGGAAACCAATTTGTCAATAAATTTCAGAAAAAAAAAAAAAAAAAAAAAGAAAGTCATACTGAAAAAAAAAAAAAAAAAAAAAAAGAGCTCACCAAACTCCACACCTGAAAAACAAATAACCCAGTGAAGAAATGGGCAGAAAACATGAATAGACACTTCTCTAAAGAAGACATCCGGATGGCCAACAGGCACATGAAAAGATGTTCAGCATCGCTCCTTATCAGGGAAATACAAATCAAAACCACACTCAGGTATCACCTCACGCCAGTCAGAGTGGCCAAAATGAACAAATCAGGAGACTATAGATGCTGGAGAGGATGTGGAGAAACGGGAACCCTCTTGCACTGTTGGTGGGAATGCAAATTGGTGCAGCCGCTCTGGAAAGCAGTGTGGAGGTTCCTCAGAAAATTAAAAATAGACCTACCCTATGACCCAGCAATAGCACTGCTAGGAATTTATCCAAGGGATACAGGAGCACTGATGCATAGGGCCACTTGTACCCCAATGTTCATAGCAGCACTCTCAACAATAGCCAAATTATGGAAAGAGCCTAAATGTCCATCAACTGATGAATGGATAAAGAAATTGTGGTTTATATACACAATGGAATTCTACGTAGCAATGAGAAAAAATGAAATATGGCCTTTTGTAGCAACGTGGATGGAACTGGAGAGTGTGATGCTAAGTGAAATAAGCCATACAGAGAAAGACAGATACCATATGGTTTCACTCTTATGTGGATCCTGAGAAACTTACCAGGAACCCATGGGGGAGGGGAAGGAAAAAAAAAAAAGAGGTTAGAATGGGAGAGAGCCAAAGCATAAGAGACTGTTAAAAACTGAGAACAAACTGAGGGTTGATGGGGGGTGGGAGGGAGTAGAGGGTGGGTGATGGGTATTGAGGAGGGCACCTTTTGGGATGAGCACTGGGTGTTGTATGGAAACCAATTTGTCAATAAATTTCATAAAAAAAAAAGAAAAAAAAATAAAGAAGAGGTAATACCTATTCATCTCAAACTATTCCAAAAAATATAAATGGAAAGAAAGCTTCCAAATTCATTCTCTGAGGCCAGCCTTACTGTGATACCAAAACCAGCTAAAGACACTACAAAAAAAGAGAACTGCAGGCCATCTCTGATGAACAAAGATGCAAAAATCCTCAACAAAATATTAGTAAACCAAATTAACAATGCATTAAATAAATCATTCACCACAATCAAGTGGGATTTATTCCTGGGATGCAAGGGTGGCTCAATATTCACAAATCAATGTGATATGTCACATCAATGAGAGAAAGAATAAAAATCACCTAATCACTTCAATAGATGCAGAAAAAGCATTTGACAAAGTACAACATCCATTCATGATAAAAACCCTCAACAAAATAGGTTTAGAGAGAACATATCTCAACATAGTAAAGGCCACTTATGAAATAACCACAGTTAACATCACACTCAATGGTGAAAAACTGAGAGTTTTCCCCCTAAGATCAGGAACAACACAAGGATATCCACTCTCACCACTTTTTTTAAACATAGTACTGAAAGTCCTAGCCACAACAATTAGACAACAAAAAGAAATAAAAGACACCCAAATTAGTAAGTAAGAAGTAAAACGGTCACCATATACAGATAACATAAAACCATATACAAAAAAAAAAAAAAAAAACCTTAAAGACTCTACCAAAAAAATACTAGAACTAATAAATGAATTCTGTAAAGTCTCAGCATGAAAAAGGACAGGGGCGCCTGGGTGGATCAGTCATTTAAACGTCTGACTTTGGCCAGGTCATGATCTCATGGCTCATGAGTTCAAGCTTCGTGTCTGGCTCTGTGTTGACAGCTGAGAGCCTGGAGCCTGCTTCAGTTTCTGTGTCTCCCTCTCTCTCTGCCCCTCCCCCCTCCCTCTCTCTCTCTCTCTCTCTCTCTCTCTCTCTCTCAAAAAAAAAAAAGATGAATAAACATTAAAAAAGAATTTTTAAAAAATCAATATACAGAAATCCATAGCATTTCTAAACACTAATAATGAAGAAGAAAAAAAGAAATTAAGAAAACAATCCCATTGAGATTCCTGGGTGGCTCAGTGGGTTGAGCGTTTGACTTTGGCTGAGGTCATGATCTCACAGTTTATGAGGTCGAGCCCTCCATTGGTCTCTGTGCTGACAGCTTAGAGCCTGGAGCCTGTTTTGGATTCTGTGTCTCCTCTCTCTCTGCCCCTCCCCCGCTCACACTCTTGTCTCTATCTGTCTCAAAAATATGAACATTAACAATTTTTTAAAAAGATAACAATCCCATTTAAAATTGTGTGAAAAATAATAATGTACCAAGGAATAAATTTGACCCTGAAGGTGAAAGACCTGTACTCTGAAAACTATAAAACATTGGTACTTTAAAAGCTATAAACACTGATGAGAGAAATTGAACACAACACAAAGAAATGGAAAGATATTCCATGCTAATGGACTGGAAGAATAAATAGTATTAAATTGTTCATACCACCCAAAGAAATCTATAGATTTAATACAATTACTATGAAAATACCAATAGCATTTTCCCAGAACTAAAACAAATATCCTAAAATTTATATGGAACCAGGGAAGATGCAAAATACACAAAGCAATATTGAAAGAGAAGAATAAAACTGGAGGTATCACAATCACGGATTTCAAGATATACTACAAAGTTGTAGTAATCAAAACAGTATGGTACTGGCACAGAAACAGACATATAGATCAATGTAATGGAATAGAGAGCCCAGGGATAAAACCATGATTATGTGGTCAATTAATCTTTGACAAAGAGGCAAGAATATTCAATGGGAAAAAGACAGTCTCTTCAACAAATGGTGCTGGGAAAAACAACAGCTACATGTAAAAGAATGAATCTGGATGAATTTTTTACACCAGACACAAACATAAACTCAAAATGTATTAAAGACCTAAATGTGAGACCAGAAACCAAAAAAAAAAAAAAAAAAAAAAATCCCAGAAGAGACCACAGAAAGTAATTTTTCTGACATCGGCCATAACAATATTTTTCTAGATATGTCTCTTGAGGCAAGGTAAACAAAAACAAACAAACAAAAAACTATTGGGACTACATCAAGGTAGAAAGGTTCTGCACAGAAAAGCAAACAAAGTAAAACTAAAAGACAATATGAGGGGAGAAGATATTTATAAATGACTTATCTGATAAAAAGTTAGTATCCAGAATATATAAAGAACTTATACAACTCAACACCAAAAAACAAAACAAACCAAATAATCCAAATAAAAAAATGTCAGAAAATAAACAGACATTTCTCCAAAGAAGATATACAGATGGCCAACAGACACATGAAACATGTTCAACATCAGTCATCATCAGGGAAATGCAAATCAAAATCACAATGAGATATCACTTCATACCTATCAGAATGGTAAAAATTAAAAAATAAAAAATAGAACAAGAAAGAACAAGTGTTGGTGAGGATGAAGAGATAAAAACAAAAACAATACAAAACAAAACAAAACCTCATCATGCACTGTTGGTAGGAATGCAAACTGGTGCAGCCAGTGTGGAAAGCAATACAGAGGTTCTTCAAAAAAGTAAAAATAGGATTACCATATTATTCACTAATTCCACTACTAGGTATTTATTTACCCAAAGAATACAAAAACACTAATTTAAAAAGATACATGAATACCTATGTTTACAGCAGCATTACTTATAACAGCCAAATTATGGAAACAGCCCAAGTATCCATTGTTTGATGAATAGATAAGAAAGAAGCTGTGTATATATATCAATGGGATATAACTGAGCCTTAAAAATTAATGAAATCTTGACATTTGCAACAACATGATGGGTCTAGAGAGTATAATGCTAAGTGAAAGAAATTAGTCAGAGAAAGACAAGTACATATGATTTCATTCATATGTTGAATTATAAAAGAAGGAAGGAAGGAAGGAAGGAAGGAAGGAAGGAAGGAAGGAAGGAACGCAGGCAAAACAGAAAACAGACTTAACTATAGAGAACAAACTGAGGGTTACTAGAAGTGAGGTTGGGGGCAGGGAATGGGTGAAATAGTGAAAGGGATGAAGAGTATCATGATTAGCACTGACTAATGTATAGAATTGGTGAATCACTGTATTGTACACCTGAGACTAATATAACACTGTATGTAAACTATACTGAAATTAAAAAAAAAATTTCTGATTCTTTCTTCTATTCCCTCCACACTGCTGTTAAAACCATCTATTGGTTTTTGTCATTGTAACTATATATTTAAATCTAAAGATTTTCCTTGTACCTTCTATTTCTTAACTGAGACCTCCTATTTATTTGCTAAGATATTTTATTTTTTTATTCATTTCAAACATGCTTGTAATCATTGAAACATTTATTATGGCTGTTTTAACGTCTTTGTCAGGCAATACCAACATTTCTGTTATATTTCTGTGAGCATCAGTTGATTGTCCTTTTTCAATTACATGGTGATCTTGGTTCTTGGTATGGTAAATGAACAATTACTGACAATAGTTACTATATTTATAACTTGTAATATAGAAGCAGGAAGGCTCTTAAAATATACTGCTGACTGATAAAATGTGGAAAACAGATTGAGATACAGTATAACACTATTTACATAAAATAACACACAGAAACAAAAATGTGCATGCTATGAGAATTTATACAAATAAGATGATAAATATTAAGTCCATAAGAATAGGTGTGTTGTAACTGAAGAGGATGGGGTTTTAAGGGATTTGAAATATGGGCATCAAAAGTAACAAACAGGTGAAAATTGAGATATAACTAACTTTGAAAAATAGTTAGGAGTGGCAGTACAAGGACCTAAAATATTTTCATGCATTGCAATTGGATCAATATTATTTACAATGATAGACTGAGAAAGCCTGATGTAAACTTAATATTTAGAGATATGAGAGTAACCATTGAATCTATGTACTCAAATAAGAACATTTTTTTTAAAATAAAATGAGGTAAGTGTTGGAGAAGCCTAAGGCTTGTCACTGCTGCTTTTCATTATAAAGCTTTTGAGTTTTTTTTTTATTTTTACTATTTGAATCTTTTAATTTCATAGACTTTATTTCAGCAAATTTGATTTAATTTAGTCAATTAATAGGTGGTTTCATAACCATATAACTATTACCTGGAGAGCTGCCTAGTGTTAATAAAGGGAAGGACATTACTGAAAACAAAAATGGAATTTTATTTTATAGGAGGAATTAATTTACTTTAGCAGCTCCAAGGTGCCATGTTGAAATTTAATAAATAATATAATAAAGATTTATTGGGGATCTACTAAAATGTGTCCATTTTAGATGCTGGGGTCACAGCAATATATTCGAAAGACAGGGTTTCTGCCTTATTATCAAAACAATAGCCAAAGCATGAATTAGGCAGATTATCAAAATAATTCATTTTATTTTTCTAGTGTTGACCTTCTTTCTATGTTGTACTAAAGATAACGTATCTTACTTAAAAATCCCTATTTATTTTGAATGGATACAATGAATTACCCAGTACAAACTAGTCATGTGGAACATTTCATTAGGAAAGAACTGTCAATTTTTACACACTAAATGACATTTCATGTTTCACAATCACTTCAATGATTCTCTGTTTTCCTGCAGTGTTTTATTAGCCAGATGTCACCTCTTAAAGTGTCAAAAAAAAAAAAAAAAGGAAACATAAGGACATAATAAAATATACCGTAGACTTTTAAACAAGTGCAGGTCTTTGCATAGGTTAACATTACTAGTTGATTTCAGCTCCCAGATTTTGTTGTATGTTTTATTTAATAATTATTTTTCTTTCTTATGTTATCTTCATTGATGTTTTAATAAGATAGATATTAACTAAAGGCAAGTCCTCCTGTGTAAACCATACCATACTTAATTTCACTTTAAAACCTCATTTTTTTATCATGCTCTAAAATGACTAATCAAAAAGTTGATAATATAAACTGAAAAGAAAATCTCTTCCTTTAGAAATGCTTAATGCACCCCAAATTTTCCCTAAATAAATACCATTAGGCTATTTAAACAATTATACATTATATAATGTTTGCAACATTTAAATCAGAAATACAGAGCTTATTGTATGGGGATATCAGCTTAATCTTTCATAAGTCCCCACTCACAGATCTAGGAAGATAGACCCAAAGACACTGTGATGAAAGCTATTTAAAACTAGTAAACATTTTTAAAATATTTTTTGTCTTTACCAGCATGGTACATCATTTACTACGCCTATATTATGTTGGAAACAAAAATAATGAATAAATATTTTTAGGCATGTAAGCATAGATGAGCAAGAAATCACAGGAAACATAGAGAAAAAGAGAAAGGAGAACCTCAGAGGAATGTTCAGTTGAACTCTGAAATTGGGATATTGCTGAAGGAAGGGATCATTTTTCAGTAATCACAGCATTTCAGAGTAAGGAAAACTGGAAGTAAAGCCTACAGCCTTCCCCACGTAGGGGAACATGACATATTTTCTTTTTCTTTCTTCCTTTTTTTTTTTTTTTTGAGAGAGAGAGAGAGAGCACAGGTTCGTGCAAACAGGGAAGGGGAAGAGAGAGAGAGAGAGGAAAACAGAATCCCAAGCAGAATCCATGCTGTCAGCACACAGCCGGAGGTGGGACTCAAACTCATGGAACCCTGAGATCAGGACCTGAGCTGGAAGTCAAAATCTGACACTTACCTGACTGAGCCACCCAGGTGCTCCTCTGACAGATTTTCTAGAGCCACTCTCCTTCATCCACCATAAACTAAGGGCCCAAGAGGGCTAAAACATTAGTGCAGTGATCAACTAGTAATAATGTAGGAAGTAACTCCATTAACCTGAGAAGGAATACACTTTGGATGTATAAACTTTGGAAAAATTGTAAATTTAGCATCATTATTTGAATATCTTATCTTACAAAACATTCAAGAGCATCTATGGAAAACATTTTAAAAGTAACAAGAGAGTGGCAAAATTTTTATTTAGGAAATTGATGTGCAAATATTTCTAGATTCCAGCAATAACAAATGAGAAAATGTGACTTTTAAGTAGACGTCATTCATACTAGCAACAAAAAACAGTAAAGTCTCTGAATAAATCTAACAAAATATGTGAAAGATATTTATGGAGAAAATTATGAAATATTATTAAAGCATAAAATAAAACCTGAAAAAGAGTTTATCCTATTTGAATTGGAAGTTTCTCTATTAGAAAAGATGTCAATTTTTTAAGTTAATATATAATGCAATTTTATTCAAAACATGATGAAATTTTATAAGCTCAATAAACTGACCCTAAAATCAATATGATATAACTAAGACCCAATAATAGTGAAGAAAATTGTGAAAACAGAATAAAAAAGAAAGAATTTTTCTAACAAAAACATAGAGTAATTGAAGACATCATTCTATTTTTAAGAGACAGACATATAGATCAAAGGAATTAAAGAGCCAAAAAACATACTGAAGCATATATGAGACTTTGGAATACAACCAGGTAAATCAGAAGCTATAGACAGTCTGTTCAATAAATCATGTTGGGCAACTGCCTTTTCGTAACAAAATGAAGTAAAATAATATCTTTATATCTCCCCTCTCTCCAGTCTCTTACATATGCTTAACTATAGAAACCAATCTTAAATACTATTAAAACTATTGGAAACAAATATAGTAAAGGATCATATTCCTCAGGGTGGAAAGGAATCTCTAAAACAAGATATCTATAAAACAAGATATAAAAAGTAGTGTAAAATGAGAGATATGGATATTAACATTCAAGTTAGCATATTATTTTAGAAAAAAATAAGGCTTAACATTCCCTTGCTACAAAATATGGCTGCCATGAAAATATATCTCTAATCACATATGGCAGGAAGCATAATTGAGGAACAACCCCAGACACTACCGTCTGAACTGCATGATGCAGTTCATGATGAAGATGCATTTCCCTCACTCAGCCTTCTCCAGCCAGTGACTGAGGGCAGCAAAATACTAGGGTGACGTATTCTTAGAGACAGTGGACTCCAAGAACTCCTGTGGCCTGAGAAGTCTCTACCTTTTTGCCAAAACCTTCTTAGAACTGCTTCACAGTCTAATCTTTTCCTTACTCAACCTTCCTTCTTTTCGTCTTACCTCCTATGAATTTGATATGTCTCATGGTTTGACAAGTTTCCCAGCCTCTTCTGATTCTTTGCCAAATTTTTCTTCACATTTTGTCTCTCCTCTTGTATAGCTAATCTCACCTTTGTGTCTGATTCTCAAAGGACATGAATTAACATAGAGTGGCAAACACCAAGAAATACAAGCAGAAGTACAAACAGAATGACAGAAAAACTTAACATCAACTTTGTCTATAAGATGTAATAGGAAATACATGCACACTAATGGATCATAGAAGCATGATATGGCTTGCATATTCATGGAAAAAAAACAACTATCAAAAAGATAATCACCTGTATCAGCAGTTGGTCAACTTAAAAAATGTTAGGTAGTAAATATTTTCACTTTTTTTCTACCAAGTTGCAAAATATAGAGTGTTATACAGTATTTACGAAGCCATTTAAAATGTAACCTTTTAAAAACATAAAATCATTTTAGCTGAAGGCCCTAAGAAGGAGGAGGAAGAAGAAGAAAAAGAAGAAAAGGGAGAAGAGAAAGAGGAAGAAGGAGAAGAAAGAGAAAAAAAGAAGAAAAGACAATTATTGTGTGATGACAATATCCAGATATTGATTCTGGCTGACCCATCACAAAGGTAAGACTAGTCCAGTCTATGAGACTGGTGTTCAAAACTTTACTTCTACACCTACCCCTAAAGGAATTTTGAAAACCTGTATCCATTTGTACATGAGGATGACTTAACATTTTCATCTTCAGTTTAACAAAGGATATAATTACAGCCAAAATTATATTGTACCTGTGTTTAAGCATGCTTTTATTAAAAATTTGGATCTGTAGGTTTAGTTTATTCAATTTATGGAAAATGTATGTCAAAAAATCCAAATGTCAAAGCTGGTCCTATCTTTCTCAAATTCAGACTCACTTCATATCACACACACACACACACACACACACACACACACACACACAAAGACTTTGTTTTTCATTTTAAGTATCATGATAAGAATCAGCATCATTAAACCCATCTCATTGCTGACTTTTATGTCTAGGAGACAGGAAAAAAGATGGGTGAAGGGATGTAGAAATGAGAAGTGGGCACATGGACAGATAATTGCTAGATAGAGGCAGGCAGGCACACAGACAGGCAGAAAAGACCTTTGCCCCAGAGATTTTTATACCCTGGGATTATGCCACAATTGGATGTTGAATGAGTTTGTGAGAGTTACCTTTTTCCTCCGTAAAGGTGTAGAAGGAGGGTTCTGATGAGAGACAGGTGAGGAAAAGCCAAACATATCTGCTAGGTCGGCTAGTTATGGAAAGGGTACATATAGAATTTGATCATCTGGAAGATATACCCTCCAATTCTCTTTGCTCAGGAACCACTCCCTCCCCACACCAAAAGTGGTTGATTACCTCCCTCGTTACAAATACCCCAACTTGAAGACCACTAGTCTGAGAACCGAAATGTTCCATTTACCACAATAATAGTTGAACACAAAAAGTATTTGGTGGTGATGGCAGTGTTGGTTTGTATGAGTATGAAACTCCAAGCTCACAAATTTAGGAAATTCTGTGACATTGCACACCTGTTGTTATTCTCCTTATCTGGTTCTAGTTTGTGTATTTAAGTAGCAGGACATTCTCATTGCTTGAATTTCTCTATCAGCCTTCAGAAAGGATTGGCCCTTATGTTGGGGGATGGCAGAGTTTGCTCTACTGGAAGTACCTGTAATTGATAGTGACTGACAGATTACTAATTGCTTAACTTTTTTTCCCTCCTTAAAAGCTCCAAGATGGCATGAGATCACTCTGAGGAAATGAGGGGATGTCAAAAGAAGGCTATGAATTCCTACCTCTCATATGGGTTTAGACATTCAAATGCAAAGTTAAACCAGGATTTTTTGAAGTGTATTTTTCTGCAAAAGTCATCACTGAAAGCACAGTAATATGCTTTTATTAAATATAATACAAATTATCATATGTTGTTTAAAAACTAATAAAAATAAATTGATTCTCACCTGAGAAATGTAGCACACAATAATATGCAGGATGTTTTTCTTAAGTTTATTTAAAATTGATATAACAACTAACTCTCCTCTGAACATTTACTAAGGACCCTTTCTAATGAAATAAACAGACTTTAAAACCCTGAAGACCTTAATGTGAATGAAAACAATATGAAAAAAAAAAAAAAAAAGCATTGCCACTGAAGTTACAATGCACAGTGTACAAAGTAACAAAATGCTTTGATAAAATCTACCAGAAAACATGATAGAACATGACGAGATGACTTCCCAGTCTCATTAGCTGAAACATCAGTTTACAATGGACTGAGGCTTCTAGTACAGCAGTTTCCAGGGAGTACCCAAATCCTGGTTCCAGGACAGTCAAAGAGGTATTAATACCTCACCTGGGTGAGCCTGACTGTTAATGTTCTAATTAATTTCTTTTAAAAATGAAATGATTTGTTGAAACGATCACACACACACACACACATACACACACACACACGTAATTCATCTCTTTTATACGAATACTCTACCCTTCTGTACTTACTAAGCATTATATACATGCCATATCATATTTAAGTACCCATTGTGTGTGTGCATTTTTATGTACTCTTAGGAAACATGCTTTTCCTGTTTTACTCAACTGAATTCAGGTTAATGTATATTCTAATAAAAGGCTGGTTTATAAAGAAATTCCTAGCAGAAAATAGCTATTTTTGCTTTTGTATATTTAAAAGGCATGCCTGAATGGTTTACTGAGATATAAAAGTACATAAAAGCTTTATTAGTGTTTTATTAAGGGACTAGATGCATAAAAAATAAGTGACTTCCATGGTGCTACTCTATAAATAAAAGTGATCTCCTTGGTAATAAATGATCTCTCTGCTCCTTTTGTCGTCTTGGTCTTGGGTTACAACAAAACATTTGGCATTGTGTTGCAATCAGCACAACACAAATTCTGATCCAATTTCTGTCTTTAAAAGACCTTGCTTTTTTAATGAAGAACTTGCACAGGAGATCTTTAAAGTTCCCTTTAAAGTTCTCCTTTCCTGGTTGAATTTGTGTCTCTAGAAATTGGGCATTTTGGAATGCTTCCTTGGACCAGGCAATGCCTAGAGAAAGATTATTTGGAATGGGACTTCTCTAGAGACTCGATACATCAATCTACATGTGACATATTAAGCAATGCTGTTCAGAATGTCCACACGTGTGCACGCGTGCACGCATGCGCGCGCGCACACACACACACACACACACACACACACACGCACACAGAGTCAACTAGAAATTATTAATGCATGAAAAATGGAAAATAGGTTCAAAAGAAAGACTCCATTATCTAACAAATGATGTGCTTTCAAAGCACATTAAAATCCTACAAATCTTAACAGGACTGGTTTATTAGAGAACAGTTGCTTTGCTTCTGGAATCACTGTTTCAGAGGCAAAGTGTGCCTCATTTCACTTGCGATTTTATAATGAGATTCAAACCAACATTAAAGAGTGGCATATTTGTTTTCTGAAGGATATTCCCCAGGCATGCCCAAAGCCAGGCTGGCTTCCTGTCTGTGCCATTGTTTGCACATTTTGTAAATATCACTTGAATTTTTCTGTATCCTATCATAAACTCTCAAATTCCAAATGACCTCCCAAATCTACCATACCACAAATGCTGCTTTAATATCTTGGAAGACACAGTTTTGAGAATAAAAACAATTCTCCTCAACAAAGGTCACCTAAACACCATCTTCACAAAAGGAAGACATTTCTACTGTCTATTCTATCTCCATTTTGATTGTAGGCTGCCTGCTGCCTACTTTGCATTCTGTTCTCTAAAAGGCTTATTAATGGGGTCTAGAGGGAGGCTGTCAGAAATGGCAGACTGAATCAAGGGATTTTCCTTCAACATCCAAATGACACACTGAAGCTAGAGAATTAAACAGATGACTACCCAGTGTCCTTTTGTCTGAAGATGAAGGTGGGATTGCCAACTTGCAAACCAATGACTGACATTTGGGTGGATTAAACCATCCTGCTATTGTACTGCTAGTTTATAATCACTACCGCTTTCTTGATCTCAAGTGCCTCAGCAAAAGCCTTCTCAGTTCTTAGAGTCATGTTTGTAGAAGCCCTCAGCTGAGCTTTTGCTGTAAACATTTATCTACCAAGAAGCAGTGTTCTGACACTAACTGAGAAGAAGCGTTGGCTTCTAGGTATTTAATTAAAACATTAAGGGAAAAAGCGTTCGTGTCAACATTCACAAGTACTTTCCTATAGCTGAGGGTTGCTGTAATTGAGTTTCCCTGTAAATGCATTCCTCCCCTCCCCGGCCTTCTCTGAGAGCAGCAATAGCTTGAGGTTCACTTTGCTTCATGCTGTTAGTTGTGGCTTTGAGACTTTGCCCCATGCTGTCACTTTCCTGATTCTCTCAATCTGGTTGTTAGCTTTAATTTCTAAAATCAAGATTGGATGGCAACAAGGGGCTTTAATGAAGAGTGAAAAAGTCATTTGTTAAACAGCATTAAGAATTCTTATTTGTACTGCTGTATAATGTGGTCAAGCCAAATGCTTTCTCCTTTTATGAATCATCCAATTTCCTTTGCCACATAATTAATGTTAATAAGGAGAAGGCATTGTATAGGAATGAAATTCATCATAATAGATGCTGACTCTAGGTGTAGGTTCCTGGGGTGCCACCATTTTCATTTTGAAGTACTGTAGGAACCATTTATTTTAAGGAAGGACATGGAGAACAAATCATATATGGTCATTTGATTGTTGACAAAGTTCATACAATAGAAGTACTTAGTTTTCCTCAAAAGTTGCATTTTTCAGTGAAAAGATAGTAAAAAGATATCTAGTAATGCCGTATTAGTGCACCTTTCTGAAGAGTATCATTTCTAAAAGCACATTTTAAGCTACTCTGTGCCTTGGACCATTGAATGTAATAAAGGGAGATTGCCCATGCAATTCTCTTCAATGTATCAAGTCAATTGAGAGAAGAAGCTTTATTCTCCTTTCATAAAATGGAAAGGTGGAGATTTCACAAAACATCTTGAACCAATCAAGATGGTAGCAGCCAAGTGTTGCAGGAAAGGTGCAAAAGTAGTTATGGCATCCCTATTAAGCTCAAGTTCTACATTCACATGTACATAATTCATGGGGTTCAGCAGATTTGAAAGAGTTCACTCTTTTAAAGATAACATGGCTACATTCTTACTTCAACGTCATAATTTAGAATAGTCAAATTTACCTAATTGTTACGAACAAGTTAACATGTCAATTCAACAAATACCAACTGAAAACTTGTTAAACTGGTAACACTGTACTATGAAGTGAAAATACACAAAAATGTAAATATACAAAAAAATCACAAAATGCCCAATTTATGGGAATTATTTTTTCCTAAAGGAGAAAAATATGTTTAAAAGAAAACTAGTGGGGCGCCTGGGTGGCGCAGTCGGTTAAGCGTCCGACTTCAGCCAGGTCACGATCTCCCGGTCCGTGAGTTCGAGCCCCGCGTCAGGCTCTGGGCTGATGGCTCGGAGCCTGGAGCCTGCTTCCGATTCTGTGTCTCCCTCTCTCTCTGCCCCTCCCCCGTTCATGCTCTGTCTCTCTCTGTCCCAAAATAAATAAACATTGAAAAAAAAAGAATTAAAAAAAAAAGAAAACTATTCTTTGAAAACTTAAATAAAAATGCAAACACGAGTATGCACTAAATTAAGCACTGCAGTCAATAAAGTAACAGCATTACAGCAGGGGTAATGCAGACACAATGGCATGCCAGGCTGTGCTCCTCTTAGTTTCTGTAGTCCTTATAGCTCATACAATAAGTAGAGTCCTAGGCCAGTTCAAGACTTGAACAAGTAAGAATCAAGTCTGCCTTTACTATAGTAACACTCTGACTGGTTCCCTGGAATTTCCTTTTGGTATGTGAGTCCCTACCTTGATGAACTGCCATTTATTTGATCTGTGAAATTGATTTCCTACCAGACTCTCCTTGGTCTTGCCCTTACTCCTGTTCTTACGGCAGACATGTTTCTATGTTTTGTACAACCACGATAATGACAAACACCTGCCTGCCTGCTTCAGCATTTCCTTACTTGTCAGGTTTCCTGCCTACTTTCTTGTTATATTTTCCTGTGTCCTCCTTCCCATTTGGATGTCTGTTTATTGCTTATTGATACCATTTCCTAGTTGAATGTGAAACCTACCTGACTTATTACCAATAAAATCTGTAATGAGTATGACCTATTCCCCACAACATATGCTTATTTTGGTCCATCACACGATCAATTTACTTGAAAAGGGCAATCTATAGTATATGCCTTCTAATATATTATCCTTCAGTGCTTTCCCCCTAGGACAGGACATGAGGAAGAACCAGTTGGGATAAAAGAAGTTTCAATGAGAGCATTTTGCTTGACATTATTCTATCTGTTCTCCAGGAAAGTAGATTTCCCTGTGGCTTACCCACTTCAACACCAGTCTCTGTCTATTAACCACCATTCTTGACATCTATCCCATTATCTAGCCACTCACCTGTACCTACTTATTTTGGGCTATTAAACTATCTTTTTAGAATTCAGGGTGATTCAACAAACATTGATTAAACACCTACCATGTTCAGGCACCATGCTAAGTGCTAGAAATACAAAGATGAAAATATTGTCCCTGAATCTGCAAAAGTTCCCATTTAATGAGTACCCCTCTATCACTACCTGAAATCTGGAATTAACTCACTTCCTACTCTCTTGATCTTGAACCACTTCTGCTCTCCCACCAGTAGCAAATTGACACCTTCACTGGTAAATAACCAGTGATAACAAGATTAGTCTGGTAAATAATCAGAATAACATGATTCAACTTTCAGGAAGAAAACTCCAGACTCCTGTCTTGAGTATTTCCATGATGAATACCCTGTGCTAGAGAGCTTTAAAGATTAAGATTCATTTTAATCAGCTAGAGGGCATGATATTTAGAGATTATGAAACTGGTACAAAACCTAAGTACAACAACACAATATTCACTCATCTTAAACAAGTTTTTTTTATTGTCCTCTACAAGGTAAGACTTATATTACTCAGATACCCAACTGAATAAAGACACAGGAGATGAAATCTAGTATGTATTCTATTTTCCACTATATGCACCCTGGCTTGTAACTGCATCTGACTAAATGGGGCATTTTTTTCTAATTTATTTACCAATAACTTGTTTTCTAATTTGTCCAAAGGGGCATAAAAGAAAGTAGTACCCTGATCCTAATGGCTACTGTTTAATTCTTTAGAATTTTAACAGCCAAAATTCTCAAAAAGATTATTTACATTTGCTGTCTCTGTGTCATTTCCAATTCATTCATAACCCACTCCATTCTGAGTTCTATGCCCAAGACACTTGTGCACTAACTGTTGGAGACTTTGCTAAATTAAAATATCCCACCTAGATCTGCACTTTATTGCTCAGCTGATCTTCACAAAATGGCTTTTAGTATAGTTGTTTCTATATCTTACTACCTTATTTGAAGTGCCAAGTATCAGGAAATATTTATCATCCATATTTGTGTTTTCTATATACTTGTGTTTTCTACAACTCTTTTTTTAATGTTTATTTTTTATAGAGAAAGAGACACACAGAATGAGAGTGGGGGCGTGTAGGAAGAGAGAGATAGAGACACAGAGTCTGGAGCAGACTCAGGCTCTGAGCTGTCAGCACAGAGCCTGATGTAGTGTGTGAACTCATGAGCTGTGAGATCATGACCTGAGCTGAAGTCAGACACTTAATTGACTGAGCCTCCCAGGCATTCCTATGCTCTGCAATACCTAAACAGTAGGTATTAACTGTTATTGAACATCAAAAGCCCTGTGAAGCTTTAAAAAAAAAATCAGAGCCTTAGCTCACCTCCCAAAAATCTGATGTAATAAATCTAAAGTGGCAGCCATGCATCTCTATTTTTGAAGTTTCGTCCTAAATGTTCATCAATGGAAGAATAGATGAAGAAAATAACAGAATATTATGTAGCCTTAAAAAAGAAAAAAATTTTGCCACTGTGACAACATGGATAAGCCTAGAGCACATTACGTTAAGTGAAATAAGCCAGAAACAAAAAGACAAATAATGTATTATTCCACTTATGTGAGGTATATAAAATAGTTGAACTTATAGAAGCAGGGTGGTTGCCAGGTGCAAGCTGGCGGAAGAAATGGGAAACTGTTGGTCAATAAACAAAAAGTTTAAGTTATGAAAAATGAATAAGTTTTGGAGATCTAATGTGTAGCAATATGACTATCGTGAACAATACTGTATTGTATACTTAAATTTGCTAAGAGGGTAGATCTTATGTTTGCACTATACACACACACAAATTATAATTATGTAAGGTTATGGATATGTTAATTTGTGTGAGATATATATATATACGTATATATAATTGTGTGAGATAGTAATACTCATATATATAGCGAAATATATATACAGATATATATGCACACACACACATTATATAGAGTGAAATAATCCACGGTAATCCACAGTAATGACCACATCTAGTTTCCTAGATGATTTGTGATACAGCCAGAGTTGCCAAGCACTGGAGTAGAAGAGTTGGAAGATAACATGCTCAAAAATATTTATTGAGCATACCAACCAATATTTTTCAGTAATCACAGTAAAATAATTAATCACATTAGTATTATTGAAAGAGTTGCTTGCTTCAAAAGCACAAAATAAATAAATGTTGATTTACCTGGCAAGAGACCATGGACTTCAGTACTATTTTGGAAAAAAAATTAGAAAAGCTTTTGTTTTTTTCCCCAATAAATATAAACAGGCAGTGATTGCAGTATCCAAAATTAATAGCAGGTACAAAACCCATTAAATGAGACACCAATTGATTTGGGGTCCTTTTTATTTGGAGGCATGTATAAATTAACTTACATGGTATTGTAATATGCCAATAAATAAAGTTGTAATTTTGATACAAAATATGATTGCCTTTACCCTAGGAAAGTTTATCCTTAAAAAGGATATCAAAATTGTTTGGATGAAAGAAAAAGAAAATTATACTTTAATTCATTTACTTATATATTCATTCTTCTAAAATACTTAACATGAATTTTCTAAACTTCTTAATCAGGTAGAGAAAATCTCAGAAGATATGGGAATAAATTGATGAAAATAGATTTATGTTTCTCAGTCACCTCTGAACTGTGTCATTGTTAACTTTGTTGCTTTCAACCCTAATTGAAGAGATCTATGTGAATTGCCTGTATAAAATGATTTTTTTCACTGAATAGTGACATATATCATCTCTTAAAGAATTAACTAACCCAAAAAGGTACAGATGGAAAAGAATCCACCATAATTTACATGTGTAATATAATTACCTAGGATGCAATTTTGTACCAAAAATAGATAATTTCCTTATTATTGTGAACTACTATGAATTTTAATAGCCAAAGAAATGATGAGTTGTTTTGGATCTTATTTAGAAGAAAGCTCCTTAGGAGTTACTACTGCCCTGTCATATGTCAAATATCATTTCATTTCCCTATGCACTTAATGAGTGCTTTACTGGTATTATTTTGCTAAAGTTATATTGCTCTTAATTGTTGATACTGTTTGTAGTATGGCAAACAGAAATCAGAGAGACAAGAACTTCTGAGCATCCTTTGAAGAGTTCTGGGGCAAACACTATGAAAAGTGTTCCCTACCTGATCCCACCTTGTAGACTTCCTTTCTACACAAATAGAACTTTGATGTTACAAGGTTAAGATGACTACTCCAGGAAAAAACATATATGAAGCCCTTTTTTATTACCTTACCCTTCAAAATTTCTGAAATATATTTGTTGTAGGAATCATAAGTCTCAATATATTATTTAAGAAGTTCACTTCCTTTCTATTTTTTCCCCTTTTTGGTCTATTGTTTATCATTTTTCCTAATATAATTTACCTGAAATTATATTAGAATTTATAAAATTTTTTAATTGTTAATAAATTAGTCAATAAGAATACACAAGTACCAACATATAACAACAGGTGTTTTAAAATACAGGTCATTCAATCTCTCAAGTTGCACACACATGCATGTACACACAGACACACACACACACACACACATTCACTCACTGAAACTGTGCAAGAGTCTACAACTATTCAAAGTTTTGGCATTTTTCAGAACTATATTATCCATAGTAGAATCCAAGATGCTAATAATCTTTATGTCAGTAGTTTGAAATTCTAGTCACATATGAGATTTGTTAAAATAGCTGCTGTTTTTTAAATATTTCCTCTAAAACAGGTTTTACTTTTCGGGTTTAGAAATAGATTCCTGTACCCACAATGACTATAAAGGGCATGCTAAAAAGCATATCCCAGTGGAAACCCCTTAGCCTGATAGGGACTGCCTAAATGTTTAATGACATTAGCTCCCTGCAAACGACATTCATTTCCTACATATGCAAATTTTCTTAATGTGAACCCCCCCATAACAGGTAGAATGTATAAAGTTAATGAAGCCATGTAATTACAATCACTATGGTGACTGCAGTCCCCCGAGAACAATAATGCGATAATATACATGAGTTTTGACTTTCTTTGGAAACAACAGCTTATAATTTGAAAATAGATAGCAAAATATTTCCATTATTGTCCTCTAACTCCTAAGGCAAAAGCAGGTACAAATAGATTATGCTCTTTATTAACTGAAAATAAAATGATAAGAGAAAGCAAAAATACAATGTTAGTAATTGTTTATTTTCAATTTTCAATGTCTTCATTTGGCATTTTAAAGCCTTTTTTCCCATTTAATCAGGAAAACACCAAGGCCTTTGAAACCAGATTTTTTTTTCTTAAATCCTGATCTTGTTAATCCCAGGGAGTCTACATAACTAGTGTTTACTGCTATTGTGCTAAGATGACAGGACTAGTCATTTTCAATGGGATAACAAAGTCCTCAAATATTTCTCAGGGATTTGAGAAGCCTGGGAGGAGGAATGAAAGGATGATGCTTAGGAATCCTTGCTGCGTTGATTTTTTTATTCTAATTATTTCATGTTTTCCAAAGGAAGAGGAAGGAAATTAGTAACACAGCAAAAAGTCTACAACTCCCTCCTTGTAGGCTACTTCTGAGCAATTGCTAAGTCCATAGTGAAGTGAAGATGATCATATACAGTAAAGTATGTTTATAGCTCAGGAGTTTTGGGGGGACTGTTAGATACACTGATACCTAAATTTGTTTCCTTTATCTCACATCTCTATTTCCCCAAATATCAAACAGTGTAATCTCTGTTCTTCCATACCACTCAGGACAAAATGTTACATGAGGTATCTCCTATGAAGACACAGAATCAAACCATTGACATCTATATCATCATACAATGTTTATGAATATGGTCCACACCTGAACTTCCCTTTACACACCTCCCAGTCAATTATACTTACTCTGACTCTCACTCACTCACTCATTCAAAATGGAGGGCCTGTCTTAATCAAGCAGCAAGTTTGGGGAAACGTTGGTGGCACACAAATATACACTGAGAATTTTGTGTTCCAAGTAGTTGAGAAATATAGTCCCCTGCAAAATTAAAACTAAAAAAGTAAGATTCTGCTTTATGTAATTACATGTTTTAAAAATTAACCAATTGAAACTGTTTGGAGAACACTAATTGATTTTCTTAATCTTCCAAATGAAATCCAATACAACCCATTAGAGATGGAGTTGGTCATAGTCAAACACTGAAAATTTAATATACATTATCTATCTATCTATCTATCTAGTTAGTTATTTTTTTAATTAATAAATTACATTTCTCAGAGCAGTTTTAGGTTTACAGCAAAATTTAGCAGAAACTACAGAATTCCCATATATTCCCTGCAACCCCCACACGCATATACACAACCCCTCCCATTGTCAACCTCCTGTTCCACAGTGGTATATTTATTAGAATCAATGAACCTACATTGACACACTGTAATTTTATTTTATTTTATTTTATTTTATTTTATTTTATTTTATTTTATTTTATTTTATTTCATTTTATTTTATTTAGTTTAGTTTAGTTTTTGAGAGAGAGAGGGAACAGGAGAGGGGCAGAGAGAGAGGGAGAGAGAGAATCCCAAGCAGGCTGTCAGCGCCGAACCTGATGTGGGGCTCAAACTCATGAATTGTGAGATCATGACCTGAGCTGACATCAAGAGTCGGGACACTTAACCGACTGAGCCGTCCAGGCACCCTGACACACTATTAACATGCACAATCCATTAATTCACATTAGGGCTCACTCTTGGTATTGTACACTCTTTAAATTGTTGATAAATATCCAATGACATCTATCCCCCATTGTAGTATCATACAGAACAGTTTCACTGCCCTAAAAATCTTCTGTGCTTCATCCATCTATCCATCTCTCTCTCCCTTGAGCCCCTAGCAACCCCTGTTCTTTTGGCTAACTCCATAGTTTCGCCATTTCCAGAGTGCCATATAGTTGGAATCATAAGTGTATAACCTTTCCAAGTGGCTTCTTTCACATAATAATACACACTTAATTTCCCCCCACATCTTTTCAAGGCTTGATAGATCCTTTCTTCCTTAGCACTGGATAATAGTCAGTTGTTTGGATACACCACAGTTATTTATCTATTCAATTACTGAAGAACTTTTTTTTTCAATATATGAAATTTATTGTCAAATTGGTTTCCGTACAACACCCACTGCTCATCCCAAAAGGTGCCCTCCTCAATACCCATCACCCACCGTCCCCTCGCTCCCACCCCCCATCAAACCTCAGTTTGTTCTCAGTTTTTAAGAGTCTCTTATGCTTTGGCTCTCTCCCACTCTAACCTCTTTTTTTTTTTTTTCCTTCCCCTCCCCCATGGGTTTCTGTTAAGTTTCTCAGGATCCACATAAGAGTGAAACCATATGGGATACAGGAGTACTTATGCATAGGGGCACTTGTACCCCAATGTTTATAGCAGCACTCTCAACAATAGCCAAATTGTGGAAAGAGCCTAAATGTCCATCAACTGAAGAATGGATAAAGAAATTGTGGTTTATATACACAATGGAATACTACGTGGCAATGAGAAAGAATGAAATATGGCCTTTTGTAGCAACGTGGATGGAACTGAAGAACTTTTTGATTGCATCTATTTTGGCAATTACAAATAAAACTGCTTTAAAAATTTAGGTGCAGGTTTTTGTGTAGACATGATTTCAATTCCTTTGGGTAAATACCAAGGAATGAATAACATACATTTTGACCTGACTAGTACATTTCTATGGTGGTAAATGTTCATAAATTGGCCTCTAGGTCAGAACAGTAGACTCAGGAGATGGAATATGTGGATTTGTACCACTGTTAAAAAGCAAAAGTTTAAAAAAAATGCTTTGGGCTAATTCACTAATTATCCAAGGAAAATGTGTGAAAAAATGTTAGATAATGTGAAGTAGCTATAGAGATGATATTTGGACATGTAATTAATATATTTATTTGAATAGTCTCTACCAATTGACTAGTCTCAAATGAATAGTCTCATACCATTTTGCTATGGAGAGAAGGTAGGTACAAAGACTGAATTTCCATGAAATCTGGCATTAAGGTGAAAAATGAAATAAGCAAAGAATACTAGATGTTTTATATTAAACCAGTCACTTCAGTATGGTATTTTTTTTCTGAACAGTGATGCTAGATGGACAAATGATAGATAAACAGATAGATGACAGATAGATAGATATAAACCATTTACACCTGTATCATCATATTAATGTTTATGAATATGGCCCACACCTGAACTTCCCTTTACATACGTCCCAGTTGATTATACTTATTCTGACAGTCACTCACTCACTCACTCAAAATACAGGACCTTTATTAATCAAGCCCTTAGTGTCTATTAATTATTTTCACTTTGAAAATTAGAGAAATTCCTTAGTATTGCTGGCTTGACCCTGATACTAGATGATGTTTTCTTTATACAGGTGGCAGGTAAGCAATAAAATGGTTAAACATCATCAGGCATATATTTGGTGTTTCTACTACCACCTCCATTCCCTCTGTTTAAAACCTATTTTTTTTTTTTGCCTCCAAAATTCCATCAAACTTGTTTCTGTCAATGTCATCAGTGACCTTCACATTATTAAATCTAATGTTGATTTCATTCCATTTCATCTACTTCATTTGACACAGTCATTCACTTCCATAATCTTGCTTGGCTTTTTTACAGGGCTCCCTGCTCTCTTACCTTCCCTTCTACCTCACTGCTCCTTCTTGTCTGTGTGCTTGGCAGGATCCTCCTCATCTATTTCACCTGTGATGGTGTAGCACAAGGATCAGTCTTTGGTCTTTTATACCTGCAGTCACCTGCTTGGTGATGTCATCCTATTTCAATCTGTCACATCACATGTATGTTTATTCCGGGTGTTTTTATCTCCACCTTAGACCTCTCTCCTGAACTCTATATATATTTGTTGAATTAAGAAAATTGTGTTTTTAAAGTAATGGGTATTTGTAGAATAGTCATGCAAAGCTCTAAAGAGCAGAATGACAATAGTCAATAAATAAATTGGCAAGAATGTGGGAAAAAAAGGAACCCTTGTGCACTGAGTTTTTGGTAATGTAAATTGATGAAGCCAATGGGGAAAACAGTATGGAGTTCTCTCGAAAAATTAAAAAATAGAAATAACATATGATCCAGTAATTCCACTACTGAGCATTTACCCCCCAAAATGAAAACACTAATTCAAAAAGATATAATGCAACCCTAGGGCTCCTGGGTGGCTCAGTCAGTTAAGCATCCATGTCTTTTTTTTTCTTGGTTTTCTTTTTTTTTTTAATACAATTTTTTAATGTTTTTTTTTTTTCAATATATGAAATTTATTGTCAAATTGGTTTCCATACAACACCCAGTGCTCATCCCAAAAGGTGCCCTCCTCAATTCCCATCACGCACCCTCCCCTCCCTCCCACCCCCCATCAAACCTCATTTTGTTCTCAGTTTTTAAGAGTCTCTTATGCTTTGGCTCTCTCCCACTCTAACCTCTATTTTTTTTTCCATCTCTTGATTTCAGCTCAGGTCATGATCTCACAGTTATGAGATTGAGCCCTGTATTGGGTTGGTTCCATGCTGAGCGTGGGCCTGCTGGGGATTCACTCTCTCCCTGTCTCTCTGCCCCTCCCCCACTAATTCTCTCTCTCTCTCTTTCTCTCTCTCTCTCTCCCTCTCTCCCCCCCAATAAATGAACATTTAAAAAAAAACCAAAAAGATATATGCAACCCTATGTTTATTGCAACATTATTTACAATAGCCAAGATAAGGAAGCACCCATGTCCAGTTATAGATGAATGGATGAAGAAGATGTGGTATGTGTCTATAATGGAATATTACTCAGCCATGAAAAAGAATGAGATCTTGCCATTTGGAACAACATGGGTGGACCTAGCAGGTATTATGTTGAGTGAAATAAGTGAGACAAAGATAAATACCATATGATTTCATTTGTATGTGATATATAGAAACCAAAACAAACAAATAAACAAACAGAAACAAACTTATGAATATAGAGAACAAAATGGTGATTGTGGTAGGGAGTGGTGAGGGGAAGAGCAAGATGTGAAGCGGATAAAGAGGAACAAAATAAATAAATGATGGAGATTAAAAAAAGAGAGGGAAGATAACACATCTCCTTATACCAATTTAAATTTGGTTGCATGTAACCAAAAAACATCCCCAAATTTACTGCAGAAATGTCTTCATTACCACAGGTGAGCTATTGAAACAGTCTAAAGTTTATTATTCCTTACTTGTACACAACAGAGGGAAAGCTTATCCCTTTTTCAACTTTCTGACCAAAAGAACCAGGATTCCTTCTAGGTGGATCATTTTAAATCATGTGTTCATCTCAACCAATTGTTATGGCAACTGTGATAGAATTAATAGTGGACCAGCGAGAGTCCATATCTAACACCAAGGTTGACAGTTTCATAAGCAGAGAAACACACAAAGAATAAAGGAACAGCATAAAGCTTGAAAAGCGCTCAAGTTTTGAGGGAACATTTAACAATCAGTGTAGTTGGTGCATAAATTGCATATAGGTTTGCAGTGAAGCTGAAAACAGTTTAGCACTAGCATGGAAAAAACAAAAGCATATTATTTTAAAAGGACAAGTTGACATGCTCAAAGTGCCTTCCCTTTCTTTGTCTGGGAACTCAATCACTAGCCCTAAAGATGTGGTGAAGATCAAATGTTCTATGAAGCACCTCATGTGGATAGGTGTGCTAACATTTGATTTATTAAAATGAATAGTTTTGTAAAGATCACTTAAGCAAAGTTTTACAAGGTTTTAAACTCATTAGGAATTTATGACTACTTTTTTGAGTCCACAAAATGCTAAATAAAATAAAAATATAATATTTTAATAGGAAGTCTAAAGGCAGTTAAAACATTGGTACTCTCCTAAAAAAATATGTTTGAAACTCCATTTATTAGGATTTTATAAACCAATATGTCCATGAGGCAATAATGCCTATATTTCACTAATAGAATTTTGATATTTGAATCTTTGCATTTTGCTTAAAACTTTCAATAAAAGTTTCAAGATAAGTGCTGTATTTTCACTTTTAGCAAAACTGGAAATTATCCTACTAATTGTCATGACTATTTTGCACCTACCTGGATTTCTTTTCACTATCTACTTATGGAAAGATAAATGGTCAAAAAGCTTGTATTTTTACTACTCCTGACTCACAACACCAATAATCCAGAACCCAGTAATAACATTATTATGCTATTGATAATTCTGTATTGTTTGAATGATAAGCATATATCATTTATTGTTTCCTGTTCAGAAAGATGTTAGGGATTTGAACTTACCTTCCTGTTTCAGAGACAAACACCATTCTCCACTAAAAGGAAATCCACATCTATGTCTATTATTCATTTTATTCTTTGGCCATTTTTTTTATTTATTTCCTGTTTCCTCACCATATCTATAATTGAAAATAGTGGCAACTACAACCATATTCCCAACCCCCACCCCAAACATGAAATAAATGTGTGCATTATCTTTGCACATTTACTCACTGTATCAGCATAGGGAAAGGGAATGGTTTCTCACTGTTTTGGGTCTCTGGAATTTGGTCGGGTCACATTTATAATTGAAGAGGATGGCTTATATCCAGACAGCCTAAGCAGCATCAAATATCCTTCTATAACTGATAAAGTATCTAGCCCCCATACTTTCTTTATTATAGTCATTGAATGTTAAACCATTGCTGTAAATTCCATCACAGGATCTCTCCTTCTCTGTATTATGATTATGTAGGAAGGAGCTCTGAATTCCCTTGTCAAATTTATCTCTGAATAAGTGCTCCTATTCTATTTTATTTCGATGTATGACTCCCCAACCACTTAATGCATTTCAATAAAAATATTTATTTTACTATTTCAATAGCAGACTAGCTCTGTGATGTTTCTGGCTGTTCACAAGCTGAATAGCATTGAAAACACTATAATGTTACTGCTTGTCATTTATAAGTTAACTATCATTTGCACAACACAGTACTATGACATGATAAAATTGGTTCTTAGAAAACTGTTAGACACCTGAGAGAAAGCTAATATCGTCTGAAATAGGCATTGGATTGTTCTCTGGAATGGAGTACATTAAGAGTTAAATGACCAAGAACTACTTGGAAACAGAATATCCCAATTCTCTTTGCCTTATTGAAGAAAGGATCAGGTGCACATACTTGAAAGAATTATCAACTAGGAAAATACTGCAAATATAAATTTAAATTGTATATATAGACACCAACTAAAAGTAGAGGGGGAAGGGTGGCTTAGTGGTTAAACATCTGACTTCGGCTCAGGTCATGAGCCCACAGTTCATGGGTTTGAGCCCCTCATCTAGCTCTGTGTTGACAGCTTGGAGCCTGGAGCCTGCATCAGACTTTGTGTCTCCCTCTCTCTCTGCCCTTTCCCCACTTCCCCGCGTACCTGTGCTCTCTCTCGCTCTCTCTCTCTCAAAAATAAATAAACACTAAATTTTTTTAATAAAAAAAAGTAGAGGAGGAAACACTGTAAAACCATGTGAAACTATAAATATTCCCACACTTTCTTTAGCTACCTATTCCAGCTTTTAGTTATAGTTAACAAGGCTATCCAAAATTACTTACTATGGCTTCCGTCCTCCCAGACACCCTCTTCTCCCCTTCCCTCCTTTCCTCCTTAAATGCCCTGCTCTTTTCTTTCTTTGATTATCATGATATTAGAAAAGTCAGTAGCAAAGCTTAAGTGTTTTATTTTTCAATGTAAAATTTACACTTTGTGTTTAAAATATAAGGAATATACACTTCCCACCTTGATGCCTCCCATCTACTTCTCAAAAGACTAACATTTCTATTGTAAAAGAAAGTAGAATAAGTTAATTATAAAACTAGCATGTTTTCATGGAAAAATTAAAATGAAAGAAATAGCATGCCACCTATTCCAAGGAATTCTCTAGCAATCCTTTGGGTAGAATTATTTTCTTCTTTCTCTGACATCCCACAACTCATTTTATGACCCTCCTTTCATTCAATTCATATAATAATCATGTAAATTCCTATCTTTTTTTTTTTTTTTTTTTTTTTATTTTTTTTAATTTTTTTTTTTATTTTTTTCTGAAATTTATTGACAAATTGGTTTCCATACAACACCCAGTGCTCATCCCAAAAGGTGCCCTCCTCAATACCCATCACCCACCCTCTCCTCCCTCCCACCCCCCATCAACCCTCAGTTTGTTCTCAGTTTTTAACAGTCTCTTATGCTTTGGCTCTCTCCCTTTCTAACCCCCTTTTTTTTTTTTTTCCTTCCCCTCCCCCATGGGTTCCTGTTAAGTTTCTCAGGATCCACATAAGAGTGAGACCATATGGTATCTGTCTTTCTCTGTATGGCTTATTTCACTTAGCATCACACTCTCCAGTTCCATCCACGTTGCTACAAAAGGCCATATTTCATTTTTTCTCATTGCCATGTAATATTCCATTGTGTATATAAACCACAATTTCTTTATCCATTCATCAGTTGATGGACATTTAGGCTCTTTCCATAATTTGGCTATTGTTGAGAGTGCTGCTATGAACATTGGGGTACAAGTGGCCCTATGCATCAGTGCTCCTGTATCCCTTGGATAAATTCCTAGCAGTGCTATTGCTGGGTCATAGGGTAGGTCTATTTTTAATTTTCTGAGGAACCTCCACACTGCTTTCCAGAGCGGCTGCACCAATTTGCATTCCCACCAACAGTGCAAGAGGGTTCCCGTTTCTCCACATCCTCTCCAGCATCTATAGTCTCCTGATTTGTTCATTTTGGCCACTCTGACTGGCGTGAGGTGATACCTGAGTGTGGTTTTGATTTGTATTTCCCTGATAAGGAGCGACGCTGAACATCTTTTCATGTGTCTGTTGGCCATCCGGATGTCTTCTTTAGAGAAGTGTCTATTCATGTTTTCTGCCCATTTCTTCACTGGGTTATTTGTTTTTCGGGTGTGGAGTTTGGTGAGCTCTTTATAGATTTTGGATACTAGCCCTTTGTCCGATATGTCATTTGCAAATATCTTTTCCCATTCCGTTGGTTGCCTTTTAGTTTTGTTGGTTGTTTCCTTTGCTGTGCAGAAGCTTTTTATCTTCATAAGGTCCCAGTAATTCACTTTTGCTTTTAATTCCCTTGCCTTTGGGGATGTGTCCAGTAAGAGATTGCTACGGCTGAGGTCAGAGAGGTCTTTTCCTGCTTTCTCCTCTAAGGTTTTGATGGTTTCCTGTCTCACATTTAGGTCCTTTATCCATTTTGAGTTTATTTTTGTGAATGGTGTGAGAAAGTGGTCTAGTTTCAACCTTCTGCATGTTGCTGTCCAGTTCTCCCAGCACCATTTGTTAAAGAGGCTGTCTTTTTTCCATTGGATGTTCTTTCCTGCTTTGTCAAAGATGAGTTGGCCATACGTTTGTGGGTCTAGTTCTGGGGTTTCTATTCTATTCCATTGGTCTATGTGTCTGTTTTGGTGCCAATACCATGCTGTCTTGATGATGACAGCTTTGTAGTAGAGGCTAAAGTCTGGGATTGTGATGCCTCCTGCTTTGGTCTTCTTCTTCAAAATTCCTTTGGCTATTCGGGGCCTTTTGTGGTTCCATATGAATTTTAGGATTGCTTGTTCTAGTTTCGAGAAGAATGCTGGTGCAATTTTGATTGGGATTGCATTGAATGTGTAGATAGCTTTGGGTAGTATTGACATTTTGACAATATTTATTTTTCCAATCCATGAGCAGGGAATGTCTTTCCATTTCTTTAAATCTTCTTCAATTTCCTTCAGAAGCTTTCTATAGTTTTCAGCATACAGATCCTTTACATCTTTGGTTAGATTTATTCCTAGGTATTTTATGCTTCTTGGTGCAATTGTGAATGGGATCAGTTTCTTTATTTGTCTTTCTGTTGCTTCATTGTTAGTGTATAAGAATGCAACTGATTTCTGTACATTGATTTTGTATCCTGCAACTTTGCTGAATTCCTGTATCAGTTCTAGCAGACTTTTGGTGCAGTCTATCGGATTTTCCATGTATAATATCATGTCATCTGCAAAAAGCGAAAGCTTGACTTCATCTTTGCCAATTTTGATGCCTTTGATTTCCTTTTGTTGTCTGATTGCTGATGCTAGAACTTCCAGCACTATGTTAAACAGCAGCGGTGAGAGTGGGCATCCTTGTCGTGTTCCTGATCTCAGGGAAAAAGCTTTCAGTTTTTCCCCGTTGAGGATGATGTTAGCTGTGGGCTTTTCATAAATGGCTTTTATGATCTTTAAGTATGTTCCTTCTATCCCGACTTTCTCAAGGGTTTTTATTAAGAAAGGGTGCTGGATTTTGTCGAAGGCCTTTTCTGCATCGATTGACAGGATCATATGGTTCTTCTCTCTTTTTTTGTTAATGTGATGTATCACGTTGATTGATTTGCGAATGTTGAACCAGCCCTGCATCCCAGGAATGAATCCCACTTGATCATGGTGAATAATTCTTTTTATATGCCGTTGAATTCGATTTGCTAGTATCTTATTGAGAATTTTTGCATCCATATTCATCAGGGATATTGGCCTGTAGTTCTCTTTTTTTACTGGGTCTCTGTCTGGTTTAGGAATCAAAGTAATACTGGCTTCATAGAATGAGTCTGGAAGTTTTCCTTCCCTTTCTATTTCTTGGAATAGCTTGAGAAGGATAGGTATTATCTCTGCTTTAAACGTCTGGTAGAACTCCCCTGGGAAGCCATCTGGTCCTGGACTCTTATTTGTTGGGAGATTTTTGATAACCGATTCAATTTCTTCGCTGGTTATGGGTCTGTTCAAGCTTTCTATTTCCTCCTGATTGAGTTTTGGAAGCGTGTGGGTGTTCAGGAATTCGTCCATTTCTTCCAGGTTGTCCAATTTGTTGGCATATAAGTTTTCATAGTATTCCCTGATAATTGTTTGTATCTCTGAGGGATTGGTTGTAATAGTTCCATTTTCATTCATGATTTTATCTATTTGGGTCATCTCCCTTTTCTTTTTGAGAAGCCTGGCTAGAGGTTTGTCAATTTTGTTTATTTTTTCAAAAAACCAACTCTTGGTTTCGTTGATCTGCTCTACAGTTTTTTTAGTTTCTATATTGTTTATTTCTGCTCTGATCTTTATTATTTCTCTTCTTCTGCTGGGCTTAGGCTGCCTTTGCTGTTCTGCTTCTAGTTCCTTTAGGTGTGCTGTTAGATTTTGTATTTGGGATTTTTCTTGTTTCTTGAGATAGGCCTGGATTGCAATGTATTTTCCTCTCAGGACTGCCTTTGCTGCGTCCCAAAGCGTTTGGATTGTTGTATTTTCATTTTCGTTTGTTTCCATATATTTTTTAATTTCTTCTCTAATTGCCTGGTTGACCCACTCATTCGTTAGTAGGGTGTTCTTTAACCTCCATGCTTTTGGAGGTTTTCCAGACTTTTTCCTGTGGTTGATTTCAAGCTTCATGGCATTGTGGTCTGAAAGTAAGCATGGTATAATTTCAATTCTTGTAAACTTATGAAGGGCTGTTTTGTGACCCAGTATATGATCTATCTTGGAGAATGTTCCATGTGCACTCGAGAAGAAAGTATATTCTGTTGCTTTGGGATGCAGAGTTCTAAATATATCTGTCAAGTCCATCTCATCCAATGTCTCATTCAGGGCCCTTGTTTCTTTATTGACCGTGTGTCTAGTTGATCTATCCATTTCTGTAAGTGGTGTATTAAAGTCCCCTGCAATTACCACATTCTTATCAATAAGGTTGCTTATGTTTATGAGTAATTGTTTTATATATTTGGGGCTCCGGTATTCGGTGCATAGACATTGATAATTGTTAGCTCTTCCTGATGGATAGACCCTGTAACTATTATATAATGTCCTTCTTCATCTCTTGTTACAGCCTTTAATTTAAAGTCTAGTTTGTCTGATATAAGTATGGCTACTCCAGCTTTCTTTTGGCTTCCAGTCGCATGATAAATAGTTCTCCATCCCCTCACTCTCAATCTAAAGGTGTCCTCAGGTCTAAAATGAGTCTCTTGTAGACAGCAAATAGATGGGTCTTGTTTTTTTATCCATTCTGATACCCTATGTCTTTTGGTTGGCGCATTTAATCCATTTACATTCAGTGTTATTATAGAAAGATACGGGTTTAGAGTCATTGTGATGTCTGTATGTTTTATGCTTGTAGTGATGCCTCTGGTACTTTGTCTCACAGGGTCCCCCTTAGGATCTCTTGTAGGGCTGGTTTAGTGGTGACAAATTCCTTCAGTTTTTGTTTGTTTGGGAAGACCTTTATCTCTCCTTCTATTCTAAATGACAGACTTGCTGGATAAAGGATTCTCGGCTGCATATTTTTTCTGTCTAGCACCCTGAAAATCTCTTGCCAATTCTTTCTGGCCTGCCAAGTTTCAAAAGAGAGATCAGTCACGAGTCTTATAGGTCTCCCTTTATATGTGAGGGCACGTTTACCCCTTGCTGCTTTCAGAATTTTCTCTTTATCCTTGTATTTTGCCAGTTTCACTATGATATGTCGTGCAGAAGATCGATTCAAGTTACGTCTGAAGGGAGTTCTCTGTGCCTCTTGGATTTCAATGCCTTTTTCCTTCCCCAGTTCAGGGAAGTTCTCAGCTATGATTTCTTCAAGTACCCCTTCAGCACCTTTCCCTCTCTCTTCCTCCTCTGGGATACCAATTATGCGTATATTATTTCTTTTTAGTGTATCACTTAATTCTCTAATTTTCCCCTCATACTCCTGGATTTTTTTATCTCTCTTTTTCTCAGCTTCCTCTTTTTCCATAACTTTATCTTCTAGTTCACCTATTCTCTCCTCTGCCTCTTCAAGCCGAGCTGTGGTGGTTTCCATTTTGTTATGCATTTCGTTTAAAGCGTTTTTCAGCTCCTCGTGACTGTTCCTTAGTCCCTTGATCTCTGTAGCAAGAGATTCTCTGCTGTCCTGTATACTGTTTTCAAGCCCAGCGATTAATTTTATGACTATTATTCTAAATTCACTTTCTGTTATATTATTTAAATCTTTTTTGATCAGCTCATTAGCTGTTGTTATTTCCTGGAGATTCTTCTGAGGGGAGTTCTTCCGCTTGGTCATTTTGGATAGTCCCTGGCGTGGTGAGGACCTGCAGGGCACTTCCCCTGTGCTGTGGTGTATACCTGGAGTTGGTGGGCGGGGCCGCAGTCAGACCTGATGTCTGCCCCCAGCCCACCGCTGGGGCCACGGTCAGACTGGTGTGTGCCTTCTCTTCCCCTCTCCTAGGGGCGGGATTCACTGTGGGGTGGTGTGGCTCGTCTGGGCTACTTGCACCCTGCCAGGCTTGTGATGCTGGGGATCTGGCGTATTAGCTGGGGTGGGTAGGCAAGGTGCTCGGGGGCAGGAGGGGCAGGCTTAGATCGCTTCTCCTTAGGTGATCCACTTCAGGAGGGGCCCTGTGGCAGCGGGAGGGAGTCAGATCCGCTGCCGGAGGTTTGGCTCCGCAGAAGCGCAGAGTTGGGTGTTTGCGCGGAGCGAGCAAGTTCCCTGGCAGGAACCGGTTCCCTTTGGGATTTCGGCTGGGGGATGGGCGGGGGAAATGGCGCTGGCGAGCGCCTTTGTTCCCCACCAAACTGAGCTCTGTTGTCAGGGGGCTCAGCAGCTCTCCCTCCCTTTGTCCTCCAGCCTTCCCGCTTTCCGAGCAGAGCTGTTAATTTCTGACCTCCCAGACGCTAAGTCGCGCTTGCTGTCGGAACACAGTCCGCCCGGCCCCTCCGCTTTTGCAAGCCAGACTCGGGGGCTCTGCTTGGCCGGCGAGCCGCCCCTCCGCCCCGGCTCCCTCCCGCCAGTCCGTGGAGCGCGCACCGCCTCGCCGCCCTTCCTACCCTCTTCTGTGGGCCTCTCGTCTGCGTTTGGCTCCGGCGACTCTGTTCTGCTAATCCTCTGGCGGTTTTCTGGGTTATTTAGGCAGGTGTAGATGGAATCTAAGTGATCAGCAGGACGTGCGGTGAGCCCAGCCTCCTCCTAAGCCGCCATCCTGAGATCAATTTCCTAAATTCCTATCTATTATTCCAGAATGTAGGTTACGACCATGTCTTAGTAGTCTCTAATGGGCCACAGTACATAACACATAAAGAAATCCTGATTTTTAAAAAAAAGCAGTGGCTTTCCATATTCCTTAACATGATTTAACATGTCTCCAAAGTTACAGAGAGACTCCCCTAAAGATAGCAGAATGGGAAGCTGAAAAAAACAACCTTTTCTAAGTAACTAGATAGCAGTAGGAACAAAATATTAAGACAAAGTAACCAAGAAAAAGAAAATGTGATAACACCAAATACAAGCATTTTGAAACAACAGTCTTGCTATCATGCAAAATCTCCATCTAGCTTTCAGTTCTCACATCACAGAGCAGCACATCATTACAAGTGAACAATTTTAGTCTACTCCCAAAATGGAAATGTAAGCAAAAGAAAGCCTTGAAAATGAAAGCCAACCCTAGAAGCTTGCATTTAAAATTGGAAAGCAGTCGTGGGGGAACGAAAAAAACAGAGTAATGCCTTATGGTGGTGAAACCTATATGTGTATAATATATGTTGCAGATCCAATTAACTGTCAGAATCATCAAGTAAGAATTCCACAGATAGTTAATGGTTGGTATTACTTGGAGAAGATTTTGGAGAAGATTTTGCCATGTCCCATAAACAAATAACAGTCAATGTTCCCAGGGGGACAACTACAACAACGAGAAGAGAAAGTTGTTTCTACCATCGTGACTTGAATACTCGAAAACTCATTGTCAAGAGTCAGCAGAATGGAGTGCTTATTAGAAGCAAGGGTTTGAAGTCAAATAGACCTTGATACAAATCCGGGTTCTGTCCATGTAACTTTGGACAACTTGCCTAACCTAAACGTTTTCATCTGTAAAATCAAAAAACCAATACATATCTATCAGTAGGGTATGTAAGCTACTTAACCACAGGGCCTACGTATATAAACATTAAAAAAATGGTCACTATTATTAGGAAAAGCCTGACTTTAACTTGACAGAATCTCAGATAAAAATAGTTTCATGTTGTTACATGAAACTATGAGACAATCTCAATATAAGAAAGGATTTTTGGATCGCATGGTTAATGAAACACATCGGGACATTAAAATGAGAGGTATAATTTCATACCTAAAGATCACCTCCTACCTTCATTTCTGTAACTGGCAGTCATCCCAGATTCTCTTGGGTGTACTGAGTTTGAAAAAAAAATAGTTTCCATCAATTCTTAGTGCTGTCATCTAGAAAACAAAAACAAAAACAAAAAGCACTGGTGTCAAACTAAGTTGAAGATCAAAATGCAAAGGCTGGCTTAAAAAAAATCTTTTCTACCACATGAATGATTAATTTCATAAAGAAATGAAAATCTTCTGCCCTGAGCACAAAGAATGTAACCATTACTGTGCTATAAATACCCCAGGCTCAACTGGGGGATAGAGAAGGAAAAGGACAGTGAAACTCATGGCATCTTTAAAAAGCTCTTTTCTTACAGGGTTCTAAATCAAAAACAGATTATTCACCAAAAGCTTTTTGATACCTTGAAGGGTTTCTTGGCTGTTTCTTTGGAAGCTATCATTCACTAGTTCACACTGATGCAACATTAGCTGTCACTCAGAGATGAACTTCAAATTGCTGCCACATGGATGGAAAATCAGTACCAGGAAGAAAGTGTCTTTGTTAACTCAGAAAACATATTTTCTTTAAAATGGAAAGACTGACCATGTGATAAATGCTTTTCATATAATGGATAAAACCACTCTTTACTGCAGGAAGCATGCACCAGCCTTCTGAGACCTGGAAGCTCTCAGATTTTTTCTTTCTTCAGATCACATGCAAGATTTAGCTTTACTGGGTGCCTTCATAGCACCTACATCTTGCATTTTCCTCCTTCATCTCTCCATTTCCTTTATTCTTCTGCTTCAGGAAAGAGCAATTAAAATAAACTTGTAAGTTAGAAAATAAGGCTTTGAATAGAGATTAAAGGAGCTAGAGGTTATTTGGCAGACATTACATGGAGAATTAAAGTTTTTAAAAATGCGAAGTATTTTATGGTTATTCAATTTAATTCAACAAATGTTTGTTGAGCACTGAACATGTGCATGGCTTGATGCTTGGTATCATGAAAGAATATGAAGAAGAAACAAACAAGAAATTGACTTTCAAAGGACTTTAATGTAGAAGGCAAATATCTTAAAGTACAGAAATGATTTGCAGTTTATTGTTAATACCTCAGTAGATCTAAAGGGGAGATTCAGACAAATCATTGCTGGGGGAGAGGCAGGTGTTATGAGAAACAATATTTTCCAATCGTTTTATCAGAGAAAGATGAATACAGCCTCAGCTATAGCGGTAGACCTCAAGGGTCAAAAAGGCAGTCTAAATTGGGAGAATGATCACAGGTAATGGAGTCTGAGGATACTGAGGCTTCAAGACTGGTTGTAGCATAAGATAAATGAGAAGTGACAGGGAGGTTCTAAAGTGGTAGGCTGGCATTAGATCTTAAGATTTACATGTTAGGCTAGGGAATTTGGATTATAAGGAGACTTTATAACTTTGGAGCAGTGAAGTTACATGATCAGAGTTACAGTTCAGAAAGATAAATAGAGGGCTTGATTGGTGGTAGAATATATTGGCAAAACCAATTTGAAGACTTTGCAGTAGTGAACACGAAAGCACAAAACTAAAGCATGTAGTGGGGATGGAAAGAAGGGAGCATATTTAGAAACAGCTTTGGAGGGTATAACTGACAAAATTTGGGTCCTTTACTTGGTCTAAAATGTTAAGACTAAGTTTCTTTAAGAAAGTAATTTATAATAAATAATTAGTGAAGAAAGTGGGAAAAACAGGATCAGTTTTTAAACAGATTGATGGCAACAAGAAATTAACTACCAGCCAAATTTGGGGAGCCTCCTTAGGTGTCATACCAGTACCAGGCATCAGGATATGAAAAGGATTTGATAGAAAGAAAAATAATCTGGGTCACTTCATCAAACTATATCACACAATAATCCCATGTACTGATTATTGTTATTTTTCTAACAGATAGTTTAAAATTAGTTTCATATTGAAAAGCTTCTGTTTTCACCCAGTCTGGAATTTCAATAATTCTACAAAAACGTTTGCTTGTGCCTAAAGTTCAAATGTTCACAGCAATGTAAACACTGAGGATAGAAATTTGAAGTGGTCAAGATCAATTACATGCACAATGAACTTTGGATGTTAAAGAGAAGTTGATAATTCTTTTTAAAAATTCTGTAATAGGAATATATTACTAGGTCCTAGACTGCTCTAAACTTAAAATTTTGATGAACTGAAATTAGGAAGAACAACAAATAGAAAAATATATGGTGTTGATATTTGGTAAGTGGATTACATTTATATATTTGACTAAACATGGAACTTTATTTTAGGGCCTTCATTGTGAACTTTCCCAGCATGATTTAATAAAACTGTAGTATGTGAATGAATATACAAACTAGTGTAAGAGTCATTACTTTCATTAAGAATATTACAGTGAATAAATTAACCCAAAACAATAAAACCTGAGCAGTTGATATATGCAAGTCATTTACATCTTGTAGACTCATTTGGGGTAGGGAAAAATAAATGTGTTATGGTGGAGGTTTCATTAGCCCTTGCATTTCAATTGACTTCAAAAGCACACAATAAGAATACAAAAGCAATAAATATCATCCATAAACAAGAATACCATACAGGGTTGTGGCTTTTTTTTAACAAGATGTTCTGTGCCATTACACTTTAATAGTCCTGCTGAATTTTCAATATGAAAAAAACTAAAGAGGACTGCCATAGTGCCATCACTATTCTGCAGCCATTTTTTATCCTGTTTTATTACATCACTCTGCATTCAGAGCTACGTACATGATGATGTCTCATGGGAAATGCCAACAATGCTACAGGAAACCTTAAATGTAATATATTGGCATCTTTTGGCATTCTGTACCTGATGCTAAAGGGCTTGGCTTATGTAGTGCAAAATAAATACTCAGTGTAAGTCACATAATAACAGCATGTCATATCCGCTGGATTTATAAGCCTGAGGATTTATTGACAGATACAGATATTTTAAATTTTTTTTTCAACATTTATTTATTTTTGGGGACAGAGAGAGACAAAGCATGAACGGGGGAGGGGCAGAGAGAGAGGGAGACACAGAATTGGAAGCAGGTTCCAGGCTCTGAGCCATCAGCCCAGAGCCCGACGCGGGGCTCGAACTCACGGACCGCGAGATGGTGACCTGGCTGAAGTCGGACGCTTAACCGACTGCGCCACCCAGGCGCCCCAACAGATACAGATATTTTAGAGGTGTTTTCATTTAGTATCTTACTAGTATCCTGGTAGATATATACTGAATGGACCTTCTCACTCTACTCTTGGAGGGGAGAACAAAGCCAAAAAGATTTTTTTTGACAGGTAGCCATGTGCTCCTCTATTTTCACTGCATCCTTTGAAAGATAAGATTTCTTTTAATCCTGTCTCGATCAGTATTATATTTCAGAAGATTTGTTTTTATTATACCAGGCTAGAATGAAAACTCTAGGCTTCAGTATTGACAACGCTGAGTTGGAATCTCATTGGTGATCCAACAAAGAGCTCTAGATATCAAAAGAGCAAAAAAATAAAAATAATCTCCTTGTAACAAACATTAAGAAAAATTTTAACTGATCCTTGAATATAGCAGTTATATGAAAAACACTTTGGAGATCCCTTTGGGGGTGAATTAATACATGATAAGCACCACTTGTCATAGCTGATGTTGCCTCCAGAATAGGCATTTTGTGGTAGCTCTTCTAGAACCATGTGATAAGGTAATCACAGACACCCAGGCTAAGACTGATGAGCATGACCCTGGAAAAAAATATATCTCTGCTCCCTGTAGAGGGTTTGCAGCTCAGCTTCACTTCAGGTACTTCATTCTGAAAGACATCAGGGCCCAAAAGAACTTACACCTATCTGCCTACAACACACCTACACACCTCACCTGGCTCTCACTTGACCGTCTCTCTCTTCTTTCAGCTCTCAAGATTCGCCACTTCCTCAGAGAAGTATATCTTGACCACCCTGCCTAAAGTACCCCACTCCCAACTCATTTCCTTCTTATCACTCTCCTCATTGGCTTCTTTATATTATCAAAATCTGTAGTCATTGGGTTTGCAGATTTGTTTCCTTGCTTACTTGTTTATGGCTCTGACACCAGAATGTTATCTCCAAAGAGGGAGGGATCATGTCTGCATTTCATGACTTCATGCCAGCATCTTGCATAGTACATGGCACATGGTCAGGCTTAATACATATTCTGGAAGACGGTAAGAAAAGAATGATAAAAAAAAATTGAAGGAAGGAAGGAGGAAAGGAAGGTGGGAAGAAAAGAGGAGGAGGAGTAGGGATGAGAGAGGGAAGAGGAGGGAAGGGATGGAGTAAAAGAGGGGGCAGGGGAGGAGGGGAGACAATGGAACCAAGGAGGAAGAAGCAGCACATTATGTGGTTTATAATTCTTCTTGTTTGTTTTTTTAGCTAACTGGTACTAGTGTTTGACTAGGGTTGGATGACTTAACTGCTTTTAGTCTCACTTTTTTTTAAATGAAAAGAATAACCAGAGTTGCTTGATTGTTGCCAAGTCTAAATGACACAGTAATTGTGAAGCTCTCTGCAAGTTGCCAAGCATAATACATAAAATTTTGTAATCTATAAAACCCTAAAGAACTGTTAGGTATTACTATTAGCTGAAGTTACTATTTTCTCCACTAAGGATAACTACACAATTAATGGTTTCATTCTGGTTTCTCCTCCATCCATAAGCATATTGATATAAGGATATTAAGGATCACTCTTAAATGTATACAGTGTGTCTATTAACTGGTTGTTAATATGGTACTTGAGCATACCCTTACCACAGAGCAACATAATAACAATAATAATAAGTTAGATTGATGAACAGCTATTATGAGCCTGAAACCATTCTACAACTCTGAGCTCTTTTTATATCTTTTATCTCATTCAATCTTTACAAAATCCTGTGAGGTAACATATAATTATTTGTATCTTGGCTTAAAGTGAGTAAACTTAGGCACAGAGAGATTAAATAATTTGCCCAGGGATCCAATCCAATAAGAGACAAAAGTTGGCTGTGAAGAGAATATCTAGCCTCAAGGTTAACCGTCTGTACCTGTGCTCTGCAGAATTTTTTTTAATGTTTATTTATTTTTGAGAGAGAGAGACCAAGACAGGGTACAAGTGGGGAAGGGACAGAGAAAGAGAGACAAAGAATCCAAAGCAGGCTCCAGGCTCTTAGCTGTCATCACAAAGCCCAATGCAGGGCTCAAACTCACAGACCTTGAGATCATGACTTAAGCTGAAGTCAGATGCTAAACAAATGAGCCACCCAGGTGTCCCCCTCTGCAGGATTCTTAACAGGAAATCTATCTATATAACTATAAGTCCTATGGAATTGTTTCTAGAAAAGGGTCTTGAATCTAGAATTGCGTTCAGTCAATAGAATGGTTCTCTTCTGCACACCCAATAAGAACATAAAATAATGACCGGGAGATGCCAGAAATGAAAACTGTTTGACCATTTTTATTTTTTTTTTTTTAATTTTTTTTTTCGACGTTTTTTATTTAGTTTTGGGACAGAGAGAGACAGAGCATGAACAGGGGAGGGGCAGAGAGAGAGGGAGACACAGAATCAGAAACAGGCTCCAGGCTCTGAGCCGTCAGCCCAGAGCCTGACGCGGGGCTCGAACTCACGGACCGCGAGATCGTGACCTGGCTGAAGTCGGAGGCTTAACCGACTGCGCCACCCAGGCGCCCCAAGACCATTTTTAAAAGAATTTTCAAAATACTTTGAAGTAAGACGAGTAAGGCAAGAAGACACTGAAGAAGGAGGCAGGCCACTCCAGATTGGTAGGTAGCAATTTTAATAAACAAAGGAAATTTCTTACAAGACTTGTCTTGGACAGTCCCAAGATGGGTAGAGCTCTGTACCTGCTCACCAGACTCTTGAAAGCTAATATAGAGGCTTTAATGAGGCTCAGTCATATATTCAGTCCATATGGTCTCAATAACATCTTATTATTTCAAAACTACATCTTTGAAACAGTTCCAGCTATGGGAATAGTGGGTGGAATGTACATTCCAAGGGCAAGGGAGAGGGTGAAGAACTTCCCATTGCTAGCTCATGGGTCAACTGGAGGCCACATCCTCTCGATAACCTCCTCCAAGAATACTGTCCTTAAAGATTTTCAAAACAACATTAATGGGCACCAGAAACTCTAAGATGTTTCTGTACACTTTCAGGGTCTCTGTAACTCACCCTGCCTCCTCCTACCTGCCCTTCAGAAGCTCTTCACGTAGTACTACTTGGTGAGTCCTATTACTGAAAAGTATGCTCTATCCCATTAGCTCTTAGGTTTGGAATAAAGTTAAGAATCACTGGTTTAACACTTTCTTACACAATACAGAAAAATAAACTCAAAAATTGGTGAAAGACCTAAATGTAGGACAGGAAGCCATCAAAATCCTTGAGGAGAAAGCAGGCAAAAACCTCTTTGACCTTGGCCGCAGAAACTTCTTACTCAACATGTCTCTGGAGGCAAGGGAAACAAAAGCAAAAATGAACTACTGGGACCTCATCAAAATAAAAGGTTCTGCACAGCAAAGGAAACAATCAGCAAAACCCATGGCAACTGACAGAATGGGAGAAGATATGTGCAAACAACATATCAGATAAAGAGTTAGTATCCAAAATCTATGAAGAATTTATCAAACTCAACACCCAAAAAACAAATAATCCAGTGAAGAAATGGATAAAAGTCATGAATAGACTCTTCTCCAAAGAAGACATCCAGATGGCCAACCGACACATGAAAAAATGCTCAACATCACTCATCATCAGGGAAATACAAATCGAAACCACCATGAGATACCACCTTACACCTATCAGAATGGCTAACATCAACAACTCAGGCAACAAGAGATGTTGGTGAGGATGCGGAGAAAGAGGATCTCTTTTGCATTGTTGGTGGAAATGCAAGCTGGTACAGCCACTCTGGAAAACAGTATGGAGGTTCCTCATAAAATTAAAACTAGAATAACCCTATGACCCAGCAAATGCACTACTAGGTATTTATCCAAGGGATACAGGTGTGCTGTTTCTAAGGGACATATGCACCCCAATGTTTATAGAAGCACTATAAACAATAGCCACAGTATGGAAAGAGGCCAAATGTCCATCGATGGATGAATGGGTAAAGAAGATGTGAGATATATATATATATATATATATATATATATATACACACACACATATACACACACACACACACACACACACTGGAGTATTACTTGGCAATGAAAAAGAATGAAATCTTGTCATTTGTAACTACGTGGATGGAACTGGAGGGTATTATGCTAAGCGAAATTAGTCAGAGAAAGACAAATATCATATGACTTCACTCATATGAGGACTTTAAGAGACAAAACAGATGAACATGGGGAAGAGAAACAAAAATAATATAAAAACAGGGAGGGGGCAAAACATAAGAGACTCTTAAATATGGAGAACAGAGGGTTACTGGAGGGGTTGTGGGAAGGGGGAATGGGCTAAATGGGTAAGAGGCATTAAGGAATCTACTCCTGAAATCATTGTTGCACTATATATTAACTAATTTGGATGTAAATTTAAAAAAAATTAAATTAAAAAAAAAAGAATCACTGGTTTAATCAGTTAGAGATTGGTATGGGGAAGATGCGAGGGCAGATGGAGAGTGGATTTTGTTCTATGCTGCTCAAATATAAACTGAGCACTGTTTTCAAGGCTATTTCTAGAACTACTGTGCTACCAAGATGTAGTAGTAATAATAATAATAAAATAATAAATAACAATACAGTTTTTACTTTGTACTTAGTACTCAGTTAATCATTTTAACATAAATGCAAGGCTTCCTAACAACTAATATATATATACATATATATATGTATATATGATAACATGTTTTCATGTTTTCTTATTTTCTTGTTACCTCCATCTCACACAAGAAACTATTTCAGTTATTTGCCTAAGGTCTCCCAACTACATGAATGGTGAATCTGACATTTACAGCCAAATCAACCTGACCCAAAACACCCTCCACTGCTACCTCAAAATACATCTTTCACCACATGAATGTATGCAACACACACACACACACACACACACACACACACACACACACTTTCTGTCTCTCTTCCTCAGATTCTGCTTGGCTGCTTAGGGACAAAGCCACAGAGGAACTATGCATGAGTATTAACAATCCTTAGGTTTGGGCTACAACATGAATGCTCTAAAACAAAAAGTACTTTGCTATTTCTGTATGCATTTAATGAAATAAAGAACTCATTTCCAGCAAAGTTTATAGTATTCCATATTCAAAATATCTCAGAGTCTGAAACTAAACCTTTCACGTGCTATAGCTTCTATACATGTTTTAACCTTAATTACTGTTGATAGATATACTACTAAAAATTTCACTGTCCCCACTTCCTTGGGCCATTGAATTTGGCAGCACAACCACCACCTAGTGTACTAATGTCTGTAATATTTCTGTCTTCATCTTGTTTCATACCATCAAATGTTTCTCATATTTTCACTGGGCTGGATCCAGGAGCTCCTGTATGGACTGGGAAGACAAATCATTAAACTTGCTAAGAGTTGTGTGTTAAATAAAAATGAATAAGGTGTCCAAAGGAAGTAGTGTTGGAAACAGGATTAGAAGTGAGAAAAAGGATGGCCAGTTCTTTCAGACATTCAAAGTTCTTTTCATAAGATAAAGGGGATGCTAATGCACATAGACTCAGGAATTCTCCATTTCTCATTTGCAATAACTTTCATGAAGAAACAGTTCTGCTATGTGATGATTAAGGATCAACGGAAATTTGATTTTAACCTCTCCTCAATCCTCTAATTAAAAGAGCTATGACTCTTATGAAGAAATTCGATAATAAAGATACTGCATATTTTAATTATCTACCGAAATTGAGCAATAATATTCCAATAGTTTAAATACTTTTCCTGGAAAATCTCTATGTTTTGTACTAATTAAACAATTAAAGAAACACTTAGCCCTTACAGAATTGTGTATATTTAAAGACTTTTATAAATATCCAATTAATCCCCATCATGCCTTTTATAGATGAAGAACATGGGTTGCAGGAAACACCTGTGATTTTCCCCAGATTCCACATCCATAAGACTGTCTATGCTGTAACTAAGAAGCTTGGAGAATGGTCTGTACCTACTAAGATTCATGCCAGATTTGGAAAGGGAGCAAGTTTTCAGGATTCTACTTGTTTTGTTTCAGGTATCGCCCTGAATAAATGTTTGTCATTATTTCATTGTTTTCATGAGAAAACAATGACATTACAAAGTGTCTGAATTTAGGGGTGCCTGCATGGCTAAGTTGGTTAAGCGTCCTTTTGGCTCAGGTCATGATCTCATGGTTCATGGGTTCGAGCCCTGTGTTGGGCTCTGTGCTGACAGCTTAGAGCCTGGAGCCTGCTTCAGTTCTGTCTCTCTCTCTCTCTCTCTCTCTCTCTCTCTGCCCCTCCCCTGAATGCACTCTGTCTATGTCTCTCTCAAAAGTAAGTAAAACATCAAAAAATTTTAAATTCGGCTAAGTTTAATTCAGAAGGTGTAATAACCTACAAATTTCAATTTTGATGAAAAATCTAGTTAAAGAGTGGGATATTACTATTTCTCCTGACTCTTAAATAAATTTGCTACTACATATAATGCTCTGAACAATGAAGGAGATTTTTGATGAATTTTATGGACAAATAAAAGCAAGGCATCTCCTCTTATCATTTTTCACCAGGAATTAATTTTTAAGAGAACTAGAATAGTATTGAACTTTACAAAAATAAAGGTTGAATTTTTAAGCTAATATTTATTGAATATATATGGGTCAGGCAAAATGCTCAGCATTTTCACAAATAAGTGGATTCTAATTTCAACTAATTCTCACTGTGATGTCATTTCTTCCCTTTATTAGTTGGGAAAGCAAACCTCACAGTTGACACAGTCAGCTAGTAGCAGAGCCATAATTTAAATTCAAGTCTGCTAATGTCATAAAGCCCAGGCTTTGACATCGCCACTCACTAATATCTCTGTTTTATTTGGTATTTTACATTTAGATTGCATGACTACAGCACTTTAAACCCTCCAGATTAAGCAAAAATTAACAAAATCAAGAGGAAAGAATATTTGCAGGACTCCTCAAGACTAAAAACCAACAGAATAGCATGAATGAATTGATCTTTGCTTCTGTGCTCTCTTGATTCATAATCTAGATGGGAGACTGAGTAGCATTCAGCTCAAAGGCTAGAGCAACACTGCCCAGGCTCTCCATTCTGTGTCTTCAGCTCTTTGCTCTTCTTGCCACTAAGTGTCACATATCTTCAATTCAGTTTCTACCTTCTCCCCTCGTTTTCTAACTTCCCGACTATACCAGACAACATGGAGCCACCTGAGGCTGGCTTTATTAAGGAAGCTTGTATTTTGTATCTGCTTATGAGACAAAAATAAGCGCCCACAACTCCACACAGTGGCCAGGCTTCTTTGAGCTACAGACTTCTACACCATATGTCCAAGTTTATAGGGCCAACTTTACCTAGCATAACATTTCAGAACATCTGGAACAGAGTGGCAAATTTTCAAACTGGGGCTTAATCTGGTTAAGATCGACTCTGCCAATGTGTGTGAGACATTTTATAAAGGAAAATCAAAGAAACAAATCATAATTCAGTAGGATAAAAGCTTCCACTCCAACCTGCTCAGATGCCAGGATAGGCACTTAGAGATATATGTAAATATATAAGACAATGTACTTAGGCTTAATATTTAGGTGGAGAATAGAAATACAGTCACAAGAAAGCATGCCTAAGAGTAGCAATACGTGTTGAATAAAGAGTGAAGGAACCAGTAAGTGTACTAAAAGTTGGGGGTAGAAAGTAGAGAAGAAAGCTTTTTGAAAGAGGTGGAGTCTGCCTGGTTCTACAGGAACATGAGTTTGGCTTGACATGAGTTTGGCTTGGATGAGGCAAAGCCACAACACAAGCAAGGGCACCAGAGTGACACAGAGGAAAGCATCTGCTTTTTCTACATATTTTTTTATTTTGAGAGAGAGCGAGCATGAATTGGGGAGGAACAGAGAGAGATGGAGACACAGAATGTGAATCAGCCTCTAGGCTCTGAGCTGTCAGCACAGAACCCAACGCAGGGCTCGAACTCACAAACCGAACTGTGAGATCGTGACCTGAGCCGAAGGTAGCCGCTTAACCGACTGAGCCACCCAGGCACCCCTCTACATATGTTTTTAAGTCAGCCTTTTCAGTTTCATAAATTTATCCTATAGGTGTTTTTATTGGAATCACATTCAATGTATAGATTAATTCATGATGAATTGACATCTTTATGGTTTCCTGTCTTTCTCAGCAAGAACATGATGTGACTTCCGTTTGTCAAAATATCCTTTCATGCATCTTTTCTTCATTTAGGACTTGATTATTCTTTTTTCTGTTGTTATTATAAAAAATGTTGTTTCTTCAACCTGATGGTTATCAGAGGGAGGAGAGCAGGAGTGGGCAAAATGAGTGAATGGGAGTGGGAGATACAGGCTTCCAGGTATGGAACAAACAAGTCATGGAGATGAAAGATATAGCATAAGGAATATAGTCAATGATATTGTAGTCGTGTTACAAGGTGAGAGATGGTAGCTACACTTGTAGTGAGTATAACTCAACATATAGAGTGAATCACTCTCTTGCACACCTGAAACTAAGATAACATTGTGTGTCAACTATACTTAAAAATTAATAAAAACTAAAAAATTAAAGTTGAAAAATGTTTCTTTTGTTATATTTTGTAGCTTATTTCAAAAAAAAAAGAAAGAAAAAGCACTCACAGAGAATGGTGGTTGTCAGAGGCAGAAATGTGGGGGTAAGGGAAATGGATAAACAGGATTGAAAGGTACAAACTTCTAATAATAAGCCATGGGAATGTAACATACAGCATAATAATTATAGTAATAATACTGTATTGCATATTTGAAATTTACTGAGAGTTCTACTTAAAAATTGTTGAACTAGAAAAAAATTTGTAACTGTATATGAAGTCGGATTTTAATTAACCTCATTATGATCATTTTGCAATATATAAATACCAAATCATTATGTTGTATACCTGAATTATATAAATTATATCTTGAAAAAATTAACAAAACAAAAACACTATTTATATGAAAGCAACTGATACTACTCCATGCCCACCCTACTGGATTCTCTTTGTTTTTCATAAAAATTCCATTGCTTGTCTCAGGATTTTCAGATGAACAACCATATTATTTGCACATAGTGATCATTTTACATTTGACTTTCTATTTCCTATGTCTCTTTTTTCTTCTTCTTTACTAATTACATTAACTGGGAACTCAGAACAATGTTAGATAATAATGGTATAAAGAACATTCTTGTCTTCTTCCTTCTTTTAATGGATTTATATGGTGAAAATGAAGACCCCAACTAGGTCCGAAGGGTAAGAGGTGGAGAAGAAGTGAGAGCTGCATAAGAGTAATTATAAGACTGAAAAGGTAGCCTGAGGTAATTGGAAATCTTTTAAATACAGGAATCCATTGAAGGTTTGTCAGTGAAGAAATGAGGTAAGGTGACAGGGACATTTCAAAAGAGTTAAAGGTGTTGTGGACTACAAGTGGAGATGCAGGCTAAAGAGGGAGAAGGACAGTAACATTAATCTATGATTTTTTCTGAAAAGGCTAAATTTCTAAATGGATTTTAATAGTACGCAAGTATTATAAATTGTAAATTATAAAATAATGAGACTATCTTTCATTTATAATTAGTGGAATCAGACTATTCAGAGGCATTAAAGAGCAATTAATTCTTTGATCCACATCTCTTTAGAAGGCTTTACTTTAAGTGCTGGGGGAATTTGGAGATGTTAAAATCTTGTACCCTTTTCCCTAGAATACAAACATAATTGAGTAAATATATAAACTGACATATACAATGTCATATAGGATAAGTACCAGGACTGGTGCAAAACAAGTGCTCAGAAGAACAAACTGGGAGAGATGGTCAGGAAGGCTTTATGTTTGAGGTTGAATTTGTACATATACTTGAAGACAATGGGTTTTGACTGAGGATATAGAATGAGGAGTGTTTATATAAGACAGATGTGTGTATTTAGGCATTGCATTTCTGACTTAAGCAAAGCTGTAATGAAGGCATAATATTGGGCAAGAACAGAACTATTTGATAGTATGTTTTTGCCTGGTGTTTGTTTGTTTGTTTGTTTGTTTGTTTGTTTGGAGAAATGTCAAAATTACTAAAAAGCTAAATCAAGGATACATGGTCCAGAACCTTTATTTTTTATTTGTTTTTTTTTAATTTTTTTTTTAAGTTTATGTATTCACTTTGAGGAGAGAGAGCACACAAGTGGGCAAGAGGCAGAGAGAGAGGGGTGGGGAGGGAGAATCCCAAGCAGGCTACACACTGTCAGTTCAGAGCCCAACATGGGGCTTGAACCCACAAACCAGGAGATCATAACCTGAGCTGAAACCAAGAGTCAGAGGCTTAACCAACTGAGTCACCCAGGTACCCCAGTCCAGAACATTTAATAAAGAAAGTTTTCAAATTTATTTTTTTTTTTGTTATAGGGAAATGCAACAAATTTTATTGGCAAGAAGATACATGATTAGAGTATGTTTATTTATTGTTTGGTAACAGAAAGTAAGAAGAATGGATGTGAGTAGGAAGATGCCACTACCCCTGCCATGACATTGAATGTTCTCTAGTCTTTTTGTCTCCTGTTTGTAGCCAGTATCACAGATTGGCACCATCTATTTTCTGTACTATAGTTCTATAAATGCAAATTTTGATTTATTTAAATATTGAAAACTAGGACAAGTGAAACTTCTTACTTTTACATTGCCATGTATTTATGTGAACTACTGTCATTCAACTGAAATTTAAAATTAATTAGTCTAAAACTTAACCCCAAGTGTCCTATTTATAAGGCCTATACCAGTGCACATTTTAATTTCTTTTTTTTTAAGGAAAAATCAACAGCCCATCACATTTTATTAATTTCTAAAGTCAAACCTTGGTTAGTATATTCTGCTGGCACATAAGAGCCCTAAGTAGATCTGCCGCTGAACAGGAAGTCACACTCTTAGATATAACTTGAATAATACATTTTTTAATTAAAGAGAAAAACAGACAGTTATTCCCAGAAAGTACAGGGTAGCAATAGCATGACTCTCGCACTCTATAAAAATAGTTCTTACATTTTCAGTTTCTCTTATAAAAATGAAGAGCAAAGAAGCAGACCCATGCTTTCAATAATCACCACAATGAAAGAATAAAAGCATTCACTTTGTTTCCTTGGTCAGGTATGTTTAGAAGGGCATAGAAGAAGTAAAGTAAAATTCGGCTTCTCAGATCCTGAATATTCTTCTTCCATGGTATCTCCTTCATGAACTCACAACTCATGAAAATAAAGAGTAAATGACACCAACTTGAAGTGCACTCATAGTCCCCATGCCCCCCAAAATTGTACTTGAGTTGGGGCTCTGTTGTATCCCTGTTGTGTTCAGTGATGAAAGGGTGACAGCAGATCAGGACCCCCAAGGAGAATAGGAATAATTATTAATAGGCTTGTTTCCCTCTGCCTCCATTGAGCATAGACTGTTCTCAGTGAAAATCCAAAGTATTAAATGGAAATTTCAGTTATGTGTAACAGAAGCTTTAGATGTACTAAAAAAGAAAAAAAAACGTTTTTCAAAGGCTCCCTTTCTTTGAAATAGACAAAAAGGAAAGGTGAAATTCATTTGAGAACTGTTCAAAAGCATTATAATCTCAGTAAAAGGGGAAAAATGAAAATATGTTCAAAGCCATCTTTGTTTCTTCAGAAATATTTTACAAATGAAATCAAGGAGTGTTTGCTTAGAGCAATAAAGTCAAACTCACCAGAGAATGAAAATGATATACATGGATGTTTATAGAAAAGTGTTCTTCATTTGAAGTAAATTTACTTTACAGAACATTGAACTTACAGGATTAAGGTGAATAACTATTAAGTTTCAGGAAATGGGCAGCCAGTAATGCAAGAACTTTCTACCTGAAATAAATTGTAAAGTATATTTTGAAAATATCTTAGAAAATGTGACTCTATTTAGTACAATTATGTAATAATTTGTGAATAATATAGAGAAACACACTCACTTCTAAAATCCTAAGAGTTGAGGGCTGGGAGAATCAACTGTGTCATCATAATTTTCATTTGTGACCATTCGCCATAACTGGTGTCAGTTTTATGTTGCAATACAATAACGTAATAGAATTTCACCCATATTGTTAAAACACATCTAAACTGATAGGAAGGGATTCTTTCACTCTCAAAGAGTATCTTCTTTACTCAATTCATGAAGGAGGAAACTTACTAAAAGTTAACAATGCTTGAATGGAACAAAGAGTGCTGCAAAGACATTTGGTCACTAGATTTAATGTAGAAGTTGTCATACATGTTCTCAGAGTACAGAATGGAAGTGTCCATCCTCTGCTCGGGTTTCCAAAGTGGGAACAGTTTCCTGTCTCATCCAATCAAAATAGTTGATGAAAGGATTCTTCTCAGGCTTGGGAGGGGGAAAGAGGACTCGATGTGGGAGGCTACTCTAATCATCTTTGGCTAAAATGGCGTCTGACAAGTAGATGAAGTAGTGTAAGCGCCATTTACTCATAAGAGAAGAACTTTGTGTTTAGAATCCTGTTCCGCACTATTTAGCTGAGTAATTCCAAGGACGGTATAACTTCTTGAAGTCTCCTCATCTCCACAGTCTCCTCATCTGTGAAATGAGGATAAGAACATCTACCTCTCAGCGTTCTCAAAAGAACTTGCTCAGAACTGCTTAATAAAAAGTAGGAAATTGAACAAAATATATGTGTAACTACTATAATATATATACATAAGTATATTTATGAACATATGAATCAATTACCTTTCTGGCACTCACCATGCTCAAAGGATAAGTACTAGTACATAGGCAGAAAACTGCTTTAGTGTTAAATATTATGGAGAATATACAAATATACATGAAATACCACATGGCTCCTTCCTTCAAAAAATGTGTGTACGATGTTTTTTTATTTACTTACTGAATCCAAATAAAAAATTGAGGTGCTATTATTACCTTCCCTTTTTTATAGAGGAGAGAATGAAACATTGTGTAGTATCAAGAGGTAGTAGTAGTAGTTAGTAGTGGTAGTGGCAGCAGGTGCTCTAAGTCCAAACAAGATGTGATGTCGTCTAAAGCCAGTGATCAAAAAAAGCTAGTGGTATTACAAGGAATTTGTTTATCCGTGAATAATTGGACTGAAAAATGAAAGAAATTTTTTAAAGGGTATTTTCGCAAAGGGAATGAGCATTACTTCTCAACCTAGTGGATCACAAGCTTTAGATAGGGCTATTTTAAAATACATACGTACTAAAATGTAGTGGAATTGGTGTGACTATCTTGAAATTGACAACCAAACGTGTAATTTTATTATTTACTATTGGTGACACTATAATTTAAGGATTTTTTAAAATGGCATGAAACAGTGGACCCAAAATCTGACCAATATAACAAAAATCAATAGATAAAAGGTGAGAGAGCCTGGAATTATGGAGGCCCATGAGGAGGAGTTTCCAACTGTTTATACTGTTATAAAAGGGGAAGTAATGTTTATGTATGTGTGGAGAGAAAAGAAAGTGATTCTTTGGCAGTCTATAAACAGGAGTACAGAGTTTTAAACGATGTTTAAAGATAATATTTTAAAACATTTTATTTTTTGAAGTGCTTTCATGAACTTTATCAAAAAATCTTCAAATAACGTAAAAGGTGGAGCAAAACAGCCATTTCTTTCCTTGCTAAGTGTAAAAACTGAAGAATATGCAAACCACAGAATTTGCTCAGTCACAAATGTAGCAAGTGACAGCCATCAAAATGCAACCAATGTCTGTTCTCTCTTAATTACGTTTACCCCACTGTACCACACAGTCTTTCAAACGCATGTGTCATTGTTCTCTTTTTCACATCAGGTTATTTTCTAACTTGCAATGTACTTTCTCTAAGGAGGCTTTTGTGAAATTACAAAAATAATAATCCTAGAATATTTAAGCTTCATGAAAAGCATAAATGTGTTTTATAAATATTGATTGGTAGGTGACTAGAAGTATTAAAATAGTTACTGACTACGTTACTACCGATAATTAAACATACTTTTTAAAAGAGCTGCTCTTTGAGGATTCTATTTATTTTCAAATCCAGTATCTGGCAATGCCCTCTCTTACTGTGGCCTTTTGTACTGGCTGTTTCCCCCCACCCATAAAATCTGTTATATTCTATTGGCATAAATAAATGGAGGCACTATCCTCAACAACTGAAACCAACAAAGAGCAAAGATGGTGTTAATTGGGAACCAAAGAAAGAAAAACAGTGAGAATGAATGTTGTGAGGATATTTTAAATCCAAGAGAAGAACTGGCTTGATTGATCGTTGGGAATACTCTGTCCATAAGGAAGAGTGGTTCCTAACAAGGATGGATGTATCATCTAAGTGCATACGAAACGGCAGCCGCAAGGAAGAAATTGTGATGCATGTAGAGTGCCTTTTCTTTGAACGGTGCCTGTTATGAGACCACATCTGAAGCCAGTAGAAAGCATTCTCCTATGTATTGTACAATAAGTAAAATGGCATGATGGAAACAAATATCATCAAGCTATAAGAGGCTACAAATTGTGAGTTCTTTGTTTTCCAAACAAAAGAATTTTCCACTGTCCAAATGTCTGACAAGCAGACACTGTATCTTTTACTCAGTTGAGAATTTGTTTCAGCTTCATAATCAAGATGAATTGCTGCAGGATAAGAAAATTATTTTGTAGGAGAATAAAAGACATTTGTAGGGTTGGATATATTAATAACTAATGATTTTAGTTCAGATTTTATTGAAAACAATTGAGGCAGACAAGACAATGAATGTAAGAAAAGCATGATTTGCAACTATTTGCTGGAAGCCTGTAAATAATTGTGCATATTCACTTGTTTTTACTTACCAGTAATTCCAAAGAAAGTGTATATATAAATATGTAGCAAAGATTTATTCCCAAAATAAATATTGCACCTAACACTTTGCACAGAGAAAAAAAATTACAAAAGATACAAATACTTTTGTCCATCATGCTACATGAAAGGATAAGAAATTATATTTCATTTCCAAGTAACAATAATACCACCTTATGGTTATATGGTACATTTTGTCTGGGAGCTCGAAAGGTCAACTCCATGCAAGGTAGAGCAGGATTTTATCATTAAAATTAATAACATTTCTGGTGGTGAAAATTCAAAAGTGATAAATAGCATCTGATTTTTGCTGTGTTGGCACAATACAGCCACTGAGAAAAATTTAGAAATTTGTGGCGTCATATTTTCAGATCCATAAATAGATAAAAAGAACCATCTGGAGACTTCTATAAATTTTGCATGTATTTCTCAGGAGTGAAGTTTGAATCCTAAAGGTAAGAAATATGTCAAATATAAAAGGTTCCTCTTCTATTTAAACTATTCACTTAAGATCATTTAAAGGCCTTGCTTGGATTTGGAAATCTGTGAGATTACTAAATAATTTTCTAGAAATACAAAAGACAAAAATATTTTTTTCAATACAACATGAAATTCTGACATATTTCATCTGTCATGACATAGTTCATATATAGTTCAATATATTCTCATTGTACTAGTGAAAATAGTTAACTCAAAATTATAGTTTGGTCCCAACCAATAGTTACCTGTGATCACTGGTCTTCTGATCATTGTATCTATTCTTATCTTCCAGAAAGAGACCTTACGATATATTGTTAACAAAGAAGATAAAAGACAAGCTCTATGTGCTTCCTGTAGATGTCACTTACCAGTAATACTTAGCATTGACTACACTATAATTTTAGATGACATTTTAAAATATATAAACATATATTCAAAGGTATTTCATATAACCACCTCTCAGAATTTCAAAGGCAAAATAAGTTTTAGGAGTCATCTAATCCTCCCTAATTTCACAGCCAAGGAAACTGGAGCACAGAGAAATTAAAGTGACTTTGCTTTAGGTTATGCAATATTAGTAGAACTAGTTCAAAGATCTTGGTCTATTGATTTGCTTTGCTTATATTATTCTCAACTGTTGATTTAAGAGTAGATTAAGACTTGTAATTTGCTTATTTGTGTGTACTAAAAGGATGGAAGTATCAAGAGCACTGAAATTTTCAGCATAGAATTATTAGTTTTAATAATTTCTTAGATGATGGATTTCATTATTTTAATTAGTATTATGCTGCAATTAAAATCACTGTGACCTGAATAAAATGTGAGTGAACTTCAATGAGTAATCTGTATTAATTCATTCATTCAATCACTATATACTAGGTTCCTACTAATTGTAAGGTACTGTTTTAGGCATTCAGAGTACAGGGACAAACAAAAAATAAACCAATTTCATGCAATATTTTAAGAAAAAGTTGACACAAAATAAATATGTTAATTGGTGATCAATTCTTAGGAGAAAAAAGAATACACTTTGTAAGGAAGTCTAAGAAATGAAATAGAGTTTCATTTAAGTAAGGTGTTCAGAAAAGCCCAAATTGAGGTGTTAAACTTGATTGGCAAGTGAAGAAGCCAGAAGGAAGAACATTACTGGAGGCAGGAATAGCAGGTGCTGAGATCTTCCATGGGGAGAGTGCCTGGTGTCCTTAAGAAACAGTGGAAGGTTTAGAGTAGTGGAATATAGGACAGAGTTGCTAGGGAAGGAGATCAGAGCAGGTGTAAGAGAGCCATGGACTGGGGAAGATTGTTAGTTCAAGACATGAACTCTTAGATTTGAAGCCTTACAAGAGCTCTGAGCAGAGAAATGATCTATTCTTTCTTATATTATAACAATATCACTCTGGTTCCTCTGTTGAAGATCAACTTTAGTGGAACAAGAGTAAAAGCAGGGAGACCAATAGGAGGCCATTGCAATCAAGCAGGCAAAAGATGATGTGGCATTGAAAATTTTACCCGTAAACTCAGTACTCTGGGAAATCCATCCCCTACACTATAACAGATCAGTCAGGAAACAGACACATCACTCAAATGGGGTAATTTGATATTTTAATAAAGGAATTCCTTCCAAGAGGGTCTCAAGATTTTAAGACATTATCGTTAGTGTAATTCATTGAGACGAGTAATAATAGAGAAAAAAGTGCTACTGTATGGGTCTAAATAGGCAACGGGAGCAAGATATTACTGGAACCTAAAAAGCATAGCTATATGGAAAGGGCCGCCTAATGGAAGTCATCCTTTCCTAAAGGGGAGTAGTCAACAGATCACCCACGAACACAGAGATACTTTGGGAAATAAATGCCCCTACATCACTCTCCCCTCTCAGGATGGAGAGTAAACTAGAAGCACAAACAGAAGGTAACAACATACTGCCCTAATTCACCCCAAGTATACTTACACACACAGTAAACTGTTAAGAACTTACTATATTTTGTTTAGAGAGAACGCATATGTGCAGAAATTTAAAATACATATATTCATGAAAATAATTCATGAATATGACTAACTCATTAAAGTTGTTAATGTGTTCTTATTCTTGGGCAATGGTGTATAAAGTTTATATATGATGGAATTTATTTTTAATGAAATTATTCTATTCAGTATGTCAGTGGAAAAAATGATGTATGTTTACTCATCTGTATAATACCAAATCATACATTTAGGAATTATTATTTGGAGTTATTGAACATGTGTTGGGCACTTCAGAGATTTTTCAGAAGATAAAAGCATACTTAATTCATTTGAAGTTCTGCTTATCTTAACCAGTTAGTTCTCTCTTCTCTTTTCCTGACCTTCATAGCACCCTCAGTTGAAACAGATAGTTCAGATGGAGGAAAACCATAGCATTTCTTAAGGCTCAGTAATTTCTCAAGCTGATTCCTACTTTCAGAGTAATTCAGAGTAAATTCAGTACCTCTTATCCCAGTAGAATTCTCAAACATAGAAAAGAACAACACTATAATAAAAGTAAATATTATGTTTTATAGTCCTTTTTATTTTTCAAAGCATTTTCACATGTAAGAACTCAACTGGTAAGGAAAACATGAATAGCAAAAAGCACTTACAAACTTAACTACAGCAGTAGAATCTTTGGGTTTTATGGAAAATGGATGTTGTCAGCAGTCCAAACAAAGCAAAACAAAACAACCCCCCACATCCCAAAACAATAGTGTAATGTAAGTTCAAATGACTGAAGTTATTCAGAAACCACTGAATGTAGAATTCAGTGAAGATTACAGTGAAAAATTTCATGGGGCAGAAGTCAATCTTTCCATCCCTGCTCTTTCACTTGAACATTCAAATAAACTTCTGCTGTGATTCCTAGGTGTATTTCCAGCTATTAAATAATTGAACTGAACTAGGTGAAGAGGAATGGAGAATACTTCACTGATAATTCATCTTCTTTCCCATTTCCTTGACTGAATCAACAAGTAAGCTCCAACCCATTCCACAGGAAATATTTTTTTTGATACTTGTTTTTGCTTCTATAAGAAGATATATTCCAGACGCTACTATCATGCATGGTCATTTAGTTTCTTAGATAGTCCACAAAACTGTATTTAATCTATGACTTATTTGAATTACACTATTATGAGAATGATAATTCCTTATTTTGCTCTGGGAAAATACATTACGAGTTCCAACAAGAGAGTTGGGAAACTGATATGTAGTTCTGGGCTGGTAGAATGAAAAGAATATGTGCTTTAAAATTAGATATTTTTTTTTAAAAACGCTTAGATATTTCTCAATATGATATTCTAAACACTTTATAAATATTAACTCATTCACTCCTAATAATGACCCCTGGAAAAGGTTTTATCTTTATCATTCAAATTTCACGAATAAGAATCCTGAAGCACAAGAGGTTAAATAACTAACCAAAAGTCACATAACTTACAAGTGGTAAAGTGAGGATCTTAAATCAGTCTCTACTCCTAATGTGAAGGAAACATATCATACCTAAGAAAATTATAAGGATCCAATGAAATATTTAAGTGCTATCACCCTAATGTGACTGGCACATAGCCAGAACTTAATAAATATTAGCTATTATTAGCTATTTATATTAAAATTGGTGCCAAATAAAATTAACAACTCAGGAAACAACAGATGTTGGCGAGGATGCAGAGAAAGGGGAACACTTCTGCACTGTTGGTGGGGATGTAAACTGGTGCAGCCACTCTGGAAAACAGTATGGAGGTTCCTCAAAAAATTAAAAATAGAACCACCCTATGACCCAGCAATTGCACTGCTAGGTATTTATTCAAAGGATACAAAAATGCCAATTTGAAGGAGAACATACACCCCAATGTTTGTAGCAGCACTATTGACAATAGCCAAATTATGGAAAGAACCCAAATGTCCATCGACTGATGAATGGATAAAGATGTGTCATATATATACATACATATATATATACATATATATATACATATGTATGTATATATATATACACACACACACAAACACACATATATATATACACACACACACAAAAACACACATGCAATGGAATATTACTCAGAGATCAAAAAGAATGCAATCTTGCCATTTGCAACAACATGGATGGATCTAGAGTGTATAATGCTAAGTGAAATAAGTCAGTCAGAGAAAGACAAATGATTTCACACATATGTGGAATTTGAGAAACAAAACAGATGAACATACGGGAAGGGAAGGAAAAATAAGATGAAAACAGAAATGGAGGCAAACCATAAGAGACTCTTAAATACAGAGAACAAACTGAGGGTTACTGGAGGGGATTTGGGTGGGGGCATGGGCTAAATTGGTGATGGGCATTAAGGAGGGCACTTGTTGGGATGAACACTAGGTGTTATATGTAAGTGATGAATCACTGAAGTCTTTTCCTGGAACTATTACTACACTATATGTTAACAAACTTGGATTGAAATCTTTTAAAAAAGATAATTCCAAGTAGAAATAAGTTTAAACACATATTAATTGTTCAATCACTGTTCAACCCCATTCTCCTTCCAATTCCCTCACATGTAGAAAAGACTACACTAGGGATGCCTGGGTGGCTCAGTTGGTTAAGCATCCAACTTCAGCTGAGGTCATGATCTCATGGTTTGTGAGTTCCAGCTCCATGTCAGGCTCTGTGCTGACAGCACCAATCAGCTTCAGATCCTCTGTCGCCCTCCCTCTCCGCCTCCCCCATTTACTCTCTCTCTCTACCTCTCTCTCTCTCTTTTTCGTAAATAAATTAATTAACTAATTAATTAATTTTTAAAAAGACTGCACTGTAGTTTCCCTCAAACTCATGAAAAGGGTAAAGCATTTTGCTCTTTAGTTGACCCAGCACTATGAAGTGGAAAAATCATTCATCTCTTTCCACCCATTGTCCAAGATTAGAAGTGTTTCATATTCCCTCATTTGAGGATCCTCTTTTCCTTTAGGACAAAACTTTAGCCTTCTGTGCTTGGAAAAAAAAAAACCGCACCAAGAAATTCACAAACAGCAGCAAGTTATAACTATGACTCCCTCACATGCAAAGATCACAAAACTCCAGATGTTTATCAAACACCTGGACTACTAAAGACTACATTGTAATCCTCAGTAGTATGGATTCAACAATGTACGTGGAATGGAATATTAGAGGTCATTAAAGTAGTCACAGCATCCACTAGTGTGCATATGAAGCTATTCAATATTATGCATGTGAAGCTATTCAGTATAAAGCATATGAAGATATTCAATATAATGAAAGAAGACAAAAAGACTATGAATAAAAATGCCTTGCTTCTTGACAAAATTGATCATCTACCTGTGAGACCTTCAACAAGCCAGTCAGTGTAAAGTAAGTCTCAGGTTTTTTTTTATTTGTAAAACAAAGGCCATGATGCCTTTCCTGCTCATCACAGCGTCTATGGGGAATACTGTCTACTCTCCCGATGTTCTGGTTTCTTCTCCCAAACAGTGAAATATCCTCAGGTTTCTTCCTTAAAACAAACAAATGATTTAACAAACAAAAAACAACCTTGTCTTACTCTACTTTCTTCTCCAAGAATTACCTGATTTCTCTCCCATTTATTGTCAGATTTACTGAAAGGACTATATAACTGCTAACTATACTTTCTTATCCATCCTTCACTTTCTCACTTACTCACTGCTTCCTCCATTCTGTCTTTGATTCATCCCTTCACAAAATCTGTTTTTATTGTGGTCACTAATAACTTCCAAATTTCAAGTCCAATGGAGATTTTTCATCATTAGTCAGTAGAAGTCAATACATTTGGGCACTCCTTATTCAGAATACTCTTTTTTTGGGGAGTACTTTTGATTCAAAATTCAGAGTTCTTTTCTATGCCTCCCTTTTCTCATACTACATACCCTGCAGAGATGATATTGTCCACTACTCTGATTTTAATTTCCTTGCATATAGATTCTTGGGAAATACCCTGGGCCCCAGTGTAGTATCTCTTGCCCTAATGCCCAGCTGACAACAGCTCCTGATGTCTATAGTAAGTGAAACCTATAACCTGTTACCTGATTTGTCAGACTAATGATGCTCTTCCCTACTCTGGCTACACAGGCTACTACGATGCCATGTGGTACATTCAGTGGTCTTCAGACCCCAAAAGGGCACCCTTTCCACAGCCTATGGCATTGTGGATACTGCAGAGACATCACTGCTCCCTTTCCTTCCCCTTCTCTAGGGCTCTTTTACCAACTGGAAATTCTTTGGTGTGAGGTGGCAGGTAAGACCGTTTCCCAGTTATCTGCAGCCTCCTTCTCTGGGGCTTAAAGGAAAACTAGAAAGTCCTGTGGAAAATCAGAAGTCTGCCTTTGCCCTTTCTCAACTGGTTATGCTACTGCCTTACATTCTACCTGGGTAGCCACATGTTGTAAATGGCATTCCCTTCAAGGGAACCTTGAAATTTTTCTAATATGTAGCTAGGAAAGTGAGAAACAAACATTCTTGTTTTAGAATTCCTGAAAATACATTCGATGTTTCTATTGCTAGAATTATTATGGTGTGTACTGAGCAGAAGAGAAGGGAAGAACAAAGAGATTGGATTTATCCTGCAATTTCTGTCTTTCCTGAGCCAGCTCTGCTCTGGCAATGGGAATGGCTACTTTCATTTTCATTTTCCTCAGTTTACAATTTACTCTTCCCTTTTCTAGGGCCAATATATCAATATATACATAAATATAGTCAATATATATTCAATAATATTCAATACTATATTCATTTATGTATATAATTGTATATCATATTCAATTATACACACACACATAATGGGTTCTATTTCTCTGGAGAACCCTAATACAAGGTTTTATGTCCTTGAGTATCTGTTGATGAATCAAAGGTTAAATGAGATAGTGAAAGTAAGCATGTTTTCTAACTCTAGTTAAGTATGACATGGGGTAAATGGGCCAGTATATTGACCAACAGTGGGCTCTGATTGCCCACTTGGCCCACCAGACTACAGTGCAGAATCTGAAAGGAAACACTGCTAATATTTTCTATGATACAGAAGGATAGCCAAGTAAAAATTTTATGCATCAATTCATTAAGTCTCCAAAGACCATTTAATTTTAATGACTTTTGGGGCGCCTGGGTGGTGCAGTCGGTTGAGCGTCCGACTTCAGCCAGGTCACGATCTCGCGGTCCGGGAGTTCGAGCCCTGAGTCAGGCTCTGGGCTGATGGCTCAGAGCCTGGACCTGTTTCCGATTCTGTGTCTCCCTCTCTCTCTGCCCCTCCTCCATTCATGCTCTGTCTCTCTCTGTTCCAAAAATAAATAAACGTTGAAAAAAAATTAAAAAAAAATTTTAATGACTTTCATTGCATAATTCTGCAGTATAACATGATACGACTTCTGATCATGTCTTTCTGTGAGATTCTGGAATTTGTGTTAAAGATCACTGAAAGTTTGGAAATGACATCTCAAAATTAAACTTTAGTGGCTATGGCCATGTTTATTTGCCAAAGGCAAGGTTGGTGATGTAAATATATGATCTATTTCAGCTGGTTATGCAGCATCCTAATAAATGCACTGACTCATGCTGTGATTTTAGTCACTTGAGATGAGCTGTTTGGATTAAACCCTTTTCCCCCTGACTCAAAATAATTTTTTTGTCTTATCTTTACTACCTTCTACAAATTTATGTAGACAGGCTGTGCAAATGGTGGAAGGAGGATAAAGAAACCTCTTTTGCTTTGAAAATTTGCATTTTGATTTGTGTGGTGTTAAAGTTGTTCAGAGGTGGTTAAAACTGGAAAAGAACCTGAGCGAAAATGGAAACAGCTGGGGGTATACAGCTAAGTGTTTTCCCTATAAATATCCATTGGAATTATTCAGGGAGAAAGAAGGCAAAAACAACAACAACAACAAAAAGATTTAGAAGTTTGATATTCCAAAGGGCACTAGAAATCACTTAAAACAGAATTCTTTCATGCTAAAAGTAGAGAATACAAAAGTGTTAAGAAGGCAATTATCACCTGTAACCTAAATATCAATTAACTCTACATGGAAACTAATGGATTCATAAATTCTGAAAGTGAATTATCGCTTCCTCAAGGAAGAAAAACAGCATATTCATCCGTTCATTCAGAAATTATTTATTAATAATCTAATGTGACAGGCAGTTGGGTTTCAGTCACAAAATATGAGAAATTGGTGAGACACAAACAAGCAATGAAACACATGGATAAACAAGATACCCAAAGGCTATAGGAGGTAATGTAGGAGAAATGAGCAGATGTTTAGATAGGGAAAACAGAAGTTCAAAGTGGGAAATCTTCCAGACAGGATAGTCAGGAAACACCTCTCTTAGTTTGTGACATTTCATCTGAGATCTAAAGAATAAGAGGAATCATAAGAAAATTGCTCAGGCAGAGCTGAGAGTGGATACAAAGACTCTAAGGTTAGAAATCTCCATGTCTCCAAAGAAGACAAAGAACACCTCAGCTGAAGAAAAAGCGAGGGGAAACATGAAGGGTAGAAACCCAGACAGGAGTCAAATCACTCAGCATCTTATAGACCAGGATAAGGAGTTTTTCAATTGCATCCTAGCACAACAGAAAGCTATTGAGAGGTTTTAAATGGACAAGTGTTATGATCATGAATGATCTTTCAAAAAGATTTGTTTTGTGGGAAAATAAAAGGAAGAAATAGAAAAACACTCATTAATTAGAAGACTTCTAGGAATAGAGATGGGTAGGGGTTGGACTAGGGAGAGGCAGGACAAAGAATGTATTGTATAGGCATGTATTTTGGAAGAAGAACTAAAAAAAATGTGTATTTTGAGCACATATAACTTAAAAAGAAAGGAATTAAGAATGATTTTTGTCTACAGCAAGTGATGGTGCCAGTATAAAAAATGGAAAATATCTGGTAGGTGGAGAGAGAAATCAGTTGATCTATTTTTTTGTGCTGTTTTTTTTTTTCATTAGAGGTCTTTCACTCATCTTTAAAATATCACAAATAGGTCTTAGGAATCATCCAGCATTTTTCTGTTTCCATATTGGACAACTTTTAAACCTTATTCATTACCCTGCTAAATAAACTTTTCCTTTTTCAGAGGTATAGTGACCATCCAAATTTTTTTCTACCAGTCTTGTTTTTAACTGTTGTGTCTTGCTGAATCAAAGCAGCTGAATTTGATACAAGTTTAATGTCATTTTCTTTAAGAACAATTCATCTGTCTGGACTTGAAATACTGAATAAGCAATGCCCCACATCATCTGAACCCTGTGAGTATATTTTTCAACCAAGAAACATTTAATTTCAATGAGAGATCCATTCTAAATAACAAGGTTGATGGGAGGTGGCACAAATCTCATCCTGTAAAAGAAGCCACTGTAATCCCCTTGATCATGTTCTATATGACTACAGATAATGTGAACAGTCATCGGGGCCTTTCTATTTCCCCACTGTTTGTCAAACTGTAGTCTCTTTTCATTCCAAGGAGACTGAATTCTACATTGATGTTATGGAAGTCCCTCCACAGAGTTCCTCCCAGGTCCTTGAAAATAATCATGCATCCTTTCAAAGTGATGTTACATTTTCTGGAATGTCAACAGTCTGATTGCTCAGAATGTTCATCTCATGGTAGATGTGGCAAAAAGCTCAAATGATCTGTTTTGAATGTATTATATTTTAATTGCCCCCAGGGACAATGTCAGAAAAGCAGCTGAATATATGTGACTAAAGCTCAGAGAAGAGATCTGGACTGAAGATAGAATCTTGGAGTCATCAGCATATAGGTAAATATTAATTACAGTCATGGAACTAGTTAAGATCATTATTTGGCAGCTGTTAGACACCAAAGCTAACTAACATGTGTGGAGGAAACCTAAAAAGTCTTGTAACATTAAACCTGAAATCTGAAACCTGAAACCATTTTGCTAAAGAAATTATCAGAGAGGAGTGATCCACACTCAATTTGGGTTTTATTTCCTGATTCATCTATACCTCAAATTCACTCTATTTAGCTATTCTACTCTATTCATTCTATTTAGTTATACAAGGCCTCTTGCATTATTCAAAGAAGCTGCTCTAATTCTATCACTTTTATTATTTTTTTAGCTTATTTATTTTTGAGAGAGAGAGAGAGCGAGAGAGCAGGAGAGGGTCAGAGAGAGAGGGAGAGAGAATCCCAAGCAGGCTCCACACTATCAGCATAGACCCTGATGTGGGGCTTGACTTACAAACTAAGATATCATGACCTGAGCCAAAATCAAGAGTCAGATGCTTAACCAACTGAGCCACCCAGGTGCCCCATCTATCACGTTTATATACTATTTTCAAAGAATGAATTAGCACGTTAAAGAGACTGGTGATTTACATTAAGACTTCATTGGAACACTTAAATTTACAAATGACAAAGAGCGGGCTAATGAATGTGTTGACAAAGGTAAGGCTCAGGTGATCAATGACAGAAACAACTATCATAAAAACTCAGTAGTCCAGAGTGATGACCTGGAACATTAGAAAGAAATGAAATTAGTTGATATGAAAAGTTACATATTGCAGTGGAAATAATTACTCAAGTAGAAGATAGAGGAAACTTAACTCTGTAATCACTTTTATTTAAAAAAATAAAAGTTAAACTTCAATTAACTATGTGAATGCAGGTACTTAAAATGCAAATTTAAGCTGTGTGGTTATCAGTTCAAAATCAGACCTGAAGTGTAATCCAGGCCACCACCTTGCAGTCCTATGACTTTGGAGCCTTTTTTTTTTTTCCTTCTCAGAGAGAGAGAGTACATGCATGAATGGGGGGGGGGGGGGGGCAGGGCAGAGGGAGAGGGAGAGAGAGAGAGAGAGAAAGAGAGAAGCGAAAAGAACAGAAAAGAAAGCAATCAGAAGAGAATGCACCAAGCTGCTATGATCTGACCTCTTTGCTTATTTGTATCTGTACCTATACACTCTGATTTCCCTTCTGTTACTTTGAATGAACAACCTATGCTTTCAGTGAAGGACATCCCTTCCACGTACACCTGCTCAACACATCACTCCAGAAAATTTTTTCTTTCTCTTGGATATTATTTATTTTCCCTCTTGACTAAATTATCCCCCTCCCAAAATGTACACGATGTGCTATTTCTCCAATCTTGATAAAATGGGGAAAAAAGCAATACTAGGAATTTATCCGAAGGATACAAAAATGCTAATTTGAAGGGGCACCTGCGCCCTAACGTTTATAGCAGCACTATTGACAACAGCCAAAGTATGGAAAGAGCCCACATGTCCATCCACTGATGAATGGATAAAGAAGATGTGGTATTTGGGGCGCCTGTGTGGCTGAGTTGGTTGGGTGTCTGATTTCAGCTCAGGTCATGATCTCACGGTTCATGAGTTTGAGCCCCGCATCAGGCTCTGTGCTGACAGCTCAGAGCCTGAAGCCTGCTCCAGATTCTGCGTCTCCCTCTCTCTCTGCTCTTCCCTGTTTATGCTCTGTCTCTCTCTCTCTCTCTCTCAAAATAAATAAACATTAAAAAAAAAGATGTAGTGTATATATATGCAATGGAACATTACTTGGTGAAGAGAAAGAATGAAATCTTGCCATTTGCAACAATATGGTTGGAACTGGAGGCTATTATGCTAAGTAAATCTGTCAAAGAAAGACATTGATATCACTCATATGTGGAATTTGAGAAACTCAACAGATGAACTTAGGGGAAGGGAAGAAAAAATAAGATAAAAACAGCGAGGCAATCCTGTACTTAAGACAGTCTTCAGTACAGAGAACAAACTGAGGGTTGCTGGAGGGGGTTGGAGGTGTTACATGGGTGATAGGCATTAAGGAAGGCACTTGGGATGAGCACTGGATGTCATATGTAAGAGATGAATCACTGAGTTCTCCTGAAGCCAAGACTACATTGTATGTTAAAGTTGGGGGGGGGGGGGAGAAGCAATCCCTCAATACTACATACTTCAGCTACTTAGATTGCTCTCCCTTAGAAGAAAACTTGTATACAGTTCCTTTATAAGCTGCTCTTAGCTCCCTTTCCCCCATTCTCTCTTTAATGCAGTCCAATCAGTATTTCATCCCATATGCCACCAAAACATCCCTCAAGGTTATCACTATCTCCACATTGTTCTAAGCCAATAAATTCTCCATCTTCAGTTTATCTGAATGACCAGCAGTATTAATATGGCTGATGATGGCCTCCTTGATATACTCTCTTCACTGATCATCAAGGATTTCACGTGTTCTTTCCCCATTTTACTAGCTGCTCCTTCTCATCCCACTTTTAGTTTTATAATACCTACATGACCTCCTACAAACTGAAAAGGCCCAAGCCTCAGTTCTAAGTTTAAAACTTCTTCTATACCACTACTCTCCTACGATCTCATCCATGAATTTTGTTAGCTGAAAATTTACAAATTTATATCACCAGCTCAGATCTCTCTGCTAAACTGTAGATGTGTGGCTGCCTACCAAAAGGGATACCTATTGTGAGGTGTTAGCAATCTCAAAGACTAAACTCATGACCTATACCCCCAACCCTCCAAACCTGTCCTTCCCACAATCTTTCTAAAAGCAGTAAATAAACCAACACCCTGTCCTTCCCATTGCCCAGGCCAAAAAAATGAAAACTAAAAAGTCATTCAGGAGTACTATTTTTTCCTCTTATACCTCTTCTCTGTCAGCACATTCTTTTGTTTTTACCTTCAAAATATATGCAGTATCTGAATATTTCTCATTATCTCTGCTACTTCTCTCTTGATACAAGCCACTATTATCACTTACTTGGATTATTGCAATAACCTTCTAATTCAGAAGTGTGCACTGTTCTCTCTAAAGCATTGAATAGAAAATATTTTAGGTACTGCAGGCCATTAGGCCCCATTGTAACTATGTAACTCTACCATAATGTGAAAGAAGCCATCAACAATATGCAATTGAATAAATGTGGCTGTGTATCAATATTTGAAATAAAAATCATAGCCCATGATGCGTCTACTTAAAACTGCTTGCGGGAGTGCCCGAGTAGCTCAGTCAGTTACGTGTCCAAGTCTTGATTTAGGCTCAGGTCATGATCTATCTCATGGTTTGTGAGACTGAGCCCCATGCAAAGTGATTCTCTCTGTCTTCCCCTCCCCCCTCAATCTACTCCTTCCCCATGCACTCCCCCTCTCTCTCAAAATAAACTTTAAAACAAAACAAAAAATAACTCCTTGTGTGCCCCATTTCATTCATAGCAAAAGCCAGAAATTCTTATTGCACACTGAGTTTTTAAATAATATGTTTCCCCAGTTTTGCTCCCTATGATCCAGCCACATTGCTTTTTCTGCTGATCTTTGAAACCACCACACATATGAGGGCATCTGTCTTTCCTGATCCCCCTGTTGAGAGAACTTTCTAGAACTCACACAACTGGAGAACTCACTATTCACCTTCCTCAGTCCGTGGTCAGATGTCACATTTTCAGCAAAGCCTTTCCTCTCTAAGAAATTACAATCCCTTTCCTCCCAACATGCTCCATTCTCTTTTCCTGCTTAATTTTTTTTCCGTAGAAATTTTTACCACCACCAGCTGGTGTGCTAAAAAGTTTAATTGTCTTATTTACCTTCCCCACCTCAGAATATATTCCCTTAGAATAATGGGATATACTTGATGATAATTTTGTTTTAATTGTTCCTTACTTTATCCCTAGAGTCTACAAAAGTTTCTGATGCAGGGTTGAAATCTAATAAGTAAGCATTTGTTGAATGCAGCACTGTAGACGAACATGGGAAGGGAGAGAGAGGGTTAGTGGCCTACATCTACAGAAGAGAAATTATTGTATCACATGATAGAAGTTATTGAAGGCTTTTAGTGTAATTTGCCAACTTTTGTCTCTAAATTTTTTACATGAAGTTTTGATGCTGTTTTTGCCCCTCTGTCTCTATGATGGTTAATTTTTTCGTGTCGACTTTATTAGATTAAGGGGTGCACAGATAGCTGGTAAAACATTGTTTCTGGGTGTTTCTGTGAGGGAGATTCCTGAAGAGAGTAACATTTGAATGGGTGAACTGAGTAAAGCAGATTGCCCTCCCTAATGTAGGCAGGCATCATCCAATCTGTGGAGGGCCAATATGGGACAAAAAAGTAGAAGAAGGATGAATTTGCTCTGTCTTCAGTTGCTCTAGAACATCAATCTTCTCTTGCCTTCGGACACCAGAGTTCCTGCTTCTTAGGCTTTATACTCAGACCTAATCCCACCAGTGGCTTTTCTGGTTCTTCAGCTTGAAGACAGCATATTCTGGGGCTTTTTGGCCTCCTTAACTACATAAGCCAATTTCTATAATAATTCTCTTCTCTTCTCTGTCTCTCTCTCTCTCTCTGTTCATATTTCTATCTACTATTAATTCTGCTTCTCTGGAGAACCTTGATGAATACAGTCTCCAAAATGAAAGTGACTATCTTTTTTTTTAAAATTTTTTTAATGTTTATTTATATTTGATAGGGAGAACAGAGCACAAGCAGCAGAGGGGCAGAGAAAAGAGACAGAATATGAAGTAGGCTCCATGCTCCAAGCTGTCAACACAGAGCCTGACACATGGTTCAAATCCACAAACCACGAGATCATGACCTGAGCCGAAGTTGGACACTTAATCGACTGAGCCACCCAGGTGCCCCCAAAGTGACTATTTCTTTAACAAGCTTTCAGTATTACCCAACAGAACCACATGCACATAGTCATATGTATACCATTTTCAGTTCACATATTAATCTCCTATATTCTCCTATTATGCTCACAAATGAAATACATAGATGAAATGTTTTACTTAAGATCAAAGAACTTCAGTGACTTCTTTAAAGCATTCTATGAACTTATCCCTCTAAACTCTAAACATTATTTTGATCGTTGGCTACTCTCACTAGATCATCATACTACTGAGCATGCTAACTAATTTAGCTAGTATTTTGGAACTAATTTAACTGGTAATGCCCCAAATCTCATAGTTTCAGGTACAAAAAAAAAAAAAAAAGTACTGAATGAATGAAAGATTAGCAGTGCTAGAATCAGGGCTTGGGCTTTCTTACTTCATGTAGAGTCTTCACTACAGCATGCTTCCTTTATAGTGACTTCACAAATACTTGTCAAAGAGGTAGAAGGATCCCTGGACTTTGGGTACAAAAAAGAAACAAAAGCCTTACATACAACTACTGTCATTCTAACTGGACAATAGATAATTTATGAAATGAAAAGACTAATAAAAGCAAACCACAAAATGAGTTCCACAAGGTTCTTTTGAAAACAAATACAGTAAAAAATTAGTCACTGGCTGTGTCTAAAAAAACATGGACAGAAGAAAGAAGAGTTAGTAGATAAATCCCTCCCATGACTCTATGACCGTGCTAGGCTTTGATTCTTGAACCACTGGCATCAATACCACACAGGATATTTATTAAGAATTCAGAGTTTGTAAACAGATGCCATCCCAATTTCTGATTCTCTGGAGCTAACTCCAGAACCTAAATTTTTAACTATTTCCCAGATTCTTATTTACAATCAGAGCCTTACTACTCATAATGTGCTTTGGAATCAACAGCAAGGACATCACTTGCGAATGTGCTAGTCATGACGCACAGTCTCAGGTCTCTCCTCAAACCTACTGAATCAGAGTCTGCATTATAACAAGATTCCCAGGTGATTGGAATGCAAATTAAAGTCTAAGAAGCACTGGTCTTGAGAGTATCTTCCTATAAGCAATGAAACATAAAGGAACTATTATTTCCCCTATTAGATAGCCTTTCTTTACACTTTCCCTTAATCACCCTCCAATGTTACTTTAAAGCCCTACATGGAAAATGAGCCATTAATTTACATAAGATGGAATTATGTAATACATAAAAACAGAATGTTAGAAGAGGTAAGGACCTTGGAAAGCATCCTTTTGAACTCCTTCATTTTACAGATACAGAAAAATCAGCCCAGAGAGGTCATTTGGGTTCACAAAGATAACTGATAACTGATGGCTAAGCCAAGAACATATGTCAGGCCCCCTAATTCTGCTATTCTGTCTACTTTAATCATACACTACTTCCTTCCAAAAGAGTTTTACCCACAATTGGGATTTTACTAAAAATTTGGCATTTAACATATAGCATTTTTTTTTTCAAAACAAAGTCAAATAGCATGGAAGAAATCCATTGTGTTAGTCACATGTGATCTCATCATTCTTTCTAAAAAGGGACTAATTACAAAAATGGGCTAGACTCCTCTGTAATCATGAAGATTATTTTTTAATCTAATTCATTTTTTCAGGATAATTACTCAAAATCAATCACTGTCGGTTTATAACAATAATCAGACAGGAGTTAGAAAATATTGGTAATATTGCAGGGTTCAATTTCTTCCCAAGGTACAAAGATCAAATCAATCCAGCAACTGGCAATTGCATTAACAACTATTTCTAAATGGAGTTTAGCTGCCTCATTTTACATTCCAGGCCCTTTGATCTCCAATGTTCAATTTTTTGTGTGTGGAAAAATATATGCACAGTGGATATAATACGGTATTTTAGAACTAATTACAGCCCCTTTCAGCTTCCAAAAAGAGGCTTTCTTAGCACAAGCAAATGTCTTCCTTGTTTCTTTCTTTGTGTTTTATCTAGTCAAAAAGGAATGACAAGTAACTCAGTCTTGAATGATTCTCTTTTGAGTTGTAAAAGGGGTAAATAAGAAAGGAATGTGCCAGTAAAGCAATAATACAGTCAATATACATGTTCATGGTGATGCATTCATACAGGGTTTGTTTCTCAAATAAACAACTTAAGCTAGTCTGCATTTTCATCCTAACATGTGTGAAATCATGTAGCACACTGCCAAACCCAGGGGTTCTAAATACATATTACTGTGGTTTTTATAACCCCCAAACCGTAGTATAAGCATTGCCCCCATGTTTAAAGTCAGATTTTTTTAAAAGTCCACCTAACTTCTGCAGAAGGGAAAGCATTAGATAACTCAAAATGTAAGTGTTTTTACTTAGAAATTGTGGAATCAAGTCAGTCAGGACACAATTTTAAGAGAGGAACCCAATTGAGTGGATTCTGATTGTAGAGTGGAGAAAAAAACTGTGCTGACTCATTGTCCATCTGACACTGTTTTTCTGGCCAAATGCTTCATTATATAAAGATTTCTTCTTTGGTATGGCTACTTGCTCTTAAAATTGCTGTATCTCAGTGCTCACAGTGACCTCAAATGTCTCAGGGAACAATGCAAGTACAGTGGGTTACCAAGCATTTACAAGAGACGGATGACTCAGTTGGTCTAAAATGGTTCTAGAGGAATCAATCTTGAGGCAGCATTAGATATCCATTTGATAAATATTTTAGCCTAACCTAAGCTTCAGTTTCTTCTCTAAACTGGGGATACAAATATATACTTTAGAAGGTTCCTGAAAGGGATTAATGTTATGCCGCAGGAAATCAGGTGCCCAACTGAAGTTAGACACCCAGCACTACTGATTTCCTTTATCCTTTTCACATGGTGGTCTCATGACTTCCTGTGTGTCTTCCTAAAAACAGTAAAAACTACAGAATTTGGCAAAATCCATTCAGTTGGATTTAATTTACATATCCAAGAGCAGACCAGCCTGTAATGGTCCTTTGGCAGTTGGCAATCAGGAGGATAGTACCTTTTGATTACTTGATCATATTACATCACCTCTATGTGTGCTAATGTGTTTGGAATTCAGGCTAAAGGATACCACAAGAAATTTGATTTTAGGAGTCTCAACTGTAAAGTAAATGATGACCAGAGCTTATATTTTGACCAGGGAATTTTCATGTGAAGGCAATTACCAATTGCTTTGTCAATGGAAAATGCCTTCATGTGAAGGCAATTACCAATTGCTTTGTCAATGGATTTTTTTTTTTATATGGTCTAAAGCCTCAATAAGGATCGTGTGTAGGTGAATAAAGACAGCTAAGTGAATGTGTGTAAAGTGTAGCACAGGCAGACAGCTTTTTATGTACAGTATTCATAGAATGGAAAGTTAAATATTTTTGCAGTGTGTATTTAAAGAGAAACTCACCACAACAGTGCCGTCAAAAAAATCTTTATAATCTATTGTCTTTTAGAAGCGGGGGTCTGGTGGAACTGTGTTGGATTTAAGATCTCCATTTTCCCTCTTACGTGTGTCATGAGCCCTGTGGGTCACCTCACTGTGGTATGTGTAAGGACGTGTGCACGCCTGTGCTTTGCCATCCTATGTTGTGAACAGCTGTTCCAAAGGCGCACACGAGTCTAGGGCAGACTCTGCAAACTCCTCGTATTTACTATGGTCAAGAAGTCCAGCGGTATCCCAATATAGAGGTCCCAGTGCAGTCTGTCCAAAATAGGATTAGAAGTGCAAACTACTCGTAACTCTTCAGTGGTCACCAATAGTCTCAAATCAAAACCTGATAAAAGTAGGTAAATAAAAAAAAATTCTCCAAGACTGCAATCACCCATTTTTTTCAATTTCATCCACCCATATTTCACTTAATTGAGCCAGGAGGATACAATATTCAGTTGAGGGCAATATAGGCTTTAAAATAATGACTCAGTCCAAAATTCATAACAGGAAATTTTGTTGCCCACAAAAATAGTGAAACGTATTATTAAGATCTTTGGGAGTATGTTCTTAGGCTGTGTAAGCACCATGAATTTAATTCAGGAAAACAATTTTCTTTTGCTAGACTTTTCTCTGCTGCTGAATGAGTTTCATTAGGATGTACTTGAATTTTTAGTATACCACACAAACCAAAGCATATAGTGTAGAATTAGGAATGGGTTTAAAAAAAACGTAATGATAGTCAAGTGAATTTAGTATGCATGCCTGCACTGCATTGGACACTTAGAAGCTTGAAAAATTAGCCATACCATAAATAGTGGTTTGATTGTACTGAGTTTCCACATGAAGAGAAAATGATCTAATTCATACTGAGAGTGAAAAAACAAAAACAAAAACAAACAAAAATCAATGTCATGAAAGAGAGAACTTTTGGAAGATGAGAATTGTATTAGTTTTTTAGGGCTGCCATAACAAAATATCACAGACTGGGTGGCTTAAACAATAGAAATTTATTTCTCACAGTTTTGAAAGCTGGAAATCCAAGCTCAAGGTGTCAGCAAATTTACTTTCTCCTGAGAACACTTCCTTGGCTTGCCCATGAGGAATCTTCTTGGTGTGTCCTCACATCGTCTTTTCTCTATATGCATGCTCCTAGTTCCTTTCTCTTCTTCAGGATACTAGACATATTGGAATAAGGCCATACTCTCCTGCACTTATTTTAACTTAATCACCTTTTTGGAGATCCTATCTCCAAATACAGTTACATGGATTAGGGCTACCCATATAACCTCATTTAACCTTAATTACCTCTTAAAAGTTTTTATCTTCAATTATGGTTACAATCTGTGGTACAGAGGGTTGAAATTCCAACATATGAATTTAGGGGAGTGCATAATTCAGGGCTGGCATGTGGCCAGGAACTGGTTCTTGCTATAATTTTACTGCTATAAAACTGACTCCCTTTTATGAACACAGTCACTTATAAAATTCTTGGGTGTTTTGTTACATATCTGTCATTCTATCACTCTTGCAGTTCTTTAGGTTGGTTATTGACAGGCATAATATATTATATTTTTGTTGGACCTTGTTATTCTAAGACTTTTTTGTAAAAATCTTTTACTTGTAACAGAGTTAATAGCTGAGCATAAGATTAAACAATACATTTGGTATCCAAGTTTCCTTTAAACTTTTCATTGGAGGGGCACTTGGGTGGCTCAGTCAGTTGGGCATCTGACTTCAGTTCAGGTCATGAATTCAGGATTTGTGGGTTTGAGCCCTGTGTCGGGCTCTGTGCTGACAGCTCAGAGCCTAGAGCCTGCTTCGGATTTTGTCTCCCTCTCTTTTCTGTTCCTCTCCCACTTGCACTTGCTCTCTCTCTCTCTCTCTCAAAATAAAAGATCTTAAAAATTTTTAATAAAAAAAAAAGAAAGAAATAAAGAACTTCTCCAGCATTTGCTGTCTCCAGAGGAAGATTAGTCTGAATATTAGATATAGGGAAAACTCCTAAAAATATTTGCATTATCTTGACTGAGCAGAGCCATAAAATTAATATCATATGGACTCACAATATGTCTCTAATCATCTATATGATACACATGTTCAGACACTATGTCTATGATTTTGTCTTATAGCAGATTAGGATGTGACAAGACAAGATGTGTCCTTCTGGGTTTCCCTTCATGCAAATTGGGTTTCCATTTTCTTAAAGACAAGAAGGGAGTTCCTTTGAATTTCCAAGCCACACTGCAAAACTTGTACTTCAACTCTACTATATTTTACCATACACTTTACTTTAAATCTCTATTTCATTCTTTTCCTAATAAAAACATTTACTCCTGAAAATTTTTATTACAAGAAAAAGTCGCATTCTAGGAATAGATTGAACAACAGTAAAGGTTAAGTTTAGGTTTTATATGGAAAGATTTATAATCTTATCACAAATATTTCAAGACAAACAATTCATACCAAATATGACTTTATAAACATCTATTTTTTTTAAATTTTTTCCCCCAGGGATCAGGGATTTTTTGAAGGGTAAGAAAATTCATTTTATTGTCTTACTTGGAAGTGGTTATTTGTTTGGAAGCAATAGAAACCAACAGAAAAAATATTTGTAGGATACTATGCAGTTTACAGGATTGAAGAAAGAGTTTAGCATTCAGTTCTAAGAAAGAATAGATATCAGGAAGGTTCTGGCAAGCTTAATCTCCTAGAAATTGAGTGCACAGAGAATAGAAATGCTACTAAAATTGGAATTTATTAGAGATTATCAGATAATATTAAGATATTGCAAAGATTTATGGCAGAAGGATGAGAAAATAAACAACCCTTAACTAAAATGCTATAAAATAATCTATAGTTTAGATCACTGGAAGTACAAGATAAAGAGAAAAGATTTATCATGTAGAAATTGTGCTAAAAATAAGCACAGATCACTAAGATGGCTCAGTGTTCTAAGATTTTCTTCTAACTTTCAAATCATACTGAGTAGAAATAAAGCTTTGAAAAAGTGGCTAAAATGGCTAAATCAGAGCTCTATCAGTATTTTTAAGAAATATATTTTTAAAAATAATAAACCACACAACAAATAAGACAAAATACAAGAAACATTATTCTTGGCTTGGTTTATGCCATTAAGAACCTGTACCTTATTGTTTATAAAGCAAAAGATGTTGACTCAACCAACATGAATCTATTAATGTAGGAACACTGAAGTTAGCCAATTATTCAAGTCCATCAACAAACTCTCCCCGATTTTATTACATTTAACATTTATATGATATTATCTAACTCAATATCATATAAAAGATATTACAAAGAACATATTGTATTTGAAAGAAAAAGTACATAATGGGTGACTCTGAGGAGAAAAATAGAAAGATGGAATAAACGAGCCAAAATAATTTAAAAATGTAATTGAAGAACATTTCTGAAGCTAAAGAGTTGAACTTAAGGGCTTAAAAGTAAAAGTTAAAACAAATCATATAATATATGTTTTAAAAATATTTTCTTTAGCTTCTTCCATAATAATACTCAACTTCAGAATACAATGTAATAATACCTAAAATATTCTGAGAGAAAGGACTGTAGCATAAAAATTTATATGTAAGCAATCTGTCTTTCAAAAATATAGTAACAAATATGCATTCTCTAGCAAGCTTGGATACTGAGACTACAGCATATATGAAAATTATATTAGATGATAAGCTACATTAGACTAACATATTAATTAAACTGAAAAATCCTAAAATAGAGATACTGTGGTGAATAGATTTTGGATATATGTAACTATAAAGCTAGTACTCAATAAAGGAGAGAATTAAGTTTTCATAACTGCAAATAAGTAGCAGGTACCTTGACAATTTAAAAATAAAAGTAAAATTTAAAATATTTAGAGAGACGAAGGAAAAAGAAAAAGAAGTGAGATAATTTCCTTATCATATTTGTCAAGACTTCAATATAGCCTAAAATTGAAATATACTATTACAAGAAACATATATAATGAACTCATAACCTTAAGGGTCTTCATAATATTTCTTTTATAATTGGAGAAATTTCTTTAGATGCTTATGTCATTTATTATAAGGAAATTTAACAACTGTTTCAGTTTGACCTTATATTCCTTTGTAAAGTATATTTTATTTAATGGTTTATATTAAAATAATATATAATGTTTTTAAAATTAATTCTATTTATATGCCTTTATATTTTTATAGATATTTTATAGAAATAACCAATGTTTCTAAATTGTTAACAAATGACAATATCTCAGATACTTACTGTGTTTGTTTGTTTGTTTGTTTTTTCTTTCTCCATTGCATTTTTTGGACTACCTTGAATTTTTTACCCTGCTGTATATAATCTCAACAGAAGAGAAGATCCATCATTCCTTAAAAAAAATGTACTCTGGGGCACCTGGGTGGCGCAGTCGGTTAAGCGTCCGACTTCAGCCAGGTCACAATCTCGCGGTCCGGGAGTTCGAGCCCCGCGTCAGGCTCTGGGCCGATGGCTCAGAGCCTGGAGCCTGTTTCCGATTCTGTGTCTCCCTCTCTCTCTGCCCCTCCCCCGTTCATGCTCTGTCTCTCTCTGTCCCAAAAATAAATAAATGTTGAAAAAAAATTTTAAAAAAAATGTACTCTGTATGATAATATAGAGAGAGATGGAATATTTAAAATATTAACTCATAACAATATAACCTGGAGGGAATAATTGTAACTGTTTTGGAGCTGACATGAAGATTAATGGTAACAACTTAGAACTGTTTTGAGCACATAGTAAGAATGCAGTATTCATTAACTTTTCCTTCAACTAACCACATTTATACTAGTAGAGTTGTGATTTTTACTTAAACAAGAATTTGATAAATTATAATTTGCAAATACTGCTATTGTATGTTTCTTTTTTCTCCTGGAAAATGGAAATAACAGTAACTACTGAATCATTATTATGAGGTTTAAAGGAAATCATTACTTAAATACAGATGCTGGGGTGTTGTCTAGGCTACCTCTCTAATTGAGTCAGTCTCTTACACCATCGTTGTACCCATCCATAATTAAATATGTGCTATCGCTAAAGTATTGTACTCGACACTCCAGACAGTGGTGAAAAAGACAGATCACTCATAGACATTCAAGGTCTCTCATGAATAGTTAGAATTTTGAATGGTAAATCTTGTCATATGCAATTTCTAATATCCTGATTAATATATTCAATACATTTCAGTGTTGGTTTTAAAAGACTTTAATTGTTTAAGCTACATTTTATTGAGTTTATTTGTATCCTTGTATAAATTAATTCTGACATAATTTTCATTCATAATTTACTGAAAATGTCAATAAGTTTTTAATATCCAATAGTGATTCAAATGGGGTTTTGACCTAAATCCTAATATGTTCCATATCATTTCTTTTGGAAGACTAGGAGGCTATGCTTAAAGAAAAAGAAGTCGTAAAGTCAAGAGATCCTCACTGCCCAAAAAAACCAATGATTTTGCAATAGAAACCACCGTGTATTCCTACTACAATTTAATTACTTTTTGACAAATTCTGTTAGTGTTTTATAAATTAATAAATTATTTTAATTAAAGCAATGCATTTCTTTAGTAAAAGGGCATTAAAATATACTGGCATTGAAAATAATAAATTACCAAATTTATAAAGTCAAACACACAAAAATCCAATAAGGAACACATTCCCTAAAAATTATCTGTTTAACAAGGAGTACAAATCACTATCCAATATAGTCCTTTAAGGGTCAAATTTTAAATTATCTTTAAAATAGGTAATTCTTTAGATAAAAAGTTGAATATTTAAGCTAAATATTTGCAAACCCTCAAACATATAGTAAGAATATTATGTTTTAATGTTTAAGTCTTAAATATTTAATAATTTTCCAGCTTTATACTATACATGATTCACATAATGCTTTATTATATTACTAGCAATTCAGGTAAATGATGTCACTTTTTGTAATTAGAATTCTCTACTATATATTTTGGTATTGAGTATGCTTATAAATATAAAATTTATAGATTAATTCTTAAATGTTATCCCAATAAAGTAAGTTCACCCTTGAGAAGAAATGATCAGAAATAGCATGGTTTTAGTCAAAATGTGACTCCAAGTCATTATACAAAAGTGCTATTCCCCTTGGCTAGCCAAGAAGGTGTTGAAATTGAGTAACCAAGAGAAACTAAAATGCTATTAGATGAACAGAAAATCAGGAACATGCAGAGCGAACGGTAAAATGTCTTGTCACAAGAGGTAGGTAGTATTGTAGGGACTAAACCAGTAATAAAATCGTTGAAGGGAAATCTTTATCAAAATGTTCCAGCTGAAAAAAAGATACAGCAACTAGAAGGGAAAGCAGGCAGTTCAAATTGCCTCTGAAACAACTATACTGCCTCCAGAAGGAAATGTTTTCACTGTTCTGGAATTTTTAACAAAAGCATATGTCCAGACTAGAAAAGGTTCAGCAATCTCAAACACCTCCATTGGGAACACACACATAAGTAAAGATTTTCTAAACATCATATTCACAACACATAACAAAATCTTCAAATAAATACGCAAATATCTTATAATTACCACACATGTATCTTTAGAATTTAACATGGATATTCAAAAAAGATTTTCTTCCATGAACGTTCTTTTATTGTTTTTTTTTTAAAGTTTATTATACTTGATTTGAGAGAGGGAGCATATGTGAGCAAGCAGGAGAGGGGCAGAAAGAAAGAAGCCCAAGCAGGCTCCACACTGTAAGTCCAGAGTCCAATGTGGGGCTTGAACTCAGGAACTGTGAGATCATGACCTGAGCAGAAACCAAGAGTCAGATACTTAACTGACTGAGCCACCCAGTGTCCCTCCTCTAAGAACGTTCTTTGGGAGTGTTAATGAGAAATTATTCTAAACAGAAAATCTAAATAGTCAACAAAAGGCAAATGGATAAATTAATTATGGTAAGGCCATAGAATCATGAGAGCTCTTTTGGAAAACCCCAGTGAATTGTGTCTTCTTTAATCTCATCTATTTTCATTCTTTTGGCATATTTTTCTCTTCAGTTCTTTTAAAAACCAGTTCTTTTCTTCTATGATGTTTAACAAACTCCTAAAAAATTTATCTTTTTCTTTACTCTCAAATACCCCTTCTTTCCACCTGACTAACTTTTATTCAATCCTCAGGATTAGACTTAAATGCCCTTTCTTCTATTACTTCTTCCCTGAATTCACAAGTCCCAGTTAAATACTCCTCAATGCATTCCTAAAGCACAATGAATCTTTGCTCCTATCACCTTTATAATACAATGCTTTCTAAAATTTTTTCTGTATTGTTCATTAGATGTTAAGCTCCCTGAGAAAAGCCGTTATATGTACTTTATTCAATGCTATATTCCAAGTGCTTATTATGTAGTGAGTATTAAGATATATGTTTAAATAATAATTACTAAACCTTTTGGTAAATAAATTGAATATCTTTTCACTATTCATGTAATAAATAATATATGAGATTTTGCTCTATCAGCCTAAATAAGGAAGAGCTACTAATCTTCCCACCAAATGTAAACTTTGAAGAATACAAAAATATTCTTATGGAATCACAGAAGAGCAACTAAACCACTAAGGATTTGAGAGACAAAGGTCCCAGTGGGGTGCAGGGAGGGGAGGGGAGATGTATTGAAAAGAGTCCTGTATTCACCACTGCTTTTTCCCTTAGGGATTTTTTTTTTCTAATTTTCAATGCAAGGCATAGAGTTGAAACAGAACGTTATGGCTTAGAGAATGAAAAGTCACTTAGTTAAGAAGTGAAAAATTGGAGTTCAAGGCTCCAGTGAAGCAAGAAGGAAGGTAGGAGCTAAGATCATTCTGGATGTAAAGAGACAATAAAGATAAGAATCTAATATTTTATACAGTCTCCTCAAGGGATTTGGCGATTCCTAAGCTGCAGATGCATTGGGTAAGTGCTTAAAAGGCAGTTGTTAACAGGCTAAACTCTCATTTTAGAAATATTATGGCATTAATGAGACAAACATTGGAGTTAAAGTCCACCAACAAAGAAGAGCATTTCTAAATGCTTTTAAATGAGATTCTGGAATCAGTCGCTGATTGGTTGAAGATAATTTTCCTGAAAGGAGGAAATTAAATTTTTTCCTGGGAAGATATAGCCAATCCTTATTCTTCAATGATTTCATATGTGCAAATTTGTCTCCTCACTAAAATTTGTAGTCCCCCAAACATCAATACTTAGATTTTTTTTTTTTACAATCATGGTGAACATGAACAGAGTGATGAAAAATTTGAATTGCCCAGATGCTCACATTCTCTGTTGATGTTGAACAGGTGACACTCTGCCTCCTTGTTTCAGTTCTCATACCGTAAACAAGTCTCTGTTTTGTGATAAAATTAGTGCCAAACTTTTTGCATTTTTTTATTTTTTGTGATTTCATTGTTTAAAATGAGCTCAAAGCATAGTGCTAAAGTGCTGATTAGCGCTCCTAATTGTAAGAAGGTTATATTTGCCTTATGGAGAAAATGCACATTAGATAGACATGAGTTATAGAGCTATTGGCCAGGAGTTTAATGTTAATGAATCAACAATGCATATTAAATAATGTCTCTTTAAATAGAAACACACATAAAACAAGGGTCTGTTTGATTGATTGATGACAATATATGACCAGATGCCCCTAGGAACCTAATTCTGTGTTTCCTCAAGGAACACTGGTTCAATATTCACTAGTCCAATGACTTTATAACATAACAACCAAAATAGTGAGAATTGACCACACCATAATCCAGAGGCTCTAAAATTATTTTAAATAAAACATTAGGCATTTATTTAAGAATACAGTTGTGGGAGAAAAAGGACTCAGAGACTAAATATATATACATCATATGTATATATATGTGTGTATATATATATATACATAAGATGTATACATATATATATACATAAAATCAAGATATTAGGATTATTAGACAACAGAGAACACAATTAAATTTGAATTTTGTTATGACTATTAACTTTGTCATGATAATGGTAATAAACACTCTGCAATCCATATAATACTCACTGCCAACAACAGCATGTATAGGTCTTATTGTCTTACTAATTCTTCACTTGACAGTTTAGATGATAGGACTTAAAATAATTTATTAATATATGCCTACAATAAATAAACAGATATGAAATGCGACTGAAGGGCTAGAATCCATAGATAGCAATTAAATAGAAATTCTGAGATTGAAAAACAAATAATAATCAATAGATGTATTTAAAAGCAGACTAGCCCAGCAGAAAAAGGCAATTAGGCAACTGAAAAGGTGTTGAATAGAAAACACCTAGACTGAAGCAAATGCATGAATAAGTAAAATGGAAAATATGGAAAAGAGTGAAAGAGAGACATAGGAAATAAGGAAAAGATTAAATATATCTTTAATTGGAGTATAAAAAATGATGAGAGAGAATATGAGGCAGAATCAACATTAAAAGAAGTATTAGTCAAAAATTTCACAAACTGATAGAGCATATCTTGTCACAAATTTTAGAAGCTCTTTGAACTTCAAACATAACTGATAACAACAATAACAACAACAACAACAACAAACACACTCAGGTACATCATGGTAAAACTGCTATTAACCAAAAACAAAGAGAAAAATTATAGGAGCGATCAAAAATAAAAAGAGAAGAAATTGTTTTCAAAGGACTAATGGCAAGACTGATACTTGACTTTTTAACAAAAACAATGAAAGCTAAAGACATTGGAATGACAGCTTTAAAGGACTAGAAGTAAATAGTTGTCAATCTAGAACCTATATTCGGTAAAAATATTATTTTAAAGTGAGGACAAATTAAAAAAAAATTGCACTAAAAATAACTGACCAAATGCATGGACAGGAGTCCCACGAGGTAGAAGGAAGTTCAAAAAAGTTCTCCAAGTAAAGTGATACAATTCCAGATGAAGGTATTATACTATGGAAATAAACAAAGACTATCAAAAAGAATGTGTGCATATAAATCTAAATAGATACTATTTAAGACAGCAATAATGTTGTCTCATTATTTAAATACATGTAGGAATGAGAGCCATGGGAACAATAAAAAAAAGGGTGAATGAAGAGAAGTTTTAAAAATTTTAATGTTTATTTATTTTTGAGAGTAAGAGAGAGAGAGCATGAGTTGGGGAGGGACAGAGAGAGAGAGGGAGACACAGAATCTGAAGCAGGCTCCAGACTCTGAGCTGTCAGCACAGAGCCCAACATGGGGCTAGAACCCACAAGCAGTCAGATTATGACCTGAGCCGAAGTCGGATGCTTAACCAACTGAGCAACCCAGGCGCCCCAAGAGAAATTTGTACAGATATTTACACAATCAAAGAGGTGGTAAAAGTATTTAAAATATACCTTTATAAGGATGGATATCATAATCTCTATATTTAGCAATTCATTTCTAAAAAATAATGTCCAATAAATTTGACACTGTTGGAGATCTGAGCCTGAGTCATAATAGTGGATACAGTTTTTGCTGGCTTTCACCCTCTCCCTCGTTTTTGGGAAACTACTTACTACCCCAAGTAGTTGCTTCAGCAGAAGCAAAAAGGAGAATCATGTTATCGGTGCCCATAATCACTGTCACCTTGAGGTTGTTGAATCTGATGGACTGCATGTAGGAATTAAGTAAAGGGAAGAATCTGTTTACCAGCCAAGAGGATAGAGGTGCTATTCATTGAAACATGTAATATTAAGGAAACATAAGTGATCCAGTAACCCACAATCCTAATAGAGGGGAGCATGGAAGGCACAAAAAGTGAAACAAGCCAACTAACAAGTAACCTACGCAAAGAAATAATTTTTGTTATGAAATTATATAAAATACTAAGTGGTTAACATAAATTAGATTCTGAGAAAATCAATCAATATATTAAAAATTGTGTAATTTGAAATCTGCACCTACTAAAGTTTCCAGAAATACTAATATTGATAAACATTTCAAATCCTTCCAATGACAATGTATATTTATGTATACAATATTACCAAATTCCATGCAGGTGGATGAGAATGATGTTTACCCTAGAGATTATACACAGAACAGGGAAATTTAAATATAAACATTGCAGGTCAGAGGTAGTATGAGATAAGTACTTTCACCAGTTGAACTCCATGAGAGAGTAAATATCTTCAGATAACGATTTAAATCATGTTTCTGAGCAGGCAGCTTGATGATTTAAATACCTAAAATCAGCAGTTTTTCTGTTCATTTGTGTTATCCAAAAAGACTTCTTCCTGCTCATAAAAGATCCTTAGAAAGTAGGTCTTACTGACCTTGAATGTCTTCAAAAACTATACCATGATACTATACCCCATTACCATCATGAGGGAAAAGTACCATATTACATGTATTTTCTCCAAAAGCATTTGTTAAAAACATACTACCTTACTATACCCCATGGAGTAAGGGAGGCAAAAAAGAAATAATAATAAAAATGATAGATCTTCCTGCCCAATAGATATATCAATACAGTATATAATGGAGACTAATATATTTGAAAAACTCGAAAGAAGTCAGTGTAACTGTATTGTAATATTTAGAGAAAAGTATTGATAAGTGAGGCTGGAGAGATATATCACACCCAAATCATTCATAGCGAAAAGAGCTATACTGAAGAGTTTGGCCTTTATCTTGACAGAAATAAAACCATATTGAAGCCTATTCCACCGCATAGTGCCAAGATCAGATATGCGTATTTTATTTTTATTTTTTTGTTTATTTATTTTTGAGACAGAGAGAGACAGAGCATGAACGGGGGAGGGGCAGAAAGAGAGGGAGACACAGAATGGGAAGCAGGCTCCAGGCTCCGAGCCATCAGCCCAGAGCCAGACGCGGGGCTCGAACTCACAGACCGCGAGATCGTGACCCGGGCTGAAGTCGGATGCTTAACCGACTGAGCCACCCAGGCGCCCTCAGATATGCGTATTTTAAAGGATCCCTTTGCTGCTATACACAGAATAGAGTGAGTGACGTTATTACAATAATTAAGTTGAGACACAGTGGTAGACCTGGCTTCGGAAAAAGTGTTGTTGGCATTGGGAAAGATAGGGGAGGGCAGATTTGAGAGACATTTAATGAGAAAATTCAGTAGAAGTTAGTTATGAATTGGACAGGGAGAGTGGCAAAAAGGTGGGGCAGGGATGGACACTGAGAATAATATCAGGCATTGGGGCTGGCAAGAGTGAATGAACACTGATGCCAAACAGTTGAGCAATACATCTTGCATCCATCCTCTATGTGTGGCTTGTTTATGTGTGGCTTCCATCCTCTCGGCAACACCGAAGTTCTCTCAAAGGCCCTTAATGATACTCTGTCTCCAAAACCAGCAATTATTTCTTAACTTTCCTTCTTGGTGTTTTCTGTAGTTCTTAATAGGTTCCCTTGGTTCCTCCTACTTCCTTGATTATTCCTGATATTGCGTTTTCATGGAGGATTTATTCTCAGCCAAATTTTTAGTCATGTTACCTGTTTTCATTGATAGTACCACTCACCCCCCAAATAATACAGTCAAAACCTCAGACTCATTTTAACTCCTTTCTTTTACTCTCTCCTATCAAATTGGTTGGAAGTCTTATTGATTTTTCCATCTAAAATATCCTCTCATTCACCTCACATTCTTCAATCTTACATCCTCATACCACTCTACATACTTGCGTTTCTTTCTTTTTTTTTTTTTAATTTTTTTTAACGTTTATTTATTTTTGAGACAGGGAGAGACAGAGCATGAACGGGGGAGGGGCAGAGAGAGAGGGAGACACAGAATCCGAAACAGGCTCCAGGCTCTGAGCTGTCAGCACAGAGCCCGACGCCGGGCTCGAACTCACGGACCATGAGATCATGACCTGAGCCGAAGTCAGACGCTCAACTGACTGAGCCACCCAGGCACCCCTACATACTTGCATTTCTACAGTGCTTACTTTCTTCCAGGTCCCACCAAAGCCAAATCTACCCCTCCTCATTTCAGCTTATATATTGTTGACATATAAACTGAAGACAGCTCCTTAATTTCCCATTGTTGTTAAAAATAATTTGAGTTGGGTCTCTATGTCTTACAACCAAGAATCTAATACAGTAAACTCTTTTCATTACATTTATTAAAATTATAACTAATTACTTATTTATTATTTATCTAACAAAATTATTATGTATAATTATTTGCTCAACATTTGCCACTCCTGCTAGGTTAGAAACTCCACGCTGCAGGCAAGGATCCTATATGTCAGGTCCCAGCAGAGGGTCAAAATAAGTCAAAGATCAAATCAATTTCCAAAAACATTAAAATACTTGAAAATTATATTTAAAGGTCTGTGTATGTCTTTTGCTGGTCAAATAAAAACGACTTTCTTATTTATAAACAAAACCTGGAAACTGGAGCCTACCTAAATCCAGGGGAAAAGATCACTTTAAAAGTAGCAGCCCACTTAGGTGGCAATTAGGAAATGGTCAAACTTTGTGTGGTATGGGAATGTGGAAGGTAGGTACTTCTGGGAGGATCTGAGTTGAAACTTTTGTTTAACTTACAAACAGTATTTCTGGGCTAACCAGTCTTTAAAAGAAATGATTTGAAAGTCCATTATAAGTTTCAATAACATTTATTTGATAAACATTTACCAACACAACTTGATAACTTATAACTGGAAGAAAGCAGGACACCACAGTCAAAGGAGACTATCTGCAAAGATAAGGATAAACAAGGTTTGGAAAAAGCAACTGCTGCAGATAGTGTGTCTGCTGCACAAGGTTCAAAGTAAGATGTCACAGCTTTTTTTAATGCAAAGGTAGCTTGATTAGCCTTTCTGGCATCTTCAAAATACTGTCAGCAAGGTGAGGGGAAAGACTCTGTCTTATTCATAGCTGCAAATGTAGAATAGCCTGATATATCATAGAAGCCCAATTAACATATATGAAAACAAAAGAATGAGGCAGGCTCCTATCTCTTGCTAAAAAGTATAGACTTTGTTCTGCAAAATTTATGGTAAGGTTTTTTGACAAATGAATATATTCATCCAAGTCTGGAGAGGGTATTATAGAAGGGAGAAAGGAAAAGTCTGAAAACAGTTGCAATATTAAAAACAAAAAAAAAAGGGGGGGGAATAGTTGGAAGGCAATATGAGTGAGGTGTAAATTAAAAAAGAAATTGCGGAACATTGAAACATAAGGGTTAATTTGGGGACTCTATGTGGATTTTTAAGAAAATGAGGGAAGCCACAAAAATAAGAATGACTCCAAGGAACATCCCATAGAAAATTTTTTTCCTAAGCTTTAAATATATATATATATATATATATATATATATATATATATATATATGCAACCACTCACTCCCTGAGATTCCTAGATAATTCGGTTTCAGAATTACAAACTAACTTATTTTTAGATTCTCCATGTTTTCACCCACATAAATAGTCAATGTGTTTTGTTTCCCATTCTTGCCTTGTAACCAGTACCATCTTGCTAACTAGGCCTTTCATTTGATCCCACATAAGAGTTCAATAGACAGAATGCAAAAGTATTTTTTCATTAAGTAGGGAAGGAATAGCTTACAAAAGACTTAATCTTTTGAGTGACAGCTTTTGTTTTAAAAATGTCAGAAATGTATAAAATATAGACACATATATACAGTAAGTGTAGAGGAAAGCAGGATATAAGAAGAAGCAGGATATAAGAGCAAAGAAGTAAATAGAATAAAATGAACAAAAACAATACGTTAGACTCCTAGGTAACAATAAGGGTCACAGGCAGATAAAAGATTTTACATTCTCCATTCCTTTTTATTTACTTGGCTTAAAAGTTAAAAGATTGAGTACCAGGATCCAGCAAGGGAATACCTGAAGGCCATGTATGAAGTATACAACAGTTACTCACTGCTCTTAACACAGACATGAAGACAGAAACTATGAAGGAAGGGGTCTTCAGAAAAGATCTTTGATAATTTCAGGATTGGTATTCTTCTAAGACACTACGGGACAAGCCATTTGAGACCACCTAACTTAATGTCTGTTAATGACTCTGTGATATATTTGAATCCCAAAATGAGTATAATAAGAAAAGACAAGGAAAAAAGAGAAGAATGATTCTAAGAAAAAGAAAATAAAGAAACATAATGGGACTACAATAGATGATACTGCTAAAACCTAGTACGACACAAATATGAAGAAAGTTCTATCCATAATAACACCAAAAATACAAAACATCTAGGAACAGACAAAACATGAATATGCAGGAGTATGTGAAGAATACTAGAAAGTCAGACTAACAGACAAAAAATAAGCACAACAGAGCACCATAAACATTACCCTAAATGTAAAGAATAAGTATTGCAAGATGTTGATTCTCCTCAATAGTAAATTTAATCCAATCTCCCTCCAGCTAAATACTGAAATGTCCTGGAATCTGAAAAATAATTCTACAGTTCTATTGGCACAGAAAGGATATAAAAAGAATAGTAACCAAAAAAAGTGGGAGGACTTGTCTCTCTTTATACTGTAACTTAATTAAAAACAAGGATAATTAAAGGCCTATGGTTATATCATATGAATGAAAATAGAGTAAGTTCATGTGTGTATGCATATATGTGTATATATACACCCCATATAAATCCACATACCCACTTTATACACATGGTATGAATTTAGAATATGATTGAAGTGACTTCTCCTGTAAGTGCTTAATGTGTTATTAAATAAGTGAAATTGGGATAATAAACCCTTTTGCAAAACAAACAAAAAGATTAGATGTCTATCTCGTATTAATTTGCTAAGGCTTTCATAGCAGAGTACTACAAACTGGATGGCTTCACATCACCAATAAATTTTTCCATAATTCTGGAGGCTAGAAATACAAGATGAGGGTATTCACAGGGTTAGTTTTTTTTCTGAGGCCTCGTTCCTTGGCTTGTAGATGGCTGCCTTCTTCCAGTGTCTTCACAGTAGTCTTCCCTCTATCTATCTCTTAATCTCCTCTTCTTAGAAAGACATCGGTCACATTGGATTAGGTCCCACCCATATGCTCTCATTTTACCTTAATTACCTCTTTAGAAAGGCCCTATCTCTAAATGTAGTCACATTCTGAGGTGGTGGAGATTTCAACATAGGAGTTGGAGGAAGGGGCACATTTTGTCCTAAAACACTTATAAAAAATAGACTCAAATATAATTAATAAATGTTTAAAAACAAAAACAAAACATGACCCTTTGACCTTGATGCACAGGTTTCAGAGATTCTCTGAACTCCCTGAAGTGGCAGGCAAAGTTTTCTGTATATTTGTATTTCTGAGTGAGACACTTTATATCTCATAAGCTATGTGAAAGGATCTGTAATTATAATTTTTTAAAGTTTAAAACGCTAAACTAGGGGAACATATAAATGCTGTTTATATAATACTGAAGCAGGTAAAGACTCCCTAAACTTAACAGCAAAAGCACACACCCTAAAGTAAAATATGGATGGATTTGACTACATAAATATTAAACAATTTTTATGGAAAAAGAAACTGTTAATAAAAGTAAAAGCCTGGGGGGAATAATTACAGGATAAATAGAGAGATAGCATAAAATAGAGTTAAGCACATGGGTTTGAAATGACCTACCTTTATATACCTTTAATACTAGCCTATCTGTTATAGCTGTGTGACTTTCTACAGATTGGGTTAATTTCTCTTATTCTTTCTTCAATTCTAACGTGAGGATTATAATAATATTTAATACGGTGTTGGGGCACCTGAGTGGCTCAGTCGATTAAGTGTCCTACTCTTGATTTCTGCTCAGGTCATGATCTCACAATTCATGAGTTCAGAGCCCATGTAGAATTCTGTGCTGACAACACAGAGCCTGCTTGGGATTCTCTGGCTCCCTCTCTCTCTGCTCCTCCCCAACTCATATATACACTCTCTCTGTAAAAAAAATAAAAATTAAAAAATATATATTTAATAGGGTATCAAGAAAATTATATATTTGTTAAAAGCTAGTATAATGACTAAAATACAGTGTGAATAAACATTGGTTAAGAAGGCAAATATTTAATGTATGTATAAATATACATAATTTTTCAGAGTTCTCTTTTTTTTTAATTTATTTATTTATTTTTGAGAGAGAGAGCACAAATGGGGGAGGGGAGAGAGAGAGGGATCTATTAGCACAGAGCCTGACTTGGGGCTTGAACTCCCAAACTGTGAGATCATGACCTGAGCAGAAATCAAGAGTCAGATGCTCAATCAACTGAGCCACCCAGGTGTTCCTACAGTTCTCTTTTTAAGTTAATATAACAAAATAAACACCTCAAGGAAAATTGGCTTTAGTCATGAACAGAAAACCTAGTAAAGTAGAGCACATGGTGAAAACCCTCAGAAACGATATTCAACCTCACACTCAGAATAACAAACAGGCCAGTACAAGTCGCTTAGTGATGGTTCTAAATTGAACCTAGCTCATACATTATTAATGGATAATGCCTAGCATATGATAAGTGTCTGATAAATAAGTATGAAATAAATTGTTCTCACTTTAATAATATTAGGTAATAAATTTAAGCCATATTAATGTTTTAGAAGTTAAAAAATAGAATAAACCATAAGAATAAATAAGATTAAAAGAGAAATAATTTTAAAGGAAATAAATGCATGAAGCAAATGACAAGACAGAATTTAAAAGGAACTCTAAAGAAAGAGCACAAATCAAAGCTGTAGAATGACTTATAACAACTCCAAGTTACCATAAGCTAAATATTTATAATAGAAACTCAAAATGGTAATTTAGCAAAACATACAACAAAAAGGAAGAAGGGTGGTGGGAAAGGGGAGAATCAGTTGGAGTCAATCACCCATATAATTAGAATGAGTAAGATGCATTTTTTTAAAGTCCCATGTTTTGGAAACTTCCACTCCTAGAGAGAGGTGAGAATCTCACTTTATTTCCCATCCTCATTCTCCTTTCAGCTCATATTGTCATCACAGGTGCTGTGGCTCTATAATTAAATTAGGGTCAACTGTGTCACCTGCAGATGATACAAATAGCCCAGTCTCTCCCCAGACTTGCCTTCCACTATGACAACCTCTTCCTTCCTATGTTCAAATTGTCCTGTCTTGGTTTATTGTGAGAAGAAAATTAGATGCTGCACATGAATATACTTTAAAAGTACACAGCAATAGAATATTTTAACTATAAATATCTACTTTGAAGAGTTGATTCAAGAGAAATTTGACCACTGAGGTTTGAAACGGATTTTGGTTAAGGACTCAAATTTCTATCACTTGTTCCATAGCAATGTATTATCACCACTCCACTTGCTCGCATCCGGAGAGCTGAAATGCCAGCCTTCCATAAAGTCTTCCATAAATAGTAGCAGTTCAAGGACCTCGCAAATCCCAGCTGACAAAAAAAAAAAAAAAAAAAAAAAAAAAAAAAAAAGATAATGTAACCACAAAACTTCTAATACTTTATACTGGAAGATTGAGTATAGATTGATTAAACATCAATGTCTCCTATGTTTCTTATCCAATCAGAAGAAAAAATAAATTACGCTGGACTAGGAATAGTGAATAGAAGAAAAGGAAAAGGAAGCATAACATACGGATCCAAATCACAACTGTAGAAGGTTATAAACCAAGTGTCTGCGAGTTGTCATTCATAGGTGATCAGAGGGAAAAGACACCTTACTTACATTGCTAAGCCAGCCTCCTAACTCCCAGACTAGCTTCCACTCCCCTAAGCCATGCCACTTCCCATTAGCCTCTATGTTTGTTAGTTTGAGTGTTTTACAAAGTGGACCATCTCTTCCAGAAATTTATGAAACAGATCTTTGTCATTAGATTGGATCACACTAAACAGACAGGGGTAATATGAAGCTCTGAGTAACAGAGAGCTCATTCTAAATTATTCACAGGAAATATGCCTCCAGACTGAAGAAACATCCCACACAAGATGAACCCGCATCAGCACACACCTGCCCTATTTTTATTTCCCACTTTGGCTTGACACCTTACATATACAAAGTCTCTCTGAGATTACTGTGGTTTGGTTGATTGCCAATTGCTGATATTACATCATTGAAATGAAAACTACATTAGCCATGCTTTTGATGTGCCCTGCATAAAGTGGAGATGGCAGAATAAGTCCCTGAATATATGTAGCCTACATCTGGCTGTGACAAGATACAAATTTCTTCTATACTCTGACTTGCATTACTTGAAGTGTTAATTTCCATGAGCTGAGATTTTTTTAACACACCAAATTAATTTCCTCAAACACTAAAGTACAGTTGATAATCTTAATAATATAAAACTCTCCTCATTATTTTTCCTAGTTTAATTCTGCCCTATTTACAGCCCATTTAGATAACACAAATTAAAGAGGCTATTTTGGAGGGGGTGTGTTAGACTGTACACTAGCATGTAAATGAGGAATATCTCAGCCTATCTCAGATAGGCAATTATGCATACTGAATATGTGTTTGTATCCATATCTATATCATATATATATGATATATATGATATGTGTTTGTATCCATATATATATATATGTATCCATATGATATATATATCATATATATGTATCATATATATGATATATATATTATATATATGATATGTATTATATATATGATATATATATTATATATATGATATATATTATATATATTATATATATACATATATATTATATATATCATATATATATGATATATATATATATATATCAGCTCACTGCCACTTTGCAAAAATATACCTGAATGTATTCTTAGGTGGTCCCAAGAAGACATTCTAGTTTTAATTTCTGAAATAACAAATTGACTAACTCCAGAATGTTGCTTACCATTACTGGTTGTGGCTTTAGGGACAGTTACTTTATTACCTTACTGAACCGCACTTCAAAGGAATTAATTAATTGATGCTCTTAGCAGCCTCATCCTGACAAAAACATATGATACTCAAATGTTAAACATGGAACCTCAGATGAAACTGTCAGGAAAAAGCTGAAAGTGGTTATTAATATGGCTTTTGATAAATATCTGCTCAGCCTCACACTGTGCCTCGTCTGTTTTCATCTTCGAAAGTAGTTAATCTGATTGATGAAGATCCTGGTTCATATTGTCTCCCATGCTGAGTTTAATAACAGCACTTTTTTTTCCAAAAAAAAAAATCTTATTTTTGAGTGAAGATATTTGCACATTTTCATTTGACTATTTTCCGGAGCACAGGCTTTAAGTGGGGTCCCTGGCATTTCCTAATTCCTACTGTCGTACATCACATAAGCACAAGAGGTGGAACTAGTTTCCAGGCCTTAGCCCTTTGCAAAGTGAAGTTCATAAGGATGCTGTCAAACACTAATGACCCTCCAGGCACAGAAGAGCAAACCCATCAGGACAAATCAGGCAGCCAGCACGGATAGGCTACAAACCTTGGCTCATTATCATTATCTACCATCTTTAATGAGCTGTGACATTTTTTCATCATAATTCAAATAGTTCCACTTCTACATTAAGCACAGACACAGATATGGTTGACACAATAGAGAAGGGGCTGTGCCTCGTGGCATTCATGCTTTAAATATGTTGGAGCCACTTAAGTTCCCTCCACCCACCTTAACTGCTTAGTGTTGGCACATATCACTATTCCCATTTTAGTGAAAGAGAAATTTAATGCAAGAAGATAATTCAGAAATTAATCTAATTGCAAATAGTCAAAGATCAGCTTTGAAATAATTTCTTAATGCCATAGTAATTGGCCATAATGGAAATTCAAGAAAAGAATGGAAAACTTGCATGTGTGTGTGTGTGTGTGTGTGTGTGTGCGCACGCCTGTGTGTGGTCAACCATATTTGAATAGCACGTATATAATTAAATTATGAATCAGTGCTATAGTGAGAGAGAAAGCTCACTGCTAAAATTCCCATTCTTTTGGTAAAAGGCCTATAATCATACAGGGAACTATGCAGCCGCATCCATTTCACTATCACAAATCAAGCAACTGATGTTTTTTCATTTTATTTGTAGATGCAGACTTCAACATCCTTGTGCATAATCTAGATATATAACTTGGACCTTCAAACTTTGAAAGCCATGTACCCTCATTTATTCAACAGTACTTTTTTTATATCAATTAATAATGGGTTATTGGATAAGAGGCTTACTTTCTTGTCTTCAATTATTTTTCAAATGCCCTTCTAAATGCCATGGGTGTCTATCTGTGTTCATAAAATTCATGTATATGGACACACACACTTGACATCTCTAAAACAATGTGCATCTTAAAGAAATCAGCACTATTTTACATTAACCAAGATTGAGCAGATAAGATCAACATACTCTGAATTGAAACTGGCCTCCTTATTTTTTTTTAAATGTTTTTATTTATTTTTGAGACAGAGAGAGGCAGAGCATGAGCAGGGGAGGGGCAGAAAGAGAGGGAGACACAGAATCCGAAGTAGGCTCCAGGCTCCGTGCTGTCAGCACAGAGCCTGACGCGGGGCTCGAACTCACAGACTGTGAGATCATGACCTGAGCCGAAGCCAGACGCTTAACCGACTGAGCCACCCAGGCACCCTGAAACTGGCCTCCTTATTTAATGAATCAATTTATTTGTAAGGACTGTTAACTTGTTTCATGTTCTATATGGTTAATTCTGTAAATTTAGCACATTTTCTACAAATAATAAAACAAAAATAGCAAATTTTCCTTTTATAAAATTATTCTACCATAGGAAAATATTCTTGGCCTTCTATGGGAAAAAGACACTTTATGCAGCTTCCTCCGTGGAAAAATAACTTATAACTTCAAGTTGAAATACCTACTAGTACTTATCCAGGTATGGCTACCATTCAGGAAAAAACAAAGCCATTACTCTGAATTAAAAGTCACCGGATGGGTTTATTAATCAGAAATAGAATATCACTTAGCTTTAGAGAAGCAATAAGATTGGCAGGAAGATATCAGGACTAAGAAAGCTAGTTTCTTGTCTGGATTATTATACAACACTAGAAAAGTAAATCTGCTTACTCAGTGACTGTAAAAAGAAACTAGATGTTATCTTTGGCCTCTTAAAGTTTCAGCATTCTATGATTATAAGTTTTTAATTATCACATTTATCTTTTATTTTGGGATAAAATTTTAGACAAAAATTAGGGATAGGACTCTGAACTGTATCTTGAAGATGAGGAAATGTACTCACAAGGGAGTGAAGAGGCAGCTGTAGAAACACATTTCAAACAGAGGGAAAATGCAGTGTGTGTGGTACATACAGGAAAAATAAGAGTATGATGTTCCCTGAGGGATTGTTGCAATAGGCAGACTCCAAAGATGGCACTCAGTTATCCCCATTTATGATACTTGTACCTTTTTAAAATCCCCTTCTCTTGGGTGTGGGCAGGACTTATTGACTCATGTCTAACAAATTAACTACAGAAAAGTGATGGGATGTCACTTCCACAATTAGGTTGCAAAATACCCTGACTTTGATCTTGTTAGCAGTCTCACTCTCCTTCTCCCTCTCTGACCAACCACTTACAAGGAAATCAGGCTCTCAGGAAATCAACCCACCATGAACTGATTTCTACTAGCAAACCCATGAAGATGACACTGCAGAACTGGCTGACACACTGATTACTTATTTGTGAGATTCTGATGCAGAGTAATTGATTTAACTATGACCAGATTACTAGCACACAAACTTTGGAGATAATAAATGTGTGCTATACTGGACCTATAAGTTTTGAGTATGTTATTGCACAGCGATAGATAACGGATACAAATGTAAAATTCATTAAAACAGGGAGTTTGCTGTGCTCAGAACATAATTAGGTGCCTCATATATAGAAATCTTAAACGTATATTTTTTAATGGAAGGAAGGAAGGAAGGAAGGAAGGAAGGAAGGAAGGAAGGAAGGAAGGAGGCAGATTCCAAAGATGGCAGTCAGTTATCCCCACTTTATGGTACTTAGAACTTTTTTTAATCCCTTTCTCTTGAGTGTGGGCAGGGCATACTGACTCATGTCTAACAAATGGATGGATGGATGGTTGGAAGGAAGGAAGGAAGGAAGGAAGGAAGGAAGGAAGGAAGGAAGGAAGGAAGGATAAGGTCTGTAAGAAGCTTAGCATGACTAGAAAAAACATCAATATTAACATTTGATTTTTTTTTTTACTTATCTTTCAAAACAGTCATTCTTAATTTTAGGGAAAAATGCAAATGACTTCACTTCTGATCTTTAGGGACATTTGCCATGAGAAAAACAAAGTAACTATTTAAGAGCTCTACAGAGAAAGGGGTATCCAGGAGACATACCAAATTCAATCAAGAAGACAATGGGGGAAAAGGCCCATATTTTCTTAAAGAAACTGGTAAACTGTTCTCAGTGTGAAGAGAATGTTCTGCAGGGCACAGGTGAAAGGTTTTGGAAAGAAGGAAGATGACTATAATTTTTTAATTGGGAAAACAATAGTAGCTGAATAGGAAAGATCGAAATTTTGGTGAGGGACAAAAATTACAACTGTGAAGCATAAGGATTAATTTGGTCTTTACAGTCCTGACTTCTCTGAATAGTCATCCTTATCCTGAGAGCATTTCTAAGCAACTTATCCCACTGTGCATGTAATAGCAAGAAGCAATAAACATACTACTTGTTTTATGCTAAGATGAAAATTTGGTTTACGTGGTTTTTAGAGACAGATAAGGTTAAAAGCTTGCTCTCATGGAATGTCACTATGTTACCAATATTGCATGATTTATTATTGTCATGGAGCTCTTTATTGTCCCTTTCAAATAATTAAAAAGCCTATCTGTATTCTCAAAATATAACTGATTCAGAAGGGAGTACAACTACTTATGCATCTTTAATTAAAGATTAACCCTACCCCTATGACACAAGAAATGACACAGAGGGAGACATACATGTATTAGTGAAAAAGAAAGGTCATAACTCCAAGTCATCTAGACCAGAACAGTTTGGTTGAAGGCAAATTTTCTCTCATATGTAACTTATAGCATTGAAAAATCACTATATGGAAAAGAAGAGTCACTCATTTGAATGCAAATGTTCATAGTAGGGTATGTTCAATGTCTGTATTCAAATGGATTCACCAAAGTCTCTCTCTAGTCTACTACAGCAAATACTTTATGTCCCAATCTTATCACTCATGGGCAAAACCCAAGATAGCTCAATGTTTCAGAATTTCCTGGTGGAATCCCTAACCTGACTAAATTACTAGTTTTTTTCTGACAAACTTTTGTTATTTTAGAATAGTTGTAGATACACAAAATTATTTCAAAGATAGTACAGTTTCTGAACTCCCCATATCCAGTTATCCCTTTTATTAACATCTTACACTAGTATGATACATTTGTTATAATTAGTGAACTAATACTGATACATTATAGTTAACTAATGTCCATATTACACTCAGAATTTCTCAGTTTTTACCTAATGTTATTTTCTGCTTCCAGGACACCATTTAAGATACTGCATTACCTTTATGTTATCTTCAATGTTTATTTAATTTTGAGAAAGAGAGAGCACAAGCAGGGGGAGGGCAGAGAGGGAGACACAGAATCTGAAGCAGACTCCAGGCTCTGAGCTGTCAGCACAGAGCCCGATACAGGGCTCAAACCCATGGACCATGAGATCATGACCTGAGCCCAAGCTGAAAGTTAACTGACTGAGACACCCACGTGCCCCAACACCACATTACATTTAATTGCCATGCCCCCTTAGTTTCTTCTTTTTTTTTTTTTAATTTTTTTAACGTTTATTTATTTTTGAGACAGAGAGAGACAGAGCATGAACAGGGGAGGGGCAAAGAGAGAGGGAGACACAGAATTGGAAGCAGGCTCCAGGCTCTGAGCCATCAGCCCAGAGCCCAACGCGGGGCTCGAACTCACGGACCGTGAGATCGTGACCTGAGCTGAAGTCGGACGCCCAACCGACTGAGCCACCCAGGCGCACCCCCCCCCCCCACTTAGTTTCTTCTTAGCTGTGATAGTTTTTCACAGATTTTGTTATTGTTTTTCTGTTTTGATGACCTTGAGAATTTTGAGGAGTACTGGTCAGGTATTTTGGAGAATGTTCTCCAATTTATGTGATATTTTTTTTTCTCCTGATGAGGGTCAGGTAATTTATGTTGGGGAGGAAGACTGAAAAGGTAAAGTGTCATTCTCATCACATTTCAGAGTTTCATACTATCAATGTGATTTTTATGGTTGATATTAATTTGATAACCTAGATTAAGTTAGTTTTCCTCTTTTTTCCCTTTCCTATACTATACTCTTTAGAAGGGAGTCATAATATACTTTCCACATTAAAGAAATGGGGGCTTATGCTCCAGTTATACTTCCTAGAGGCCTATGTCTCTGGAGATATTATTTGGAATCTTTTCTGCACTGAAGATTTGTCTGTTCTCCCCATTTCTTCATTCAATCATGTATGTCAATTCAGACATATTTCTCTTATAATTTGGGTTATAAGTTAATTCTAGTTTATTTACTTTCTTGCTCAAATTATTTCAGTTTTGACATGAGGAGCTATTTTCATGGCTTTTTTTTAAGTTTATTTATTTTGAGAAAGAGAGAGAGAGAGAGAATGTGCCCATGCACATATGTATGAAAAGGGCAAAGAGAGAGGAAGATAGAAACCCAAGCAGGCAGGGCTTGAACTCACAAACCTTGAGATCATGACCTGAGCTGAAACCAAGAACCCAATGTTTAACCAACTGAGCCACCCAGGTGCCTTGGGAGCTATTTCAGTTTATTCCTGTGTCTTTTTTACATACTTCTGTCATTGTGAATTTTGGATTTTTCAGGGGAAGGTGGGTACTGACTTCCTTACTATAGTACCTTAGGTACTACAACATGCTACAAGCTCATCTTGTATATTTCCTACCTCATTCCTAAAATTAGTCATTTCTTCAAGGAAACATAGTACCATTTTGGAGACTGGTAGAAACCAAGATTTGGGTAATGGAACTATTGAAAATTGTGGTTTCATTGGAAATCTCTATTGTAAGAAACAAAGGTCTCTTTGTATGTCTCAGATGATATCACCCTAAATTGGGAGTGGGGATAAATGTGAAACCTTAGGGAAAATTTAAATTTTGAGTTCCAACTATGTGACAACCCACAAAACCTGTATAAATGTTTCTCCCTGTGGCAGAGTACTTAAACACTGAAACAGTATATTGGCACAAAAAAATAAGCTTTTTTTGAGGTACTATTTCATTTTAACATTTGACTGTTCCCTTAATTGAAATGTATAAATGTTATTCCATTTTTAATTCCAACTTAGTGGCAGAAGGAAGTGGATAAGGCAGGGCAAACATTAGTGACTATCAGATAAACTATAAAGAAACTTAATAATGTCTTTTTAAAGTTAAAATCAGTAATCATTTGGATAGTTTTGCTTTAACATTAATTTTTCATGGATAAACATAAAAATTCCATTATCCCATCAAATTACTTTAAATTTTGAAAATGTAAAGTGAACATCAGTACCATGAAATTGCTTGTTTCACTCCAAAAAGGATACACTTTTCTGAAAGCCCAGTATATTAAACCAAATGCTGTTAATTCAAGAACAGAGAATTTAACAAAGGAAAAAAGACCGGGATACCTCACTTTCAGTAGTCATAGTAGCTTACTAGTTATTGAAGTTTCACTCATTTTTTCACAAAAGTATAGAGAAATGTAAATATAATCAGCATCAAATGTTTATTAAGAAGGATTAAGAATGATTTACAGTATATTTTACTAAGTCCCAGCTAAATAAATTGGTAAGGCAGAATAAGAACCTAAGGGGGTGTTACTCTGAGGAAGATAAAATAAAATTTCTTATATTTAATTTGAACTAAAAATGTTTCTTAAAAATAGTAGCATAAATTTCAGTTCAAAAGGTTCTTACTCTTTGAAGCTTCTCTGACTACTTTGAGTGTAATAGTATATAAATAGTATAAAATATACAGTATACCTTATGTTTATTAATTTTATATAATTTAGTATATTGAATAGTAATTGTGTTTTACCTGTCTATTCCCTCAATTGGATTTGTTTAATCTGCTTTCAACACTATTTATGTAGAGGCATTTACTCTTTGATTGGCAGTTTAACATAATGGTTATTGAAGTAACTATAATTAAAGTGCTACATTTGGAGCCTGAATCCACTACTTACTAAATGTGTAGTGACTTTACACAAGCTGATTTACCTTGCTGAGTCTTAATTTCCTCTTCTATAAAGAGAGAAAAATAAGTAATAATACATTCCTTATAGTACTGGAAAGAATGATATGAGAGGAGATAGACACACACACACACACACACACACACACACACACACACACATACACACACATCATATAGTCATATAGTATCATTTGAGAATGTCATATATATCATATGTATCATATCATTATCATTATAGTTCTAGATGAGTAAATGCCCTGTTTATTCTGGAGATCCAATGCTAACATCATAGTTCTTGCCTTCAGTGAGATTTCATTCTGGTGGGTAGCAGACAAATAAATAGCTATTTGAAATATGCTATTATGATAAGAGATACACAAAATGCTATGAATATAAAATGGACACGTCAAATAGAATTTGGGAAGTTAGGGAAGGCTGACACTTATTTCCTTGCTGTTAATAGACAATTGGGCTAATTGATATTCAAGGTCCCTTTCAGCTTTCTTTGTATGTAGCCAGATACCAATGACAAAAATCCAGTACAGTGACAGTTGTTGAGGTTTTGGTTCTCTCGCTTGTGAAAAAGAAATGTTACCAAGCCTTTACAATTGTAAAGGCATGCAAATTGCCAAAGTTCCTTTGATTTTATTTCTATAAAAGTATTTATACATCTTATATGAAAATAGAAATTATACTTGTTCACTTTATAAAATCTCTCTGGTGATGAATTAATGCTTGAGACAGCTGATTTCCCACGCTGTTCTCTATCTCCTCATAATTGTGTGCCATCAGACCTTCAGTTTTATGATCCCACATAATAACTTTAAACCAAATGTAGTTAGAGAGGAATTTGCAGTTTGCTAAAATAAACTTCTGATATTATATGCCAAAGAAACCTTTGCAACTTAGTGAGTTTACAGATTTATTTAAATAGATAGAAGTGTATTCAAATTGTCTCTTCTCATGTGACTTCTGGAAGACTGTGTCTTTCAAAGAGTTAGTCCATTTCACCTAGGTTGTCAAATTGTGGTCATGGAGTTGTTCACAAATATTTTGTCAATTTTTTGCATCTATATTTATGAGATATCTTACTCTATACTTTTCTTGTAATGTTTTTGTCTGGTTTTGGTTATCAGAGTAATACTGGCCTCAAAATGAGTTAGGAAGTATTCCTTCTATCTTCTGGAATAGATTATAGAGAATTGGTACTGTTTATTCTCTAAATGTGTGGCAGAATTCATAAGGGAACCCATCTGGCTTAGTGTTTTCTGTTTGGAAGGTTATTAATTATTGATTAAATTTCTCTTATATGTCAGTATTTCTGATAGATAGGACTTCAAATTGTCCATTTCTTCTTGTATGAGTTTTGGCAGATTTTGTCTTTCAAGGAATTGTTCCATTTCATCTACGTTATCAAACTTGTGATCATACAGTTGTTCATAATGTTTTATTATTAGCCATCTAAAGTCCAGGGATCTGTAGTAATGTTCCCTCTTTCATTTCTGATACTAGTAATTTATGTTTTCTCTTTTTTTTCTTAGTTAGCCTGGATGGAAGATGATCCATTCTGTTGATCTTTTCAAAGAACTAGCTTTTGGTTTTGTTGATTTTCTCTGTTGATTTCCTGTTTTCAATTTCATTGATTACTGCTCTAATTTTTCATTATTCATTTTCTTCTGCTTACTTTAGGTTTAATTTGCTATTCTTTTCATAGTTTGGTAAGGTGGAAACTGAGATTATTGAACTTAGGTCTTGTGTCTTTTTTTTTTTAATATATGCATTGGATGCTACAAATTTCCCTCTAAGCAGTTCTTTTGCTGCATCCCACAAACTTTGATAAGTTTGATTTTATTTTCATTTAGTCTCATTATTTTTAAATGTCTCTTGAAATTTCTTCTTTTGCCTATGTGTTATTTAGAGTTTTTTTTTTTTATCTCCACATATTTTGGGATTTTATAACTGTCTTTCTTTTAGTTGTTTCTAGTTTAATTCTATTGTGCATCGAGAAGAGACATTGTATAATTTCTATTCTCTTAAATTTGTTAAGGTATGCGTATGGCGCAGAATGTCATTTATCTTGGTGAATGTGTCAGGTGAGCTTGAGAAGAATGTGTATTCTGCTGTGGTTGGATGAAGTAGTCGATAGATGTCAATTGTATCCAGTTGATTGATAGTGCTGCTGAGTTCAACTATGTCCTTACTGATTTTCTGCCTGTTGGAGCTGTCCATTTCTGATAGAGAGAAGGTGAAATCTGAAACTGTAATAGTGGATTCATCTATTTCTCCTCACAGTTCTATCAGTTTTTGCTTCACATATTTTGATCCTCTGTTGTTAGAAGCATACACATTCATGATTGTTATGTCTTCTTGGAGAGTTGAACCCTTTATTGTTATGTAATTCCCTTTTTTGTTCTGATAACTTTCCTTGCTCTGAATCTGCTCTGTCTGAAATTAACATAACTAATCATGCTTTCTTTAGATTAGTGGTAGCATGGCATATACTCCTGTATCCCTTTAATTTTAATCTATATATGTAATTACATTTAAATTGTATTTCTTGGGGTGCCTGGGTGGCTAGGTCAGTTAAGAGTCCAACTCTTGATTTTGGCTCAGGTCATGATCACGGTTCCTGGGTTCAAGCACCACATCAGGCTCTCTGCTGATTTGCTGAGACTGCTTGAGATTCTCTCTCCCTCTCTCTGCCCCTCCCCTGCTTTCATACATGCTCTCTTTCTCAAAATAAATAACCTTTAAAAAAATAAAAATAAATTATATTTCTTTTTGGTCTTTTTTTAAAATTTTCTATTTATGTTTTTATCTATTTCTGAGACAAAGAGAAAACAAGGGCTTGAGAGGGTAAGAGAGGGGGAGACAGGAACCGAAGCAGCTCCCCAGTGACAGCAGAGAGCCTGATGCAGAGCTCAAACTCACGAACCTAGGAGATCATGACCTGAGCCAAAGTTGAACGCTTAGCCAACTGAGCCAGCCACCCAGGTGCCGCTGAGCCTTGAATCCATTCCAAAATTCACTGTCCTTCAATTGCTGTAGTCAAACCATTGACATTTTAAGGTAATTATTGGTTTAGTTGGGTTAGTACTTACCATATTTGTTACTGCTTTTTTTGCCCTCGTTCTTCATTCCTATTTTTGTCTCCTTTTGTTCTACCTTCTGTTTTTTTTTTCTTTATGTTTATTCATTTTTGAAAGACAGAGAGAGACAGAGCACAAGGAGGGGTAGGGCGGAAAGAGAGGGGGACACAGAATCTGAAGCAAGCTCAAGGCTCTGAGCTGTCAGCACAGAGCTCTATGCAGGGCTCAAACTCATGAACCACAAGATCATGACCTGGGCCAAAGTCAGACGCTCAACTGAGCCACCCAGGCACCCCATCTGCCTTCTGTTGTTTTATTATTTTTTTAATGTTTTTATTTATTTTTGAGACAGAGAAAGACAGCGTGAGTGGGGGAGGGGCAGAGGGAGAGGGAGACACAGAATCTAAACCAAGCTCCAGGCTCTGAGCTGTCAGCACAGAGCCTGACATGAGGCTTGAACTCATGAAACACGAGATCATGACCTGAGCTGAAGTTGGATGCTTAACCAACTGAGCCACCCAGGCACCCCTCTTCTGTTGTTTTAATTCAGCATTTCATATGATTCTATTTTCTCTCCTTGTTTAGCATATCAATTATACCTCTTTTTTTTACCTATTTTATTGGTTGTCCTAGAGTTTGCAATATGCATTTACATTTATACCAAGTCCACTTTTAAGTAACAGTATACTGCCTAATGGATAGTGCAAGTAGCTTATGATAACAAAATAATACCAATTCCTCCCTCCTACTCTTTGTATCATTGCTGTAATTTGTTTCACATAGATATATATATAACCACATATAAACTATATTATTATAATATTTCTATCCATAAGTATAGATAATTGAATATATTGTTGCTATTATTATTTTGAACAAACTGCTGTTACATCAAGAGTAAGAAAATTAAATAATTTATTTTACCTATACTTATTTTTTTCTCTAATGATCTTCCTTTATTTATGTAAAAACTAAATTTATAACCTATATTACTTTCCTATTCTTTTAAGAATTTCTTTCGACATTTATTGCAAGACAGGGCTACTGGCACAAATTCTGTCATTTTGTTCGTCTGTGAAAGTCTTTTTCTCCACTTTTCAAGGATAATTTCACAGGGTAAAGAATTTTAGATTGGTGGTTTTATTTTTCAACACCTTACCTTTTGCATTCTACTGTCCTCCTGCTTGTATAGTTTCTGAAAGGAAGTCACGTGTAATTCTTATCTTTGTTCCTCTATAGGTAAGTTCTACCTCTTCTCATCCCTTTCAAGATCTTTTCTTTAACCCTGATTTTCTATAGTTTGAATTTGATAAGCCTAGGTGTACATGGGTTTTTTTGGAATTAATCCCCCTGGTGTTCCCTGAACTTCCTGGATTTGTGGTTTAGTGTGTGACATTAATTTCAGTTGTTATTTCTTCAATATATTATCTTTTCCTTTCTTCTCCTCTGGAATTCTTATTATGTGTATGTTACAACTTTTGTAGTTGTCCTACAGTTTCTGTGTATTCTATTATATATTTCTTTCAGCCTTTTTTCTCTTTGCTTTTCAGTTTTGGAAGTTTCTATTGACATATCCTCAAGTTCTGAGAGTCTCCCCTTACTGTGTCTCACTACTAATGAGCCCATCAAAGGCATTCTTCATTTCTGTTATGTTTTTGACCCCTAAAGTTTCTTTTTATCTTTTTTTTAGAATTTCCATTTCTCTTCTTCCATTTCCCATCTGTTCTTGCATGCTGTCTACTTTATCCATGGAGCCACTATCGTATTTATCATCATTATTTAAATTCATATTCTGATCACTCTAGCATCTCTGTCACTTCTGACTCTACTTCTTATGCTTGCTTTGTTTCTTCAAACTGTGGTTTTGGCCTTTTAGTATGCCTTGTAATTTTTTCTTGATAGCCAGACTTAATGTACTGAGTAAAAGAAACTGAGATAAATAGGCTTTTAGTAATATAGTAATACGTATGTGGGTAGGGAAAGCATTTGATAGTCCTATAATTCAGTCTCAGTCTTTTAATGAAGCTCTGTTTCTGAATTGGGAACTTCACAATTGCTTCTCAGGTTTTCCCTATTATTTTGCAGGACAGTATAGCTATAGTAGGCTAGAGTAAGGTTTTTCCCTTCCCCCACATGGGAAGCTACAGTGAGCTTAGGTTGGTATTTCCTTTCCACTAGGTCATTTAGGCTCTGATAAAACCTCAGGAGTTTGGACTTTTAAATAGTTTCTCCTGAGAGAAGGATTTTTAAGGACAGAATTCCCTGGCATATTCAAAATTGTTCCTTTTCTCTTTCCCCTGCTACAAGCATGAAAAGATTTTTCTCCAATATTTGCCATAAGAACATAGTATAGCTCCTGGAGATAAAACTCACAAAGGTGTAGCCACCACCCCCACAAGCCTGAGTTGTTCATGTTGAGCCCCAACAACTTGTCAAATACAGTTCAGATTTTCCTGTGCAGATTTCTGCTTGAGAGTTTATGCTCCAGTAAGTTGTTATTCTTCGTGTTTCCCTGTTTGTAACCTCCAATTTGGTGGCAATGGTTGGCCCTGTGACCTCACTTCTCTGAATGATCTAAGAAGAGTTGTTGACTTTTCAGTGTGTTCAGTTGTTTACTTGTTGTTAGGGCAGAGTGATACCTTCTGTGCTCTTTACATGCTGAATCAAAAACCAAAAGAAAACCAAAACAAATATTCTTATATTCTTGTTAGTCTCTTTAAGATAGAATATAGCTGACTTTTAAAATCCTATATGGAATTATTGTTTGTTAATTGCACACTTTTTTGTGATTACTGATACATTTAGATTTAGTTTTGTTATTTTCTCTCCTCTTTTTTCTTGCCCCTTTTCCCCTTCTTCCTCCTCTCTTGCATTTATTTTAATGTATTCATTATTTTTTTCATTCCATTTTTTCCTCTTCTTCATTTTGAATTTATACAATATCTATTCTTTTAGTGATCTTGGTATGGTATTTAACAAGAGTTATATTGTTCTATATCTATATATGCTCATCTTAAACAGTATAAAGAGACAAATCATTATCTCTCACCACCATCTTCCTAAGTTATGAGATTATGTTTTCCAGCATTTTGTCTTTTTTCACACAACACTAAAAATGTTACACTTTGTTTTTCATGAAAAGTCTATTTCTAACACATCTATTAACCAGTTTCTGTGTCTTTGATTCTTGTTTCTCATACCTTACAAATTACAACAAAATCATTCTCCCTGAAATACATTCTATAGATGAATTTTTGATGTAAGTTCTATTAGTGTTAAATGTTTTCTACTTCTGTTTGTCTGTAACTGTCTGAATTTTAAGCCCAAAATCTCAAAAGATGCCTTTGCTTGTATAAGTATAAAATATAATTTTAGGTTAAACATATTTTGATCAGCACACAGAAAATATGACTCCACTGTCTTTTACTTCTTCTGTGAGTAGTTGGTTGCCAGTTTAATTATAAATAAACTCTTTTTGGAGTTGCGGCAAGATGGCGGCTTAGGAGGACGCTGGGCTCACCGCACGTCCTACTGATCACTTAGATTCCATCTACACCTGCCTAAATAACCCAGAAAACCGCCAGAGGATTAGCAGAACAGAGTCGCCGGAGCCAAACGCAGACGAGAGGCCCACGGAAGAGGGTAGGAAGGGCGGCGAGGCGGTGCGCGCTCCACGGACTGGCGGGAGGGAGCCGGGGCGGAGGGGCGGCTCGCCGGCCAAACAGAGCCCCCGAGTCGGGCTTGCAAAAGCGGAGGGGCCGGGCGGACTGTGTTCCGACAGCAAGCGCGACTTAGCGTCTGGGAGGTCAGAAATTAACAGCTCTGCTCGGAAAGCGGGAAGGCTGGAGGACAAAGGGAGGGAGAGCTGCTGAGCCCCCTGACAACAGAGCTCAGTTTGGTGGGGAACAAAGGCGCTCGCCAGCGCCATTTCCCCCGCCCATCCCCCAGCCGAAATACCAAAGGGAACCGGTTCCTGCCAGGGAACTTGCTCGCTCCGTGCAAACACCCAACTCTGCGCTTCTGCGGAGCCAAACCTCCGGCAGCGGATCTGACTCCCTCCCGCTGCCACAGGGCCCCTCCTGAAGTGGATCACCTAAGGAGAAGCGATCTAAGCCTGCCCCTCCTGCCCCCGAGCACCTTGCCTACCCACCCCAGCTAATACGCCAGATCCCCAGCATCACAAGCCTGGCAGGGTGCAAGTAGCCCAGACGAGCCACACCACCCCACAGTGAATCTCGCCCCTAGGAGAGGGGAAGAGAAGACACACACCAGTCTGACTGTGGCCCCAGCGGTGGGCTGGGGGCAGACATCAGGTCTGACTGCGGCCCCGCCCACCAACTCCAGGTATACACCACAGCACAGGGGAAGTGCCCTGCAGGTCCTCACCACACCAGGGACTATCCAAAATGACCAAGCGGAAGAACTCCCCTCAGAAGAATCTCCAGGAAATAACAACAGCTAATGAGCTGATCAAAAAGGATTTAAATAATATAACAGAAAGTGAATTTAGAATAATAGTCATAAAATTAATCGCTGGGCTTGAAAACAGTATACAGGACAGCAGAGAATCTCTTGCTACAGAGATCAAGGGACTAAGGAACAGTCACGAGGAGCTGAAAAACGCTTTAAACGAAATGCATAACAAAATGGAAACCACCACAGCTCGGCTTGAAGAGGCAGAGGAGAGAATAGGTGAACTAGAAGATAAAGTTATGGAAAAAGAGGAAGCTGAGAAAAAGAGAGATAAAAAAATCCAGGAGTATGAGGGGAAAATTAGAGAATTAAGTGATACACTAAAAAGAAATAATATACGCATAATTGGTATCCCAGAGGAGGAAGAGAGAGGGAAAGGTGCTGAAGGGGTACTTGAAGAAATCATAGCTGAGAACTTCCCTGAACTGGGGAAGGAAAAAGGCATTGAAATCCAAGAGGCACAGAGAACTCCCTTCAGACGTAACTTGAATCGATCTTCTGCACGACATATCATAGTGAAACTGGCAAAATACAAGGATAAAGAGAAAATTCTGAAAGCAGCAAGGGGTAAACGTGCCCTCACATATAAAGGGAGACCTATAAGACTCGTGACTGATCTCTCTTTTGAAACTTGGCAGGCCAGAAAGAATTGGCAAGAGATTTTTAGGGTGCTAGATAGAAAAAATATGCAGCCAAGAATCCTTTATCCAGCAAGTCTGTCATTTAGAATAGAAGGAGAGATAAAGGTCTTCCCAAACAAACAAAAACTGAAGGAATTTGTCACCACTAAACCAGCCCTACAAGAGATCCTAAGGGGGACCCTGTGAGACAAAGTCCCAGAGACATCACTATAAGCATAAAACATACAGACATCACAATGACTCTAAACCCGTATCTTTCTATAATAACACTGAATGTAAATGGATTAAATGCGCCAACCAAAAGACATAGGGTATCAGAATGGATAAAAAAACAAGACCCATCTATTTGCTGTCTACAAGAGACTCATTTTAGACCTGAGGACACCTTTAGATTGAGAGTGAGGGGATGGAGAACTATTTATCATGCGACTGGAAGCCAAAAGAAAGCTGGAGTAGCCATACTTATATCAGACAAACTAGACTTTAAATTAAAGGCTGTAACAAGAGATGAAGAAGGACATTATATAATAGTTACAGGGTCTATCCATCAGGAAGAGCTAACAATTATCAATGTCTATGCACCGAATACCGGAGCCCCCAAATATATAAAACAATTACTCATAAACATAAGCAACCTTATTGATAAGAATGTGGTAATTGCAGGGGACTTTAATACACCACTTACAGAAATGGATAGATCAACTAGACACACGGTCAATAAAGAAACAAGGGCCCTGAATGAGACATTGGATGAGATGGACTTGACAGATATATTTAGAACTCTGCATCCCAAAGCAACAGAATATACTTTCTTCTCGAGTGCACATGGAACATTCTCCAAGATAGATCATATACTGGGTCACAAAACAGCCCTTCATAAGTTTACAAGAATTGAAATTATACCATGCTTACTTTCAGACCACAATGCCATGAAGCTTGAAATCAACCACAGGAAAAAGTCTGGAAAACCTCCAAAAGCATGGAGGTTAAAGAACACCCTACTAACGAATGAGTGGGTCAACCAGGCAATTAGAGAAGAAATTAAAAAATATATGGAAACAAACGAAAATGAAAATACAACAATCCAAACGCTTTGGGACGCAGCAAAGGCAGTCCTGAGAGGAAAATACATTGCAATCCAGGCCTATCTCAAGAAACAAGAAAAATCCCAAATACAAAATCTAACAGCACACCTAAAGGAACTAGAAGCAGAACAGCAAAGGCAGCCTAAGCCCAGCAGAAGAAGAGAAATAATAAAGATCAGAGCAGAAATAAACAATATAGAAACTAAAAAAACTGTAGAGCAGATCAACGAAACCAAGAGTTGGTTTTTTGAAAAAATAAACAAAATTGACAAACCTCTAGCCAGGCTTCTCAAAAAGAAAAGGGAGATGACCCAAATAGATAAAATCATGAATGAAAATGGAACTATTACAACCAATCCCTCAGAAATACAAACAATTATCAGGGAATACTATGAAAACTTATATGCCAACAAATTGGACAACCTGGAAGAAATGGACGAATTCCTGAACACCCACACGCTTCCAAAACTCAATCAGGAGGAAATAGAAAGCTTGAACAGACCCATAACCAGCGAAGAAATTGAATCGGTTATCAAAAATCTCCCAACAAATAAGAGTCCAGGACCAGATGGCTTCCCAGGGGAGTTCTACCAGACGTTTAAAGCAGAGATAATACCTATCCTTCTCAAGCTATTCCAAGAAATAGAAAGGGAAGGAAAACTTCCAGACTCATTCTATGAAGCCAGTATTACTTTGATTCCTAAACCAGACAGAGACCCAGAAAAAAAAGAGAACTACAGGCCAATATCCCTGATGAATATGGATGCAAAAATTCTCAATAAGATACTAGCAAATCGAATTCAACGGCATATAAAAAGAATTATTCACCATGATCAAGTGGGATTCATTCCTGGGATGCAGGGCTGGTTCAACATTCGCAAATCAATCAACGTGATACATCACATTAACAAAAAAAGAGAGAAGAACCATATGATCCTGTCAATCGATGCAGAAAAGGCCTTCGACAAAATCCAGCACCCTTTCTTAATAAAAACCCTTGAGAAAGTCGGGATAGAAGGAACATACTTAAAGATCATAAAAGCCATTTATGAAAAGCCCACAGCTAACATCATCCTCAACGGGGAAAAACTGAAAGCTTTTTCCCTGAGATCAGGAACACGACAAGGATGCCCACTCTCACCGCTGCTGTTTAACATAGTGCTGGAAGTTCTAGCATCAGCAATCAGACAACAAAAGGAAATCAAAGGCATCAAAATTGGCAAAGATGAAGTCAAGCTTTCGCTTTTTGCAGATGACATGATATTATACATGGAAAATCCGATAGACTCCACCAAAAGTCTGCTAGAACTGATACAGGAATTCAGCAAAGTTGCAGGATACAAAATCAATGTACAGAAATCAGTTGCATTCTTATACACTAACAATGAAGCAACAGAAAGACAAATAAAGAAACTGATCCCATTCACAATTGCACCAAGAAGCATAAAATACCTAGGAATAAATCTAACCAAAGATGTAAAAGATCTGTATGCTGAAAACTATAGAAAGCTTCTGAAGGAAATTGAAGAAGATTTAAAGAAATGGAAAGACATTCCCTGCTCATGGATTGGAAAAATAAATATTGTCAAAATGTCAATACTACCCAAAGCTATCTACACATTCAATGCAATCCCAATCAAAATTGCACCAGCATTCTTCTCGAAACTAGAACAAGCAATCCTAAAATTCATATGGAACCACAAAAGGCCCCGAATAGCCAAAGGAATTTTGAAGAAGAAGACCAAAGCAGGAGGCATCACAATCCCAGACTTTAGCCTCTACTACAAAGCTGTCATCATCAAGACAGCATGGTATTGGCACCAAAACAGACACATAGACCAATGGAATAGAATAGAAACCCCAGAACTAGAACCACAAACGTATGGCCAACTCATCTTTGACAAAGCAGGAAAGAACATCCAATGGAAAAAAGACAGCCTCTTTAACAAATGGTGCTGGGAGAACTGGACAGCAACATGCAGAAGGTTGAAACTAGACCACTTTCTCACACCATTCACAAAAATAAACTCAAAATGGATAAAGGACCTAAATGTGAGACAGGAAACCATCAAAACCTTAGAGGAGAAAGCAGGAAAAGACCTCTCTGACCTCAGCCGTAGCAATCTCTTACTCGACACATCCCCAAAGGCAAGGGAATTAAAAGCAATAGTAAATTACTGGGACCTTATGAAGATAAAAAGCTTCTGCACAGCAAAGGAAACAACCAACAAAACTAAAAGACAACCAACGGAATGGGAAAAGATATTTGCAAATGACATATCGGACAAAGGGCTAGTATCCAAAATCTATAAAGAGCTCACCAAACTCCACACCCGAAAAACAAATAACCCAGTGAAGAAATGGGCAGAAAACATGAATAGACACTTCTCTAAAGAAGACATCCGGATGGCCAACAGACACATGAAAAGATGTTCAGCGTCGCTCCTTATCAGGGAAATACAAATCAAAACCACACTCAGGTATCACCTCACGCCAGTCAGAGTGGCCAAAATGAACAAATCAGGAGACTATAGATGCTGGAGAGGATGTGGAGAAACGGGAACCCTCTTGCACTGTTGGTGGGAATGCAAATTGGTGCAGCCGCTCTGGAAAGCAGTGTGGAGGTTCCTCAGAAAATTAAAAATAGACCTACCCTATGACCCAGCAATAGCACTGCTAGGAATTTATCCAAGGGATACAGGAGCACTGATGCATAGGGCCACTTGTACCCCAATGTTCATAGCAGCACTCTCAACAATAGCCAAATTATGGAAAGAGCCTAAATGTCCATCAACTGATGAATGGATAAAGAAATTGTGGTTTATATACACAATGGAATATTACATGGCAATGAGAAAAAATGAAATATGGCCTTTTGTAGCAACGTGGATGGAACTGGAGAGTGTGATGCTAAGTGAAATAAGCCATACAGAGAAAGACAGATACCATATGGTCTCACTCTTATGTGGATCCTGAGAAACTTAACAGGAACCCATGGGGGAGGGGAAGGAAAAAAAAAAAAAAAAGAGGTTAGAAAGGGAGAGAGCCAAAGCATAAGAGACTGTTAAAAACTGAGAACAAACTGAGGGTTGATGGGGGGTGGGAGGGAGGAGAGGGTGGGTGATGGGTATTGAGGAGGGCACCTTTTGGGATGAGCACTGGGTGTTGTATGGAAACCAATTTGTCAATAAATTTCAGAAAAAAAAAAAAAAAAAAAAAAAAAAAAAAATAAAATAAAATAATTATCTACAAAAAAAAAAAAAAAAAAAAAAAATAAATAAACTCTTTTTATTTTTCTTTTCTTTTCTTCCTCTCTGACTTCTAAGAACTTCACTCTATCTGTGGTGTTCTAAGTCTCTCTATGATCTTATTTATTCTGTGTGAGATATTTAAATCCAGTGGGTTTCCTGAATCTGTTTTGGTGTCTTTGTCATACACATTTACTTTGAATATTGTCTCTCATATGTTTTATTTATTCTTTATTGAATATATTTTAGACATGTTTATCCCAATATCAATGTCTTCTCCCTTCTTCTTAATATTTCCATCTCTTTATCTTTCTGTGCTAAAGTTTTGCAACTTCTTCCTTTATAATTTCTCAAGTTCTCTAACTCTTTCCTTACTTGTGTTATTTTAATGTTTAACCCATCCATACCATTTTTCATTTTAATTTTTATATTTTATTTCTGACTTATATTTTCCTCTTTAAAATACTGAATTTATAACTGCAATATTTGAATACTGTATGCTTTGTTTCAGTTGTCAACTGTTTGGGGCAGCTCTCTTATGAAGCCCAGGTTCCTCAAGTATTTTGTAATTCTCACCTCTGATTTGGTTTTCTTGTACTTTATATTAATATTTTCAATTTGGTATTGAGAATGCGTTCCTCCAGAGATAATATGCTTTTGGTGGCCAGGCTTCTGGGAGCACAAAATCTCAGAACCACTTAAAAAAGTATTTTAGATTACAGCTTTTGTTTTTTGTTTTACTGGTGTTATCATTTTGTTTGGACCAAACAAGGCACAAATCTAGAGTAAGATCCAGAATTTTCTTTCAAATACTCAAGGCAGAGTTTCCCTTGTCTATCTAGTAGCAAGTTTGAAAGGCAAGTTTTCTTCACTTTCCATTATGTTTAGCTCCCTCTTACATTGTAATTGTTTCCATCTGGGGTCTCAGCTATATTTCAGTGTCTCCAATTCAATTTTCTACTTGGGAAGGTGCTAGGATTAGTTCCCTGATCCCATCCATCTTATGTCTATCAATATAAACTTCCATCATCACCAGAGTTAAGGAGAGGTCTACAGATTCAAATTGGCTTGACTATTGTCTTCTACCTTTTTGGATTTCAACATTCATACTGTCTTTGCCTTCTTAAGATTCTTTATTTCTTCACCAAGTAATTTATAATTTTTTCCAAATGTAGCTTAAATGTTTTTAGCATTTTATTGTTTATGTTACTGTGATTTTTGTTTTCAGGGGATTCTTATTCCGGGAATCAAGAACTGAAGAAACAGCTCTCAATCTTTTCTTAATCTCTATCAGGATTTTATGCACACAAATCCACAGAAAGCATCCTTTTCACCTGCACCAAAGAATCCCATGCTATCAAATCCAAAGGCTATTCAATACTCATCAATATATGACACTGTTACACCGCATTCTTTTTTCATTGGTTTCCAGGTATCACACTTCCCTGATTCTCTTTCCACACATATTGCTCCTTCTCACTTATCTCTTTCGTGTTCCCTCCTTGATTCTTTAGAGTATATATCACAAATTAAAGTTATAATAGCCATTTTCTCATTTATTATAGCTGCATTACATTACACTGTTAACCATCTTGTTCATTGCTGTTTCTAGAATTAAAATAATGACTGGCATATAAAAAATGATATATCACTGTGAAAGGCAACTTGGCTAGTGTTTAAGGACAGTGTGGACTCTAGGGCCAGACTCACTGGGCTCAAATCCTCATCCTGCTGTGTACTATGAGCAAGTTATTCAATTTTCCAAAACCTTACTGTAGAATTTTACTAACTATTAAATGGAGATAATAATAGCAGCAATCTTAGGATTAAATTAAGTCAGTAAAGGTAAAAGTACACAGAGAAGTTCTTAGTATAAAGTTAACAGTCAATAACTAGCAACATTGCTATTATAGTAGTAGGCAGCAAATAAGTGTTGAATTATTTATGAAATAAACAAATAAATAATTTAGTAATTAGTTGTATTTTTTAAATGTTTATTTATTTATTTATTTTTGAGAGAGAGAGAGAGAGCGTGCAAGCAGGGTAAGGGCAGAGACAGAGGGAGATAGAGAATCCCAAACAGGCTCCGCACCAATAGTGCGGGGCCCGACATGGGGCTCAGACTCATGAACTGTGAGACCATGACCTGAGCCAAAATCAAGACTCGGACATTTAACCAACTGAGCTACCCAAGTGCCCCAGGAATTAGGTGTTGTAAGATAGAATAGTTGGTATTAGGTCTATTTTCTTTTCCTCTATGAGAATACACTCTGTAAAAACAGGATATACCATTAAAAGAATTAACTATGGATCTGCTTACTCCAGGATCATAAGCTGGAATTTTTATAAATACTTTAAATAAAAGAAAAATGTTAGAACACACTTTTATCACTGATTCTATGCTATATTTGATCAGTTAGGTTAGGTTTTGATACTATATGTCAAAGAGCAATTGTCAGATAATCAGAAATAACTGGGGTCAATAGCATAATATATTTTTATTCAAAAAATGAGAAAAAAGTATCAATAAATGGCATTTTTTCTATTTCAACAATAATTATAAATAATTTTAAATTTAACTTGTTCACTTTCTTAGTCAATTTATAGTAAGTTTTGCTATAGTAACAAACAAATCCATATTATCAGTAGATTTAAAATAATAAAGGATTATTTCTCAATCATGCCACATATTCATTGTAGGATGGCTACAACACAGCTTCTTTTATCTTTATTTCAGGACTCAGGTAGTCTGAAATAAAGGAGTAGACATGTCTAGAGGATTGCGAGTTTGATGACAGAAGGAAAAGACACTATGTCAGAATCATATAATGGTGTTTAAGGTACATACTTAAAAGTGGTACAAAGCCCCTTGACTCACATGCCATTGGCCCAAGGAAATCATATATCAAGTGTGGTGTCAATGTAACAGAAATCCATAATTCTCTCATAAAAAGAAACAACACACATCACATGTCAAAATATGATAGTGAAAGTATCAGGATGTATAATCCCAACATAAGAAGGGTGAAATTATGTTTAAAGGTCTCCCATATCAACTTTAAATAAGGGATGCGTGTGTGTGTGTGTGTGTGTGTGTGTGTGTGTGTGTGTAACTGTGATTTGAGTATCTATTATAAATAATGTTTTATGTTTTTATTTTAGAGAAAGAGAGACACAGGGAGGGAGCAGGAGCATAGAGAGAGAGTCCTAAGTAGGCTCCATGCCTAGTGCACAGCCCCGACTTGATTCCACAACTCTGGGATCATGATCTGAGCTGAATTCAAGAGTCAGATGCTCAACCACTTGAGCCACCCAGGTACCTGAGTACTTGTTTCAAATTATATATGAAAAGTCATTTCCAATGATCATAAAGAAGAGTAGCCTTCATTAGTTAATTCATCAATTTAGTTAATCTTAATAATAATGCATATTATTACATGAATTATTTGGCTACAGTGATTACCATTAATTGTGAAACTGGCAAAAATGCATAATTTGTGTATGCCACAATATGTCATTTATTGGAAATAGAATTTAGGGCTCATTGGATCATTGTATTTAGACATTCAGTAAGACTCACCTTCTTCCAAAGTGTTCTTATATAAGCCATATACATTTTTCTCTTAGTGCTTAATTAAGAGATTCATGCATAATTAGCTATATGAAGAACTCGGGAACAAGAAAGATTGACTCAGCCTCCTTTATATTTCCATGCAAGATATCCGGAGACAAAGATGCAATAATTTTTGTAATTTCATGGAAATTTTCAGGGGAAAATACCAATTTCATGGCTACATCTAGAGAAATGTGATGATTTCATGCAGATTTAATTCTCTGTCCCTAAACCATCCACAAACACAGCTCACAAAAATGTAAAAACAGACAGCTTCCTGTAAAATTCTCAGTATTCTAATTATGAAAATGAATGAACAAGTGAAATAGAGCATTTTGAAAGTTAGAGGAGTTGATTCTAGAAAAATTAAAGGAATGGTTATATATTCTCTTGAAGGAAACTCTTCAAAAATATGAATTTAGATTAAAAAACTAATTCAAATCAAATACAACTGCCCATTGGCAAATTCTTAATATAATTTTGACGCAAAATTGCCAATTTTCCTATAAGTAACACAAATTGTCATCTGACAACTCAGTTTGCAAAATCTAGCAAATATGTGTTATTGATGTAATCCAAAAAGAAATATTCAATTATTTTTTTAAATATGTCTTTAAAATATCATACCACGACATGATGACAACTCCTGGATCTGTGGACAAATAGATATTGTTCTGTATAATCTTTGTTAATATATCAGGATATAACCAGCCAGGCCTTTGATTTTAGTCTTTGCCCCACGTAAAAATGATATACCCTTCACTAAATCTATTCAAGATGCAGAGTTCTTATAATTGCTGATGGCTAATAAAACAAACACACAAAGAAATAATACAACAAAAACTTCCAGGGTCACTATACATAATCTTCCTGCCTGAAGATTTTCTTCCAGACTCTAATTTAAGCCACCTCCAGAACCTACTGTCTTTTGATTCTATGTAAGTTCATTAGAAAACTTCATAAGAGTCTCCCCATTTGGGGAGGAGAAGGAAATAAAAGAAGTTAAAGGAAAACTATAAATATACAAGAGAAGACAGCTACTAGTATTCTTAGAGTTTCCCAACCTGGCCACAGCAACTCAGCCTTCCTTGATCACCTTCCTGTCTTACACATAATGTAGTTATTTACATATCTTTAGTAAATATTAAATTATGAAACAACTGTGTCTATAAATATACTATGTAATGAGACTGGTGTCCTGACGATGGTGAACCTGATCAGAAGTAATACCAAGAAAAAAAGTGTCAAAAAACACTTAAGTAACTCTTTTAAAGTTAACTAAGATTGTGAAAAAGTTAACGTGACTATTTTAAAATCTGCTAAAATTATGAAAAATCTGTTTTTTTTTTTTCAGAAACATAACTCACTCTGAACATAGGGACAATCTGCACATAATTATGTTTGCTGCTTGACTGTGTTCATATGAGTGAAGTTGTATGTTTATGTCTATACATCCATACAAACTCACGAGTTATGTCAAAACCCATAACTCAACCACTTTCAGACTTCTGTGATAACACAGAAGCATACTAATGAAAATTCTTAGTGATAAAGACTACACTGGTTTTCTTTAGTAGTGGTAATGTGAAGTGAATTATAGCAATTACTCTCCGTGAAATCTCTCCTACCCTTCCCCTTTTTTTATGTTGGCAAGGCACATTATTTTTTCACTACCACCCCAGTTAGGATTTAAAGAAATACATTATTAAGGATATACTCTTGATTATCAAAGACAATGGCTCCAGAACATAGCAAGCAAGGAATAGAGTGGCACAAATAGAGTCTGAGAAATTAGGCAGGCAGTCAGGGCCAGATCACGCACAGACCTTTGGCTGGAGAATGGAGGTTGAATTGTATTCTAGGAGCAATGGAAAGTTTATTATATTGTTTTTATAAACACGTGAGGACTTTGTCTGACTGACATTTTCAATATGTCTATCTGGTGTATGTGCAAAATGGTGTGGAAGTGGGCCTGAGTCGAAACAGGAAAACAAATGAGGCAACGATTGCAATGGGCAGAGGGCCTTGACTATCAGGCTAGGAAGCTTGGAGTGATGAGATAATAAACATTTGCTAGCAGTAGAGGAATAGGACCAATTCTATATTTTCTAGGGAGAACTCTGAGGAAGTATATGTTGGAAGGCTATTGTAACAGGCAAATGTGTGTATATGTGGGTGTGTAGAAACAATATGGCCTAAAATAGAGAAATGGCAGTAGGAATGAAAAATAGAACACCTACATGAGAGAAGATAGAAAAATGTGCCCATTTGGTAACTTTGAAATGGAGGTTAGAACAAGGGACTAAATAAAGCCATTACCAATATTTCATACTAGCTAATTGAAAGAAGTAACAATTTGAGAAACATGAGATGTTGAACAGAATTTGGGAGAGCAAGTCCCCTAAATTTCAAAGACATTATAATTAGAAAGAATATAAAGATATAAGACAAACTTGAAAATTATGTTTAGGAAAGAGGTCTAGATTTAAGAGCCATTAAAATATTCAAAGTCATAAGAATAGACAAATTCACTCAGAGCAAGTGTAAAGATAAAACAAGAAAGATGTTGACAGAACATTGAAAATTACTTATATTTAAGTAATGGGTCAAGGCTGAAAGCATGCACCAGTTCCCTGTGAATAGCCTGTGATACCATCTTGTGTAATCAAGTGGATAATGCATCATTTGATTCAGCGCTGATTAATGTCCCAAGATTCAAAAGCAAATGGAGGACATTTAGTCCTTTCAATATCTTAATAAAATCTGATAATCAATATATTCTTAATCATTTCTAAATGTATCTTTCTCTAGTGGCCTCGTCAATAATAGAGATTGGACTTTTCCATCTTGGCAAATGTTTCCAAGGACATCAGATGGCATCCATTGCTGGTACCAACTTTTTAAAAAGTGCAACAGTATGAATACAATGTTGGTAAAACACTGACACTATCAATGGGGAAATAGCTATTATGAAATTGTAACTGATCATCACTACTGAACACAAAAGACATTAGTCAGTTCAGTGAAAGTATTTCCTGTGCTCTAAGTTATTGCCATGCCCATTATTTATTTTCTGTACACTGCCATGACAATGACAAATCAGAAAATGGATAGGGATTTTAATTTTCTGAGGCTGCCACTGTGATCTTGTAAATGGATATGAGTTAAAAAAAAACTCTCAGGTATTAGGTAGGTGAGAAGGAAAACTTGAAGCCATGAGAAATGGAACTATGAAACAAATTATTACAGTGCTTCTGAGGTAAAATTTAGACTTTCTGATTCTGGGTAAAGGGTCGTTATATCCCAAGTGTTAAAGGTGATTTTAAGTGCAAGAAAACACTTGCACTAACTATGATGATACTAACCATGAACTATTTTAAAGAAAAATTTAGTATAATGCAACCCTCATGAAGGCAGTGACTTGTTGCTATTTTGCTCGCCATTGTGCACAGCACTGAATAGATTTTGTAATATTTATTAAATCAACATATGAATGAATAAATATATGAATGCATGTAATGCAATAATTTAGCCATAACAGTATTGCAACTCATGCTAAGAAAGATGTTCCTGTCAAAAAAAGAAAAGGAGGAGACAGAGAACCCAAGAAATTCTAATTCCAGCTGAAGTGATTAATTTACCTTCTTTTATATATTCATATCAATGTCTCCAAACCTGAAGTTATGTTTCACATTTTTATGACTTTCTAGGGAAAAATGATCTGACTTGTTTATTTCTCAAATTAATTTTACCCTTAAAATAAAATACAATTTACAACTCTAACATCTCTTTAAATGTATTGGGTATAATATGTTGTTGATAACAGACATACTTGATTAGACTGTCTAGTTAACTGATAGGGCTGGCTAATGTGATCAGTGCATATAGTCGAAATAGTCAATTATGTAACTGAGGAAGACAAAATGAAGGCTAATATTTCAGAGTTCTGTTGCAAAGTGAAATAAATGAATAGTTATCCTGGTGTTTGGATTCTGTTTGAAATGTTACATGTGGCATTTTCCAACAAAAGATGCAATTAATGTCATGGCTGGCACTGTCATATTGCATCGGAAACACTTTACTGGATGTCTGTCAAAATCAAAGCAGCTGTCACAATTTAACATAAAAAAACTATTTTAAAGAATTTCCTGTATACTGCTGTTAAGTCAACCCCGTAATTATACAGATAACAGCCAGAAATTCGAACGAGAAAATTAATATATTTTTTCCCCAAAAAATAGTTTTGCTTTATCCTTTCTTGAGTTTTTTTTTTTTTTGAAGATGTGACTTTGAAAAAGGAGCAACTCACAAAGTGGGTAATACTATTATGACATTAACTTGCCATTCTATGGAGCAAAAGGCATCCCCCCCCCCAACTAAATGCCATCTCAGATGCCTGCCATAAAAAAAATGTAGCATTTTATTCCTTATAACTTTTCTATCCTTAGGATAATATGTTACTTCTTTCAGTCTCAAGATTATTAGGTTTCTACAAAGACATTCATTTCAGTGATTGGGAAGAGGAAGCATAGATAACTCACAAAGCAAGCAAGTGACCTTGCAAATAAAGACAAACTTCAGGGACCAGAGATTATATATGTTGTATATTTGTGAAATACAAGTACTATTATCTTTGTTCTTTCACTATTCCGCAAATAAAAAGACTGTGAACATGAAATGTAAAAGAAAATACATTTATGGATCTCCTTAAAGCTTTCGATTGGAATAACAATTCCTGGAGCATAGTTAGTGTTTTGCGTGTCCCTGTCTGTGAACTAGTTTAAAGATAAACTATAAATAGACCTGGGCCAGAACTTTTGGTGTGACCTTGAGAAGATCATTTCACCTTCCTAATTCCACATTCTTTGCTTTCAAAATTGTTTCCCCCATCTTCTTTAATTTAAGCTTTAGAAAAACAAAATATTATACAGATATTAGTAATATACTGGTCCCAAGACATATTGTAAAAACTGATTTTAAGGTCAAATTAGTAAGGGATCCATCTCTATATTATGCTCTTCTCAGATATTAAAATGGCTTTCATTTGAAGTTTCTGTCAAAGAATAATTTTTTTAATTTGATGAGAGCAAGGCCATGAATTTCACTTTATTGTTAAGTAATAAATCATCTCGGTATCTGTGAGAGTAGCTTTCCTTGAAGAATGAATTGAGACTGAGTAGCCCAATTATCTAGGAAAGGAGTTCAGCAGACCTTTGTGTTCTCAGAATTTAAAAGATAAATTATCAACTTTTGGGGTAAACTCCAAGGAGGATTGAGTTCAATGAATAGGATAGAAAGTGTTTCTGAGAATGTTAGGTAGCAGATGCCAAAGTCAGTTGTAACACTTTCAGGTTCAGCTTGTCCCAAGGTAAGTGTTCTTGTATATTAACTGAAAGAGCTAATGTCTGGGCCTTTAACTTCAATATCTCTAGCACAGAGCTCCAATGACTACATTGGCGTTATAAAGGGAACCCATCCTCTCTTGAAGACTACTACAGACTGCAAGAATCTGAACTTGCAAAGAATCATTACAGCAGGGCACAGGCTTTATCTGTCAGGCCAGTCTAAATGTAATTTTGTTTGGCAGCCAGATGAAATAACAGTAATAAACTAATCACATGCCAATTGGCTTGGAAGAGCCCAAATGACTCCATTTAAACAATCTAAATTATTTGTATTCTTTGACAATACGAAAGATATATGCATGTTTAATGGGGCAAATTTGTTAATGTCCTATTAATAAGACAAGTGAGAATGTAGGTAACTGATTGGAAAAATAAGAGAATTGTCATCAATTTTGTGTCCTGTGTTTTTGTCCAAGTACAAAGGCACATTATGGCACATGGAGTGGGATGGGGAGTTAAACACTATACTTCATTTGGAATCCTCTGTCATTAAAAAAAGGTCACTGGTGTGAATGTGAAAAGATAGAACCCCTTCTGAAAAATAGTTTGACAGAGTTTTCAAAAAAGTAAGTATGCAACTACCATATGTTGGGCATTTATCCTAGAGGAAAGAATAGTAAATTTCACACACACACACACACACACACACACACACACATGGAGAGAGAGAACAAAAATGTTTACAACAGCTTGTTTGTAGTAGTTTATCTCTGGAATCAGCCCAGATATCCTTCAGCACATGAAGGATTAAACGAACTATGGTATATCTATGCCAGAGAATACTACTCAGCAATAAAAAAGAACAAATTGTTGACGCACATAACAAACTGGATAAATCAGAAAGTCATGAGTGCGAAAAGCCAATTCCTAAAAGTTTCATATCGTTATGTTACAGACTAAATGTTGGTGTCCCTCGAAAATTTATGCATTAATGCCCTAACTCCCAATGTGATGCAGTTTGTAGTTGGGTCATTTAGAAGGTGTTAGGGTTCGATGAGGTCATGAGGATGGGACTTCACTATGGGAATAGTGTCCCTTAAGAAGAGACACCAGAGAGACATCAGAGCTCTCACAAGGAACTGCATTGGCCAATGCTTTTATCTTGGACTTCTCAGACTTCAGAACCACGAGAAAATAAATTTCTGTCATGTAAGCCATCCAACCTTTTGTATTTTGTTATGATAGCATGAGCAGACTAAGACATGACTTGATTCCACATACATGCATTCTTGAAATGACAAAATTATGAAAATGGAGAACTGATTAGTCGTTGGCAGGGGACAAGGAATGGGAGGAAGCAGGATAAAGTAGTTGTGGCTAGAAAAATGACAACGTGAAGAATGGTTGTGGTATGCAAAATATTTTGTTATCTTCACTGTATCAACATCAATATTCTGGTTACTGTATTATCATTTTGCAAAAGGCGGATACTGGAGCAAACAGAGTAGAGGGTACATGTATTGTGTCTTATGAGACATTGTGTCACATGTCTCATTCACATGTGAATGAGAGAGAGAGAGAGAGAGAGAGAGAGAGAGAGAGAGAATAATAGGTTCTAGTATTCTCAACACAAATAAAGATATGTAGATGAATCAAGACAAAATCTCCTATTGCATAGTAATTACAGAAGACAGACTGTTCCATATTATACTTACTGAAGAGAGTAGGATTTAGAAGGGATCTGGTTTATAGAAAATCCCCTCAAGCAAATAATATTCTTTACTTCCAAGATGGATTTCTTTTTAGAATAATAACCCACAAAATATGTAAAATGGAGACCTGCCCTCACAAACTTCAAGGGATTTTATTATCATAGTGATTTTCCCTTTGCTAAAGTATCACATATAAAAACACTTGTTTCATGGTTGTATTAGCCAAAGTAGCAATGAGAAAAAGTTCCTATATCATAGACAATTTTTTGTCATAGATAAAAATCTGCAACATATTATTAGCTACTATGATAAACAAACAGGACTTGATTCTATACTTCAGATTTGAAAGTAAACACCAACCTTCCTCTAACAAAATAAATAACAAACAAACAAACAAACAAATAATCAGACTGAAAATTATATGGTTTCCATTGCAGGTATTATCACTTGTCAAAAGGTAGAAAGGGAAAGAAGTAACTGAACTCTTCATTGTTCTGTTTACTATTTTATCCTTTTACTAAGTAAATTTCCATTAAATCTGGGTGTTATGGGCTGATTTCACAGCAGGAACACCCAGAAACCGACTTTAGAAAGGAAAGAATTGTCTTTTTAAAGTGTAAAGGAATCCATGCATTTATTGATTTTCTTGTCTTTCCCTTCAAATCCTTTGAAATATGATCAAAAAAGTGTCTCCATTTTATATACCACAATTTCCTTTTAATAGCTTTTTCTCCACAACAGAGTCAGAGCTCTGCCTTCCTAACTAAAGAGGAAAAAGCTGTCTCAGAGGAAAAAATAACAACTGAGCTAAGCCAACCCTAAACCACCATTAAACGTGTGAACATTTGAAAGGTCAGGAAAAGGCTATCTGGTGGCTCAACTGTCTCTGCTGTAGCTACTCTGCCCAGCAGGGCCTCCCTGGGCCCAGATCTAGATGACATGGCTTATCTTTTTTTTACTCATCTCCTCGGCATCTCCCACCTACCCCCATGTCCCTTCTTATTTTCTATTTTCCTACTTCACTTGTTTGCTTACAAGTCCTGATATACCCATGGCATTACATTACTTCCTAGTCCCAGCAGCCAGAAGGAATAATCCTCTGAGGATTCATGGAATGTTTAGGCCCTTAAAACATGTGTGTTTTAACTAGCTTTTGATATTTGACTCCCACTGAGAACACTCTTGCCAGAAGATGTCAACCAACCTACTGGGGAAACTTCCAGATATGGGAAATTTGCTCTCTCAAAAAAGCTTTTTTGAAATTATTTTAAGACAGCTCTGACAGGTAGAAATAGCTTTTTTTATGTTTAGGTGAAAATATGTGCCTAATGCTTCTAATTCTAGTCTTCGGGTCTATTCAAGATAAGCTAATCCCTCTCTTATTTGACAGGCTGCATAATACTTAAAGACAGTAAACATATCTACCCAAAATTTTCCCTTTATCATGTCTTGTCCCACTTCATTCTGAAATGGCTTTAAGTTATTTTAAGTTCTTTTTCCATCCTGATTTTTACCTGTTGGATAAGCAACCATTAGACTATAATCTTTTTAAAGAACCATATCTTTTGGTAAATACATTACAATGGTTAAGTATGGATTCAAGTCTTGGGTCTTGCACTTACTAACTTCATGACTTTTTTAAGTAGCCTATGCTTTCATTGCCTCAATTTCATCTGTGAAATATTGATAATGCTATACATCTCCTAAGGTGTGCATGAAATGTGCTCATACATGCAAAGAATTTAAACAATGGCTAACAAATAATGCTCACTAAAGTTAGCTACCATAATCACTATTTCTGATTAATTCTTAGAAGAGTTAGGTAAGACCAGACAATCACCACACTCATTCTCCAATAATCTTGAATGCCATCTAAGCTCTGGTTTGACTTGATACTTAGACAACAGAGTAACACACAAAATCTATAAGAATTCATCAAAGTGAACTAAGGGTAAGCACGTAGGCCTTGTTGAAGACATTAGTCTTAAAGCAGATGTTAAAGAACTAATAGAATTAAGTTTGGACAGAGTAATCCCAGTATTTTTTCAAGTTGAGAGAAACAAACACAGGGTGTATGCTCCTAGGCCCAGCAACTAGCAGGCCTAATTGAAACAGAAAAGGCAAAAAGGCGAATAGTTGAATAGGGGACGATAATTTTTAAAAGGTGCATTGAGACCAACCTAATTATGGACCACTCTGAACTCTGTTACAGTGACAGTTCCAGGTAGAGCATGGTTTATGGTCACTCAGTTTCAGACACAGCTGGAGGCTGGGGAAATTGGATATTGGACTAATATTAATGTCTAACACACTGTGTCTGGAGTTTTCAGTTTTTACTCCAGGAAACAATCCTTTCTGTGTAAGGTAGTTCAACTTGGATTTTCTGGTACTTATAACTGAAAAAGGATGAGGGACCATATATCAGAGTTAACCAAAAACATGGGTTTGACACCAAATGGAACTGAATTCAAGTCCTAGGTCTCTCACTTAAGAGATAAACCATTTAACCTCTCTAGTGCCTTCATCTAAAAAAATAAATGGAGAGTGAATTTGATAGGATCATTATTGGTTCCAAATAGAAGATATGGAGTGATATTTTTCTGGAAAGGAGATGAAAATACCCAAATTGTCAGATGTAGAGAAGGAAATATAGAAAATTACCCTTTTTTGGGTCACATTTACTTTGACAAATAGCTTGTAACTAACTCTGACATTCTTTCCAATCAGAGCTATAGAAATGACTATGTATTGGATCTATTTTGCTATCTATCCCTAAGTCTCCTGAAACACATTTTCATCTCTGGTGGGACTGCTTTCATTGAAAGAGATCCTTGTCCTTTGATCTATAGTGGATCTCTTTTAAAATATATTCTCCTATTCAGTTTCATCTCTTCAGCAAATATTATGTGATCATGAGCATGGTGCTATTTCAGGTTCTATTCAATGTGATTGACAGGAGCATGGACACTATCCTTTTGACAGTTTTGCTTAGGGAAACCTTAAGTGAACACTCATTCACTTCTGGCTTAATGGTTGAGGAAACACTCCCCAGAGCTTGGCAATAGCAAACGTAGTGTAAGTTACTAAATCCCCACCTGAATATCGGTCCTGACTCTTCCTCCGTTACCTACCCATGCCCTCTTAAAGAGGTTTAGGTTGAATTACAGAGTAAGCAGAACTCTGGCACAGAGAAGAATTGCTCTTAGCAGCAAGGAGAGATGAGAAGAGTTCCACCACAAACTGACTTCTCACTTCTGCACTGGAGAGAGCTACAGGACATTCACAAATGACTAAAATGGGAAACAAAACAAGAGCTTTCCATCATCACTCCCAGTTCCCAGCAGGGTCCTTGACAGCTTCACTGGGCACTGCAGAAGATCATAATGAAGAGGAGGAGAGAAGCTCTGTTGGTGAGATCATCATCCCACAAATCACTGTTATTTACAGATGAGGCAAACCTGTCCTTCATCACCCTGCTAGCTATTTCTCCCAGCTTCATTTCCTCAGACACAGTATTATTAGGATGACATCTTGGCACAGAAAATGCCAATTCTCTAGTGCTATAATGACATTTCTGGAAGTACTGTCTAAGAAAATGCTCTATGAAATCATGTTTCTGGAGGCCAGGTCAGTGACAACAGAACAAAAGAGGTAAACTCACAAAAATGATATTTTATTACACGAAAAGAAATCATCATAACTAAGAAACTGAAACTGAAGTTGATAACAATTTCTATTTCCTTGTCAGTGAACTAGAATAAGATGGGAAAGAAATCGTAGTATTGCATTTCATCCTCTACCCTATAAACAAAAAGAAATCTGGCTATAAATAAGCTGCAATTATGCAATATTTGAGGAATACAAAATAATGCAGTGATAACACATAACATAGATACATGAATATGGGTATCATGCCACAACATCGTAATTTTTAAAATGCAATTTTATTTCAAAAAAAGAAAAAAGAAATTAAACATTGAAGATAAAAATTGATAAAAATTAAAAGACAGTTCATGGATGTAAGTGTCACTAAAATTTCAATTCCCTTATTAAACATATCTTGAACTTGTAAAATATACATGTTCAAAAAGAAAATGTCTTTTTCTAAGACTCCAAGATGTCATCTAATTGTCTTTTTTTTTTAAGTAACATAAAGATAGGACTTTCATGACTGAAAAAAAGGCAATTTTATCTCCATATCTATATGCTTGTGTAGATATGTATATAATACTTTACCTAAATTTAGCAATGATCAATAAAATAATTTATTAAGCACTTGGCTATAAAATGTTAAGATAGTTACAAGTAAAATGAAGCAAGCAAACCTAGCCATCGTATTTTAGAAACTGATAATTTCAAGTACATTTACATAAAACAATGACTATAGTCAGTGCCTTTTATAAATGTATATATATATACATATATATATATCCTGAAATATACTCATTCCTACTCTTCCTGATATTTCATGATTCTTCTCCAATAATATAGGATTTAATGATTTAGATTTAATTTGATTAATGTTAAATTTTAATTTCTAATGAAATATTATCAATTTAAATAAATCATAATGCTTAACTATTAATGAGAATCTAAAAGTTAAGTAAATCATAAAATTTAAATATTAATGATGATTGAAAATGCATAATCTATTGAATTCCTTAATACAACGACTATACTTTCTCATAAAATAATACCAAAGTCCACAACGTACATGAAACTGTACCTTTGCCATGTTCTCATTTCCCTGTCAATAATGAAGAACTGGCAGTATCTCTGATTTTAAGCATTTTATTTGAGGGGAGAACTACAAAGACCTAATAGAACCTATCTATTTAACTACATTCTCAGACTATAATAAATACCAAATAAAACATCCTCCCTTTTTCATGATATTTTTCTGTGAGAGCAACAATGAGATATTCTGTGCTCACTCACACGAAGGGAAACAGGGACATTACTTAAAAGACACGCATTATGAAAATATTATTAATATTATACAAGAAGAAATGAAAAAAGCTGTATTTTGACAAATGACAATTTTTCTAAACTCAAAAGCAATAAAACTGTTCTTGTTGAACAAAACAGAAATTTGTAAAAATTAAAGTTGCCCATAATCTTTGACCACTCCTACATGGAGTTGATGTATCTACCATATTTTAACTAATCCTTTATGATGTATACCTATCATTTTTATTCCAGTTTTATATTCTTTTAGTTTGTCTTATTATTAGTAATGTCATAATCAACATTACTAATCACAAATTCTTTGTACACAACTGTTAGCCTCTAAACTTTGAATCCCTAGAATTGGAATTGCTAACTCAATGAGGCTTGCATGTTAAGAAATATTTAAAAAAAATCTTGATACATATAAACCAAGCATAAAACTTCAAAAATTTACATGGTCATAAGCAGTATATGAGAGTCTTTCTTTTTTAATTTACTAAAAATTTTTTCTCAAAAATTTTCTTTGACAAACTCGTCAATAAAAAACACAAAACTGTTTCATTTTTTACATTTATTTAACTATGAGTGAGCAGCATCTTATATGCTTAAGCAATTTTATGTCTTTTTCTGTGAATTGTGTTATGTTTTTGTCCAACTTTTATTTTTGTTTTAATCAAAACTATATTTAGAAAACTGAAAAAGATATTATAACAAATATATTAATATTGTTCCCCGTTAACAAAAAAAATTATGGTAGTATGTTAATATTTCCTTATTTTTAAGGAATAAAAACAACATCGGTAAGCTTGCAGTTTATCTTCTCCTTCAAATTTCTATCCACCATTTTTGCTTCCTTCACAAATTCACTGACACATATTTGACTACGTATTTTCTATATGTATATTTCTGCTTACATGGGTTTTGTTTCATTTTTAGTTATGCAAACATTGTCATAAAGTATTTATTATCCTATAACTTGGTGTATTATTTAATATTATATTTTTTTAATGATCAAGGTTGAGGATATAGATCTAATTCATAGATTTCAACCACTATATATTTCATCACATGAGTTCATCTCATTTTATTCATCCTCTTTCTTACCAATTGACATGTGTTGTTTTTTTACTTGCCTCTTTAAGAATAAATATTTTTAGGGGCGCCTGGGTGGCGCAGTCGGTTAAGCGTCCGACTTCAGCCAGGTCACGATCTCGCGGTCCGTGAGTTCGAGCCCCGAGTCGGGTTCTGGGCTGATGGCTCAGAACCTGGAGCCTGTTTCCGATTCTGTGTCTCCCTCTCTCTCTGCCCCTCCCCCGTTCATGCTCTGTCTCTCTCTGTCCCAAAAATAAATAAACGTTGAAAAAAAATTTAAAAAAAAAGAATAAATATTTTTATACATATTTTTCTGAATGGCATGCGAGAGATTCTCTAGTACAGTGCTTCTTAAATGTTAATGTTTACAGAAATCACTAGGGTATCTTCCTAAACTCTAGGTTCTGATTCAAGGTGATGGGTGAAGCCTGAGAAACTTCATTTCTAACAAATTTCCAGGTACTACAGGGGCTGATGGTCCAAGCACCTCACTGTGAGTTGCAAACCCTTGCATATAACTAGAAAAAGGTTTGCTAGATAAAGCATGTGTGCATTTTCAGTTTTACCAAATATTCCTCAAGTGCTCTCTAAAGATATTGAAGTAATTTTCAGTACTAGCAAATATCTAAGAAAACTTCTCCCTTCATTCTCACCAATACTTAGCATCGTGATACATCTTCCCTTAAGTGTGTGACACATTGGAACTAGGATTTTCTTTCAATTAATTGAAGTCTATTTTATAAATTTCAATTCATTTTACTTTTTGACCAGACCACAGTTTTGCTCTTTTATTTGACAAAATCAAACACTTCTAGAAATTAAGCAGCTTCTCTCCCAAGAAAACAAGAAATCACTGGTAATGCCTGATGCTTTAACAATAGTTCTATTCAAATTAGTCACTGGAGAACTTATTATGATTTCACCTGTTCCAGAAGATGAGCCAGTTTTTCCTGCCTTGAGTTGCATTATTTAGTGAGTGGTATCAACAGAAGTAGAGGTAAAAAAGCACATGACTCTGTTGAGATGAGTCACCTGGTTGATGGTGATTATCAGCTGCCACTGCCCTTAGGACACATTGCAGTTTCAAAGATGTTTAAATGCAAAACAAAAGTGGGGTTGCCTGGATGGCTCAGTCAGTTAAGCGACCAATCTTGATTTCAAGTCAGGTCATGATCTCATGGTTCCTGGGTTCAAGCCCCTCATCTGACTCTGACACTGACAGCACGGAGCCTGCTTGGGAATTTGTCCCCTGTTCTCTCTCTCTCTGCCCCTCCCCCTGCTTGCTCTCTCTTTCTCAAAATAAATGAACTTTAAAAAGTGCACTTTATAATAGATAATAGTGAAAATCCAATTATCTTAGCATCATTTATTGAATAGGTAATTATTTTTCCACTGACCTGTAGTATCTTTTATATTCTAAAATGCACACATGCTCGGGTCTTCCCTAGGAATTTCTATCCTTTTCCATTTTTCTGTTTCTTTATTCTTACATCAGTAACATACTGTATCATACATTAGAGTATGTGTCTTGATAACTAAATAGGTGTATCACACAACATTGCTCTCCTTTTCTTACTTCTTATCTTTATTATCTTGGTTCTTCTTAGACACTGCTATTCTATATGACCTTTAAGTTCAGCTAATCAAGTTCCATATGAAAACCATATAGGGCTTTACAGGAATTGTAGTGAAAATTGGACATAAATTGCGAAGAACTGAACTTTTTATAAAATTGATCCTTCCCATCCCTATTTTTTTAGGTTATCTTATATTATGTTTTGTCTTATATATATTATATATATGGTCTTATATATAATAGTATATTATATGTTAGAATTATAACATTTTTTCCACTGATATTTTGCAGATGTCTTGGAAAATTATTTCTAGAAGCCATATTAGTTGTATAGCTATTGTGAATAGAATTTTTATTTTCTCATTGGAAATGCTAGTGATGAAATAATTATCTTCTGTATGCTATACCTTTTATACCCACAATTCTTAATTATCTTATTCTAATTGTATGTCTAGATTCTTTTGGATTTTCTGTGCAGACATGTCCATAAGAATTAACAATCCTATCCCTTACATCACTCTCCCTCTCCTTCTCCCTCTCTCTCATTTTTCTTTAATTGCTTTGACCAGTACCTTTGGTACAAATATTGAATGGACAGGGTGACAACAGGCATCCTTTCCTTGTTTCTACCTGTGTTGAAATGCTTTTTAAAATCATGATTAACTTGCTATAGGTAAATATACTTTATCAAATAAAAGCATATTTTCCATTCTAAGTTGGTTTAATTTTTTTTCATGAATGAGCATTGAATTATTAAATGTCTTTTGTTTAGCTACTGAAATTATTATTGGGTTATATCCTTTAATCCATTCACATAGTGGCTTGCATCAGATTTTTCTGATATTGACTCACCTCTTCATTTGTAAAAGGCTCAATTTAGTCAAAGATACTATATTTTCATACACTATTTCAATTTGTCACATTATTTATGAATTTTACATCTATGTTTCTTTATGCTAAGCTATAAATTTAGAGCCTATCAAGTTCTTGCAATGTTTTCTTATCAAGATAATCCAATGAAAGGAAATGGACAGACTTTTTTCTTTTTTCTTTTTTTTTTCTTTTTTTTTTTAATTTTTGAGAGGGGGCAGAGGGAGAGGGACAGAGAGTCTTAAGCAGACTCTACATCCAGTGGAGAGCCAGTCAGGGGGCTCCATATCACAACCATGAAATCATGACCTGAGTCAAAATCACGAGTTGGATATTCAACTGACTGAGCCACCCAGGTGCCGCGAGATTTCTTCCTTTTTATTCTCTGGAAGAGTTTATATACTGTAGGTGTGATGTGTTCCTTTGATGGTTGAAAACCAGAAGTTCTGATTTGAAGGTTTTTAGAAGGAGATATTTTAAATACTAATTTAACTTACATAACTATAAAAATTCTATTTCTGTTTTTATGACTTATTGAGCCATTTTTTTTCCCGGAAAATTTTCCATTCACCCAGATTTTCAAAGAAAGTAACTTAAAGGTATAGAGATCATTTCCCCCACCTTTTTTATAATTTCGGCTTTGAGGTGTAACTGTCAAATTGTAGGATATTTAAAGCTACTCCATGGCGAGATGACACACAGGTACGTTGTGAAGGGATGCTCTCATGTAGTTAATTAACACATTCATCACCTCACATATTTATCTTTTTTTATTTTTATTTTTAATGAATCTATTTATTTTTGGTCATAAAATTTATGTTCTACTCTCTTAGCAAATTTCAATTATAGAATACTGTGTTATCAACTACAGTCTCCATGTTTTGCATTAGATGCTTAGACTTTATTCATCTTACAGCTGAAAGTCTATTCCCTTTTAAATTATTTTTAAGTATGATAAAGGTAATTAATTATTTCTATAACAATATAGTATCTTTACTTAATTTTGCTTTTACTCCACTCCTGTACTCTGAATTTATGATCTCTTTTTTCATCTATATTTTTTTTTAGTATTTCCTCAGGATAAATTCTAAGTTTTTGTTTGAAAATGTCCTTATTTTGTGCATACACTTGAATGACAATTTATTTGAGTACAGAAAGATGTGAATACGTAAATAGAAAAAAATAAGTGCAGATTGTAAGGAGTGCTGTGGAGAGTACCTATTGGTGAATGAGATAGGGAATAATGAAGGGTTAGGGTACAATTTACTTTCAGCAATATGTGTAAGGAAGACCCCTCCATCATGGGTCTATTTAAACTGAGTTTAGGAGCTAAAAGTGCAAAGAGCAGCATTAAGTGAATGCAAGCCAAGTAATGAGCATTTACAAAGGCTCTGAGTTTGTAGTAGGTATTAGAGGGCAATGGGAGAATACAGAATACAGGGGTGTCTGTAGTCAGCCAGTGGATTGAGATGAGGTTTGAGAGGGTGAGTCAGGGTCAGATGACACACTGTACATCCCATAGCAAGTAGTCTGTATTTTATTCTAAGGGTCATAGTTAGTTGTTAAAGTCTTCTAATTAACTGTGATTTGAGATCTATGTGCAGTGATGTGGAGAATCCAAAGACAAGACACAGAGGAACAAGGGAGCCAGAGGCTTTGGTAGATGTGGTGTCTAGAACAGGGTAGAGGCAGTAGAACTGGAGAGAAGGGGATAAATCTGTGGAATAATCTTGAGCCAAATTTATCAGGAATTAATGAGATCAGGAAAGGCAACAATCAAAGCAATTGGAGGATGGTAGTTTTGATAATTTAAGATAATGAATATAAAATATTTGGGGTTGTCTGGGTGGCTCAGTCAATTGAGAATCCGACTCTTGATTTCGGCTCAGGTCATGATCTCACAGTTCGTGAGTTTGAGCCCCGTATCATGCTCTACGCTGACAATGAGGAGATTGCTGGGGATTTTCTCTCTCCCTCTCTGTCCCTCCTCCACTCTCTCTCTTTCTAAAAAACAAACAAACAAGCAAACAAACAAACATTTTTTAATAAAGAAATAAAATTTCAACACTGTGTTTTCTCTAAACAATGCATTTATTACTGACTTAGTTGGCTCCATGGAGAAAAACAAAACAAAACAAAACAAGTCCTTATTTATATAATATCATGGTCCTTTTTTTTCCCCCCAGGCTACAGTCTCATGTGAGAACATTAAACTTTATCTTCTTTCTCAACCCGCCCTTTTCCTTATACCCTTGCTGCAGGGTAGTTTTGCATTTCTTAAATGTTATCTGTGCTTTCTCCAAGGGGTCAGGAAATAGTTGTATGTGTATGTATGTGCATGTGCCAGAGTGACTGTGTGCAACCACAAAGACGACCCTGACAGGAAAATGTATGATTAAAAGCTGGTGAGAGGGAGCTGATAAGTATAATTATGCAATAACTGTGCTATCAGGGAGAAAGGGAAGGCTTTATTTTTTTTTTTAATTTTTTTTTCAACATTTATTTATTTTTGGGACAGAGAGAGACAGAGCATGAACGGGGGAGGGGCAGAGAGAGAGGGAGACACAGAATGGGAAACAGGCTCCAGGCTCCGAGCCATCAGCCCAGAGCCTGACGCGGGGCTCGAACTCACGGACCGCGAGATCATGACCTGGCTGAAGTCGGACGCTTAACCGACTGCGCCACCCAGGAGCCCCAAGGCTTTATTTTTAAAGGAGTGAACCTGTGTTCTGAAGCCCATTTCTATTAACTGTCAAAGGCTTGGAAAGAGCTAAGGGTTCCGAAGACAACAGACTCCATCTCTGAGAGAACTGCTATACATAGGAAGGCAAAAGCAGCAAAGTATCTACCTATAAAGGGCACAGCCTTTGTCCCACTGAAATGAGAACCCAAAGGCATTTCTGTGGTTAAGTGGTCATTAGTGGCATCCATGCTGGGTGTCCAGCCCAGTTCCCTATTTGTACATATTGTTAAATAATCATTCCATCTTTTCATTTCGTGGACTTGTGTTTAAGACTTTTATGGAACATAAAGAATTGTTCATTTGAATTAAGTTTACAATCTAAGAAAGGAAAAAATGTCAAATTGTCATCTGAGTAGGGAGACACTGACTTTTTTAAGTTTTTAATTTTAATTTTTTTACTTAGAGAGAGGGAGAGAGAGAGAGAGAGGGAGAGAGAGAGAGAGAGAGAGAGAGAGAGAGAGAGAACACAGCGGGGGAGGGGCAGAGAGAGGAGAGAAAGAGAATCCCAAGCAGACTCAGCACCATCAGCACAAAGCCCAATGAGGGGCTTGAACCCACTAACCATGAGACCATGACCTGAGCTGAAATCAAATCAGATGCTTAACCAACTGAGCCACCAGGTGCCCCTGTTCTTAATTTTTAATCTGAATGTTATTTTTCTATTTTATTTTTTAAGTTTTATTTACATTCCAGTTAACATACAGTGTAATATTTGTTTCAGATGTACAATATAGTGATTCAACACCCATACAACAGCCGGTGCTCATCACAGCAAGTGTACCCCTTAATCCCTATCACCTATTTTCCCCATCTCCTCACCCACCTCCCCTGTGGCAACCATCAGTTTGTGCTCTATAGTTAAGAATCTGTTTCTTGCTTTGCTTCCCTCTCTTTTTTTTCTTTGCTCATTTCTTTTGTTTCTTAAATTCCACATGTGAATGAAATCATACGGTATTTGTCTTTCTCTGACTTACTTCACTTAGCATAGTACTCTCTAGCTCCATCCATGTCATTGCAAATGGCAAGATTTCATTCTTTTTTTAATGACTAAGTATCATTCCATTGTGTGTGTATATATATATACATATATATACATATACCACATCTTCTATTTCCATTCATCAGTTGATAGACACTTGGGCATCTTCCATAATTTGGCTATTATAAATAAATGTGCTATAAACATTGGGATGCATGTACTCCTTTATATTAGCATTTTTGTATTCTTTGGGTAGATACCTAGCAGTGCAATTGCTGGATTGTAAGGTAGTTTGTAGTTCTATTTTCAACTTTTTGAGGAACCTCCATACTGTTTTACAGAGACACTGACTTTTTAAACAATACTATTATTCTACAGTTTGGGGGAGAAACTCTGAAGATTATGTGGAAGATCCCAACCTGTAATACAGAAAATGTATTGTTGCCTGAAGTAACATGGACTTGCATAGGAAATCACAATAAAATCATGCCAGTAACTTTTTTCATCCTACTATTGAAAATTTTTCTCCCCATTCTCTCTCCCCAACTATCGCTTTTAAAAATACTTTAACACAATCAAATTACCTGTTGTTACTTTTATCTTTCACATTCCCAATATAGCAATGATAGGGACACAATTTCCAAGAGGTGGGCAGAAGAGATATGAAGAATACATAAATAAAACATAAAATGATACTGTTTCCTAAATAATCAAGAGCCAAATCTATTGATATCGTGCAATTTAAAGTGCATCTTTTCTTTGACACCAAATGCTATATAACAAACCATCCCCAAATTTAGTGGCTTAACCCAGTAATGATGCTTAGTCTCCCCACAAAGCTGCAATTTGTGCAGGGCTTAGTGGGGGTAGCTTGTCTGGGTTCCATTAGTGTCAACTGGGCAGGCTGAAAACTAGGGATGGAATTACCTTAAGGCTTACACCCTTGTATATCTGGCAGTTGATGCTGGGAAGACTCTAATAGCTGGGAGCTTTAACAGCGAGGGGTCTTCCGGCACCTCTCTTTATCTCTATGTGACCTGTAATTGTGGTCTCTCTCGCATGGCTGCTTTAGGAATCCAGACCTCTTACACACAATCTTAAGAGTTCCCCCAGAGTGAGTCAGGTGGAAGCTCAATTCCCCTTTTACAACATAACCTTAAAAGTTTTGTAATGTCGCTTCCATCAGATTCTGTTCAAGGCAATCACAAAGCCCCACTCAGCTTTTAGGGGAGGAGAAATAGACTCCACTTCTGTGGTTTGACAAGTTTCTAGAAGAACATATAGGACCAGAAATACTACTGTAGCCAATTTTTAAAATATCGTCAATACAATAAATAAATACAAACCATGCAATAAACTTGGCTCTATCACAGTGTGCATTTTCTTGAAATCATAAACACAAATAAATACAAACCGTGCAATAAACTTGGCTCTATCACAAGTATGCATTTTCTTGAAATCATAAACATATAGATTAGATAGAATGGAGTGTGCACACTACCATGTTCTTGTGTTCCTTATTAAACTGCTACTATATTTTCACAAATAAGTCCATTTCTTAAAGTACAACCCTCCTAGCAAATGGAAGTGAACAACTCAATCTGATTTATTATAAAGAGATAGAGCTCAGAAATTTTCATAGGGTTAGTTAGAAAAGAGCTGGACAGAATGGCAGATTTCACTCTAGCTCCTGGTTTTTGTTTATGTCTGATTCAGCTAAAACTCAGATTCATATTTCCTTCTACTTCCAAAGCATGAATAGTAGGTAGTAGAGAAGATTGATTAAGAAGTTCAAGTGGAAAATAAAAAACCTGTTCCAGGACTGCTTTGGGAGGGCTTTGAAGTTCATGGCTAGGGGCAGTTATGAGACTACACATTTAAGCTATTTGTAATGAAAGGAATGGTTTTCGTTTCACCAGTTAAGCTAAATTCTTGCCTTTAGAAATAACTTTTCTCCAGAACTAGTATCATGGTCTGAAAACTTTACAGTGTTTTGTTTTGCTATCATTTACAGTCTCTCCTGGAATTGAAAATGAGGAATGTTTAAAATTAGAAATCTATGCAAAAAAGTTATAAATTAATATCATTGTCAGGAAGGTGACTCTTTTATCGTATATATATGAATATATATTAAATACATATTAAAGGACTTGAATGAGCATCTACTTTATTTCAAAATAGTGTACAACCAATATGCTTAAAGGAATGCTAAATAATTACAGTGTGAATCTCTAGCAATATAGCAGGAAAAGCCCTGAATTTGCAAATTAGAAACCACAATTTGATTCCTGAGTCCACTCTTTAGTTGCTCTGTGACCTTCAGCAAATCACTTAATTAATCTTCTCATATGTAAAAGGGAGATATTAACTGCCTTATTTCTTGCACTGCTTTGTTGTGGGGAAAAAAATGGTATGTTACATTGAAATTGTTTTGAAAAATAAAAATAATGGTATGATTGCATGTTTATATAGATAATACTGGACTTGGTTTCTTCCTTCTCCAAATCTGCCTGCATTTGCACCTTAATAAAGCACATCACCATCCATTCAGTCTCCCAATCCAGAAACCAGTGATCATACAGACCCCTTCCTTTCTAGGAGCTCCCTGTCCTGACTGCCTTTGCATGCTTCTCCCATTGCCAGACGTACACTTTCCCTGCTTCTGGTGCTAAATCAATTCATCATGTACAACTTAATTATGAAGCTTCTCCTCTGAGAAACACTTGATGACATTCCAGTCATATTAGATAAGTGGAAATTTTGGTGAATTTTAAATCACTTTCCTGGAATTCTTTTTGTAATGTGCTCACTGATTTAGGGTAAAAACTACCTTTAAAGCATTTCTAAGCTGATAATAAAACTGATATGTTAAATGTGAGAGGCAAAAATAATTAACCTCTTATTGTTAACTTATCACCCTATTAGAGAAAATCTTAAAAATCAAATTAATATAATCATGTAGTCTATACTCTCCTACATAATACAATAAAACCAGACATTAATTTCAGAATATGAACCAAAACCAACTACTGATATTTTTAAAATACCCTAAATAAAAATATTTCAAAGATAAAACCTAGAATAAAATATAAAATCACATAGAAATATAAATAAAATTTAGAATCCATATTTTATGTAGTACTGAGCAAACTCTCAATAAACTTAAGAAACAAAGCAATAATAAAATTAAGAAAAATTAAAAATACATGATAAAATAAAAAAATTTAAAAAGTTAAGTTATAAATCATTATAAAATGAGAAATCATGAGAATAAAATAACAATAAAGTGAATTATTTCTAAAAATCACCCTCTTTAGGAGTGCCTGGATGGCTCAATCAGTTAAGTGCCCAACTTCAACTCAGGTCATGATCTCACAGTTTGTGAGTTCGAGCCCTGGAGCTTGCTTCAGATTCTGTGTCTCCCTCTCTCTAACCCTTTCCCACTTGCACTCTCTCAATCCCTCAAAAATAAATAAAAACATTTTAAAAAATTGGTAATAACCAAAATATATTAAGTGTAATTAGACTCTAATTAAAACTGAAAATCTCTATGAAATTAGAGTATTACATACATATAAACATAAAATTAAACCAGGAAAATTACACCTGAAAATATCAAGAAATTAAAAAGTGACTGAGAATTTACCCTGAAAATTTCTAGGAATTGGAAAAATGAACAGATTATTTTCTTTTTTTTTTTTAATTTATTTTTATTTTTATTTTTTTATTTTATTTTATTTTTTTTTTTATTTTTTATCTCTTATGCCAAAGCATAAGAGACTGTTAAAAACTGAGAACAAACTGAGGGTTGATGGGGGGTGGGAGGGAGGGGAGGGTGGGTGATGGGTATTGAGGAGGGCACCTTTTGGGATGAGCACTGGGTGTTGTATGGAAACCAATTTGTCAATAAATTTCATATATATATAAAAAATAAATAAGTAAATAAATAAAAAAAAAAGAAAAAGAAAATATGAACTCAGACCAGCCATATTTCAAGTGGCCACTAGCCACATATGGCTAGTGGCCACTGTGCTGGATAGCACTTTAGAGGCTCTATTCCACCTTTGTCCATCTATGAGCCCATGCATGCTCTTTTAGGATTATGCTAATTTGAGTTGGGCTTTTGGTCACTTACCTCTCAAGAGTCCTTAGTTTGATTAAAAATATTATTTCATTTATTCCACTTACATCTTGAGACACTAATAATACTTTTTAAATCACACACACAGAGAACACATTATACTCTGTAAACTCATTCAGTAATCCTTAGTACATGGACCATCACCTAACTTACTACTTGAGTGCAAACCTCCACTTCACACACTTACCTACACTTAAGATACATTAGACCTCTGTATTCCAACCTCATGAGCATGAGGGACCAGAAGAGAGTTTTTGTAAACACAGAATCAAAGACCTCATGCCTGAAAATTCTGAATAAGTTGATCGATGGTAGAATCTGTGACTCACTTAAAATATTCTCCTAGTAATTCTAACAATCATTCTGATTCAGAACTACTAAGTTGGATCTCTTATTAAAATAAAATAGCCATTTCTGCCCTGAAAATAAATAAATAAATAAATGAATAAAAATAAAAAGCAGTTTAATAGCAAACTCACGCCTACCATTCAAAAATCTGACTTCCAATTTGGCACCGTCCACATGTGGCCTTGCTCTCCTTGCTGACAGTCATGTGGGCAAGCCCCTTCCCTCACCAACTGCCTGAAGTATGACTGCCTGTAGTTTTAGATTTCTTCTGGGCTTGAAAACATGTATTCCACATCTGCAAATATGACTATTATTTAAATCATACCATCCCCATAATAATTTCCAAATTTTAAAATACCTAATCCTTTTTAAGTGATATTATAACAGATAGTTATAAATCATATTGAGGTTTGGCTTTTTGTTCATTCATTTACTTATTATTTCTAGGTATTATAGCATGACAGAGCCCCATTTTGATGTTTATACAAAAATAAAGTATCAGAGAAGTCCCTAGATGGCAGATATTTAACATTACACATATGGGAATTAGAGCTGAACATTTTGAGTCAAATAAGTCCATAATCACTCCTCTCTCTTTTTGGAAAGTCAATCATTATCTTAGTAAATTTCCTTATACCACAACTCCACCAAAGCCTGAAAATGCATGCTTTCAAAATGAGCAGCTAATTCTCAGATAATTGTCTAACATAAGGTTTATACTAGCATCACTGAACAAGACAAAATATGCCCATTTTGACAAAGGTTAACTCAACATATTTTTATTAATTGGCAAGTGAATTTGAAATAGGACTCCAAGACTAAAAGCTCTTATATTGCCCTGATTTAGCCATGGGTTGCATTCTTTTACCAATTACATGTAGTAAATGAGACATAAATACCGTGCACCTAAACATATGAGCCAGCAGCACAAGGAAATGTGTGAGCTCAATTCCAACTGAAATTGGTGAGTGAGCTCAGAGGTTATGAAGACCCTGAGGTATGAAGAAAGCACCACCGTTACACTTTGCTCTTAAACACTAAACATTTCATTGGGCCAAACCGCCCAATTAAGAAGGTCAAAGGTTGCAGAAAGTTGAATGTTGGAATAACAGGGTTAACACAGCAGATATCTAAGGCCCATTCCACATACTCTCATGTAATGTAATATGGCAGGTATATTTTGCATGTTTTCACACTTATTGCTTCACCAAATAAATAGTGGTATAGACTCTATACTCCTGAATAGTAAGTAGCATTTTTATATTATCTTATGAAAGCATTAAAAAAAACCTGTTTTCTGGAAACAGTTTAGTTATAGCAGCTTCTTGATACAAATTCCTTAGTCATGAACTTACAAATCATCAAAAATAAAATCCTAAATATCAGCAGGTTCTTACATGATACTTTCTTTATAGATCGTATAAGCAAAAGCAGTATAATACCACCATTTGGAAATATCTCAGTAGAAAACAATAAAACAGACAGAAACTCAGATAGCTATATATTACTGATAAATTTAAAGTATGTGTCAAGCTGAAATTTCAATAAAATGTGATAGTCATAGTGCACAGCATTGATTTTCATCTACAGAAACTGAGAATTCACTTACATATACCATGAGATCTCACAAATGCTTGGAAGCTTAATGCTGAATATAAGATCTGAATAACTGACTATGACATTTCTCTCAGAATCCTAATGCCTAAACCTTTGTCCTTTGAACTATTTCATTATTATATCACCAGTGTTCCCTTCACTTTATACTAAGATCTGCTCCCTTTGAAATCCAGATGCTGATACTAAAGGATGGTTTGGTTTGATTATGTCAATTGTGATCATAGCCTAAATCCCATCTCTTCTTTCATCTTTAGGCACTACTGGATTATAAACTGAAAAAAATTGACATTCTATCTCTCTTAACCTTTAGAGATGCTCAAGAAACTATTCCTTGTTTGTGAAGCCATCTAATTGCTAATCTATAATCCTTTTAATATGCTCTGCTTTTTGGATTGATCTATTGCCAGCTGACCTAACACTGCCCATAGCTATATTAATCCTATTATTCACATCCTATTACAGAGTATCAGTGAAACTCTTTAATGAATCCTGAAAAGCTTGCTTGCCAGACACCAATATTAAGGATGATTACACATGTATTCATTCTCTTACTCTTAATTATAAAGCTTCTGATTGCATTAATTGTATTCAGTGGGGTTCAGAGTTTTTCTTCTCCACATCTTTCTGTGAGCTGACACTAGGTTTTGGGAAGTATCAGTTTTTCTAAATGTCATTACCATACATATTGTTTTGGTCCTTCTCAATGGTAAATAAATTCACAAGATAAAATGTTGTAATATATTTAGAGATTAAGTCCTGCTGTAAGGTAAATAAAGTGTATGGGATATGGTAGAATTAAGTAGGGTTTATCAAGAGTAGATAAAATATTCAAGAGAAAGGTTTGCATTTTGAGTTCCTGATATATTCACAGTACCATTAATCCCCTAATAGGATGGATAAATCTGTCTTGGATGATAAGCCTACTTGTTAAGGGAGTACATTCTCTATTGAATTAATCACCCTATATGAAAGTGAAAAGTATCATCAGCCTGAAAAACTATGATACCTTATCATCAATTTCAGTCTGATGAGTGGCTAAAGAGAATAGTTGTGGTTTTTTTTATTTTTTTTTTTTTTGTTAATCTGGTGAAATATATTGGTAATGAGACTCCTTTTATTTAAAAAAATCTGAAAAAGTAGATTTATAGAAAAGAAAACAATATTGCTGTTAATGATGTTTTTGTGTCTCATGAAAGGGCAAATAGGGTTTTAAAGTGGTTAAAAGTTCTGGAACTGAAGCTTGTGGCTGGATGAGGAGTCTGAAATCTGCAGAATGAAAGTGAATGTCTGCACAAGAAAAGTTGAATAAGTATCCAGGAACTATGGATATTGGAAGTACCTAGAATCTTGGGAGATAATTAAAAACAAATATGCATAATAACATGGTTGTCATTGCAACCTTCCTCTAGATAATGTGCCATGTAAACAAAGTTCTGAATGTAAAGCTATAATTGCCCTCTAATACATAGTCACTTTGCCAAATCATAAAGATAGCTTAAGTTATATTTAAGGCCAGGATCTTAAGTAAAACTTCACACTGGTCTCTCTTCAAGACATTGATCCCCAGAAACCATCATTTTGTTTACTCCTCGGTATTTGAATATAAGAAAAAAGGCTGCCAATAAAATACAGAACACAAGGTTAAATTAAATTGATATATTTCTAAGGATAAGTATGTCTCAAATATTACATGTGACATAGTTTTACAAAACAAACATCTAGTGTATATCTGAAATTCAAATTTAACTTGGTATTATGTATTTTTATTTACTAAATATGGCAATACTAGAGAAGGGCCCTGAAAGTGTACATAAAAGAATAGACAGTCTATACCAATAAGAGGAAATTTTTTAGCTATGTATCTTCCTAAGTTGACTCAACAGTAAGATTCCTCCAAAGCTGTGGCTTTGAGGATAACGATATTAAAATTATCCATCTTAATGTTTCACTGTCTTGGTGGACACTTGCTTTTTCTCTCCCTGACTTTACTTTTTAATTTTCACTTTCAAGCTGTATTATTTAACTCAGCCTTTGGAACATAAGACTATATATATAAAAGTAAAGTAATATTGAATTAAATGAGACCTTTCTCTGTACAAGTGTAATTTTCAAAACAGCAAGAGAGAGAGATTTTACACAGTAGAGTAAAAGCATTAGAATTGAAACTCAAACCAACTAAAATAAATTCACACTTCAATTGTGACCTTCATAGTCCCCTAAATGCATTTTAAACAGTAGGCTGCTTTTCTTTTTATAGTGTAGAGCTGCATGTAATCATAAAGGAGAACAGCAAATGTATACACTGAGCCAGTTATGTAGGGAATTTGCCAGGTCCACATTCCCCCACCTGCCAGCCCTACTTCTTTCCTGATGTGTTTATCTTAGAACTAGAACTAGTTTGATCAGCAGTACATATAAAGTTAAGGTGCAGTAGGCAAATGACTCTTTGCATATACCCTCTTATACACATGACCCACAGTTATTCAGTCACTATCACTGGTAGAAAGTAAAGTGCAGTACAGTTTGAATTGGATAGACATACTGAGATTTAAGAGTCATTTTCACATAATCCAGGAATTTTCACAAATCCCTCTTTTATGGCATTGCTTTTAATTTGACATTTTGGCAAACCTGGCTTTCTGGAAATCCTTAATACAAAAAAAACTTACTTTCATATCCAAATATATGATCTTTTTCTCTCTCACACAGATACTTTTAGAGATTTTTTTTCACTTTCCTCATTGATTTAATTCAAATAATTCCCCAACCTTCTATTATAATAGTAATTATTGTTTTTTTTTCACAGTACATCACTGTAATACTTTAATGTTAAGTCTTATTAGTGCTTGCTATTACAGATGTCATTAAATTTTATAAAGTTCATACCATCCTACAATTACTCACAAATGTTCAAACTAAAAAAAAAAAATTCCAAGGCTATTGTAGAAATCTGGAGACAAAGATCAAATACATGTTTGGTAACAGAATCAATGTACATCCTGAAAGGTTGCTCTGAAAGCTCAATAGTTTATGTATATTGTGAGAAAAAAAAAAAAACAAGCTGGATTCAATGAAACAGACCAACAGATGAATGAGATAGAACAGCCTTACTCAATCAATCTATATTATTAGGAAGTCAGTAAATACAACTATTAAAGACAAAATACTTTTTAAAAAATAAGAAAAAAAATAATTCAGGTCACTTGCTGAAGGATAATTCATCATCTCATTTATAGACTAGTATTCAAAACAAGATTACATTTTACTAGATGAAAAAAATATTGAATGGTCAAAAGTAATATGTATTTAGAATTTCAGGAACAAAATATTTTCCCTTTGTTTTTGAGGTGTATTTTTCTATTTTTTTGATTGAGAAAAATTATTTAAGCTCAAATATATAGGTTTTAAATATATTACTCCTTGAGTTTTGATACGTGCATATACTGCTATAACTTCCACCTAATTAAAATACATAATATTTCAAATAAATAAAAATAAAATAAAATATGTAATATTTCCATTACCACAGAAAATTCCCTTACACTTCCTTCCAACCAATCTCCAATCACTAGATAGATAGATAGATAGATAGATAGATAGATAGATAACCACTGCTCTGATTCTATAAGACATAGATTAATCTTACTTGTTTTTGAACTTCGTATAAGTGGATTCATTTGGTATGCACTTTTCCCCCCTGTGGATTCTCTTATTCACCACGGTGTTGCTGAAATTCAACCATAGTGGATTCATCATTCTTTCCATCAGTGCACTGCATTTCATTATATAACACAATCTGCTTCTCCATTCTTTACTTGATGGACATTTGAAATGTTTCCAGTTAAGGACTACCATGGGTAACACTGCTATTCATATTTTATACAGCTCTCTTGTGGATACAAGTTTATATTGCTCTTGAGTTAACAATTCAGTATATAGGGTAGGTATATGTTCCAATTTATAATAGCCAAGCAGTATTGTATCTACTCCATGGATTGTGAAATATCTTCCTAAAGGGTCACATTTCTAATGTTTTAGGCTTCTTAAGAGCCATAAGTTACAAATACTCAAGTTTGCGATTATAATGCAAAAATAGCCAATGTGTAAGTTAATGGATGTAACAGTGTTCCAAAAAGAACTTTATTTACCAAAACAGGTTGTTAATCCATGGGCTAAAGTTTGCCAACTTCTGATCTACTCCAACAGTCTTTGTTTTTTAATTAAAATATTTATTTAGTCCATTGACTTTTGATATAAATATAAATGTGGTTATGTTTAGGTTCACCATTTTGTTATTTTTCTTCTAATTACACCACCTGTCTTTTTTCTTTCTCTTTTCCTGATTTCTTTTGGGTTAACTGAGCATCTTTTGACATTCTATTTAAATTTCTCTATTAGCTGTTTCTCCACACCTCTTTGTATTATTTAAAGCTAAGGGTTAAATGTGCATCTTCAAATTAGCCACTTAGAATTATTGTTGTATCATTTCACACAAAACCTAAGAACTTCAGAGTGGCACAACTTAATTTACAGCACCCAAACTTATTCCATGTGGTACTAAATCATATATTTTAATTATACACATATCATTAACATAAAAATAATCATCTTCTGCTCAGTTGTCTTTTAAGTAAGAGAAGTAAGAAAAGATATTCTCTCATATTTACTCATATATTTACCAATTATGGTAAATACCTTTCTGTAAATCTAAATTTTTATCCGGTATCATTTCCCTTCAGCCTAGAAGACTTCTTTCAGCATTTCTTATACTTCATGTTTACTGATGAAAAATTCTCTTAACTTTTGTTTTTCTGAAATAGTTTTTATTTTACCTTCAGTTTTGACAATTGTTTTTTGCTAAGTATAAAATCCTGACCTAGGTTTTTTTTTTCTTTTCTTTGTATTTATCATGCTTGCTATTTACTAATATCCTCGATTCTATGTCTTGATGTTTTTCATAAAAATTCGGAAACTTTCAACCATTATTTCTTCCAAAACTGTTGTGCCTTATTGCACAACAATATTTGTCTACAACTCCAATCGTATATATTCTATATTGCTTGATACTACCACATAAGTCACTGGAATTCTGTGTTGTTGTTTTTTTTCTAATTTCATTCATTTATACTTACATTTTTATGACTGGACAATTTTCCAATTGGACAATATCAATCTGTCCTTGTATTCACTAGGCCACTTTTTGTAATTTTAAATTCATTGTGAAACTTACTTATTAATCTTTATATTTCATAAATTACAGTTTGGGGTTTTAAAATTTCCATGTTTACAGTTTATATTCCTCTGATATGACCTATATATTTACTCATTATAACTATCATTTCCTTTAAATCTTCAGGCATAGTTATATACATCTACTTTGAAGTTCTTGTATACTACTTCCATCATTTGAGTTATCTTATGGTCTGATTCTGTTGACTAGTTTTCCCTTGACCTTGAGTCGTTCTATTCCATATCTTTTAATGGCATATTGATTTGTTTCATATTTTCTATCATATACTAGACACTATAGATCAAACATTATAGGGGCTTTGGATTCTTCCTCTAAAGTGCAAAAATTTTCTTCTCATAACCAGTTCAATGAATGACTCATCTTGCCTTTAGACTTTTTTATAATGCATCTGTTTTGGGGCGCCTAAGTGGCTCAGTCAGTTAAGCACCCGACTTCGACTCAGGTCATGATCTCATGGTTCTGGGGTTTGAGCCCTATCAGTCTCTGTGCTGACAGGGTGGAGCCTGCTTCAAATTCTGTGTCTCCCTCTCCCTCTCTTTCTCTCTCTCTGCCCCTCCCCTGCTCATGCTTTGTCTCTGTCTCTCTCAACTATGGATAATAAAACATTTTTTTAGCTTAAAAAAACCACAATGCATCTGTTTTTAGTCTTATTTTGGGGCAAAACTTTTAGTCCTGAAATTTAGTCACTAATTCTAAAGTTGAGGCCATTCTTGAGTTTCAACATAAAACCCACAGTATTTATTACCAAATACTTCATCTATGTAAGAATTCCAACTGCACCTTCTATATACTTTGTAGTGGAAGATTGTCAAATTCATACTCAACTTTTCAAAGTTCAGCTGTTGTTTTTCCCTTGGACTTTTAGAGTCCCCTCTGGATGTGTGTAGGATTTGAAGAAAGAATGTCACAGATGTTTGGGCTCCCCCTCTGGGAATACTTCCTCCTTCCAAATTACTCTCTTAATTGATACCTGCTTTTGCAATCCTGAACTTCATATTCTGAGACCTCAAGCTTTCTTCCTGAGCTCCAGCTGCCTCATGCATATAAAATTGGGAGCTCTCAGAGGGAAAGCCATATAAACATATATTTCACCCAGTGGTGTTCCCTTACTCCAAGAGCTAGATGCCCTCCAATTTCTGTTTGCTTTAGTTACTTCTTGATGTTTTCAAATATACATTTTAATATATTTACCAGAGATTAAAATTCTTGTCTTTAGAATAGTCTGATAAAAATCCATTTTTCCATTTCTAGAACTAAATATCCAAGTAAATTGTTTTTTAATGAATTAAATTAGCATTTAACTGTCTCTTCTCTACCAATCACTATTGGCCATGCAGGCCATAAATTTGTAGACATGAACCAGACATAATACACCTTATTTGGTGAAGAAAAACATACCTGAGGCTTGATAAAATGCAAATTTATAATCAGTGAGACATATATAAAGACTAACTCAATGTTGGACAAGCATCTTATAACATTAACTGAAATTTTACTAATTAATTTAACAACAAGCTCTTGCTTTTAAAAGACATGGATAACACGGATATATGGTTACTACTTAGATTAATCATACTCTTAGTTTGACACAACATATTTGTATTGGGTGTAACACAAAAGATAGAGTGTAAGAAGAAAGTAAAACAGCCTAATTAATTTCATCTTATAATACTGAAAACTACTTAAACATGAAAACTCTTAAGATGTTTTAGGGAGATATTTTAAAATACTGAGACAAAATTTGTTTTGTTTCAATAATATGCCCATTAATTCATATATATAGTCATATGTATATTCATACTCATATATATTCAGTGAGAATTTTTATGCAACCATAATGCAGAGGCTATGTTGCAATTAATATAAAATATAAAAAGCGTCAAAAGAGGACTACATACAGTGTTAACACTGAAAGGTGGTTGATCAAGTATGCTTTGGTAAGATTGATAATAAGCTGGTCAGTGAAGCCCTCTCAAAGAAGATAACATTAATGCTAAGCAAGCAATCTTGTAAGCAATCCTTCAGTTTGTGATAATGATCTGGAAATAGTTTCCTTGGCTTTCCAGTGATGTGTGAAATCCTCCTGTTGTACCAACTCAGTAAAAGCTAAGAGAGTAATTTAACAGAACTATGGGTTCTTTGCAGTATTGCTAAGTGAATAGACACACCTGTAGGATGGACTGTCATCTCAGGAGGTAGATGATGATAGAACTAAATGATGCTTTAGATATTACATTTTAAAATTATTCACAGTGGGGCACCTAGGGGACTCAGTTGACTAGATGTAACTAGATGACTAACTCTTGGTTTGGGCTCAGGTCATGATTTCACGGTTCGTGGGTGTGAGCCCAGCATCGGGTTCTGTGCTAGCAGAGCCTGTTTGGGATTCTCTGTCTCCCTCTTCCTCAGCCCCTCCCCCACTCTTGCTGTCTGTCTTTCTCAAAATAAACAAGTAAACTAAAATAACTAAAATAAAATAAAATAATTCCCAGTGGAAAAATAACATCATCATCAACTACAATTTTCATTCATGCTGTAATTAATATTGGTGCATGGTCAGTGGAATGACTTGAATTCCTTAGCTTTCTCTGAAGAAACATGTCAAGAGGAAAAGGCATAATAGTTCTAATTTTTGTGTTTAAAAAGATCTGTGGCAGGGCTCCTGGGTGGCTCAGTCCGTTGAGCGTCCAACTTTGGCTCAGGTCATGATGTCATAGTTTGTGAGTTCGAGCCCTACATTGGACTCTGTGCTGACAGCTCAGAGCTTGGAGACTGCTTCAGATCCTTTGTCTCCCTTTCTCCCTGCCCCTCCCAGGCTCACACTCTGTCTCTCTCTCTCTCTCTCTCTCTCTCTCAAAAATAAATTAACACTAAAAAATTAAAAAAAGACCTGTGGCATCTAAATCATTGTACAAAAAGTTAACCTAAAATAAAGGTGAATAGAATTATGATAAATTAAAATTTTTGATTTTATTACACAATATATGAAGCAATACCACATTTATGTTTTTTATGCATACTTTATAACAAATTTATTAAATCACCTCCTATAATCAATGCAATAAGCATGATGGTTATACCTATATATAACACAGTTCTATTTTTTTAAAAAATTATTAAAGAGACACACAAATAGTTGTTTCTGTACTGTAAAACATCTATTTATTCATGACTATGATTTATTTGACATTGGAGTTGGCCAGAGACAGAGAGAAAGAAAAATAGTTCTGGAAAAAGGTGTCATACGTTATAATAATACACAGCATCAAAAATTAGAATTCTCTCTATATGTACTTATATTGGGTTAAGGGAGGAAGAAAAGGTAATATATTTAAACCTAATAAATATTAACTCCATTTTATGAGAGGATAAAAATTTTAAGTTTATTTATTATTGGGGTGTCTGGGTGGCACTCAACTCTTAAACGTTCAGCTCGATTTTGGCCAGGTGATAGTTCACAGTTCGTGAGGTCGAGCCCTGCATGGGGCTCAGCACTACTGGTACAGAGCCTGGTTGGGATTCTCTCTCTCTCCCTCTGTCTCTCTGCCCCTACCCTGCTCTCATTTTCTTTCTCAAAATAAATAAACTTAAATAACTAAAATAAAGTTCATTTATTATTTATCTTGAGAGAAGGAGAGCACGAGTGTGCAAGCAGGAGAAGGGCAGAGGGAGACAGAGAATCCCAAGCAGCATCTGCGCTGACCTCAACCTAAACTGACCTGAGCTGATATCAAGGGCCAGAGGTTGAACCCAACTGAACAATCCAGTAACCCCTATGAAAGAAAAATTTTAAATTATATTCAATAGACATCTTTTCTGACTTAAATATTGCTTTGGTGTAACATAAATGTTATCATTTTGTTTCTAACATGTTACCAAATAATCATCTACTTATTAATTCATCTATTTTTAATTACTAATTCCATAAATATTTGTTGAATGTTTCCTTTGGGACAGGCATTGATCACACAACAATGAATAATACAAACAAAAAAATTTGCCTTCATGGAATGCAAATCCTAGTGTCAGAGGTAGAAAATTAATAAAATAAATAAAGAAATTATGGTATTTTAGATAATTATAATTCATATAGCAAGAGCTAAGATAGAAAGGTAGAGAAGGGCAAAGGGTCAGTGAAGCAGACTGATATTTTACTTAATATGGCCAGAGATAGTGATATTTAATTAAATACTACAAAGGGAGCAAGTGCAAAGATCCTGAGGTGGATTCAAATTTGGAATGTTTGAGGGAGAGTAAAATAATCATTATGCCTCCAGTGAAATCATTTTTTTTGGGTCATATAGGCCATGTTTAAGACATTAGCTTTTTGTAAGATGGAAAAATATTGAAGGGCTTTGAACAGGGAAGTGGCATGGCCTGACTTATTTTTAAAAGATTCATTGTAGCCATTGTGTTGGAAATAGATGTTAGAGAAGCAAGAACACAAGTAGAGAAACAAGTTAGTATGGCAATGAAATAAATGGATCAAAGATAATACTCATGACATCCATACCGGTAGCAGTGTTGATTAAAGTGAGATACAATGAAATTTGGAAATGTCTAAATATGAAGTCAATATGATATATTAACAGATTGGATTTTAAAAGCGAGAAATAGAGTATTTAAAAATGATTCCAAAGTTTTTGAACTCACTAGTTGGGAAGATGGAGTTGTTGTCATTTAAGGTAGGAAAGACTATGGATAAAGTAAGTTTAAGGTTTAAGGGAAATAGAAATAAAGTCCATGCTATGTTTGAGACGTCAACTAAACCTTCAAATGAAGATGTCAAGTAGGCAATTGGATATAGTAGCCTGGAACTTAGGGAGAAGACAGGTGTATATATATAAATATTTATTTTATAGATATGGAGATATATGGAGATATATAGACATTAATATAAAATAAATAAGGTAAATATATCAGTTATGTCAGTTATGGAATCTATTACCTTGGCTTCACATTCACTGTTTTTTATCCTACATATGATACTAGCATATTTGCTCCTTGCTGGCTGGTACAAGGAAATGTTTCCTCAGTAGATTTCAGAGAGACACTGGAGGAGAGTTTCTCTTCTTCCTGGGAATGTGCACCTTTTGGCATAGTGAGGCAATTAGGGGCATACAGCACCTCTCCATGGGCAGTTTTCTTGAAACTCCAGGAGTTGGCTCCCCACAGGCAGTTTTCCAGCGAGTTCCATGGTGCAGTATCTCAGTGACTTGTGTACCATCCCGTTGGCCATGGCCATTATCTATCCAAAAAAATCTAGACCACTTCTTGGGGGAAAGAAGTCCTTTTCCATGTTTGTTTCTGTTGTGGGTGTTCTGTCTTAGCCATATAAGTAGTTGCTACTCTTTATATTTGCATTCCGAAGTGCTTTAGACTCTCCTTTCCCCTTAGTAGGCAATCCTGTTACTCATAATTATTACATTCAACTTTCTCTATTCAAATTACTATGTGGTTCTGTATCTTCCTTTGATTTTGACTAATACCATGATATTTAAAGCTATGAATGTCCATCAACTGATGAATAGATAAAGAAATTGTGGTTTATATACACAATGGAATACTACTTGGGAATGAGAAAGAATGAAATATGGCCCTTTGTAGCAACATGGATGGAACTGGAGAGTGTTATGCTAAGTGAAATAAGCCATACAGAGAAAGACAGATGCCATATGGTTTCACCCTTATGTGGATCCTGAGAAACTTAACAGAAACCCATGGGGGAGCGGAATGAAAAAAAATAAAAGAGGTTAGAGTGGAAGAGAGCCAAAGCATAAGAGACTCTTAAAAACTGAGAACAAACTGAGGGTTGATGGGGGGAGGGGGTGGGAGGGAGGGGAGGGTGGGTGATGGGCATTGAGGAGGGCACCTGTTGGGATGAGCATTGGGTGTTGTATGGAAACCAATCTGACAATAAATTTCATATTAAAAAAAATAAGCCTATGAATCTAAAATAAATAGAGGATGTTCTGTAAGACCATGCTCTTCAACATCTAGGGGTTGAATAGAAAGGAATACTAAGTAATGGAGTCTGGAAAAAAGGTGACAAGATAGAAGAAAAACTAAAAGGAGATGGAAATCCAAGTTGGGAGGAATGGTTTCAAGGGCAAACGAATGATCAGGCATGTCAAATGTAACTCATAGGTCAAGTGAAATATGAATTGAGAATTAACCATTCCATTTTACAATGTAAGTCATTGGAACCTTGACAGCAGTAATTTCCATGACTGAATGGAGAGAAAGGCAGATAAACAGGTTTAAGAATGAATAGGAAGAAAAGAACTGAAGAGCACATAGATAAATGGTCAGAGTACACTTCAATTAAGGAAAGTATTGTAATGGAGTATCAGGTGGAAGAAAAAAATACAATCTGGAAAACATTGTTACAATTTTATTGTTTATAAACAATAAGCAATTGTTTATAAACAATAACAGAATGTGTCATTACTAATGTGAGTAATCATTTTGATGGAAAATTAATGATGCAGCAGAGAGAAGCAAGAATTACTATTCTCTAAATAATTTAGTTAAGATTTGAAATCATTTGTAATGGTCATCCAACAAGGTAGTGGTCTATTTAGGACTAGAACTCAAAATTCAGGCCAAGACTCTCACTGCCACTAGAAAATCTTTGGTCAAACACACATTCCAATGTAAAATATGTTAAATCATGTTTTTAGCTTAAACTATTAAAATATATTAAATTCTTATATAATCTTCTGCTTAAAATAGTACTTCATTTTGGAAATAAAACACAAAATTATTTCAAAAAGTTTTTGCATTTTTATCATTGCTTTAGACATTGTCAGCATTTAAGGCAATATAACTCTATACAATATATGTGTTCATAAATATGAAAAGAAATATGAATAATTTAGGTGTGTGTATACATACATACACAAGTAAAGAGTGACAAAATAACAATATCCATACTTAGTATGGCCTGTGTCTCCTTACCTTTAATCATACCAAACTTATTACATGTGAAATATCCCAAGGAAAGTGCCATAGATAGTTCAAGTGGTGTAAGAATTAAGAAAACTACTGTAATATGTCTACTGCTTTGTTACATTTTCTACTATTGGACGTTATGAGAATAAATTGTTAGTTTTTTCTGACTGGGAACTTCATTTCATACAAAGGGATGATTATCAAATATGGAGCTGCAAGATTCTCCTCATTCCAGTTAAGCTACATACTATGTCAGCTTCTCTTTCTCTGAAGAGTATCATTTTGTGTATTATAGGTAAGATCATAGAGTTCTGATTGGTCTAAGACACAATCACTATTGAGCCCCTTACTGAATTCTTTTGTGTTGCCCAGTCCTGACATTTTCAAAATCACCTTTGTGTGAGGAAGTAGCCAGTAGTACTCAAAATCAACAGAATCAGGGGTGCCTGGGTGGCCCAGGTGGTTAAGCATCTGATTCTAGCTCAGGTCATGATCTAGCAGTTCATGAGTTCAAGGCTTGCATCAGGCTGTGTAAATAGCTTGGAGCCTGCTTCAGATTCTGTATCCCTCTCTCTATGCCCCTCCCCAGATCGTGCTCTGTCTTTCTCTCTCAAAAATAGATATTTTTTTTAATTTTTTTTCAACGTTTATTTATTTTTGGGACAGAGAGAGACAGAGCATGAATGGGGGAGGGGCAGAGAGAGAGGGAGACACAGAATTGGAAACAGGGTCCAGGCTCTGAGCCATCAGCCCAGAGCCCGACGCGGGGCTCGAACTCACGGACCGCGAGATCGTGACCTGGCTGAAGTCGGACGCTTAACTGACTGCGCCACCCAGGCGCCCCAAAAATAGATATTTTTAAAAATGTTTAGAAAATCCACAGATTCAACATGAATACTGTTCCGTCAAGTCATGTGGATCTTACAAAAGAGTCTCTTTTTCTTGCTTTCTAACATATACTAGCAGTTAAACCATGGGATACTGACAGAAATTAATAATGATACTGATTCCTCCAAGTCAACAGAGTGTTATACACCCAGCATATTAAATTTTTGTCTTGATTTTCCTTTCTGGAGAATGTAAAGTCTTAGATTCATCTTTTATATCCTTTGTGGAATATGGTAATGCTTTATTTATTGGCAATCTGACTCATCTGATTAATATGCTACAATAAGTACTGCATATACTGACAGAGTTTCTAGGCAAGAGTAGCTGGGCATTTATATTTGGCTACATTTTTGTTTTTATCAGTCAATTTTTGCATTAATTGCAAGGTATTTATACTGATTTATATAAGCCAGTATCAATAGTGCTCAAAGCTCCCCTTTGGATTTCTGACATCTTCCTCAGCCATGAGTCAAAGGAAATCATCCACCTGAAAAATCTAGCTGCTTGGACACCAAAATGTACCTCCCTAAACTCTGGTCTCTTTTCAAGTTCAAAGAAGTACTAACTCTATAAATACATATAGACTGCAAATGACTGTATTGTCTTCATTTGATTGTCTTGATATTTATCTTTGAACCCCAAGTCATGCGTTTTATATAACACATTGTACCTGATATAATGTTTGACAATGTTTACTATGCAGCACTTTGTCTTCTTAAAACCCATGCAAGGCCTTATATAGAATTCAGTAACATACTAATCCACCCACCATGTAAGTTTTTCAACATCCTATATGCTTTTGTATCATTTTTCATATTCAAATATGTTTATAAAAATTAACAGTTTCAGACACACGGATGGCTGGTTAGTACGAGTTGCACTAAAGAGGCTCTGAAATATATTATGTAACTTTTAGATTAAAAGATGTTTGTAAATGTTTATGACTATCTGATATGAGAATTGATCGATCTAACAAGCTTAAACTGCATTATGTTTCACAAAACAGTTATAACCTTGAGGCAAAGCTATCAAACAGAAATAGCAACATTAATCAAAAAATGGCTCTCCACAATAATCGGAGCTTTAATAAGAATAAGTGTATTGAAGCAAAACGGTTAACGTTGTATATACTATGCTGAATAAGCAAAACTATCTTAATATTTACTGTAATAAAGAAGATCTTCCTCAAAATGATGGACTCAAATTCCTTCTGGGAGTTAAGTTTTACCACCAAACCGCCTTGCTTTTCTGCTGAATATTTCAATTCAACAAGTATTTATGCACTGGATGATATGCTGAACTCAAGTTTTTCTTTTTTCCTTAGATAGTAAAAAGATCAAATCAATAAAATTCTTAGTTTTAATATTATAAACCAAATCAGATATGTTTCCTGAGTTCATCAAATGGCCCAAACTTGTAATTGTTGATTAGATGCTGTGAAAAAGGCACATTTTTATTGAAAAATTATGAAGGTATGGTTATTATATATGTATTGATCAGATAAAATTATGGCCCGTCTAGGGGAGCCTGGGTGGCTCAATCACTTAGGTGACTGACTCTTGAATTCGGCTCAGGTCATGATCCCATGGCTTGTGGATTCAAGTCCTGCATCAGTCTCTGTGCTGACAGCATGGAGCCTGCTTGGGATTCTCTCCCTCTCTTTCTTTCTCTCTCTCTCTCTCTGTCTCTCTGTCTCTCTTTCTCCCAAAATAAATAAACTTTTTAAAAAATATGCCCATCTATGCTGTTGTTTTATCTCCAACAAGTTCACCAGATAGGTAAGTTCAGTTATAAAGAACATGGGAAAAATTAGCCATTACAACTCCTTAGTCACTTTTTTTTATTATTAATGTTTGAGGACTTAATGTATACTATTATTTAGAGGCTTCCAAACATTCCCTGGTTAAAATACGAAAGTTTAATTCTAGTGCTCTCTACAACTACTGAAAACATCTCAGAATACTTCCATTCCCAGTCACTTTTCTATCTCTTTTGATGTCCTTTACTTTCTCTTTTCTGGGCACTTTTTCCTATTGTCATACATATAGCAGTCTTACACCACCTTACATCACCAGATATACTTGTTCTACTCCTTATTTTGAATTGTGAAATTTAGTTACGTTGTGAGATATTCTTTAGTTCACACAAGCCAGGCACTAATTCATACACTTAGCTTTAAGACTACCTTTGTTTTCTCAGTGTAAGTACACACATATATATATGAGTGTATCTGCATATCATTTTCTTGGGTAAAGAGCAAACACAGGTTAATAACGTCCAAATACATGAACAAGCTATAAGCAAAGCTCGCCATTGTTGTTTCTTTTAACAGCTATACTGTAAAGCATAATTCTCTAATAATCTAAATACAACCCTATTGTGTTGAAGAAGTGTCATGCTTTGAAATATTAACCAGAATGGGTCTCTTCTGCCAAATGTAAACCAGTATTGTTCACATAGTCATATAAATTTCAAGCTGATTATCTCTTACTGAGAGGCAGTAATGAGAGTAATATAACAGGGAGATCTAAATTAGAACACAGATATTTTTTCATGACAATAAAAATGCAAATGTAATCCTAATTAATTAATATGCTAATAGCTCTTCTCTATTTATAGACAGTAACTCAAGTCTAGCTTGCACTAATACATATACAATTCTTTCAATTCTCTTCTCCAAACTTAGGTAAGATTCCTGAGGGTAAGAACAAAGTCTAATCTGTTTTCTATAACTTTTTCATAGAAAGAAATTGCACTGTTCAATAAAGATGCGATTGTATTAATGTAATTGTGATCAAAATTTCCATAATCTGATAAAATTTCAGATTTTCCTATCAGGTGCAATCTTAGTTGAGGAGAAAAAGGCTGGAACACGCTTGATTTTTTTGATGCATAAAGGCTATCGGGAAACTTTTCTTATGAATCCATAGTCATTAATTCACTTACATTATTAGGCCCTTATTTAATGCCAGAAATTTGAGTTTTTGAAGATGGTGTACACAGAGCTTCATTGTCCTAATTTCTGTGTATTTGTATATGTGTGCCTGAAATTATCTATAATAAAATTTTAAAATGAAAAAGAAATGCCATTCTTCTGTTATAAAGAAATAGATAAGCTTTTTGAAAAATCTCTTTGCACAATTTAGATTTTCTTTAAGTGTCTTACAAAAGAAGTTAATATTTATAGTCTAAGGTTGCTAATCAGATTTTCATTCTGTCAATTTTTTTCCACTCAAGAGAAGGATATATCAGCCTCTCCTTTGAAAATATGTAGAAATATAGGAAGTTTTACTACAGCTGGTAGACTATAATTAGAATACATGTCCAGAAAAAAAAAAAAGAATACATATTGTCCTGGTAATCCCTTAATAAAAATCTGATATGAGCTCTAAGGGATATGAAGAAAACCACACCCTGGTAAGAGAATCCTGTGCCAAGTTACCAGTTGCCAGAGAAAGTAGCAAGGATGAAGATGTGGCAAAGACACAATAGTTCCTGCCAAGCAGTTACTAAGCAAAGAAATCTTAGGATTTCAACTTATTATGTTACTTATAATAATTCAATGACATGGTAAGTGTTTTCCAATTCAAAAACAATTGAAGCTAATGACAAAGCAAAATATACCATCTGAGCGTGACAACCAACTTAACTAGGAGGGGAAGTCCTCTTCTATTTGGAGGAATTGTAATTTTCTCATATAAATAGTTACTATCTATTCTGATGAAGAATTCAATTTCAAGCACAAGAGGAATAAAACATCAGTCTTTGTAATGGATTTCAATCTGGAATGGAAGACAAAAATGGGTGCATATATTAAAATATGTTAATTTTAGTGCTCATATAATATCATATTTTAATGTACTTGGACAAACTGGAAGCAACCAATATTAACAGAAAATAACAAATATGGTTAGTCTATGTGTCCAGTTCTTAATTTACAAGCAACAATTATTATACTTCTTTTTTTTTTTAATATGGAACGCTTCATGAATTTGCGTGTCATCCTTGCGCAGGGGCCATGCTAATCTTCTCTGTATCGTTCCAATTCTAGTACATGTGCTGCCGAAGCGAGCACCAATTGTTATACTTCTTGTCATGCATTTATAATGAAATAGCAGCAAAATAAATTAATCTAAAAAACGGTAAGGAGAGGTTACTGTCATTGAATTTATCACCACTACAAAACCTAAAAGAAATAAATGGGAAACAACAAGAAATCAGTTGTACATATTTATTCTATTACTAGCACAAAAGAGTTCAACTGAATATATGGACAAGTTGCCAGAGCCCTGGGAAAATGTATTCTATTTAACCTGTCAATAGCAAACTCCATCAGCATAATATAACCAATATTCAGGTTTCCAAGTGGGTTGAATGACTTTGATAACTCCATTCACAAAGAATGGTCAATATAAAATATGATATTCTTAATAGAAAAGGGCATAATACTGATAATTAAATAAACTTTTAATAATGAAAATGTCATAGATATGGAAGTGCTACGAATCATTCATACTTGACTTGAAATAAAAAGTGAGAAGTGGTAGACTCATTTATAGACTTCCCTTTGCCAGTTTTGGAAGCCTTTTATCAATTTGATGTGAGTTGTAACCACAGTAATTTCATTGTCATTTAATGCTACATAAATTGAATAAATGATAGAGGTATGAGCACATGCTGAGCTAACATGTATGGAACTAACCTTTAAGAGTACACTTTTTATTAACTGAGTATCCTTTCCAGAGATGCTATGGGTATTATTTAGTAAGAGTTCATTGAAAGACTGTATTTTATATCCATTTGTTAATTCATTCAACCAACCAATATTAACTACTTGTTTACTAAATGTCAGGCAACACAGTTAGATTTTATGTATGAAAAAAACCCGTGTGATAATTATTTCTTTAGATAGTTCAGTCATTTAAAGTGGGTATTGAATTGTAATTATGAGTATTTGGGGGAAGAATATGTATCTGGTCGTTATTCTTAATAATTTTGGAAAAGATTGTTTTAAAAATATAATTGTCTGAATACTGACATAGCAACATGATTCATGTCATTTATTATTCATTTATGCTTGATAGTGCTTAACATTTCTTAACAATTTATTTTGTAAAGAAAGGACATGTATTACAATAGAGAAGTTCTAAATATGAACACAATCCTCTTCATGAAGTTGCTTTTAAATCATTTGTCAACAAAAATAATGTTTTAAATAAATCTAAAAGAGAAACTTTATAGTTTCTGTTTCCAGAGCTACGAAGTATTATACAAGTTGCTATAACTTGGGAGAAGAAACCTTTTGGGTTGATTTATATCACCATACTTCTCCTGAAGGAAAAGGGGGTAATCCTACCCTGCTGTCTACTATCTGTATGACTTTTAGTTAGTTTCTTAATGTCTCAGTTTCCTAAATTAAAGTAAGATCCTTCCTTCACAGAAAATTGTAGGACTGAAGTGAAAATGGCTGATCCATAGATGGTATTCTATATAGGGTCGTCTTTTTTTCCTTCACATTTTTACAACTGGCCCAATTTGTAATGCCTTGAAAACACTTACTCATCCCCTAGAGATGGGTAACAAAGGGGAAAAAATGTCTTCTGTAGTCTAGATGTGGCCATCTTGGAATCACTACATTCTCTACTGATAGTAAATGGAGGACAATGTAAGGCTCAAACAGAAGCTGTAGGGAGAAGCCACTGGAGTAGAAATCTAATGGCTTTAAATGCTGCATTGAAATAGCTTCAAGTGCTTAGTAGGTTTCTACCCCTTTCCTACCAGCTATATTTCAGAGAATGGAAACTTATTAACTTCCTGACATTTGCCTTCTTGCAAGTCTGTCTACATTTTCCTTCAACCCAACTAGAAATAGAAATAAGTGGTTCTTCTCAAATTAAAGGACAGTCCTTCCACTTAGGCTCCTACTGCTGTTTCCTTCTATGTTTTTCTTCCTTTACTAGATTTGACTCAACACTGTTAAAACATTCTGAATTCTATACCATCTCCCATCTCCCAAGTAAAACATTCATTGACTCTTCTATTTCCCACTCCAACTACTGTCCAATATTTTCATTTCAGATTCATATTCCAACTTCCTGAAAAAGCTCCTTGAATACACAGCCAGTCATCATTTCTTCACTTCCCAATCACTCCTAAACCTACCTCACTCACTAAGGCTTCTTTCTCCCCACCAGTGTACCAGAATTGTGTTAGGGAAGATCACCAATAACTTTGTTTTTTCTGCTAAACTTAATAAAGGTTTCTCTGTCCTCATCCTTTCTATCAGCACTGATAAAACATAACTGAACTCTCACTTTTTTAAATAGTCTTCTTCTTTGGCATCTGTAACACCAAAATGCCTTAGTGTTTTTTCATCTCTGATTTACATCTCCTCAACCTTATCTTTAAATGTTGGAATTAGTACACAACTCTGCAACTCCTTCCCACCTTCATACCTTCTCCCTAAATAATACCAATCATCCCATAGCTTTCAATACCACACCTTTGCTAACGACCTCTTAACTTCACCTCAAATATCCATTCTGACCTACAAAATCATATAGCCAACCACTTTTTGTGCACTATCTCTGCTTCATCTTCCTTGGTCTTGATAGAATGTCCTTGCTTTTCAGTTGGCCCTTTCCCTAAGGCATGGATTATAGTTCCCTTTCCCCTCTAATGTTTCATACAATCATATCTTTATCATTATAAGTAACATTTTATCATGATCATAAATAAACTAGGATGCATTTCTCTATGTTCAAATCTGAGGGTATATCTGACCACTCCATGGTCAGCCTGAGCTCCTGTGGTTCAGCCTTAGCCAGAGCCCTAGGATCTTACTTGTTCCAACAATTGGCTTTTCTGGAACTTCCTAAGTGCAGCCTCTTATATATAGCAGGCAACCCTTGAGGTGAACACTAAATAGGTGAGTATTAAGATTGTACCTAGTTAAGAACATGGTTGCTTAATGAGTGGGAATAAGAAAACACACATACTTGGAGAAGATCCCAAGATCTACTACACACTCTAAAGGTACTAAAATATCCAGAAAAAAAAAAACTGAGTTAATCTCATGTCTGCTTGATGTACATTTTAATACTGTTCCTTTTTTCCTATTTCTACCCAAACTAGCTGCATAAGACTTCTAATAAAGAGACATGAGGATATCAAACTTTCTCAGATAGTACCCTAAGCTTTTGAAATGAAGTCATGTTTTTAAAGTGGAAGTTAATTCCAAGTTAGCTTATGCTTTTTATCCCTAGAGTAGGATAAGTAAGTGTGCAATTGATTTTAATTTAATATTCATGGTGTATTACAGCTGCCAGAGAATGTAAGAATTTTTTAAAAGAAAGAAAGCACAATCTGAACTAAACTTACTCTTAGAATTATTGCCAGAGTTACAAGAACACTCTTGAATACTAAAGAGCATGTATATAGGAAATAACTGCATAAACACATTTTTAAAAGGCAGTGCCTACACCAAACATTCAAAGTAGCTATGTGCTATAGAGAACTCAAAGAGGCTTTTCTCCATGTCATGATCACTTGGTATAAAAATAATGCTGCAGTGTCTCCTGATACAAATTACCACCTGAAACATTTTCATGCAGACCTGGCCTGACTCTTATTATACAGTTCCCAGTTCAAATGTCACTTCCTCAGAGATGACTTCCCTGACCATTTATAATTAGGCATATATCCCCTTCCTCCCACATCACTATATGCAACTACCCTGTTTATTCGTGTGGAGTTTTTTTCTTCCTCCACCATAGGAACACATTCAAATATAAACTATGCAAAAATATGGACATTGTCTACTTTGATCACTAGAGCATGACAGCCATTCCTTAAATATACGTATAATACATACCTATCTAACACTGAACTATTTAACTTTTTCTAAAAGTCAGTGACCTCATCTGGAGAGGGAGTCTAAATTATACTCTACAAGATTATTGGGAGTTGAAATGGAAATAAAATGTGTGTAAGTATTTTATACATAGAAAATATCTTAACATGTAAATTCAAACTGGAAATACATATGATCCTATAGTTATATATAAAAAATAAAACTTTAACAGTTTATACTTTTACTAAGTATTTCCTAGAACCAGTATGAAACTGTCTTATTAATATATATGAGTTCTTGGCTCACAAGAAACAATATAAGTGCTATATTATATGGGCCATTATTAAAAAGGCTGGGTTATATAAGTCATATATATGGCTTATTTTCCCTTACCACCTATAAATTTCAAGTGGTTCTTTTTCCCCTTTTACTTCTCCCATAAGCCTTGTCTTATGTTCCAAATTCTCCTCCTCCACTCCTTTCTACTAATCTGCTCACTTGGATACTGATGTTTAATAAATACTGAACTAGGGCTGTTTCTGGCTATGGCAAATCCTACTGGCTCATTTCTAGCAAGGGTTTTGACACTTAAAATATCACTCTTTCTGCAATAGGGTCTAATACTTTTACATTAATTTCCAAAAGGGCTAGTACACTGATACCAACTCTATCTCATTTTATTTTTAACCAGAGAGAAAACAAGAATGCAAATCACAGTTTCCCTTTGATCTTCACATCCACAGCAAGTTTTTTTTTACCCAATAATAAAATAAATTAGTTGAGGTCACTGAAAAGCAAGAAAGAAGTATATAAGAAACACAGAGGAATAAGTTTATAATGACATCATTTGCTTTCATAAATGAGTTTTAGTGCAAAGATCCCAACCATGTTTTGCAAATGTTTTACTACTCCATTGGATTTTAGAGATTGAAAGGATTCAATGGGATATATAAAGACTAAGAAAATGTTAGGTCATACTTAAATGGCTTAGCTGGATAAACAATTCACAGTTGAGGGAGTTTGTCAGGTATACCAAGGATGATCTCTCAGCAGTCTCTCAGATCAGAACACATCCACGGATGTCACCTTCCTTGAAAGGCTTGCACGACCTAAGCAAGAGGAGGCATTTTTCCCTCTTTTCCTTGGTTCCTATGAGCACACACATCTTTCACCTTCCTAAGAACATTTCTTAAATATTTCCTACCCCTACTAAACTGAGAACTCCTGAAAGGCAGAAAGCCTTTAGATTTTTAAGTTGAATAATTATTCAGCGACCCAAGTCTTCATAATTTATAACCATTGCATTATGCTGTTATATAGAACTTTCCTGGGAACCTATGCAGATATAGGGGTCATTTTCCCTCACCACTTCATGTACCCCCAGACTATTTTATTTACTGGGGACGTATATTTGTTTGTTGACATTTTTCCTCTTTTATCCTCTGTTGTCAATTTATACATACCTGTCATAACACTTATTACTTTTACGTCTACTTTAATATACACATCAAACCTGCATACGTACACCAAGGATTAAAATAAGTCTGTGTAGTCACTTCCGAATCATCTGCCTACCTATGACTCGGGGAAGGATTGTGTCACATCTATCTGGGTTCCTCTGTGGCCTTTTTTACTTGTCATTTTTCACATGTCTCAGATTGAACTCATTCAACATTTCACTGGCTACTTATATTATGTTTAGATTTATTTCATATGTGAGATAGCTGAGTCACAGAAAAGGTTAAGCAATTTGCTTAGGCACACACAGCTACTAAGGCAAAGCAGAGACGAGCCTCAGTTCTGCCTGATGCCCAACATAGTATCCTCTTCATTTCTCCTTAATGAATGTCATTGCTCTGCCTTACTATTTATCAGACATTTGACCTGAACATGTTTTTTTTTAAAAAGCTGTTTGTGGTTTTTTAAAATACTTTATATTGGAACTTCTGGACACATGCACATGGATAATATGCTTGTCCTGACATAAAACTAGAAGATACAATTCCCCAAGCTGTGAAAAGAAGTACATACACCCACACTCATACATCCAAAGAATAGTGAATACCAAGCAAGGCAACTGTTAAAGTACCTTAAAGATCACTTTAAATACTTCAAGAATTTAGGCCTTGAAACCAAATACTAGAACTTGAAATAAGAGCCTACCAAAGACCATCATCTATTAGATGTCACTAACTATGAATGTATTTATTCAACAAATAACAGGGTATAACAGTGAAAACCAGAGCTGAGTCCGTGTACTCATAAGCTACATATGTGTTTTATGTTTTAGCTGCAATGGGTCTCATTCTGGTCTTTGAATAAACCAAGGCTTTTCCCACCATTAAATCCTCATGCATCCTTTTGCCCCTCACTTGGAATATTCTGCCATACCATCATCAGCTCAAGTCACAACCACAAAACACATTTTACCTGGCTAGCTCTTATTTATTTCTCAATTCTAAACTTAAATATCACTTTTTCTCTCAAAGAATATATTTTTCTTCTCATCAAAATTACATGAGGTAATAATGTACATAAGGTTTGCATGTTTATTTAAAACCTGTCTCTCCAATGAGATGTAAATCCTAAAATGTAAGAGTCTTAACCTGTTTTGTTCACCAGCTGGCACACAGCACCTAGCACAGTGCCTGACACAAATGCCCACATGGTTTTGTTGTTTCTTTTCTTATTAAATGCTGGACCAGCACTCTCAAGATTTCTCGTTCCCTTTACACCCAAGAGCAACCACAGAGGAACAAAAGAGATGAAACACCAAATAAACCAACTTGCGAGAAACTCATGGGTTGATGGGACAGTTTTGTACTGGTATGATTTGGACTCAGGGCAGGAGGAAAGCCAGGAAAATTGTAGGAGTTTAAATCAAAAGGCACTGTTAGAGGTCTGATTTTTCTTATTCCTGCAATTTCCTTTCAACCAACAGTACTTGTTTCCTAATATTCAGAGACTCAGATCCTTTTGCGCAAGCATTTTCACAGCTAAATCAGAACTGTCCAAACGTCTTTTGCCTTTGATATATAAAGATATATTTCTCAGAAGCAAAGGAAAATGGACAAACAGTATTTACCAATATATACTGGAGCATACTTTCTGTACAAAGTGTTACATCATCTTTATCTAATTCAATCCTCTGTCTCAATTTACCCCTTAAGAGAAGAGCAAGAATAATCACCATTTTAGAGAAGAGGAAACTGAAGTTTATAAATACTTATCTATATCACATTGTTACAATGATATAAACAGAATATAATCCTATTTATATATAATTCCAAGGCACATGCATTTTCTAATATACCAAAATTTTGATAAGATACTCAAAGTCAGAGGCACCTCGGTGCCTCAGTTGGTTAAGAGTCCAACTATTGGTTTTGGCTCAGGTCATGATTTCACAGTTCGTGGCTTTGAGCCCCACATTGGGCTCTGTGCTGACAGTGCAGAGCCTGCTTGGGATTTTCTCTCTCCCTCTCTATCTGCCCCTCTCCTGCTCATGCTCTGCCTCTCTCTCTCAAAATAAGTGAATAAACTTAAAAAAAAAAAAGGTACTCACAGTCATAATATAGTACAAACACCACAGATTATGTAGTGTTCTAAAAGTCAAGTATTATAAGCAAATATCCCATAAGCCAGTAAAATTTTTGTCATAGATTGATTTCTGTTTTTATATCTGACACTGCCCATAAAAATTCTATCATCAATAGACATTACTGGCCATATTTTCTAAGCAATGGAGTGCAGGTGATACACTCAGATAGTCATGTAATTTAGACCTAAAAACCCACTCTGGTTTGAATTACATTGGTAAAGTAATTATTAACCTATATCCAGGAAACAGTGATCTCTTTTGGTCACACTGTGTTTTTGAATAGGATTCTAGCTCTTTGCTGGTTTTTTTTTTTTTAATTTGATATCACCTAGCAAAAGCATGCCATAGGCACCACTTAAGACATTGCCAGAAACTATTCCTACCATTTGCCTTATGTTTCTAAACAAACAACAAAATAATGTTACCCAAAGAAGAAAAACTCTTAGTTTACCATGGCTAATTTATGTTTATATATTTTTACTCTATTGATTAGAATTAAATATTAAAGAAAATGATCAAATATGGGTGAACTTAAAAAAAAAGTTGTAGGGTTAGTACTTAGTGATCTATTAAGTAACAACATTTGCAAACTTGGAATTTTTGGAAAACTTTTTTATTAGTGATAATGCTGATTTAATATTATAAGAACTGCACATATCCATTTGCTCAAAGTTCAGGCACCTTTTTCTTACTTTTTCTTCTCCAGTCTTCCATTCTCTCAGAATGTATTGTATTGAAACCATGGTTATTTGATTTGGTCATTAACAAATGAGCAATTGTCCATGCTGTCGCCCTGTCATTTCAGATTTGACTAACAAATTAAATTTTCATTTCAGACTGAAAATGAAAAGGGGAGGTTGGTGTTCCCTATTACACCATCTTAAGGTATTTAGCCACTTAGTCAATTTTAGAGGAAAAATCCATTTGTAATTTTAAAGGCTACCATTCAGTACTATTCACTGCTATCATTCTAAGTGGTAAGTTGCTTGATCCTGACCCAAAATCCTCAATTAATTTCAATAGCAATTCTGAGTATGTATTTAATACAAGGATCAAGGGGTAAGGATTCCATTCTCATTTCACAGCATCTTCTTCTTTCCCAGGAATCATTTCCCTAAGAGACAACTACCTAGATAGACTGAAACAATTGTTGTGAAAGGTTGCTTTGCATCAACTTCATTTTTAACTACTAATCAGAGAAAGCTAATTAGATGTGCTATTTTCTTATTCCTCAATTTTTCAAAGTAGAGACTTAAAAAGAATTCTTCCTCACTTGTTCCAATTATCAAGTCTGGTTTTAGTACATATATAAAATTTGGGTGTTGACTTCCCTGACATCACAAACTAAAATTTTCAGGTAAAAAAAAAACTACTAGAAACTTAGTTATTTGTAATAAAATTATTACAAAAATTAGCTCTACTTGGCTAGATTGCTTTAGAACTAAAGCTTTGAAACCTGTCACAGGTCTTAAAAATAAAATTGCTTGAGTAGCTGAGGAGAACTGAATTAAAATGCAAATTTCCAGCTGTTAATATTTCTTCAAAAACCAATAATCCCCAAGGCTACCAATATGTCATAATACTTAATGGAAAAATATCCCTTAGGCAGAATGGCCTTTCTAAGTTGACTTTTGATTAAACTTAAAATATTATATGGCAAAAAAATTAAAATAAAAAAGGAACATAAATATAGAACTCAACTGAAATGTCATACAGTATAAATTGAAGGGAGGGGGAGACCCATCTTGTGTCACTAATTTGTGAGTAAGACACTCTGCTTGAAGAGTAACCAACCCATAATTGTTAACATAACGTATATACATCCTTCCAAACAGGCCAATAATGATTTCTTCATGTGGGTTTATGTATACACAAGGATGTTCCATTCTGGAACAGGCAAGAATTATTTTTGGCAACATAAACCCTTTGGACAAAATGACAAAAACTAGACATAAGAATTAAATGACTATATGTATTTTTTAGTTAAGATTTCTACAGGTATTAGAATACAAAAATACAGAGTTCATGAATAGTTTATCTACTGCTGTAAAACTATATGGTATTTGCAAGAAATAATACCCAATTTAAAATTTTTGAGTTCAGAGTTGAAAAAACTGTGCATTGCACTTCTATATATCTCCCACCTAGATTCTATAAATAATATTTTTATACTTGCTTTGTTACATATCTAGGCATTGGTAAATTATAATGAGAGTTTCTTATTCCAAACTGGTTCTGAATTGGAAAGGGTCGAGCCAATTCACTAGTTAATTAACTGGGTGGTTACAAATGGAAAGACTCTCCTCGATATACAATTTCCTAAAATTTACATTTTAAGTATTTATATTAGGACAATGTTTACATAAGGTTAAGGTCATTCAGTCAAATCTAAGATTTAAATGTGTCTTTGAGTCTACTTAAAATAGTCACCCAAATAATGCAACTAAATGAATCACATACTTTAAAACATCTTTGAATTTCTCCTACTCTAGACTAGATCAAGAATTTTCTTTGTTTAGTTGTTTAATGTCTTTAATTGAGAAACTACTTAATCCCATTTACTGATCTTCAATCCAACAAAGTTAAGAATCTACAAAATTTGTCCTGCCATCCAAAGTGCTTTCTGTCATATCAACTGCAACAATTATTTTGCTCTGGGGTATTATCCCCCTACCAACTACTGGCAACAAGGGGAACTAGTTATAAATGGAACATGTGTGCTTGTTTGTGTACATTGATCCATGAAAACCCACATACCCATTCTGTGCTAGACAGACTTACAGGTGCAGCTGGATATAAGTGACCCCAATTACAAATAAATGACAAATTAGTATGTAAAAAGTAATGTTTTAGATCTGAAATATTATGATTATAGAAAGCACAAATGATGTTTACAGTTAAAAAAAAATTCAAGGTGGTGTCTAGGTAGCTCAGTCAGTTAAGCATCCATCTTCGGCTCAGGTCATGATCTCATAGTTTGTGAGTTTGAGCCCCGCATGGGCCTCTGTGCTGACAGCTCAGAGCCTGGAGCCTGCTTCGGATTCTGTGTTTTGCTCTCTGCTCTTCCCCCACTTACTCACGTACACATGTGCTCTCTCTTGCTCAAAAACAAATTGAAAAAATTAAAAAAAAAATTCCATCCATAAAGGAACTAAAACTTTTCATTTAATTTATTTAATATTAAATTTGGTCAAATGAACAAGAGTTTTTATGTTACTTTAAATTTACTTAATTTTGATTAGAATGATCTTTAAGACATGCCTCTTCTATTACTTCCCCCAACTATTTTTATTAACAAAGAGTTGTATATGCCTTTCATAGTAAGAAAATTAATGACAAATGAAATGAGACTAATAAATCAGAAATCATAGGACTCTTTATATTTATATATGTAATAAATTTAGACATAGATTTTAAAAATAAATTGATACTTGGAAGAGTCTTAGTTTATCAAGATTATAGGAAATCAACAGTAAATAGCGGTGCGTGGATGGCTCAGTCGGTTGAGTATCTGACTCTTCATTTCGGCTGAGGTCATGATCTCATGGTCCATGAAATCAAGCCTCACATGGGGCTCTGAACTGACAGTACGGAGCCTGCTTGGGATTCTCTGTCTCCCTATCTCTGTGTCCCTTCCCCTTCCTCACTCACATGCATGCTCCCTCTCTCTCAAAACTAAATAAACTTTTTAAAAAAAGAAACAGTAAATAAAATTTACTTTATAATAATTCTCAAATTCCCAAGACTAAAAACTTATAAATATGACAGCTGTTTACAGAGTTCATTCATATACATTTTTTATTTGTTCTTTAACCTATAAAATAAATAAATCAAGTAGTTATTTGCCCATTTTACAGGGGAGTAAGCTGAGATTCAAAATGATCAAGTGATGTGACAAGTTGTCACAATAGCTCGCTAATTCAGACAACACTCAATGTTAGGCCTCATTCCAACAACCTTGAGAATATACTTTATAGAAGCTTCAATATATTTTGTCACCTCTGCATCATTGCTTTTGCTACTCTTTTTTTTCCTGGTTTAAAATTGTACAAAGCACTGTTATTTAGAAACATCACTGTACTAACCGTAAGATCTGACTGCTAAGGGTAGAGTACTCATGGCGACTATGTGCCAAGAAATGGGTTAATACTACCTCCATTTTGGTAATGATAAAGTTCATTAACAAGAACATGTCAAATTTTAGAATAAAGCAGCGCAGAAAGGTTTTGTAATTTACTCAGAATCCCATAGGTAATAGCAGGCAAAGTTTGAGTTAATGCTCAACGCTTACTATATCTGAAGTTCTCTTTTTCTATGCCAGAAAGTCCTATGAGAATTACTTGTGTGTCAGTTTTAGGTGTCAACTTGGTTAGGTTCCAGTCATCAGTTATTCAACCAAATACTAATCTAGGTGTTGTTCAGAAGGTATTTTACACATGTGATTGAAGTCTATAATTAGTCTACTTTAAGTAAGGGAGATTATCCCTGATAATTTGTGTGAGCCTGATTCACTAAGTTGAAATGCACTAAGAGCAGAACTGAGGCTTTCCTGAAGAAGTAGGAATTCTGTGCATTGAGAACAGTGTTAGCCTGTGCCTGAATGTTCTAGTCTGCCCTTCTGACAGCCAGTCCTGTGGATTTTGGACTTGTCTAGCCAACATTCAAATGTTAAGGAAATTCTTTGCCATAAATATGTTAGTGTACATCTCCTGCTGATTCTGTTTCTCTGCTTGGACTCTGACTGATAAGTATTCAAAAACTTAAATTTTCTGGACCTTAAATTCATAAAGTTAATTTATGTACTAGGACAATTTTCTTTCTAGAACTTATTTCTTGTCAGATGAGTGTTCATCTATTCCCCAGTAACTGGTCACCTCTCTACAGTTTGCTAATCATCCAATAAATATAAATATTGCATATTTACAGGATGTTTAGTGGTCTCCTGAATGTTTTGGAATATATTGAGGATTTTCTCTGCTTCTTACCCCCAAAAAGAAATAGGAAAAGTAGAAGAGTGTGGTATCACCCAGGCCAAGGAAGTCAAGAATTTCAGAAAGAAAATAGTAAAAAGTATCAAATACAGTCAGGGTATTCAGCTCATTTATGATCACAGAGTAAATTCATGATTCCTAAATTCTCCTGGCTTTGTCATTCAATTACTAATCCTTCCATTTAACTATCCTTAATTGTATCATGACACACAAATCAGAAATTGACAAATGCCCAATGAAGGCAAGCACAGTTGTAGTTTTTCGAAGAGTAGCTAGAATGCCATCCTCCACCCAAAAAGCATGAACTTCTGATATCTCAGAATAAAACCAAGGCTAAAGATTTAGAAATAAGGAATGAAAAAATACTGAAAATAAAATGTATTTCCCATTTTTTTTAGAAGTCATGTAGCTAACTCATATGTATAAAGTTCATATCCTAATTCTTTCTGTGTGACAAAGCTGCTCATTTATTTGGAAGTTATATTCATATTTCGGGTTCTGTTTTTACTGAGTAGAGAGTTGTCCCCATGTATCATGATGTTTCATCTCCAAATAAAGACTTAGAAAATAAGGATTCATCTCATCAATTGTTGCAAATGTCTAAATATCCAGGAATATTTTCCTGATTTTAAAGTGACAAAATAGGCCCATAATGTTCCGATCAACTGCACTGTAATATATGCACAGCACTTGACAAGATTCTTCATTAGGTGCAGCCTATCATAGTAAATAAATACAACATATAATCTTCACACAATTTTCTAATGCCAGAAATATAGCAAATCTCCCCCAAACAGATCTCTAAAATTATAATGCAATCCATTATGAAAGCCTCCAAATCCTAAAGTTGCTTTCAAGCATAGTTTTGTGCTGCCAGCTGAGTTGCTGATTTTTTAGCTCTCTCATAAAATATTTCTTTTTTCTTGTTTCTGATCCTCTACCTTGCTGGGCAGCCTCATGCCTGGCAGGATTCTTTAGTCCCAAACTAATTGGCAAAAATCCTCCTGGGAAGATGGATCTCCAGCATTTTTACATCTCAGACTGTCTGTGATCTTGCCTATATAAGGGCTATTGGACATAAGCAACTCAACGTTCAGTTTGTCAAATGGCATAATTAATGTGAAACTAGATTTTATTGTTATATTTTTCGTAGGGCCCCCCTGGTGCTTGCATATTAGCATCAGAGTGAACTTCATTATTTTTCTGAGTTTATTATTATTATGTTCAGAACACTTAATCTATTTTATACATTCAAAGTAGAATACCATTCTTTTATTTTCCAAATTGTTCTTGCAGAGATTATGTACTCTCAAAGTCATATTGAATCCTAGAGCAAGGAATAAAGTTTGTTTTTTTCCTAATTAATTCAATTTGCTTATGCATATTTGCTCTGTCTATATATTTTTCCTTCTTTTCATTCCATGCTTAGTGACACCTCTCTAAAAAGAAATTAGCCCAAAGAAAAGGAAAATAAACACATGTATGTCAAAAATAAGTGTGCTTTGATACTTAGATGTAGATGAACCCTCTTCCTTCTCACCTTGTATCACTGGTTGGCATGTAAATCATGCAAAACAACTTGAAGTTTTGTGGTATTGAAAGGTTCTCGAGTGTAAAGTGTAATTACAGGATAATGACAATGCTCTTCTGTCTCACATCAGTCTGACCTGAAACCCAGACTGACTGAGGGCCTTGACCTTATGATCCCAATTGTTTTTAATGTCCTCTCGGTTCTTATTTATGGTCCTCTTTTTAGTTTTCTCATTTTTAAAAATATTCTGCTCATAAAGTATTTCAAAGTGACATTTTATGTAATTGTAAATTTGGGTCTGATATAAATAGGATCTGTAGCTAAGTTCATTACACCAAGTACTCAACAGGTCAATCAATGCTGCTAGATATGGTAAGGTGCCCAAACTGACATGTCTTCCAAAACAAAACAAAGGTCTGTTTCCATAAAATTTATTTATAGGATATTACTACCAGAACTAAAATCCTTGAAAACAACTCACTTCTTATTTTATAATAAATAAACTGCAGTTTATTAATGAAGGTTCTCAAGAATCAATTTGTTAAGGAACTGTCATAGAAGCTTAAACTCCAAAAATCTTACTTTATACAATGTACTCTCTTTGAAAATGATTTAGGTTTAAAAGGACAGAAGTAAAAATAAAAACATTTAGGGGCGCCTGGGTGGCGCAGTCGGTTGAGCGTCCGACTTCAGCCAGGTCACGATCTCGCGGTCCGGGAGTTCGAGCCCCGCATCAGGCTCTGGGCTGATGGCTCGGAGCCGGAGCCTGTTTCCGATTCTGTGTCTCCCTCTCTCTCTGCCCCTCCCCCGTTCAAGCTCTGTCTCTCTCTGTCCCAAAAATAAATAAACGTTGGAAAAAAAAAATTAAAAAAATAAAAATAAAAATAAAATAAAATAAAATAAAAACATTTAAAATTAAGTTGGGTGGCCGACTGGGTGGCTCAGTTAGTTAAGTGTCCGACTTCAGTTCTGGTCATGATCTCGCGGTTCCTGAGTTTGAGCCCTGCATTGGGCTCTGTGCTGATAGCTCAGAGCCTGGAGCCTGCTTCAGATTCTGTGTCTCCCTCTTTCTCTGCCCCTCCCCCACTTGTGCACTGTCTCTCTCTGTCTCTCAAAAATGAATGTAAAAAAATTTTTTAATTAAGTTGGTATTAATTTATGTTAACATAGCACAGTTCAAATCTTCCAAATCATACCACAGAGTCAATAAATTCTGGATTTTAGATAGAATGCCTCCAAATGATTTGATTTTATTTTGTTTTAATTCAGAAAACTATATTTAAAATTTACATACTGATAGAAACTATAGAAATAAATAGGGTTTCACAATTATTTTCATTTATATATGTATGTATAATAAATGTATACTTCTAAATATATATATTTGGCTAACTTAACAAAATTATGATATTCCTACAAAATAATCCACACAATTTTATGACAACATCACGATCTCAAGAATCATTTAACTTTGGCTATCTAAGTAGAAGCTATGAGAAAGAGGAAGCAAAATTTCTGTTGTGGAAAAACAGCAATTTGCATTAGAAGAGCCCACTGTTTAGAGCCCACTGTTTGTTGTACTTTAGGTATATCTGGGAAAGGATGGTACATATTAGATATTGCCTAAATATTATTTTATTCAAAGTACTCTATCACAAAAAAATGAATAGATCATTTCCTAATAAGATTTTAATGGTGAGACTGCAAAGCAAACATTATCAATCATTTACCCCCAGGGTTAGGTCATCAAAAAAAAACAAAATCCTTGAGCTATTGTTGCTTGAGATAACACTGCTTGAAATTAAGATAGCTAGTTGTTTCATTTTTGTCATTTTCAGGAGGCAATGTTATTTGAACAAAAAAAAAAACATTTTTTAAAGCTCTTTTCATGCAGCAAAGAACTACTACAATTTTTAAACTGCCATTCACTAATCTTCTGTGGGTATAATATCTTACATCCAATACCAAAGGCTGGCTGCCCAAGAAAAACAAAAATCAGCACTGTTCTGTATGGACATCGTGGTTGATTTATTACTTTATGAGGTTTAATCAAAGCTACCCCCCCAATAGCTTAATTTTTAAAACCAAATTGCTTCTCCATAATTGTTTGTTCTATAATACAATTAATCAGGAGCTGCAGCTTATCTATTTCTCAGTGAAGAAAGAGAATTTTAGTAAGAAAACAGGAGTTCAGTACTTTTATGTAGTTACATAACAAACACTGCTGGCAAGAAAATTCACAACTAAAGTTCATGTTGCTAATTTCTCAAGGTGTTGAGTCTGCTGTACAAAGGAAGTAAACACAAATGGCAATTATTTATGTTGATCAGTTCTATTCAAATTGTTCCTTAGAATCTTGGTTTTAATTGAATTAGATATGTGATTACTACATAGTCAAGATGATATTGGTGAGAGAGGGATGTACAGTGAATAGACTAAAGTAGATTAAAACTCAGAAGTGGTCTCAGGGTTGAAGAAATAAGGAATCCTTTATTTCCAAAGGACTTAAGTCTCTAACTTAGAGAACTTGCCCTAATACTTAGGTTAGTCATGTCCCTGGTGATCTAACTTCACATATGCTCAATACCTATACATATGCACTGTACTAAATGAAATAATTCTGAAATGCAACCTGGAAGTGGCAAAAAGAAAGAGATCACCAAACAGTATTAAACAGAAGAAACTCCAGAACACAGTCCTTACTGAAGTAAGCCAATTCCTGGACCTTGAACAATATTGCTGGTCACTGGCCCAGATGTTGCATAACTTTTATTCCCATAAGTGATCTTTTGACCATTTTCAGTATTTTTGATGAGACCTATACACTTTCACTCACAAATCATGTGACAGCTAAGTTTAAAAGCTAGCATTTCTTAGCACCATAGCAATACTCTATCTGAAAAGAAGCTCTTGAGTAGTTAGTTATTAAATGTTGAAGGTGGACAGGCTGTTGAAAGTCAAGGATTCAGTGGTTATCTGTTCTTTTTCTTGTTCTAGTGGCTACAAGCAGGATTTTAAAGGTGTGGCAATCAACAGTATCATGGATGCTCAGCATCATCTAATCTACCTGATCTATCTTCTTCTCAATCATCCAGAACAACAACAGGCTAACCAAAAAAAAAAAAAAAAGACAAAAGATAAAGATAAAAAGACAATTTATCACAATATTAGCCAACAACAACAACAACAAAAATTCACACAGCCATTTGGGAATATGAAGAGATGAGATTTTAGGGAGGAAAAGCTTCAGGATTAACATAAAGACAAACCAGTTGGTGACCCAGGTAAGAGGAACATGAGAAAAATTATCAAGATGATGCTGAATTCACAAAGAATTTCATGGAATAAGGAGCATAGTCATTATTTTTAATCTCTCAGAATATATACTATTTATGTATTAGTTCGGATTTCATCTGCAATGCAACATTAGCAATAGGGTGTATCTGAGCTAAGAATTACCCTAATTTCGTTTAGCTCAAGTGAGTGCACTTGAAATTACACAGGTTTAGGGGGTGAACAGAATGAGTTTGAATACAAGCTCTTCTTCTAAACATATTATTTTCCCTCTCTAGGCTATTTTTTAATCTATAAAATGAGTATTAATGTTCACTTTATAAAGCTGTTTATGGGGATTAAAAGAAATAATTTTTGTAAAATATTGAGTAGTTGCTTAATAATATGCATTAAGCCTCCACAATTTAAAATTAATATTAATGAAATAGTACAACAGACAGCAATATTTGAACTTGCATCCCAATATTCCCTAGGAATCATGGTTTTAAATAAAAAAAGAGTTATCATAAGAAAAACCATGATGACTGTTCATTCTTAAACATGGGAGCCAGTATCTATAAGGTGAGCCTACTCTTAATTTTATTAAGGCACTCCCCAGGACTAACCGCTGCAACTTTGTGCACATTCTAAAATTTTTGATGAGACAGTTTAGCTACAAAATGCATAATGCAAAAAAAAAAATTCTCAAATAAAATTCTAACTTTACACCTCAAGGACCTAGAAAGAGAAAAAGAAATTAAACAGAAGGTTCGCAGAAGGAAGAATGTAGTAACAATTAGAGCAGAAATAAATCAAATAGTGACCAGAAAAACAATAGAAAAGATCAACATAACTATGAGATGGTCATTTGAAAAGATAAACAAAATTGACAAATCTTTAAGTAGACTAGCCAAGAGAAAATGAGAGGACTCAAAATTATAAAAGAAAGAGGAGACATTATAACCAATAATGCAAATATACAAAAGATCATAATAATATACCAATAAATTAGATAGCCTAGAAATATGGATAAATTCCTAGAAATATACAATCTACCAAGGCGGCATCATTGGAAAGTAGAAAACCTGGACATGTCATTAAGGAGAAAGGAGATTAAATCAGTCATCAAAAACCTCCTACCAAGAAAAGCCTAGGACCAAATAGTTTCACTGGTGAATTCTAAATATTTAAAGGTGAATTAACACCAATTCTTCTAAGTTATTTCAGAAAATATAAGAATAGGGAACACTTCCAAATTTATTCCTCTGGGCGATCATTATCCTGATACCAAAATCAGATAAGATCACTACAAGAAATGAAAATTACAGGTTGATATTCATGTAAAAGAATGAAACCTGACTCCTGTCTTGCATTACTCACAAAAAATAACTCAAAATTAATTTGACTTAGCTATAAGACCTAAAACTGTAAAACTCTTAGAAGAAAACATAGGCAGAACGCTCTTTAACATTAGTCTTGATTTCTTTGTATATGACACCCAAAGCACAAGCAATAAAAGCTAAAATCAACAAGTAAGGCTATATCAAACTGAAAAGCCTTATCAAAGAGAAAAAAAATTAAAAGGCAACCCACATAATGAGAGAAAATATTAGAAAACTGTTCAATTGATAAGGAGCTAATATCTAAAATACATAAGGTAGCCATGCAAAGCAAGAGCAAAAACAAACAACCTGATTAAAAAATTGGCAAAGGATCTGAATAGACATTTTTTCAAAGAAGATATACAAATGGCCAACAGGTACAGGAAAAGGTGCTCAACATCATTAATCATCAGGAAAATGCAAATCAAAACTACAAGATATCACCTCGCACCTTTTAGAATGGCTGTGATAAAAAAGACGGGAAATAATAAGGGTTGGTGAGGATGCAGAGAAAAGGAAATCCTTGTGTACTGTTGGTGGGAGTGTAAACTGGCACAGCCACTGAAGAAAACAGTATGGCAGTTCCTCAAAAAGTTAAAAATACAACTACCATATGATTCAGCAGTCCTACTTCTGAGTATAGACCCAAAAGACATAAAATCATCACAAAGAGACATCTGCACCTCCAAGTTCATTGCAGCACTAGTCACAATAGCCACAGAAACAGTGTCCATCAATGGATAAATAGATAAAGACAATGTGCTATATACAATGAAATATTATTCAGCCATAAAAAAATCCTGCCATTTGTGACAGTATGGATGAACGTTAAGGGCATTTTAATAAGTGAAATAAGTCAGAAAGAGAAAGACAAATACTATATGATCACACTTAAATGTGGAATCTAAAGAAGCTGAACTCATATAAACAGAGTGTAGATTGATGGTTCCCAGGGGCTGGGAGTGAGGTAATTGGGGAGGTATGGGTCAGAGGATATGAACTCTCAATTATACGACAAATCAGTTCTGGGGATCTAATATACAGAACAGTGACTATAATTGCAATATTTTATAATATACTTGAAATCCACTAAGAGACTACACCTCAAGTGTGCTCAACACACACACACACACACACACACACACACACACACACACACACACACAGTACAACTGTGAGGTGATGATAGATGTAACTAATTTTACTATGGTAATCATTTCACTATATATGTATATCAAGTCATTATATTATTTATCTTAAATTTACACAATGTTATATGTCAGTTATACTTCAATAATACTGGAGGAAAAATGCAAATGCCCTTTAATTAAATTAACTCCATGGCCCAATGTATAATTGATTGAAAATTAACTCTCCATTTGTTACAGACTCACTTCATTTACCATCAAGATTTGGTCAGCCATTTCTGCTCCATAGGCATTGGCCACTTGATTAATGGTAGATCCTGGCCATCACCTTCCTGTCCTCATTGCTGTCACCCCAACTGCTTAGGCCTCTCCACAAGGTGCAGAAATTAATGCACATCCTATATAAGATTTTTCACTAAGTTCTTAGAAAAAAAGTAGCTTATGTTCAGCTTTGTCCTAAAGGATTCATTATACCACTATCACATTTTTTTATATATGAAATTTATTGACAAATTGGTTTCCATACAACACCCAGTGCTCATCCCAAAAGGTGCCCTCCTCAATACCCATCACCCACCCTCCCCTCCCTCCCACCCCCCATCAATCCTCAGTTTGTTCTCAGTTTTTAAGAGTCTCTTATGCTTTGGCTCTCTCCCATTCTAACCTTTTTTTTTTTCCTTCCCCTCCCCCATGGGTTTCTGTTAAGTTTCTCAGGATCCACATAAGAGTGATACCATATGGTATCTGTCTTTCTCTGTATGGCTTATTTCACTTAGCATCACACTCTCCAGTTCCATCCACGTTGCTACAAAAGGCCATATTTCATTTTTTCTCATTGCCACGTAGTATTCCATTGTGTATATAAACCACAATTTCTTTATCCATTCATCAGTTGATGGACATTTAGGCTCTTTCCATAATTTGGCTATTGTTGAGAGTGCTGCTATAAACATTGGGATACACGTGCCCCTATGCCTCAGTACTCCTGTATCCCTTGGGTAAATTCCTAGCAGTGCTATTGCTGGGTCATAGGGTAGGTCTATTTTTAATTTTCTGAGGAACCTCCACACTGCTTTCCAGAGTGGCTGCACCAATTTGCATTCCCACCAACAGTGCAAGAGGGTTCCCATTTCTCCACATCCTCTCCAGCATCTATAGTCTCCTGATTTGTTCATTTTGGCCACTCTGACTGGCGTGAGGTGATACCTGAGTGTGGTTTTGATTTGTATTTCCCTGATAAGGAGCGACGCTGAACATCTTTTCATGTGCCTGTTGGCCATCCGGATGTCTTCTTTAGAGAAGTGTCTATTCATGTTTTCTGCCCATTTCTTCACTGGGTTATTTGTTTTTCGGGTGTGGAGTTTGGTGAGCTCTTTATAGATTTTGGATACTAGCCCTTTGTCCGATATGTCATTTGCAAATATCTTTTCCCATTCCGTTGGTTGCCTTTTAGTTTTGTTGGTTGTTTCCTTTGCTGTGCAGAAGCTCTTTATCTTCATAGGTCCCAGTAATTCAAGGTCCCAGTAATTCACTTTTGCTTTTAATTCCCTTGCCTTTGGGGATGTGTCGAGTAAGAGATTGCTATGGCTGAGGTCAGAGAGGTCTTTTCCTGCTTTCTCCTCTAAGGTTTTGATGGTTTCCTGTCTCACATTCAGGTCCTTTATCCATTTTGAGTTTATTTTTGTGAATGGTGTGAGAAAGTGGTCTAGTTTCAACCTTCTGCATGTTGCTGTCCAGTTCTCCCAGCACCATTTGTTAAAGAGGCTGTCTTTTTTCCATTGGATGTTCTTTCCTGCTTTGTCAAAGATGAGTTGGCCATACGTTTGTGGGTCTAGTTCTGGGGTTTCTATTCTATTCCATTGGTCTGTGTGTCTGTTTTTGTGCCAATACCATGCTGTCTTGATGATGACAGCTTTGTAGTAGAGGCTAAAGTCTGGGATTGTGATGCCTCCTGCTTTGGTCTTCTTCTTCAAAATTCCTTTGACTATTCGGGGCCTTTTGTGGTTCCATATGAATTTTAGGATTGCTTGTTCTAGTTTCGAGAAGAATGCTGGTGCAATTTTGATTGGGATTGCATTGAATGTATCACAGTCAATTTTTAATCATGAAATACTGACTTAAAAATAGGAAACACCTAATGTGTTCCTTTGTTTTCATATCTTTCCTTTAAAGTATATTTTGATTTTTTTATTTGGATTATTATAAAGGTACCTATAATAAAACTGTTTCAATTTTTTGCATTGTTTATTTTTTCTTTTACCCTTTTACTTTTTCCTACTTCTTTAACACTACTACATGTATGGTTTCAGAAATATTTGACAATACTGAGAACACACACAAAGCATTAAAAGGTCTAAAAGAAGCTACACAATGAATAGATGTGCAGTGAAATTTACAAAAATGTGCACTGACATTTTAGGATAAGGCCAAATTGTATTTTTTAAAGTACAATAACTAAGGAATATTAAATAATCTGAATGTCGTTCTGCCTGCCTCACACATGAACTTCCTTCTCATTATCTCAAGTGAATTGTTTTGTGAACTTTTGTCAGGCTCACTCAAGCTCTGCTAATATTTTACTGATGTTTTGATTCAATGTAGTAGATATTTGATCTTTTCTCACATTTTCAAACATCCATTTAAGCATCATGGGATTTGTTTCCATTACCTTTCCCAGAATGTGCCTGAGTTTGGGTAGTAAAAAGCAGGTAGTTGTTCACTTTTGATCATACCATTAATGTAGAGGGAAAAAAAAAGGTACAGATGATTTTAATTGAGGCTAATACCAATGTATATAGGCCTAATTTTATAAAATAGTTTAATAACTGTCAAAAACAAATAAAGATGGTCTTCTGTGAATTTTCTCCAAATGAAATCACCAATTCTGCATGGTCTGACCCTCTTTGCCTTATCCAACAAATTTCATGGCAAACCCCTCATTCTTTGTATTCATTCTTTGAAGATGCAGTGTCTTCCCACCCTTGGGCACATTTTTACTTCTGATGGAATGTGGCTTCTGGACATGTTTCCTTCTGGTAGAATGTGGCCCTTGGACATGTTTTTCTTTCTGTTGGAATGTGGCTTCTACTCGTTCCACTACTAATTTCTTCTTTTTCAAAGTTCAAACCAAACATTACTTCCTCACTGTCATCTTCTTATGGTTGTATATAGTTATGTTCTCCAGAGAATCAGAATCAAAAAGATACGTACATATAAATAGAGATTATTTTAAGAAATTGTCTCACACAATGGTGGTAGCTGACAAGTCCAAAATTTCTCAAGACAAGCTGGAAATCTAACAAAGAGTTGATGTTATCTTGAGTTCACAGGCAGTGTGGAGACAGTGGGAAGCTTAGGTTTTGTTTTGTTTTGTTTCTTGGAGGACCTTCAACTAATTGTGTGGGGCCTACCCATATATAATGAAGGCTATCTCTTTTAATCAGAGTCTACTGATTTAAATGTTAATCTCATGTAAAGAATACCTTTACAGCAACACCTAGACTAGTGTTTGGCCAAATATTGGGTACTATGGCCTAGTCAAGTCAACATATAAGATTAGCCATAACAGATTGACAATTCTCCAATCAGGATTTGGCCAAGTTTCTCTGTTAAAGACTTTTATTACTACCATTATTTTTCTTTGTAACACCTATAATTGTACTTCAATGACCTTCTTTGTAACTACTTATGTAATATATTTTTCCATATTTGGAATGCTATGCCCATTAAACCAAAAATTCTACTTACCAGTTGTGTCATGTTTATGGATGAATCCCAAGTAAACATTCAGTCATTTACTCAGTAAGGTTCATAGTGTCCCCTCTTAGTAACAGGCACTGGTAATTTAACAATAAAAAAGACATACTCTCTACCCTCTTACAATGTAGTAAGAAAGATAGATTAATAAATAGGCAGCTTTAACACAGTATGAAAAGTACATGATTGGGTTCTGTAAGAACAAAGAAGGACACTGAACCTAATCTGGAGGTTGAGGGAAGGTTCTCTGAGAAAGTGGCATCTAAATTGAGACCTCAAGGAATAGTAGGATTTAAGCAGGCACAGTTACATGTAGAGAAGGGGAGAAACAACTCACAGATTAAAAAACATTTGGAATATTCAAGAAATTTTAGAATTCCGTGTGGCAGAAGAATATGTTAGGGCACAGAGAGTGGCAAGTGAGGAAGTTAAAGTGAAAAGCTGGGACCAGGTTAAAAATCACAGCTGCTAACTTTTACTTTGACTCAAAACATCATTATTCCATTTCAAGGCTAAGACTGAAATAATTAAGAGAATAAACTAGCAGGTGGTCTGATTAGTTTTTGAACCCAAATCAGCCTGATTTCAGAGCCCATGTCCTTTCCATCTTAATGCAATGTCTCACCAATGCCCATCTTGGGAAGGATCAGTTAGCTAGTCTTCCTATTCTAATCCTTTACCCGGTCCCACATACACATGGCTTCAGAGTAGGATATGATTTCAAACGAGATGAAATGTTACTCTCTTCCAGGACTCAGAATATTTTAATATCCTTGTTTCTACAACATCTGAGGAAATAACTAAATTAAAAAAGTGATGTCAATAACCTCAGTTACAAAATTTACAGTAGATAAACTAAAACATGAAACCCTGATGAACTAACTCTGCTCTTGGACTGTGAATATTGATACTGTCCTTCCTCCTCATTAGTAGAGTTCCAATATTTTTTATATTCTTGGATTCAATTCCTCCATGTACAATCCCTCTGATGATTCTACTAGGTAGTGTTCACACAAATGATTGGTAGAGTTATTTTTGATTCATTAGAACTGCCAAGTATTTGTCTATATTAACACATTCCATGATTTTCCTACATTAATTTTCTGAGTCCACACTTTTATTCAGTATGTTTAATGAATATTTTTGTTCATGATTGTGAAGACTGCACCCAATTGTGAATATTGTACCCAAGAAATACTTCCAACATAAATAATCCCTAAAATTAACTTAGCATATTTCTTATGTAGGATATTATACAAGTGCTTATGTAAATGCATGATTTTAATTTTTAACATTATTCTTATTTAAAATATTTTTAAAAACTTAAGTTTTTCCAAAGAGTCATTTAGTCAATCAAAGTAAGTATCCTCCCATAATTAGCACTGGGCTACATAGTAAAGCCAAAAATGAAAAAAGACACAGTTGAATCCTAGGGAAATCTATTGTACTAAACACATTAATTTATCTCTATCTTTTCCCACACTCTTACTCTGTTGGTGGGAATGCAAACTGGTGTAGCAACTCTGGAAAACTGTATGGAGTTTCCTCAAAAGTTAAAAATGTAACTATCCTATGACCTAGTACTACTAGGTACTTACCCAAAGGATACAAAAATACTGATTCAAAGGAACACATGAACCTTATGCATACAGCAGCAATACCAACAATAGCCATATTATGGAAAGAGCCCAAATGTCCATCAATTAATGCATGGGTAAAGAAGATGTGGTGTATATGTCTATGTATATATGTGTGTGTGTGTGTATGTATATATATATATATATATATATATATATATATATATGCAATGGAATATTACTTAGCCATCAAAAAGAATGAAAACATGCCATTTGCAATGATGTGAATGGAGCTAGAGTGTATTATGCTGAGTGAGGTAAGTCAATCAGAGAAAGACAAACACCATATAATTTCACTCATATGTGAAATTTAAGAAACAAAACAGATGAACGTAGGTGAAAGAAGGAAAAAGAGAAGGAAGCAAACCATAAGAGACTCCTAATTATAGAGAATAAACTGAGGGTTGTTGGATGGGGAGGTGGGCAAGGGATGGGCTAAATACATAATGGGGATTAAGGAGGGTACTTGTGTTGAGCACTGGGTGTTATATGTAAGTGATGAATCACTAAATTCTACTCCTGAAACCAGTATTAGACTATATGTTAACTAACTAGAATTAAATAAAAATTTCAAAAAGATAAAAGAAAATTAATGCACAATAATATAAAATAAAGTTAAAACACCTAGTCATTATCATAGTAAAACTGCTAAAAAACAAAGATATAGAGAAAACATAAGATAATCAGAGGAAAAGAAGACAAAATGTTTCAAAGAAATAAAAAATATAATAAAAACAATTTCCTAACGGAAACAACAGAAGCTGGAAGACAGATTGAAAGTTCAATGTACTAGAAGGTAAAAAACAAACAAAAACGATCAACCTATAATTCTATAACTAGTCAAAATAACTTTTTTAAATAAACTTTTTTAAAAAAATAATTTTTAAAAAAATTATTTTTAGACAAGTAAAAACTGAGATAATTTATCACCATCAACTAAAAGATGTTCAAAATGTGCTTTTATGCATAAACAAAATGATCCCCAAATAAAAGATGTAATACATTGGGGTACCTGGGTGGCTCTGATGGTTGGGCATCCAACTTCGGCCCAGGTCATGATCTCACGGTTTGTGGGTTCGAGTCCCACATTGGACTCCATGCTGACAGCTTAGAACTTGGAGCCTGCTTTGGATTCTGTGTCTCCCTCTCTCCCTACCCCTTCCCCACTTTCACTATGTCTCTCTCTCTCTTAAAATAAATAAATAAATAAATAAATAAATAAATAAATAAATAAATAAATAAATGTTAAAAAATTTTTAAAAAGATATAATACAAAGCAAATCAATGATAAAATATATGAGTGTATCAAAATAATCCTTGATTATGTACTCAATAACAATAATATATTGTGATGTCAAAACTATATATTGGATTCCAATGCAAGACAACAATGGCATATAAGTAAAGATGTAGATAAATGATATTAAAGTACCCTAATGTCATCACACTAAACATAAAAGTATCATTTATAATGAGCTTTAATAAGGCAAATTGTATATTATCATCTCTAGGTTACTCATTATAACAAGCAAGTCAACTCACTCATAAACAAGTTTAAGAATATCCTAAATAAGGGGTGCCTGGGTGGCGCAGTCGGTTAAGCGTCCGACTTCAGCCAGGTCACGATCTCGCGGTCCGTGAGTTCGAGCCCCGTGTCAGGCTCTGGGCTGATGGCTCAGAGCCTGGAGCCTGCTTCCGATTCTGTGTCTCCCTCTCTCTCTGCCCCTCCCCCGTTCATGCTCTGTCTCTCTCTGTCCCAAAAATAAATAAACGTTGAAAAAAAAAATTAAAAGAATATCCTAAATAAATCATTATCAAATCTTATTCAGTGATAAAAAAATAACATGATCATATTTGGTCAATTCTAAAAATAATCTTATCGTAAATATAATGCTTATTAGTGAATTACAAAAAGTTTTTTCTTTGAAATAAGGAATGAGACAACATATCCACTATCACCAGTTCTATAATTATACTGGAAGTCCTAAATGGCATAGGACAACAATAAAAAAGAAATACTACTTTAGAAACTTGGAAAGGAAGAAATAAAATCACTACTATCTACAGATAATATAAAATATATTTTTAAACTACAAAAAAGTTCTAGATGAGTCATTAGCCTTCATAAGTGAATGTTAAGAGGCCACTGAATTCAAAATCAATTTTTAAAAGTCAATTGTAACTTTAAATGCTGGCAAGCAACATTCAGGGAAAAATAAAATAAATATACTATTTAAAATACGTCATTAAAAACATGTCAATAAATCTGAAAATGGATATGCAAGATCTCAACAGAGTAAAACTACAGAAACATTAATTTAAAAACTATAGAAATTCTCAGTAAGTGGGGGAATACTGATATTTATGGATTGGAAGAATATATATATTAATTCTACCCAAATTGATATATAGATTAAAAATAATTCCAATCAAAATACCTGGTTTTTAGAAATAAAAAGTTTATTCTAAAATTTATATGGAAATGCAAATTCTCAGAAGAGAACTGTGGAGAGCTTACACAGATATCAAGACTTAAAATAGTTCACAGTTATTAAAATATCAAACTACTGGCAGAAGGATAAATGCATAGGTGAAAGGAATCCAACAGTCCAATACAGTCCTACACAAATGGAGACATATAATGTATTCTAAAGTGGCACTGCAATGCAGTAGAGAATGAGGTAGGTAAACTATAAATCTGTATGAAAGCAAAATAATGAAACTTGGCTGCTACCTCACACCTTATACAAAAATCAATTCCAGGGGAATTGTTGTTCTAAATAAGAAAATAAAACCCTCAAGATGACAGGAAAAAAAAAAGGTCATGAATTGGGGGTTAAATCTTTTTAAAGAACACAAAATAGCACTAGACTTATAGAAACAGAGAATAAAATAGACTACATTAAAATTAAGAACTTCTGTTCAACCAAGACTTCAATATGAGAGAGGGGAAAAAAAGGAAATCAGAGGGTGAGAGAAGATACATTTAGTGAATAAAAGACTCATATAATATATAAAAATTCTAATGTATCAATAAGGAAAAGGTAATTGATCCAGTAGGAAAAAAATGGGTAAATAATGGAAAAAATGAATAGCCATGTCAAGAGAGAAGATATTCAAATGGCCGGTAAGTATGAATAGGTTTTCAACTTCATCAGTGATCTGGGAAATAAAAAATTTTAAAACAGTATAAGATAGCACCATACACTTAAAAGCATGGCTAAAATTTAAAGGACTGTCCACACCATATGTTTGAAAAGATATGGAGCATCTGGAACTCTGACACACTACTAAGGGTTAGGAGGAATTTGTACAATCATTTTGAAAAACTTTTTGGTACAAATACACATTTGGACCCAGAAATTCCACTTCAAGAAATGCATCATATGTGCACAAATAAAAATATATAAACAAGAATATTCATAGCAGCAGAATTCATAACATTAAATATTGGAATCAACTCAAGAGTTCATCAACTATAGAGTGAATATATAAATTGTGGTATATTTGTACAGTGCAAAATTTAACATTATATAGCAGTAAAATAAAATAACTACCACTAGATGGAATAACAGTAAATATGACTCACAAATATGACTTTGAGATGAAAGAAGGCAGACTCAAAAAAGTATAAACTATAATACTATGAAGTGTGGGGGTTCTTTTGGTACAAACATATATTAATTCCTTGTATTTTAAATCAAAACCTCAGTATTCACATTTTTTAAGTCTCACAATATGGATAATATTTAATACCACCAAACATTATAGTTATTTGCAGGTATTCACTTAAGAAACTTCTGAAACTGGTTTTATCTCTGAGAGGGTGTACTTGCAACTCAGAGCAGCTACTTCCAGATGGTGGCGATGTCTTGCTTTGTAGTTACCCAGATATGGCACTATAAATATATACCTTGTCCCTTAGCTTCAAATGGTTTCCTGTTCACTTTAAGGAATTGGAGATGTTTTATTTCCATTTGGTACAGAGAAGTTAGGATTCAGATGTGACACACTGGCAGCCAGAATCACAAGTACTGATCTGGGAAAGTTCCTGTTGTGTAATACCCACATGCCCAATCCCTGCTCCACCTCCCTTCCCTCTCCCTTTCTACTTACTTCACCTGCCTGACACCTAAATATCACTGTTTTCAGAATTCCTGGCTAGGCATCCAAAAGTAGCCCCTAGGTCTATTTCAATTACCTTTCCCTCATTAATGCCATTTTAATGGGAGGGTCCATTTTTAAATTATTAGTTTTATTAAGCTAGGCATCCCAATCATTGTTTCCCTGGGATTTGAGGCCAGGTGAATTTTACAATTAGATTTTATTTACTTACCCAGCACACAGAAAGGGGAATCTCTATACCCAGCTTCTTGCTCTCAAAATCAATTACTAATCTATCCTTTCTTCAATTCTTTATCTTATTTTATTTTGCTGTTTATTTAAATTCCAAGCCCTACAAATCTTTTGAATTATGTCTTAGATGTAAGGAATTAGTGATTCATAAATACTATAATTCTGTTTTAATCAAAAGATTAGTTTTCAATAGAAAAACTAAAGTCAGTCAAAAGGCACTGTTTTTATCTCTAGATTCACTTTTAGTGCCACCAATGTCTGCCTGTGTCATTTAATAACCTAACAAAGAATTATTTCTATCTACTCAGAAATGTAGGCATGGAAGTCAACAGCAGTGATAACATAAATATCTCTAAGGATAGAAATGATCTATACCTGCACTGCCCAACATAGTATCCATTATTTCCATCATTTCAATTAATTTAAACTTAAATAGCCACATTTGGCTTGTGGCTATCCTATTAGACATTGTTGAACGATAGACTAAAATTAGTATGAAAATATTTCCCAAAGTGTGATTAGGAGAGGAAAACAATGCATACTCTCTTAGTCTTGCAGTGTGCGTTAGGAGAATAAAAGTCCTGAGAAGGCCTACAGAAAACAAACTGATTTGATTGTTCATGCCATCACTTACCAAATATATTCAGCCATGGTGACCACCTATATGAGTTACTACCTCCTGGAACTTTTGTTTGGGGGAACAGATGTTGGACAATACAACTATGGAAGTTGAATTTAATAAATTAGTAACATTTTGTGACAAAACAGTTAAGTTCAGAAATATGTCTAAAAAGTAACAAATGAGGTGGAACATGGGCTTTGACCTGAGACTGTTTGGGTTCAAATTCTAGTGCCATCACTTTCTGGATGTGTCACTTTGGGCAATTTGCCTAAACACTCAGCTTCCTCATCTATAAATGTAAAGGAAGATGAGTATCGATTTGACAGGATTAATTTGAAAATAAATGTAGGGGCGCCTGGGTGGCTCAGTCAGTTAAGTGTCCAACTTCAGCTCAGGTCATGATCTCTCAGTTCATGAGTTCCAGCCCCACGTCACGCTCTGTGCTGACAGCTCAGAGCCCGGAGCCTGCTTCAGATTCTGTGTCTTCCTCTCTCAACCCCTCCCCTGCTCATGTTCTATCTCTCTCTGTCAAAAATAAATAAATGTTAAAAAAATTTTTAGTAACAAAAAGAAAATAAATGTTGTAACTTACAAATTACTTGGAACTAATCCTGGCATATTAAAGTTCTCAATAAACACTGGCCATTATGATAATCTGCTATTCTTTGGCAAGGTTTATTTATCGTTCATTATGGTGGTATCAACATGATGATATCAAAATCAAAGAGCAACGTCCTAATTCACTCCACTTTTGCCATAAACATTTGAATTAGGTGAAGAACCAGAATCTTTAAATGTTGAAAGAGAAAACCTAAATGACTTCTGACACAGAAATGTTATGGAGAAAGTTAAGAAATTTCTCCTACAGAAGTCTTTAAAATGAGACCAACCAGAGACTGACTTACAAAGGGCAACTAGGTCCTCTTACCTGGTCTCTTACATTGTAAAGACACATATAGCAGCTATTTCTATTTGAGTAGAAAAAAACAGTAAACAAAGAAATAATTCATCTGCATGAGATACTATCTTTCCCTCTTCATCCACACATCAACTCTCACAAATGCTTTCTAAAAACTGGGAGTTTTGATTATAGGGAGATCCAGAGTTGTTCTTTATATTTTAAAATCATTTATTTTCACGTGAATGATAGGTACACAATGACAAAAACCAAATAGCTATTTATTCTGATCAGTAAGCGATAGTGATTTTTAGCAGAAAGCCACATGACACACATGTAGATTACATTAATACCATTCAGCTTGGAAGCTAGAATAATTATAGGTATGTTTTAAATTTTGTTTTGGTTTGGTACTTTGCCCATTCTACTGTTGAAATAACTGTCACCGTCTCAAGAGCCATTGCTTCTGAAACCACAGGGCAATGAAAATAAATAAGCATGTCTTTTGCAAATATTTGTATTTACTTCATTGTATTTATGAGATGCTACAGTTGCCTGCCTAAGAAACATCTTTATTAAATTCTCATAATTCAGTGATGTTAGGTGTTAGACCAACACACATTAATTGCTTTTTCTATCTTTCTAGATCTCAGAAAACTGATACTTGAAGGTACTGCTCCATAGAAGTGATTTAAAAAAAAAAAAAACTATAACAAAGGAGACTCCTTTACAATAGCTCCTTTCTCAAGGCAAATATTCTCAATGCTAAGTCCATTTACAAAATCTCTTATTTTTTAAGGTTTAGAATTTGTTTAAAGTACAAAATTATGGGGGCGCCTGGGTGGCACAGTCGGTTAAACGTCCGACTTCAGCCAGGTCGTGATCTCGCGGTCCGTGAGTTCGAGCCCCGCGTCAGGCTCTGGGCTGATGGCTCAGAGCCTGGACCCTGTTTCCGATTCTGTGTCTCCCTCTCTCTCTGCCCCTCCCCTGTTCATGCTCTGTCTCTCTCTGTCCCAAAAATAAATAAACGTTGAAAAAAAAATTTTTTTTAAAAAAGTACAAAATTATGAACTTCTTAATGATAAAGTCTATGTATTTGCTTCCTTAAACATGCTCAGCTGCTGTTAAGAAATAAGGAGCCCTCTGAAATTAGAAAAAACGGGAGCCACAGGAGCTTCTCAGTTCAGATACCTACAAAGCCAACATATATACTCATCAATACCTGGACATTTAATAGAGCATTGGTTCTGGACAAATTTGAGAAGTATAAAAGTTTATTAGTGAGAGTTGCCTGATTTTTTGTTTAATACAAAAACCTTGATGCTTTCTCCTCTGATTCAGTGTTTTATGGCTACTTTTCAGCCCCCTAAGGTTTCTAGCTCCCCATCTTGGGCATTCAACCTACCTGGCAGTGGTAATTCTGCCAAGGGTCTAGTGAATCAGTTGAATTGATTGGTTTGTTTGGTGTAAGCCAAGCCTATATAAGGTCATTCTGACAATCTAAGCCATGGTTGTGAGAAGGATAGCTAAAGTGTGTTCATTACCAGTTCACAAGTGTAAGGTAAGGTTATAAATAAGAAGACAAATCACAAAGACAGAATTCAGTAAAAAGGGGGTCTCTAAAGCTCTAAGGGACATGGTGCTAGATAGGCTAAGCATGCTATAATTAGGTTATTTCATTCATGCATTCATTTACCACTAATTCAAAAGTGATGGTTAAACATCTCCTTTGCACTAGGAATTGGTGAATAACATTCACTAAGGGACAAAATACCTACATCTTTACAGAGTAACAATTAATTTAGGTAGTAAATTCAATCATAGTAATGGGAGAAGTTCAAATAATGCACAAAGCCTCCCTCACATATATTGGAAAATACAGAATCAAAGCTTCCAAGGTAAAACAGACCTGAGAGAGCATGTGGTTCATCATCCACACAGAGGAGAAAACTGCAAAAAGCTCAAACACCTTTCTTAAGTGCATGTAGCTGAGTCATTCGTTGGTGAATCGTAATTAGACCCCATGTCTCTTGACTCTCAGTCTAGGACTTTATCCACTCTAAAATATTTTTTTGTAATCTTCTGTAAATAATGACCCTCTCCATCACCTTTGGACATTGAACTCAAAGACTGACTCAGATCAGACAAGGATAGAAGAGTTGTATCTTGACAGAACACCAAATGAGATATTGTTGGGTAGAGGAAACTTTGCTGTATCCTTAAATCATTTCATTTACGCAACTCCAACTGGGCAGAGAGCCAGCTCTGACTTTGTAGCTCTTGTTATCAGGATTTCCTCCAAGCAGCAGTACAGGAAGAATAAAAGAAAAAAAATACATCTGGAGCACTGCACTCTAGAACAGGGACTAGCAGACTTTTCCACAAAGAAGCAGAGTGTATATTATAGACTTTGTAAACTAAATAGTCTGTGTCACATCTATTTAACACTGCTGTTGTAGCAGGAAAGCAGCCGCAGACCTAATAAGTGAACAAGAGCATGACTGTGTTCCAATAAAACTTTATTTATGGATACTGAAATTTCAGTTCCATCTAACACTCCCATGTCATGAAAGATTAGCCTTTTTGATTTTTCAACCATTTAAAAATGTAAAAAACAATTCTTAGCTCATAAGCCATACATAAACAGGTGGTGGACTTTAGTTTGTCAGCTTCTGCTCTTAGAGGAACATATAGATAATCTAACTGCAACACAAAATGTACATAAAAGAAAAAAACAAACTATTTTGAGTCCAGTAAATGCAATATTCACAAGGACATTGTTCTTTATAATCATAGCTGCCCCTCAGATATATTTCTTAAATTCTTTTTGAAAACATTTCCAGCCTCTATAATATATTACTATAAACTCTTAATGTGAGAGGCTCTTTTCCTTCGTTTGCATCATGAGCTAAAAGCCCCACAACCACTATCCTTGTGTTTGAGCATGGCAAGTGCAGTTTCTACAGTCAAAAGCTGTGATTTTCCTCTGCCTACCCTTAGCCTAAATGGCATCCTATTATACCAATCAGAAGTGTAACAAAAAGTTTCAGTTCTTTCCAAATCTAAAAGAATGATCTGTGGCAAATACAAAATGCCCTTATAAAGCCAAGCAAGGTAATTTGAAAAAAAAAAGGTAATGAGTTTCAGGTTCATGAAATGTGATATTGACAACAGCAGAAATAAATTGCTCCTATTTAACTGCAGTCTAGCTCAGAAGAGATGAGCATAAGCCATGCTCCAACAATGCAGCTGATGCCGGACCCTGAGAGACACACTCTATTAAGACCAAAGTGCTATTAAGGAGACAGACTTACACTGTAAAGTTGGAAGGGGTGGAGGAGAGGAAGAAAGCCTCAATCTACACATCTCAGGGACTTGACAGCACTTGGCTTCCTATAAATCTGTCTAAGTAAAGTTATTAAGTGGCTGAGAAATATACCATTGGCAGCCAACCTGGGACAACAATGGAAAATGGATAGCCAATAGACAAGACAGACAAGTAAAAGGACCAGGAAAGATGCTTGCTCACAGATTCTGAGAGGTAATAAACACTGCAAATGGGATTTGGGCTGCATCTCTCAGCACTAAGAAATAGCAGATTCTGAGTAGACTGCATAGCTGCATTATCACCCACTATTTCCTAAATATGGTTGGGAAAGAAGATCTGAATTCTATTGGAAAATGGTCTGGAATTTTCTAGTTATAATAAATGTGCTGAATGAAGTCAAAATAAAGACACCCTCCCCCAAAAAAAGAAAGACTCAAGGAAAGTTCATTCTTCATGCATTCCAAGATAAAATTAAGAATAATAAAAGCAACACAGTATGTTTCACTTCCTAATTCCTGAAGCTTACTACCCAAAACTGAAAAGATGATCAATAAAATCAATTAAGCAGAAAACTACTTGTTTAGTAATGTATAGAATAGACACCAGTTTTCTAATTTTACTTCTGCTATCACTTAATCTAAGTAACACTGAAATATCTTAACAAAGCATCCATTTAGGAAGTCATTTTAAATTTTGCTAAAGTCTAAGGTGTCAAATACATGTGTGTATTGCCTTATGGGCTAGATCATTAGAAACGTTGCATTAGAAACGTTTGCATCTATTGAACCTTACTTTGCAGGTCTTACAACAAATAAACTGAAGACATGATAAATAGAAGTGATACTCAGGAATTCAGGGTTCAAACCCTGACTCTATCACTAACTAGATGCAGAACTTTTAGCAACTCCATTTGCTTCTCAGTTTCCTGATCTTCAAAATGAAGAGATGATGATTTCTCTAAGAACACTTAAAACTGATATTCTGAGGCTTTATATTAAAGTGAATACTCTTTCCAAATGTTTGAAATATATAATTTAAGAACTGTATAGAACTCAGGGGTGCCTGGTGGCTCAGTCAGTTGGGTGTCTGACTTCAGCTCAGGTCATGATCTCCTGGTTTGTGGGTTCTGTGCTGACAGCTCAGAGCCTGGAGTCTGCTTCAGATTCTGTGTCTCCCTCTCTCTCTGACCCTCCCCTGCTCATGCTCTCTGTCTCTCAAAAATAAATAAATGTAAAAAAAAATTTTTTTAAAGAACCGTATGAACTCAAAATTCAAAATATTTTTATTAAACGTAGAAAAAATATGACAATGCCAAGTATCTCTGGTTATTTTTATGTTTAAAGCAATTAGAAGTCTAGAATGGATGTTATTAGAAGGTGTAAGGAGGGCCACATGTTATCCCACAAATGTGTTTTGATTGTCCTGAATCGTACAAACCAACAATGTGTTTTAAAATTTTAAATTAATTTTTCTCTCTTAAAAATACGGAGACCTCTTAAAAGAAAAAGATATCAGATCAGAAACATTAAGTCTTTATTTCTACACTGCAACAGTAAGCAAAGACACGGCTGTTCTCCTGAGATAGTGAATGAATTCTTTCATTCATCATCATCCTCACTCCTGTTGTCTCCAGATACTGCAGTCCAGTTTCAGCTGCCGTTTATCATCACATCTGCTCAGTCACTTTTCTTAAAGTACAGTTCAGGGAAAAATGAAATATTCATTGGATTCATCTCTCTATCAAAATTAAAAAATAGAAGGTCTACCAAAAGGACTATGGTATTTAAGAAAACTAGAAGAATACATACAACTTCTGAGAAGTAAAGACTCTCACTCCTTAAATAATCTGCAAATTAAATGATACAGAAAGAATTCAACTTAGTCAATTAAGACCACAGAGCCTGCTTGGGATTCCTTCTCCCTCTCTCTCTCTCTCTCTCTCCCTTGCTCGCTATCTCTCGCTCTCAAAAATAAATAAATAAACATTTTTAAAAACTGAATGAGTTCTATAAACGTTCACATTTGTGTACTGCTTCTGGACAATGGCACAGACTTGTAAGTATCTTAGTAAGAATTCCCCTTCAACGGACCTAAGAGAAAGCCAATTCTCCTCTCAAAGGTAAAAGGAATCATTTGGGATTTATCTTTAAGTATGATTCGTAGGAGAGCTAATCCTGTGTGATGCTACCTTCATTTCTACTAAATAATCTGATCCTCACCCAGAGCAAAGTGTTACAATAATGGTAATAATAGTAATAGGAATAGTAACAAAAACAGCACATTAAAATAATATACCCACCCTTTAAGAATTAATGTGCACCACACACAAACCTGGAAAATCCACACATTTTTGTCCTTGTTAATTGTCACAATTATCCAGTGAAATGTATTACTTTTATCATTGTATACCAAAAAAACTGAGGCCCACGGAGATTAAAGAACTTCCAGTTTAGCAAGTAAGAGACAGACGAGGTTGGGGCGCCTGGGTGGCGCAGTCGGTTAAGCGTCCGACTTCAGCCAGGTCATGATCTCGCGGTCCGTGAGTTCGAGCCCCGCGTCAGGCTCTGGGCTGATGGCTCGGAGCCTGGAGCCTGTTTCCGATTCTGTGTCTCCCTCTCTCTCTGCCCCTCCCCCGTTCATGCTCTGTCTCTCTCTGTCCCCAAAAAAATAAATAAATGTTGAAAAAAAAAAGAGAAAAAAAAGAGAAAAAAAAAAAAAAAAAAAAAAAAAAGAGACAGACAAGGTTCAGTCACTGAGAAACCCAAATCCATGATCTTTTCTGCCTCCCTGAACATTGCCGGCTACAAAAGAAACGGACATCTTTACATGTCTAACCTAATAACAGGGAGAAAGGGAGTAACAGCACTGGGGAGACTCAGGCTCAATAATTTCTATCCCCTCTCTCCCCTCTTTCACCCATGCTGCCTGAGTAACTGGTATCTCTAGGCTGTCAGATAAGGCAGTAACAAGCAGTCTGTCACAGAACACCCTTCTTGAGTGAAAAGTAACCAAAACTGTGAAAACCCTCCTTTTCACTTCATTTTAAAGTCCACATTCATTTTAAACCATTGAACTTTTTTCCCTCACTAGCAATACTGAAAAACACTAAGTAGCCCACGAGTACCCAGGTGAAAAGAAAATCCCAATCTTATCTAATTGCTTTATTTTATCCTCTTCTTTGATTTGTAATGCATTGCAATTTCATCTACAATTTGCACTCTCATTTTTACAGCAGATCAATTAAAGATAACTGGACAAATGCTTGATTGTACTCTGAAAGCCAATTTTAATATTACTTCCTGATGAGGCTTATCTTAGCGATGCAATCTCTCTCATTTTCCTTTTACTTCTTGGGATTTCCAAGTGTTATAAATCAACCAAGTAGTATATATAATACACACATAATTCTGTTTATCAGTTTGCTCTCATGAAAACTAAATAATAAAAAACAAAACTGGAAAAATTGACTCACAAAACTAATATTCTAGTAACTCCCTGACATTAAATCAAACCTGAATTTATTATCAGACAAAAGCAAGCAAATTTACCAAATGAGTTTAGGTAACAAACATCAAAGAAAAAAAGTCTTTCAATATTTCCAGAAATATCTCAAAAGCAAGAAGAATATTAGCTAGTCTAATTAAGAAAAGTATGGTACCCTTTAATACACTTGTGCTGGTAACTCACAGATTTCTGTTGTCCTAAGAAATAAGAGAAGATTAAGACAGAGAAGTTAGGAATAGGTGTATATAACTAAGATATGCTTTTAAATGCTGCATATGCATCATCGTCAAAACCCAAGTACACTTAGAACTATGTACACATCAATACATCATCCTAATAGACAATTTTGCAGCATATTTTAAAACTCAATCTGTGTGCATCTTTTATCCAGAATTCAATATTTAGGGGTTTCTCCTGAGGAAATTCTCAGATAGCCTCACAGAGATAAAATTCCAGGATGATCATTTTTTATTGACATTGATGTCAAATAAATAGGAGACTGGATAAATAAAATATGATACATTTTTATAATGGAATACAAAAACTAGATTAAAATGATATTGCAGGGGCACTTGGGTGGTTCAGTCAGTGGGCATCAGACTCTTGATTTTGACTCATGTCACGATCCCAGGGTTGTGGTATACAGCCCCATGTCAGGCTCTGCACTGAATAAGGAACCTACTTGGGATTCTCTCTCTTCCCTTCTGCCTCTCTCCCCTGATTGTGCTCTGTGTCTCTCTCCTAAATAAATAAATAAATAGCCTATATGTTAATAATATAAAACATATTAATATCATCTACTACAAGTATTAATTTGTTCCACATCACTTAGGAAAGGAAACCTTATATGCTTGTGTTTTTTCCAAATCATTCAGGCTCTATGTCCCCCACTTACCAATGAGGCAAAAGCCTTACTTTAATCCTATCTGGTAGTGGGGCAACACACTTCCTAACAATGCATCCATAGGCTTACAAGATTGAAACTGCTGTTCCTCCTTCTGCTATACCCAGCTCCCCTAGGGCTTGCTCTTTGCAGCCTGTGAGCCCTTGAGAACCTGGTGGTCTGAGAGGTCATGCAGAGCAAACCCAGAATCAGCCTATACTCTGCTCTCAAGGTGTGGATTCAGAGTAACCATGGCAACCTGAAGCCATCCCAGTCCCCACTTCCCAAACTCTGGGCAAACAGGCCAGTCTCTGAAATTTCCACAGGGGCCAGTCTTCTCCTTTACCCACTTAGGGGGAAGATCCTTGGAAAAGGCACCATCAGGTCCTGCACATTCTCTCTCACTGCTCTCTAAAGGACTTCTCTGTGCCTGAGGGTTTTGTGTTTGTTTTTTGTTTTGTTTCCTAGAACCAGAAATGCTTTTTTCCCATATAAGAGTCTGAAAATTCCAGAGAATTAACAGTGTCTTCTCACCAGAATAGGCTTCATTGAGCTCATTGGAGATGGTATATAAATACTCTGGCCCCTTCACCCCTCTGCAGAGGATGAGGAGATGATTTTAAGTCAAGTATTTTGTATTAGTTCAAAGTTTCCTTACAGGGTTGAGCTCCAAGTGCCCTGTGGGATTAGGCTGAGTAATGAACCATTTATTGGTCTCCTTCCTTTCCCTAATCACTTCTCTGCCTTCTTGTTTGTTTTTTTTTAACATTTATTTATTGATGTGAGAGACAGAGCATGAGTAGAGGAAGGGGCAGAGAGAGAGGGAGTGACAGAATCAGAAGCAGTCTCCAGGCTCTGAGCTGTCAGCACAGCGGTGCTAGAACGCGGTGCTAGAACTCAGGAACTGTGAGATCATGACTGGAGCTGAAGTCGGACATTTAACCGACTGAGCCATGCAGGTGCCCCATTCTCTGCCTAATTGTTATTTTCTGCTCTTCCCAAATGAATCTCTGATACTCAAATCCTTTTCTCAGTGTCTGCTTCTGGGATAACCTAAACTAACAATTTTCTTTTCCTTTTAAATCTGGGCACTTCAACCACTTCAACTTGAAAAACTAGCCTTTCTCAAAGGATGAAGACAAAGCAAATTCTCCTTGTGATCACAAAATACCAAGGTCCCCAAAGATCATCTGATACAAGACAGCCTGCATTCAGCTACTTTTTTGGAAGGGGGAAGGAAATATACTTTACTTTTTACTTATTTTTTTCTGGTTTCCTATAGCCATAGGGAGAATAACAAAAACAAACATCATATGGGAAACAAAACAAACAAAACTTCATATGGGAAAAATATTATTCTGTGTTATTCTTCCATAGTAGTAATATGATCCTATTATTCTTTTCACTGTATATGTGTGTGTGTGTGTGTGTGTGTATATACACACACACACACACACACACACACACACATAAAACATACATATACATATACATAAAACATATATATATATATATATATATATATACACACACACGTAAAACATAGACATGAGTGGATATGTTAGCCTTTTTTATGTGAAACAAATTACTCCATACTTTAGTGGCTTGAAATCATATTAATTCTCACAATTCTGGCCTGGGTTAATTTGTGTGATAACTGCACTCAGATATCAGACAGATATGAGAGGACCTATGGGCTGGACCTATTCATGCGTCGGTGGTTGGCAGTTTGTTTTTGAAAGATTTTCTCTAGAATGTATGACTAAGGGTAGAATTACCCAATTGCATGTTATCTGCACCCTCGATTATATTAGATATTGCTAAAGTGCTTTCCACTGAGGTTGTACCAATTTATATTTACAATGCATAGGAGAGCTACTGTTTTTTCACATGCTCATCAACATTTGAAACTGTCAGTTTTTTTACTGGACTTGAAACAGTATCTCACTGATGTCTTATTTCATTTTCCTGTTTTAAATTAAGAATACATCTTTTTTTCATATTTATTGGACATACAGGCTTCCTTTTCTTTAGATTGTCTCTTCATATCTTTTGTCCATTTTTCTGTGGGCTTGCCTCTTGCTAAAAGGCAAGAATCTTTATATATTCTGGGTCTTGCTGTTGTGGGGATCCCAAAAATTACACATTTCTTTTCCAGCCTCTGGTTTATCTTTTAAATTTGTGCACATGCCCTTTTGCTTGGGGGTGGGGGGGGCACAGGTTTGAGTGTAAATTATTCAATTTGTAATAAAACAAATTATCAATTTTTCTTTTTTTATTTCTTATTTCTATGTTGCTTTACATTTATTGAAGTTGGGTAATCTGAGGCATTAATTCTCCAAATGTGAGAATAGAGTTTGAGTCATGCTAGCATCAAAAGGTACTAAAAATCATTCCACAGTGTAACAAACACAACAAAATAATCATTGTTTCAGTTTTTATAATATCAATTGTATGTATGTTTTATTTTTCTTTCTGGATGTTATATAACCTTTGAAAATCACTTTGTTTTTCTGGTATAAGAGAGGGATTTGGTTGCAGTAAGACAGGCTAATTTTAAATCAAGGGACTTTTGCTAAGTGAAATAAGTCAGAGAAAGATGAACACCATGTGACTTCATTTGTATGGAATTTAAGAAACAAAACAAAAGGACAAAGAAAAAAAAATGACAAAAACAAAACAAAACAAAACAAAACAAAAAACCTCAAATACAGAGAACAAAGAGGAGGTTGCCAGAGCGGAGATGGGTGGGAGGATGGATGAAATAGATAAAGAGGATTAAGAGCACACTTATCCTGAGCACTGAGCACAATGTTTAGAATTGCTGAATCATTATATTACACACCTGAAACTCACATAACCCTGTATGTTAATTACAGTTCAGTAAATAAATCATAAAAGTACATTAAAAAATGAAAAAGGGACTTCTTCCTTTTTCTATAAAATCTTATAAATCAGACCTCTGTATTGACTCAACTCTAAAGGTTATAGAGTCAACTATCAAAGCTGGTTCCAAAGAGATATAAATAATTTCTTGTTAAATACCATTTGTAATTATAGAGCTAAAATAATCAAACATATCATGTGTCAAGATCTGTGCTGACTAGCAGCAGCAACATGATGGAATCCCCTGCCCTACGGCACCCTGCTGCCTGAGCTCAGTCGTGGGAAGGGAAAGATTTCCCTCTTAAAACACCTAGCATTTCCCTCAAAAAGCAGCAAGCAAGGAGAAATAAATTTTTTAAAGAGCAAAGTAAATAAATGAATAATTCTTTTTATTCCCCTACTCCAAATCATATAAATATCTTTAACATCCCAAAATCTAAGTGAAAATAATTAATGTGTAATAGCCTTAAAATGTTCATGCACTGGGGCACCTGGGTGGTTCAGCTGGTTGAGCATCCGACTCTTGTTTTCAGCTCGGGTCACAATCTCATGATTCATGAGATCAATTGAGCCTTCCATCAGGCTCTGGGCTGACAGTGCCACAGCCTGCTTGGGATTCTCTCTCTCCCTTTCTCTCTCTGACCCTTCCTTGCTCGCACTTTCTGTCTTTCTCTCAAAATAAGTAACTTTGGCAGTCGGTTAAGCATCCAACTCCACTCAGGTCATGATCTCGCAGTTCATGAGTTGGAGCCCTACATCAGGCTCTTTGCTGACTGCTCAGAGCCTGGAGCCTGCTTTGGAATCTGTGATTCCCTCTGTGTACGCCACCCTCCCACTCCCCCCCACCCCCCACTCATGCTCTGTCTCTCTCTCTCTCTCTCTCTCAAAAATAAATAAATGTTTAAAAAAGTTTTTTAATAATAAACAAATAAACAAACTTAAAAAAATGTTCATGCACTTATTTCTACCAGAAAGATATTCCATGAGAAAAATATAGCTAACAAACTTGGTATAAACTTTAATATATAATAGATAATAGATACCTATCAAGTGATCATTTATATTTACTCTTGTAATGGTTACATGCATAGCCTAACTTTGGTGCTGGACTTTGAGATAACTCATGTGGAGCTCAGACTCTACACCCATTTTTGAAGGTCAGTCCTTTTCTCCCCTGTGTTGGGAGCATTCCACTTCATAATGTGATTTTTCTAGTGCAAATGAACAGATGACACATATGAAAATAGTCCAAGAACCCAAAGGAAAACTAGCAACTGAGCAACCAATGACAAAAATCTCCAAACTGAAAAAATATAAATAACCTATTTATTATGGAATGTTGGTTCTTATGATAATGAGAAGCAATAGGTAGAAATCAAACAATTTAATTACACAATTATTCAAGTTGCACTTTTTTATTTCTCAAAACTTTATTAAACACCTACCACATGCTAGACACTGCTCTCATACTCAGCTAAGATTGTAAAGAGAACATGTACAGATCTCAGTGATATTTTGATGCTAAGAACTGACTCAGGGATTTTTTTTTCCAATGTTAATGAAAGAATCCTGTAAGTCAAATAATGCCAGGTTACTTATAGATTGTGACTAATTTTATATCATCATCCTTGGTTTATTTTGTCCTATTCTTCACTCTTTAAACTACTTTCATTTATTTGAATATGAGTGGAATTTATATGCTCTAAATTTATATATTCATATGTGAACTATACATAAATGTATACACTTATATAAAAGCAATCATTATTTACTCTGAAACTCCTAAGATATTCAGATTAGCAATGATGAACAGTAAGAGATTACAACATGAAAAAACAATTTAATGCAGAAAAGGTATTATGCTCATGCCTTAGTATGTGTTCTCCCAGAAACAGACTGCTAGACAAAGATTTTAGTTCAAGTAGTTTATTTTGGAAATGATCCCAAGAAAGGATGAGAAGGAAGGGAAGAAAACCATAAAGCAAGTTACCTCTGCAAGTGACAAAATCTTTATCTAGGAAACACCTCATATAGCTTCACCACCCAAGCTAGGGGTGAAGAAGGTGTGGTTGTTTATATATTAACTCTCTCCCATAACAGGTTGAGGGCTGCTCCCAAAGTTTTATTAACTGTCTGCATTTTTGGTGTCCACAGAAGAGGTAAAAATGAAGGAGGTGAATGGGGTATTGATCTACACTTCTTCTCTTCTTCGTTATAAATTCTCTGAAGGTTCTGTTTGTAAACATAGTAGAAATAGGGAATTTGGAAATTGATATGAAGAATGGGTTCAAAAAAATAAATCATTTTATACATTTCTTAATATGAAGTTTATGCTTACGACAAACTTCGGTATCTTGCCCTCCTACTGAGAAAAAAAAATGTTTCCATTTGACTCTTGAATGAGGAGTAGAAATTTACTAAGTGAGGTAGGAGGCAAAGAAAGTTTGGGGATAAGCATTTAAGCAGAGAAAACTGAATATACAGAAGCAAGCCTATATAAACATAAGGAAATGTTTGAAAAGTAGCAAAGTGTCCAGGACTGCTAAAGCACTGAATGCAAGAGGGAAGATGGCATGGAGAAGTAGCCAGGAAACATTTCCCACAGGCTTGCTTACACTATTCTAAGGTATTAACACCTATTCTAAAGGCAATGGGAGATGACTAAAAGATCTAAGTCAGAATTTAAGCATTTTTAAAATGGCTTCTAATGAAACATTGGAAGAAGAATGGAAGTAAAAAAAGGGAAGCAGCAAACTGAAATCTGGAAATAATGGTGGTTTCCATGGACATTAAGAAAGAGAGAAGAGGGAAGCCTGCGTGGCTCAGTCAGTTGAGCTTCCAACTTCAGCTCAGGTCATGATCTCACAGTTCGTGAGTTCAAGCCCCACATCGGGCTCTGTGCTGACGGCTTACAACCTGGAGCCCACTTTGAGTTCTGTGTCTCCCTCTCTCTCTGCCCCTCCCCTGCTCACACTGTTTCTATCTCTCAAAAATAAACTTATAATAATAAAAAAAGAGAGAAGAGAATATATGAATATATTTGAAAGATAATGGGAGGCAGAAAAGTGAAGAAGAAGAAGAAGAAGAAGAAGAAGAAGAAGAAGAAGAGAAATTTAAAAGAAAAAAAAATCTTACAAATATTTGCTGTCACACACTGGATGAATAAAAGCAAATGGCAGAAGTGGTCAGGAGGTCAATATCTTCTCTGGTCTGCAAGAGACAATTCCTTATAGCTAATATTACATATTATGGTATTTTGTACATTAAATGTTTTAAATTATTATTTCTTCATTTAACTAAATTGAGGCATGTAATTCAATTACAAAATTGAAGGAGGGAGTGGTAAAGGGAATGAAATATTCATTAGGAAGCATTTCCCATCAACCACTTGTTCATGCTTAGATCAAACAGATCTAATAATTTCTTGTTAAATTCATCAGTTTTCATTAGAAGAGTAATTGTATTTGGTAAAAGGTAATGGTTACAGCGTGTTACACAATTAACACAGTGTGAAATGAACTAAAATATGTTCTCTATAGCTGATTTTCTGAAAAACTGAATACTGGGTTTAGGATATATAAATGTAAGATTTTTCTAAACACTCTATCATTTTGTTAAATCAAATCAAGTCTTATTTATGTTTCAACTGAAAACTAACACTAGCATTTAGACAATATAAAAATTGATAATGTTTTCACATAGTATTCAGGGCTAAGGGAACAAAATTTAACTTTTGTAAATGATCATGATGTCTGCATGAAAGACCAGAGGAAATAGCTTAAACCTCTGTTGGTAAAGTTGCCTAACAGGTCAAAACTTAAAGTGTATATTTAACCCTTTGAAATTCAGGTCTTTGCTTTCTATTTTAATATTTTTTTCTAGTTGTAAAGTCAATGTGAAACTCATTTGAAAAATATGAAAAATATGAGTAATACTGAGAAGAATATGTAGGAATTATAATTGAAATATGGTGTTAAAGCGTTCTGGGTGTGTTTTGTTACATGCTGTATTATATGGTATTACAAATGTTATATTGGCCATTTAAATATGCGTGTATATGTATATACGTGTATGCTACATCAAGAGTATAATATCTTTATATCTTATTGTACCTTTCTGCATTCTCACATACTTTATTGATGTATAATTTAGATACAATAGGCTACATTGACTTGGGCAAATATATACACTAGTCTAACCACCACCACATAAAAGATTTACATTTTTAACTCTCCAAAAAGTTCCCTCTTATAAAACTATCCCAATCATTACTCCTACCCAAACTCTAAGCTCTTGGCAACCTGATCTGCATTCAGCCCCCAGAGATTCGTTTTTGCTAGATTTTCATATAAATGAAATCATGCAGTATGGACTTTGAGCCTGGCTTCTTTGCACACAGTGATACTTAATATTCATCTGTCTTGTTGCATATATCAATCGTCTTTTCCTTTAATTACTAAATAGTGTTTTATTATACAGGCAAAGACAAATTTGTAAATTCATTCATCTGTTGAAAACTTTGGGGTTGTTTCCCGTTCTTGGCTAATGTAAACAAATCTATAATGAACATATGTGGACATGTCTTTAACACTTTGGACAAATAAACAGAAGTAGAATTGCCCCAGTTGTATAATAAGTTCATGCTTAACTGTTTTCAAACATGTTAAACTGGATTTCAAAGAAACTGAACAATCTGTGTTCCCAAAAGCAGTATGTAAGAATTTTAGTCACTCTACATGCTCATCAAAAGTTGGTGTTGTCTTTTTGCTTTTAGACATTATAATATGCATATAGTAGGATCATATAGTGGCTTTAATTTGCCTTGGACTAATACTGGTGAACATCTTTAATTTGCTTAAAAGTCTTCATATATTTGCTCTAGCAAAGTGTCTGTTCAAGTGTCTATCCATTTTTTATTGATCTGTTTCTTATCTTCTAATTGTAGAATCTCTTTGTATATTCTGGATACAAGTGCTTTATCAAAGAAATATATTAAAAATATTTTCTCTCAGTATGTGGCTTGTATTTTCTTAATAGTGTCTATCACTAATCAGGTGTTTTTTATTTAAAGTGTTCTTTTATTTAGAATTGTGCCTGTGTCCTGCCTAAGAATCTGTTTCCTGCATTTTTTTTTCCTGTGTATTCTTCTGTAAGATTTATAGTTACAGATTTTTTAAATTTAGTTCTATATTCCATATTGATTTAACATTTATATATAGGGTTAAAGTTTTTATTTCTTCTCAAATAAATACCAACTTGTTTCAGAGCTATTTTTAAAAATTAAAAAAAAAACATACTTCTAAATAATAGATGAATCAAAATAAAAAGAGTTAAAAAGAAATGAGCTATCAAGCCATGAAAACATATGAAGGAATGTTAAATGCTTAAATGCATACTATTAAGTGAAACATGCCAATCTGATAAGGTAATATATTATATGCTTTCCACTATATGCTATTCTAGAAAAAAGAAAAACTATGGAGACATAAGAAGACAGAATCTTAATGTTCACTGGTCTTTTATTCTGCAGTGTGTAATCTGACATTAATCCAATATAGTGAAATCTTATTTTGGACACCATATTTTTCATCTCTAGAAGTTCCAATTTACTTTTTTTTATATCTTCCTTTTTTAAACCTTTGTGCATAATGTGCATAACAGCTTTCTAATGCTTTTGTCTGACAATTCCATCATCTTAGTTATTTCTTCAACTGTTTCCATTAATTTTTGTCTTAATTTTGCATTACATTTCTTTCTTTGTATATCCATTTTTAATTGGACAACTCCTTGTCTCCTTAAATCAGCAAGATTCACAGACTCTGCGTGGATTCTCAAAAGTAAGGCTCAACAAACATACTTCTCTTCTCTCTCTCAGGGAATCTTAGGTCTGTGCTGCCTGGTGCTTGAAAACAGTGGTTTTGTTTGGTTTCCATTTTTTTCTATTTTTTTTCTGCAAAAGTATAATTATTTTCTTTTTTAATTTTTTTAAAAAAATTTTAATGTTTATTTATTTTTGAGACATGCGAGAGACAGAGTGCAAGCAGTGGAGGGGCAGACAGATTCTGTGAAGCAGGCCCCAGGCTCTGAGCTGTCACCCCAGAGCCCAACGTGGGGCTCAAACTCACGAACTGTGAGATCATGACCTGAGCCAAAGTCAGACGCTCAACCCACTGAGCCACTCAGGCGCCCCTGCAAAAGTGTAATTCTGTACTAGTTATTCCATTATGGCCAGAAGCAAAAATTCACATTTCTTTTTTTATTCAGTTTAATACTATATAGTAAATTTTTTTCTATTATATGAGTTAGGAGTTGAACTTAGCTACAAATAACAGAAAACCTAAGCTATAATGGTTTAACTATGAAAGTATTCTTTGTTTAACGGGTAAAAGACATGAATAGACATTTTTCCAAAGAAGACATATATATGACCAATAGGCACATGAAAAGATGCCCAACATCACTCATTATTAGGGAAATGCAAATCAAAACCGCAATGATACATCTATCACACCTATCAGAATGGCTAAAATAGAAAATAAAAGAAATAATTGTTGACAAGGATGTGAAGAGAAAGGAAAACTCTTGCACTGTTGTTGGGAATGCAAACTGGTGTAGCCACAGTGGATAATATTATGGAGATTCTAAGAAAAGTTAAAAATCGATCTACCCTATAATCCAGTATTCACATTACTGGGTATTTACCCAAAAAATACAAAAAAACACTAATTCAAAGGGAGACATATACCCCTGTGTTTATAGCAGCATTATTTACAATAGCCAAGTTAGGAAAGCAGTCCACGTGTCCACCGATAGATGAATAAAGGTATATAGATATATACACACACACATACATACACACACAATGGAATATTATTCCAGCTATAAAAAATATATAAAAAGAATAAAATCTTGCTATTTGCAACAACATGGATGGAACTAGACAGTATAATGCTAAGTGAAAGAAATCAGTAAAGAAAGATAAATACCACACGATTTCACTCATATGTGGAATTTAAGGGGAAAATAAGAGGAAAAGAAAAAGGAAAAGAAAAAGAGAGAAACAAACCAAGAAACAGACCCTTAACTATAGAGAACAAACTGAAGGTTGCCAGAGTGGGAATGATGGGTTAAATTTAGGTGATGGGGATTAAAGAATGCATTTGTTGTGATGAGCAGTGGGTGATGTATCGAATTGCTAAATCACTGTATTGTACACCTGAAGTTAATATAACACGGTATATAAACTACATTGCAAATAAAATAGAATCAAATAAAGGATTCTTTTTTCACACTGCAGGAAGATCAGAGACAGTTAATACAATTCTGTGATGGCAGGCCCACGATGCCAACACAAATACAGTCTCCTTAGAAAACAATACCACCCTCATTATTGCTGTCTTGTGAAGAAAAAGTGGTTGCTCTACCTTCATCTTTGTATCTGTGTTCCAGGAAATGAAGGGGAAAGACAGATGGTAAGTGCTAGCTGAATGTGCTCTCACCCGGCAACTTCTTCTCACATCTCGTTGACCAAAATCATTTCACATATCTACCCCTTGGGATAAGGGAAAGCTAGGGAGCATAAATTTGTTGAAACCCAGAACGTTGCCAACATGCCCAAATCAAAGGGGAGCATCTGGAAGCCACATTTCATTAAATATTCTGCAACATTTGCAATAGGTGAATTGTATCCTATAGTACAGAAATACTACCATCTTAACTGACTCCCTACTATTTGACATTTAGAGGCTACCTCAGCTCAGGGGCTTTTTTTTTAGAGCAACAAGTACAGGTAGCTTATATATAAACTCATTAATAATGAAGAAATGAGAAGCCGACATGGAAATGAGAGAAAAGACTTAGATTTTCTGGGGTTTTTACTCACCCCTTGTCTTCCCATGTCAATGAAATGAATCATCTGTCTTTCAAAATTATTTAATTTTTAAAGGAATATGATAACCATAAGAATGAAGAAGAGTCAACATACTTAATTCTCTTCATGTGAATGAAGATACAAAAAAAAAATCATATCACTTTAAAGGTCCCTGACAATTCCAAGAATAAAGTATATTTTCTACATGAGATCTGCCAAACTTCACAAATATAAATCATAGACTCAATGAACCAGTGAAGCCAACAGTTCATATATAAGTGGCTTATCAATGCAAACAGTTACTAACTATCCAAATAAATAAAGATAGCAAAAGCACTGGTACTTGTGAGATCTTCAAAGGTCCCATAATCTCTTTCTTGTTGACTACATTTCTTAGTATTTGTAATGAAAAACTTCAGTGGTATAAAGAGCATAAAACTCGAAGACTACCATTCTGCAATGAGAATAAACATTCTAAAATCACACACACACACACACACACACACACACACACACACACAAATAGAATGGGAATTATATAATCAAACTCAGCTTTTCTTAGCTGAGGCTCAGAAATCAAAATCAGTTTAGGGAATTTAGGCACTACTATAAACTTTTCCCTATTCTGCAGAGATGTCCTGAAGAAGTCTAAGGGATGAGAAAGTTTCAACATTGCCTTATAGTGCCTGCTGCATCTCCTGGCAGCTGAAATAAAATGAGCCAAATCTTGATGGAAGGACCATGAAGAAGTTTCAGACATGCTATGTGAAATACTCATGAAATGCTTTCATATAAATGGAATACACTGCATTCCACTATACTTTATAGTATTATAAATACTGCATTAATGCTTGTAGTGGGCCAAATGACATCACTTGTGTGTATTTTGATGTATGCTCAGACCCACACCCTGTGGTCTGACAAAACTACTTCACTTAAAATTGCTGATCCTGGGGCACCTGGGTGGCTCAGTCAGTTAAGCATCTGACTTCATCTCAGGTCATGATCTCACAGTTTGTGAGATCAAGCCCCACATTGGGCTCTGGGTTGACAGCTTTAAGCTCAGACCTGGAATCTGTTTCAGATTGTGTCCCCTTGCCCACTGTCCCTCCCCCGCTTACACTCTCTCACCCTCTCTCTCTCTCTCTCAAAAATAAACATTTTAAAATTTTTTTTTAAAAATTGCTGATCTTGCATTGAGTATATTTTTGGTCTTTGACTATCCATGGTGGCTAAGTTTAGCTACCATTCTTGAGGAATACAGTCTATGTTTTTTCTTGTTTTCTTTACATTTATAGCCATTTTTAATAGTTTCAAGGTGAAAGCATCTATATGGGAAACGGTTGTCACCTATTACAAATATTTGCAAAGCTATAACCTGCTGTTTTAAGAGATATGGTGGTATTTACTGGTGTTTAGAGGCTTGAGGGTTAAATTTTAGTTGAGATGAAGCCAAAAACTGCCTTTTTATTCATTTACCATAAGAGAGAAATGCTCATGAAACATACTGCTTTCACTGCTTAGATTATGAACATGTATGTGTGCAATGACCATATAATTTGGCATTTAAGAAGCAATTTCCATATACACTTATTTATTCTTAATAGATGAAATGTCTTCTGGAACATGGGAAATTTGGGGTTTGATGTAATAAATATATGACTAACTTCATTACATATAGTTAGGTATTTTCCTATCACTAAATCAATTCCTGCTTTGTAATGCCTTTGGTAACTATCTTTAGCATGATACTCATGCCCACTCTGATATAGCCCCTGTTCATTTCTGTAGGCTCATTTCTTAACACCTCTTGCTCCCATCAAGCTGCTGTCAGTATTATGGTTTTCTCATATGTTTGACTCTGATCATATTGCATCTTCTTCCTGAAATACTTATCCTTCTCTTGCTTGCCTGAACCTTGTGAAGACCTATTGTCTTTCAATATTTTGGTGAAGTTTTACCCGTGGAATGAAGCCTTTTCTGGCTGACCTATGGCCCATCTTAATAGAAGGACCTTGTCCTTCCTTGTATTTTGCTTAACACTTAATAAATGTCCCTTGAAGGGTGCCTAGCTGGCTCAGTCAATTGAGCGTGTGACTCTTGATCTCCTGGTCATGAGTTCAAGCCCCCATTGGATGTAAAGCTTACTTGAAAAATGATGATGATGATGATGATGATGATGATAAATTAAAAATACTTTAAAACTTAAAAATAATAAAATGCTTTAAAAAATAAATGCCCCTTGAGTAAATGAATAAATATATAAATAAACCATTTGGGAAATAGCACAAACTTAAAATTTTAATAAAAGTCTGCAGTTCCAATTGGATTTCTTTTTTTTTTTAATTTTTTTTTCAACGTTTATTTATTTTTGGGACAGAGAGAGACAGAGCATGAACAGGGGAGGGGCAGAGAGAGAGGGAGACAAGAATCGGAAACAGGCTCCAGGCTCTGAGCCATCAGCCCAGAGCCCGACGCGGGGCTCGAACTCACGGACCGCGAGATCGTGACCTGGCTGAAGTCGGACGCTTAACCGACTGCGCCACCCAGGCGCCCCTGGATTTCTTTAATGTAAATGTCTGCTTCCAGGAAAACAGTGGACCTCAAAAATTTTTAAACCATTTGAATATCTTTCATGTGAAACAACTATGATTTGCACAGTGTGGATTCTCAATAAATATAAAGCATGATGCTTATGCCTAACAAATCTAAAATATAATTGGGAAGACTAGGCTACAACATGGATTTCTGACCGGGGCTCGAACCCACAAACTGCGAGATCATGACCTGAGCCGAAGACTGACACCCAACCGACTGAGCCACCCAGGTGCCCCTTTTTTATGTTTATTCTAAGATCACCTATCAGATGCCTCATGAGTACATTCTGTGTAACTGACATAAATATCTTAAAATACAACCACCAACAAATTTCACGAGGATATTTTTCATGTTTTCTCTCAAAATCTTACTGCATTCTCTCATAATGTCATCTCATTTCCTGGTTTATTGAATCTCAATACGTTATCAAATTGAGGAGAACTCCATTGTTAAAAATTCACTCATTCCTTATGTTGTCTGGCCATTGTTTTGGTTATCTCTTAAGAAAGATAATTTATAGAAACAATCATTTGGTTATTTCTGAACAAAGTGAAGAGTCACAGAATCACTACCAGGAAAGCAGGACAGCCCGGAAACATAAGAGACTAAGAACCTAGGTATCTCCGTGTGTCTCTTTGCAAAGTGTGTACCCATCTAACATCAGATGGATAAAACTGGACAGGATGGCAGATGAAGGGGAAATTCCCCAGTGGGAGAACTGTTTCCCTACTCTCACAGAGCAGGTGTACTGAAGACAGAAGATATCAGAACTTGTTAATAGGACAAGCCAAAAAATTCAGGAATTTGCAAATTGAACAGGTGAAAATGTAACTGGTGATAATTGAAAGCTAATTATCATCAGCTAGCAATTGGCAACCAGGTGTTCTGAGTCACCTAAAAGGCAAAGCAGGGAGGACTGTGAAGATATTTGCTTTTGGCACAGATGAGATAAATTAATTTCCTGCCTTAAGTTTCAGTAAAGGAAAATGATTAGTCTGTTTGTTGCTGCTATGTTTTAACATGCCTAGGAGCTAACCACAAAAGAGCAAGTGTTGCAAAGCTAAGTAATTATGACTTAACTTATGTGTAAGAAGTACCTTATATTTTTCTAAATTGGCTACATCCAAATGAGTAAAGTCAAAAATACAGTAACCACCAAAGCCATATATATAGGCTATAAGCCATCCTGGTAACATGGTAGTTTCACTATTTAAGCAGTACTAAATACAAAAAAAATTCTAGGAAAACAAAGGTTCCAGGCCTATTGATAAATTTTACATATTCCTTAGATGCGTTTTTAGAAGCTGAAGATTAGATAAAGTTATGTATTCAAGGTCATAAAGCCAGTAAACAGTAAATTTAGAATTTGTACTCAAAAATTCCTGATCCCAAAGTCCATGTTTTTTATTATACCATCTTGCTTTTGATGGAAAATGTTCCCTTGCTAAAAGCAGTAGCAGGTTTTCTTTTCCACATTAACTCCCTGTAACTCCAAATACTCCAAATTATAGGCATTTCAACAATTTTTAATTAAGATTTATATTCAAGTATAACATTTATGTAGGAAAGCATACATAGCATAATTGAACTGTTCAATGAATGTAGATAGGTGAATGCATCCCTCTAACTCTGCCTGCCAAGAAGCAGAACACCAGTAGCAGTTCTGAGACTCCTCTGTGCCCCTCTCAGACACTACTCTCCCCTTAAAATCAATCCGTGTCCAGACTCCTAAAACAAGAGATCTTTCCTGACAAGAATTGAATTTTATGCAAATGGAACAATACCATTTATGTACTTTGTTTCAGCCTTCTTTCACTGCACATTGTGTTTGTGAGATTTGTCCTTGTGATTGGGGTTATAAATAATGCACTCATATTCATTGCCGTATAGTATTCCATTATATTAATACATCACAACATATTTATCCATTCCAACTTTAGTGAAATTTGAGGTGGACTCCAGTATCTGTTCATTAGTATTAACCTTGTGAACATTTTTTTAATGAAGACATGTATGCATTTCTGGTGGTTACATACCCATTATGTTACTATTGAGTCATAGGGTTTGGCTAGTTCCAGCTTTTCCAGCCTATCAAACAGTTCTCCACTCCAAAGTGGTAGTACCAATTTATACTTCCACCAGCAATGCATGTGGTTTTCAGTTATTCTACAATCTTGCCCATCCCAAGTATATATCATTTAGTTTTAGCCATTCTGGGAAGCAGTTTGAGCTCATGAATTTCAAATAAGGCCTAATGAGGTTAAGCCCCTTTTTCATATGTCATTTTGGCCATTTGAAATCCTCTTTTGTAATGTACCTATTAAATGTGCCCAATTTTCTGTTAGTTTTGAACATCTTTCTCTTATTGACTTGTAGAAAACTAATATATTCTGAACAAGAGCTCCTTTTTTCAATCATAATACTGTAATGATCTCCTTGAACTACAGATTTCCTTTTACCACATAATAATGACTCCCAGTTAAAAAAAAATCTTTTAGTTTTGGGGCACCTGGGTGGCTCAGTCAGTTGAGTGACTGACTCTTGGTTTCAGCTCAGGTCATGATCTTGCAGTTGGTGAGATCAAGCCTTTGTTGGGCTCTGCACTGATGGCATAGAGCCTGCTTGGAATTCTCTCACTCCCTCTCTCTCTCTCTGCACCTCTCCTGCTGATGCTCACTCTCTCTCTTACTCTCAAAATAAGTGAACTCCAAAACAAATGTTTTAGTTTTATAAAAAGTGGAATATAGCTTTCTTTTTCTTAAAATTTAGGTGAGGTACTTTTTTGTATATTTAAGAGTTTGTTGTATCCCAAAAGACTGTAAGTATGCTCCCTTATGATAATTTTTAAAGAATTTTCTCATTACTCCTACATTTTCCATTCTAATTGCTCAAAAATTTCTCATAATATTCTCTTACAATCTTCAGAAAGTCTATAGAATCTCTAATCATATCTCTTTTCTTACTACTTACATTAATATTAAAATGTCATACCTCTTTCCTCTGCTTTCCTTGCAAGAACTTTGTTAATTTTATTGATCTTTATAAAAACTTAATTATTGGATTTCTTAATCCTCTCTATTTTAGATCTGCTTATTATTTTATTGATTTTTGCCATGATATTTTTAATTTTCGTTCTATATTCTTTAGGTTTAATTTTCTGTTCTTTTCCTAATGTACTGGGACCAATACCTATTTTTAGTCTTGTTTTTAATATATTAATTTAAGGATATAAATTTCTCTCTTATCCCTGATTTTCTGCATTCCACAAATTTTGAAATGGCATCTTTTCATTATCTTTCAATTAAAATCTTTTGTAAATTTCATTATTGTTTGTTTCCTTAACAAATAGCTATTTATATGGAGAACAAACAGGGTTACTGGCGGGGTTGTGGGAGGGGGGATGGGCTAAATGGGTAAGGAGCATTAAGGAATCTATTCCTGAAATCATTGTTGCACTATACGCTAACTAATTTGGATGTAAATTAAAAAAATAATAAAAATATAAAAAAAGAATTTTACAAAGGAAAAAAAATAAAGAGCAATGTTTAATTTGCAATTCTTAATTTATCTTTATTTCCCTTTATTATTAATTTCTAGCTTAATTTCAGTGTCAGAAATCATAACCTATAATATTTCAATTTCTAGAGGTTTTATTACAACTTGCTATAAGCGGTACCATGTAAAGAAATACATTCAAATTTCAGACTGTTATTATGGATTCAGTTAGTTCTCTGTTACTTTATAAACTTTGAATATATGTTATTAGGCATGTATGAACATAAAATAACATGTCTTCCTGATAATATTAACTTTCCTTAACCCTAAATTATCCTTCTGTCTCTAGAATGTATCCTAGCTTAAAAATCTGTTTTGTATTATGTTAGGTAGCTGTATTAACCTGTTTTGGTTAGTATCTTTTATATTTTATTTTCAACCTGTCCATGACTTTAAATTTAAGCTACCCATCTTGTTAGCAATATTTAAATAATTAAATTTTTTTTTAGTCTGGCAATACTTTTAATTATAGTATTTTGTCCATTTACATTTAATGCAATTATTGATCATTTCATGTTTAAACATTACTGTTTCACATATAAACAAGCTGTATATATACATGTATAAACACAATTTTTTTTTATTTTTTCTTATTTTATTTTTATTTTTACTTGGATCATTCAGTGTTTATTTGACTTTGTCCACATAGTTACTCTTTTATATCATAAGTCTTATATGATTTGGTAAATCTCTCAGTGGCTTCAGATTGTTTTGAATTCAGTGTTACTAATTGTTCTTCCTGGGGAATTTGTTTTGATACAAGAAAGTCTATCAAAGCTAGTAAACTGAAAAGAAATTTATGAACTGGGAGTCAGTACCAAGACTCACTATAGAAAGAAAAATCAGCAGTATCTTGAAAAATTAGACCTCATTTAAATGGAAAGATTTAACTGTCAAGCAGAGGATTTTTTTTTAATTTTAAAAATGTTTATTTATTTTGTAAGAGAGAGAGATACAGCACAAGTGGGGGAGGAGCAGAAAGAGATAAGGAGAGAGAGAATTCCAAGCAGGCTCCATGCTGTCAGCACAGAGCTGGACACAGGGCTCAATCTCACAAACCATGGGATCATGACCTAAGCCAAAATCAAGAGTCAGATACCTAACTGACTAAGTCACCCAGGTGTCCCCATCAGAGGATTTTAAAGTAGAGTTTTGCCTGTAATTAAAATACCTGTGCAATTTCTGACCCAAATCAAAAGATCTCACAAAATAGAATTTATATAAAATTTGTGGACAGAATATACACTATGAGTTTCTTTAGAGCTTTTTTCTATTCTAATTTAAAAATACATTTGTTTTGGGGCACCTGGGTGGCGCAGTCGGTTAAGCGTCCGACTTCAGCCAGGTCACGATCTCGCGGTCCGTGAGTTCGAGCCCCGCGTCAGGCTCTGGGCTGACGGCTCAGAGCCTGGAGCCTGTTTCCGATTCTGTGTCTCCCTCTCTCTCTGCCCCTCCCCCGTTCATGCTCTGTCTCTCTCTGTCCCAAAAATAAATAAACGTTGAAAAAAAAAAAATTTAAAAAAAAAAATAAATAAAAAAAATACATTTGTTTTAATTTTATCCAGCCTCCATGAAAATTGTGTTGTGCTTCCATTTTAAAGTTTTAATTACTTAAGAACATGCTTCCATAGATAGTCCCAGATATATATCTTCATGTAGCATACCAAATTGTGTTGTTAATGTTTGCTTTATTTGCCAGTCTTTTGTGCGAGGCTGTAAGCCTATCATAATAGAGACAGAACCATGCTACATATTCTATATCCTCAACACTTAGTATAGTAGGGCCTCCATAAACATTTAGCAGTTTTAAAAACTTTTTGCAGGGATAATCTTCTTCAAAACATTTTGCTACATTTTCAAATATTTTTAAGAGATTTCTTCATGTATTAAAAACTACTTGTTGAGGGCCACCTGGGTGGCTCAGTCTGTTAAGCATCCAACTTTGGCTCAGGTCATGATCTCAGGGTTCGTGAGTTCGAGTCCCACATTGGTCTCACTGCTGTCAGCACAGAGCCTGCTTGGGATACTCTGTCCCCTCCCTGTGCCCCTCCCCCACTCACTCTCTCTTTCTTTTCTCTCTCTCTCTCTCAAAATAAATAAACTTAAAAAAAAAATAAAAGAAAAACTACTTGTTGAGTATTGAGCATTAAGTACAGACAATTCCTTTGAGAAAATGTGCCACAAAAGGATATTTGCTGTTATTTTGAGGTTTTTTGTTTTGTTGTTATTTTAATGGTGGTGTTGAACATGTTTAATTGTCACTGAGAATAATCCAGTAGACAAGGGGAAATTGAGAGCAATTTTAAAAGAAGAGTAAAAAAAAATAATAAGCAATGGCATATAGTTTCTGAGAAGACAGAAGGAGTTACTTTAGTCTTAGCCAAGAGCATTTGAAGGGCCAGCTGTCCCATTATAGGAGGAAAGGATAATGGGTAGAAAACCAATTAAGTTTGAGAATTAGTTCTCTTTTGTCTATTCCTTTCTCTTTTGTCTCTATAAATAGAAAGTAAAATGATATGCTGACACGGAAGAGTCAAATTGGGAATGGGATGGTGGACATTAGAGAATTGAGAAAAGTAGGGAAACTTTAAAATATCAATATGGAGGGTAAGAGGGTTGCCCAGTGAAATGTACCAGGACTGCTGAACAATACTAAGAGTTGACCTGAAGTTGGAACTCATGAATTGATAGAAGCAGCAATCTGTTTTATTATATATTTTCTCTAAAATTTTTGTTCTACCTGGGCACAAAGGTCAATGGATTGACAAGTGAAAGTTGTCTACCATCAATATGGATATAAAACACTTGAGATTATGGAGCTTCTGTAGTTCAAAGAGAAGGGGCCACTCAGCTTTACTCCTTCATTCTCTAGTGCTTTGGACACACCTCTACAGAATCCCTAATATCAAGAGTTTGAAAAACCATTTAAATTACTGAATGATCTTTGTTTTGTTTTGTTTTTTAATCCTTTTCCCTTGTTTTTCTGTGAATGTCAAAGCAGGAGAGGGTGTCATTTATAGGGAAGGTAGCTCCTGAAATGAAACCACATGTCAAATCACAATTATATAAATCCATTGAAAATCAGTCTGCATATTTTCATTTTTAAGCTAAAATAGTTTTCAGCATCAAAATGATAGTGCTTGCCCAACACCTCTACTGCTATTTCATCTCTGAAGCTAAAAGTGATGTAAGCCAAAGACCATTATCCTTCACTCCCCAGGTTTAATTCCAGATCACCTACAGGGGATAGAATATGTTCCTGTACTATACATCCTCATCCTTACATATGTACTAAAGGGAAGAAAGAACTTCAGAAAGCTTTTGGCCATATGGAAAAGGATGTGTTAAATGGGTTAAATTTTACATGATTTGCTTCTAGAGACATTTATATTCTCATTATTAAAAGCAAAAGACTAAGGGTGCAGTTTGTGAAAAGAGAAGAATAAAACAGCACAAATAGAAACAAGACAAATAACCACTTCTGAATTGCTAGCAGAGGGTGAGGAGAGGTTAAGTACAAAGCAGCTTCTAGGAAAGATTCATAGGACTAATTCAGCTTGTTCTACTTTGGCAGGGGGAAATGCAGGTCTCTGTAACCACACCAATAGTTTGGGAAGAAGAGTCAGTCCTCTTGCCCTACAGATAGTAGGTCACAGATATGCCAGGTAATGCTGGATTATTTAAGGGTTCATTATCTTCTTCATGAGCTTCCCCTTAGACCTTTTCCTTATTCATGTCCATGGTTTGGTCATTTCACTGCTCATTAGCATCTAAATTAAAGAGTTGGAACTTAGGTTAAGTTGAAATTTTTTAGATGCTCTGAGTGGGGGGGAAGGATGGGAGAGTAGCAGTAGGTTCAGGAATAAGGCTCAGCTGTGCCAATTATTTTCTTCCTGCCCCATGTTCCCTTCTTGGAGAAACTCTCCATTCTCTCTTTTTAGACATCCTGCTCTAAACAGTGAATACTGTTTCATGTGACCCAGCCCCCTGGCTTTAAATGATTGAAAGAGGCTAACTGTCAACTCAAGATGAACCAATTAGGATTTCTTTCCTGTGATCGTAGAATTGTGTCACACAGACATTAGCTATTTTTTTTTTACTGGGATCTTGACTGAAGAGACTGTATCCAGCCCAAATCAGGGTCTCCCAAACACACCTAAATAGAGCCAGTCGTTAGACACAGGATAATGGAAACAGGTACAGGCAGAGGAGCAGGGATTGGAGACCATGAAGGCTTCGGGGAATAAACAGAAGACTGACTTTTCAAATCCTCATTCTTATAGCTCACAGTACCCGCCAATAACTCTTCAGTCTAACTCCTACACCTTTCCAAAAAATCCTCTCACCTTATACCTTCACTTTTTTTAAGTTTTTATTTAAATTCGTTACCAGACATGTAATACTCATTTCAAATGTACAAAAGAGCAATCCAGAACTTCCATACAACACCCAGTGCCCATCACAAGTGTACTCCTCAATCCTTACACCTTTTAACCCATACTCCTACCAACCTCCCCTCAGGTAACCATTAGTTTGTTCTCTATTTTTAAGGGTCCATTTCTTGGCTTGCCTCTGCCCTTCTTTTCCCCCTTTGCTCATTTGTTTTGTTTCTAAAATTCCACATAATGGTGAAATCACATGATATTTGTCTTTCTCTGACTTATTTTGGTTAACATACCGCTCTCTAGCTCCATCCATGCTATATCTTTACTTTTTATGCAAGTTGAGTTTCCCTCCTTGTATCTAAAGAAGATTTGTATATACATATGTATGTATACATGTGACTGGAGTGCTAAGACAACTTGGGGCTCAATTAGTATTCATGATAAAAATAAACTGTTGCCATGTGTCAAGAAATGATATTGCATTATATACGAACTAAAGAGTCACTAAAGGTTATATTTTGTATATTTATAAAAAAGTAAAAAAAAAGTGTTTTAAGGGGAAAGAATCTGATAGCTCTATGAAGACTGAATTGGAGGAAATGTCTGAATGTTTGATTAATAAAGCTGATATACTCTCAGCACAGGGTGGCTTTAGATTTCATAATCAGCTGCATATTTCACTATGGGAAAAATTTAAAGTATATTATGGAGAAAAATAAAATTTGAAAGACATAAAAGATAACTGAAGAAGTAAAACAGGTCTACCAAGAAGGAGAGACATGAACAGCAAAGAAGGCATCTTTACCATTGAGACTAAGACCTGAATCCCAGACACATTCACCTTCTTGCCTCACCACAAGCAAAATCACCACTATTTACTCAAACAAGCAGAGAAGAGCTCTGATCTTTAGACCTAATAGTGAATTATTAATAGCCAAAAGAAATGTTACCTTCATCTACTATACTATTGCAGAATGCCCATCACACCCCAACATCCATTCTCCAACACCACCTCTGCTCAACTGCCAAGACCCACTGAGTTGTACAATATCTCTCTCTCTCTCTCTCTCTCTCTCTCTCTCTCTCTCTCTCTCACACACACACACACACACACACACACACCCATCACTGCAACTACTACCACTTGATGTGTCAAATGCCACCCAGACTAACAATAACAATGTGCCTGATAGGATCTGACCTATGAAATGCCTGCATAAGATTTATCAATGACTCTCATTGTCTATAGGATAAAATCTCAATTCCTTAACATGGTATGTAAGGTTCCTTTTGATCTACCTCCTGCTTGCTTCTACAGCCTGATCCCATGCCAATCCCTTATACTCTGGCCTTCTTCTAACTAATCTCCATTATCAAAACTCAACATACTCCCTTCACCCTGTCCCATTGCACATACTGTACATTCTACCTGGAGTGTCCTACTGCTTCAGCTCACCAGGCCTATTGGTCACCTTTAAAAACTCAATTCAGGGGCACCCGGGTGGCTCCGTAGATCAAGTGTCTGACTTTTGATTTTAGCTCAGGTCATGATCTCAGTTTGTGAGAGCAAGCCTCACGTCAGGCTCTGCATTAACAGTGGAGACCCCGCTTGAGATTCTCTCCCTCCTTCTCTCTCTGCTCCTCTCCTATTCTCTCTCTGTCTCTCTCTCTCTCTCTCTGTCTGTCTCTCTCTCTCTCTCTCTGTCTCTCTCTCTCTCTCTCAAAATAAATAAACATTTAAAAACTCTCTCTCTCTCTCTCTCTCTCTCAAAATAAATAAATAAACATTTAAAAAATAAATAAAAATAAAAACTCAATTCAGATTCACTTCCTCTGGAAACATTCACAAATTGCCATTCCCTTCCTACTTTTTGAGACTGGACAAGGCATAATTGCCTATTTACTATATTTTCTCCTCTACTTGACTGTTAACTTCTTTAAAAGAAGGACTATGACTTTGCTTTCAAACCTTCCAGCATCTATAATAATGGCCTAGCCTATAAGATATACATGTCAGTTTGATAGATATTAATTTAATTAATTTCTGTCTGGTTTTCATAGCTAATACCTTCAACAAGTTCACTTTGGGCCTTCTATTTTAGTAGGATTACAATTTAACTAAAAGCCGTTTGGGTCTTACTTTGAAGCTGACTTCTTTTACTGGATTGTTTCTAGACATAACAAAGTATATTATAGATATTAATTTCCCTCACGATCCAACCATTCATCTGAACTTTACTCTGGAACAAGGGGTCTCTCTGCACAAATGAAATATAAATAGTTTTTAAATGTTAATAATATTTTAATAAGGAAAGATAACAATTCTATACAGTACAAGAAATCTACTCATTAGCTTTTATAATTATAACATTTTAATTAGCAGCAGAAGTAAAAAGACATAGCCTTTTTTATTTTGCCTGGTTTTATTTTGCCCATAGGATGCTGTTACTCTTTCAGAGAGGCAGTTTTGTTTGTATTAGCATATCCTGTCAGGTGTCTAAAACCCAAGTCATTACAGGGTTTTGCTAATCTTGGGAAATTCTGCACCTCATCTTTATTAAGAAATGCTCTCCCAGGAAAAAGACTCCCAAATAGAGAAATCCAACATTAGATGCAAAACAGTGTAATTCTGCTCAAGATGGCCTTGAAGATGAAGCCCATTCATGGATTTTAGCATCCATGAAATTGGAGGAATAAACATACCTTGAAAATGGTTTTATTTTCTTTTAGCAAGCAGAATAGTACTTTCTTGCTTTGCTGCTTCTTGAAAGTTTTTGGATCTTCAAATGGCATTAAAAGCTAGAGAACGGAAAACAAAAACTGCAAGCAATTGCCCAGCTAATGTGTGCCTCGGATGCAAAGTCGGGAAAAAGTAGAACATCTTCAAAGAATGTAATCAGCTTGAAATGAGTGATAAAAATTCGATTATCTACCAGTGCAAATTTGTGCAACAAATTGCTATCAGCCATGTATGGCCTAGAAACCTACTCACTATTTTCAAATCATTTTGACTTATGATAGTAAAATAATCAAAAGGACCTCAAAAAATACTTTTTCAAGTTTGTAATGCCTACCATATTTGGTTTTAGGCACCATTCATGAACTTCAAGTAAATTCTCTTCTTAACATAATTATCCTTTTTGTATAAAACTTAAACCATTTTAGAGTAGCATTTCCAAAGTATATTCATGGGATGATAATTGATGTTTCTCAAAACAAGAAAATATTAAAATAAGGATTTAAATAAACTAGATTCTATGTTCAAAACTTATCAGAAAACTGAGAAAGCAAAGCTAAAGAGGTTTCCTTATTGGTCGATGTCTTTCAGACCTGGATCACCTGAATCGTTGTGAACGCCCATAAAGGAAACGGTTTTCCAAACTCATTTGACCATTAAATCCTTTTTCTAGAAGTACCATAACAGACTACTACTCTTCTGCTACATTTTCCTAATAGAAGCCATATTAAGTATTTGTGACCAAATGGTAATTAAAAACAATCTCTTACAGTACTTTATTGAATTTTGCTCCTGTTTGTCTTATTTCACATCAGTTGCTATTAAAATATACTGCAGTGATTCAGGGAGAGCTAATTCTCAAAATGATATCACGAGACTTCTAAATGTATAGTCTGACGAGTTGACTTGGAAATAAATAAAATCACTAGTTTTGGAGGATAATACAAAACTTCCACGAGGTCCATTCTGACCAGCATTTTCACTGTTCAGTTCCATAGTTCATCTCTTGCCCACAACTACCTCCATTTTTTCCAACCAGAGAGTGGAGTAAATTCCTTGTGGATAATTATTCTCAATCCAACTCTATTTTGGCCCTAAAACTTAATCTTAAGTAACAAACTCCAACATACCTCAAAAGTGCCTAAAGATAATGTTCTCATCTCTCCAGATCTGCTAAAGTCCCTGAAATGTCACCACAAAACAACCACTCTCTTCTTCAAGGATGTGACTACATGGGCACTTAAATGCAATTAACTTGCCTGTATTTCACTGGCTTTGTTGTTGATTTTTCTTTCTCTAGGGTTTTAACTTTAGAATAATATAAATCCTAAGATGGTGGGGCTTTTTGTATGTTATGCTAATCATTGTATCCATAGTGCCTAAAACTATGCCTGGCATATATTAGACAGTATAAAATATTGTTGGGTGAATGAATTAATTTTAGAAAATAAATTCCCTTATCTCTGTGATGTTAGAAACCTCTTCTATTACAAGTAAAAGAAAAATTGGCAGAGGCAAGGGAAATTGGCCATTCTGATTTTTTTCGACTTCAGTTGGATCATAATTGAGTTCCCAGGGTTATATAATAAATTCTGCCCTTTACAACTATAAATCTTATGCCAACTGGAATCACCTTGCCCTTTGCAATACAAATAAAATTGGCTTTTGCCAACCAAACATGAAGGAGTATATCTCTCAATTTTTCTTAAAATTCTTGGGGGCTTACATCCCTCCTAGTCTTGACTAGTGTCAAATTCTTTCCTCTTAATTAGTTCAGATAGTCTTTGTGTCGGATATATATTGTTCCTTTCCTTCACTGAATCACTCCATACTGGAAAGGATCTTGATTCCTTCACTCTCCAAAACAGCCACTGATTCAAGGCTATGTCTGTAATTGACTTTTACTAGAGATTAAATCCAATGGATGAGATTTATATCACAGCAGAATAAACAAACAAGAATTGAATATTCTGTATCTCAGCTCTTAAAATTCCTTTGGGTACCCCACTATAAGGAATGTGCAACTGGATATTCTTTTTACAGATTCCTGTGTTCTCATTAGGCCACCCTGTCCTATCTTGCTACTTATTTTTTATATAGACATGTGCATGCAAGGATTAGGGTGATTTTATCCCATAACTTTCTGAGAATTTGAATAAAAAATTCTCAACCAAACTCATTTTCAAACATAATTTTTCATTGTTGAGTAGTGTCTAATTCTACCTCTCCTCACACCATCCTCAGACAAATACTCATCCAGAGCTCTGAGATAAAATTTGGGAATGGACTTCTGGGAGAATGAGACTTGACTGGATATGGATTTTTACTTGGCTCAGGACTGATATATGTGGAGCCGTGAGGAAAACTGAGTCATGGTCAAGGTGGCTTGGAAAATTTCAGAGGATTCTTTAAATACCCCATTTTGGCGGGGGGGGGGGGGGATTATTCCATTGTAAAATCATGCAAAAAATTTTCTAACACCATCTTTTTTTTTACAATAGTTTATTTTGCCTTATGAAAGGATACTCAGAAAAGAAAATATGGAGTATAGAGAAAAATAAAAGAAAAAATATCCTATTAGCCTATTGGCATATTTTATTCCATTCTTTTTGTATACAGGGCTCCCTTATGCAAAGTTGTTAAACCTTTTATGTAGATTCATTAATATATATTACTTTTCATTTAACCTATCTTAAGCATTTTCAAAATTGTCACATTTTTAAGATCTGCACAATACTCCATCAAGTGAATATATTATAATCAACTTAATGATTCTCCAAGTAGATACTCAGCTCCCATATTCTAATTTTCCATTGAAAATAACCCTTCACTCACTAAACATACTTGTACATAAAATTTGTTCAATATTTAAGATTGTTTCCTTAAGACTCATCCTCAGAACTCAAATTAGTAAGTCCAAAAATAAGAACATTTATATCTTGTGATATGTAGTACTGATATTTAGTCTTGTGATATTTAGTGCTTCTGAAAAGGTTTTGTTATTTTTTTTTCACATTATTGTATTTTAAACTTTACTGCTTCAGTTTTTTTATTGATCTGAGCCAAATATTTGCTGCTACCAAGGTTTTTCAACTTGGGAATAACAGAGCTGACACAAAGCCTTTGAGTTTGGCATGAGGTCAGTGAAGGCTTCTGAATATCTTTCATCTTCTTGTGTTTGACTGGGATGATCACTGTCTTGGTTACAGAGCAGTTACTTTGCAGGCTGTGTTTCCCCAGTTACTAACAAAACATCGTGATGGCCTTTGGGATATATTGCTATCTTTGCTGAGATGTATAATGATACAGGTTTTTTGATGACATATTTCTAATAGCAAAATTATACATATTTACTGTGAAAAAATGGAAAAAAACAGAGCAAAGTGTAAGGAATAAATTCTTAATTACCTGTTGTGCCACCAGCTAGCAGTAATCTCTCTTAACACTTTATACATTTCTTTCTGAATGTATTGAAACATATTGCCACACCCACAGCACCACTAACAGCACATCATAATTACCAGGAGCATATCATATAAACAGCCTCCAGCGTTATTCAGGTAACATTCTGCTATGAGACTTTCTCGTGCCATTACATACCCTTTGAAAATATGAATTTAAAAGCATACTGTATTTCACAGTATGGATATACCATAATTTATTTAATAATTCTGTTATTAGACATTTAACCTTTTTTCTTTTCCATTTTGCATGGTCTTCTCTCATCTTAAAAAGATGTAATAAAGGTCCATGTACATTAATCTTTGTGTGGAAACTTGACTATCACCTAAGGATAAATTCTTAGTGAAAAATTTCTGAGCCAAAGTTTATGAGCATTTTTAAAGATTTCCAAACTATCCTTCAGGAGGTTTATACCAATTTATTTTCCGTGTTCTGTTACATGGACAACAGATGGCAAAATGGAAAAGTGGGTAAAAGATTACTGAAAATTAACTAATATTTATTAATTCCCCACTATGAGCATTTGGGGAAGTAATTTATGCTTTTAAAAAAAGCAAATACGCATAAATACTTCTAATGAGACTTAAAAGTAATTTTTTAAAAGCAGCAATAAGAATTTAATTTTTAGAAATAAAATGACCAAGGGATGCTTCCTTATATACATATTTTTGTTTTGTTTTGAAATTCATTAAAGGCAGTGTCTAGTAATTTTCTTCCATAATATCTTTAATATTTTTCCTAAAATTATTCTCAAAAAATTCATATAATAAAACTAAGCAATCTTGACCTTTTTTAATGTTCATTTATTTTTGAGGTGGGGGGGAGACAGAATGTGTCTGCATGAGCAGGAGAGGGGCAGAGAGAGAGAGGGACAGATGATCTAAAATGGGCTCTCTACTGACAGCAAAGAGCCCAATGCAGGGCTTGAACTCTTGAGTCGTGAGATCATGACCTGAGCCAAAGTTGGCCACTTGACCAACTGAGCCACCAAGGCACCCCACAATCTTGATCTTCACAGACAAAATTACACTGCTTAATATAATCTATTATAATACGCAAAGTGAGTATAGCTTCAAAATGTATGAAATACTTCTAAAATCTCAAGGATACAATTATATACAAGAACATATATACACACACATACACACACACACACACACACACACACATATTCTTTTGAGAGAGAGAGAGAGAGTGCACATGCACACGCTCAAGCAAGGGGAGGGGCAGAGAGGGACAATCTTAAGCAGTTTCCAAGCCCAGCATGGAGCTAACAACACAGGGCTAGATCCCATGACCATGAGATCATGACCTGAGCTGAATTCAGGAGTTGGACCCTTAACCAACTAAACCATCCAAGCACCCAAAGAACATATATTTTTGTAAAATGTTGTTTGTTTTATTTTTTAATGTTTATTTATTTTTGAGAGAGAGAGAGAGAGAGAGACAGAGAGACAGAGAGAGACAGAGACAGAGACAGAGGGGCAGAGGGGCAGAGAGAGAGGGAGACACAGAATCTGAAGTAGGCTCCAGGCTCTGAGCTATCAGCACAGAACCCAACAGGGGGCTTGAAATCATGAACTGTGAGATCATGAGCTGAGCTGAAGTCAGATGCTTAACCAACAGAGCCACCCAGGCGCCCCAAGAACATATATTTTAATCTTTATTTATTTTTGAGAGAGAGAGAGAGAGACAGAGTGCGAGTGGGGGAGGAACAGAGACAGAGGGAGACACAGAATCCAAAGGAGGCTCTAGGGTCTAAGCTTCCAGCACAGAGCCTGACACGGGGCTCAAACTCACATTCGTGAGATCACGACCTGAGCTGAAGTCGGACCCCCAATGAACTGAGCCACCCAGGCGCCCCAAGAACATATATTTTAATAAGAAAACATTCTTGGGGCGCCTGGGTGGCTGAGTCGGTTAAGTGCCCTACTTCAGCTCAGGTCATGATATCACGGTTTTTGGGTTCGAGCCCCACATCAGGCTCTGTGCTGACAGCTCAGAACCTGGAGCCTCCTTTGGATTCTCCCTCTCTCTCTTCCCCTCCCCCACTCGCACTCTGTCTCTCTCTCTCTTGAAAACAAATGTTAAAAAAATTTTTTTAAATAAGAAAACAATCTTTCCTTTTAGAAAAATTAATAGCAAGGAAACTGCTATTTACCTAGAGCCAACATTAAACAGTATAATTTGATTGAATCCAAGTTCATTAGCATAGAAGATATAGTCGCAATATTGCACTAATTCTACTGGGTTACAATAAGCCATCACAGAAATATGAAGTCTGGTGGGACAACATTGCACAAACCACACAATATAAAATCATATGCCAAAAGATGGGGTGCCTGTGTGGTTCAGTTTGTTGGCTCAGGTCATGATCTCATAGTTTCATGGTTTCGAGCCCTGGTCAGGCTTTTCACACTGACCAGGTAGAGCTCTACTGGGATATTCTCTCTCTCTCTCTCTCTCTCTCTCTCTCTCTCTCTCTCTCAAAATAAATAAACTTTAAAAAAAGAAATCACACGCTAAAAGAAATGGATCAAATATAAAGGGAAGAAGAAACTGGGTAATTTGCATGTTTTTTCATTTGAGTTAGTCTATTTAGACCATCTAGGAGTGAAGAACTTTTTAGTATTGGTTGTGATTTATAACTTTGGGAAACATTTCCATGTGTATTTTTACCATTGCCCTCAGAGTAGTCTGAGTAGTAGATAACAATCTAACTACTATTCCAGATGATGACACATGATTCCTTTAGGCACTAACACCTTCACTGCTCACTGGAGAAAGTATTATGGATTAAAATGATTAATTGTTGAATAGACTCCAATAAAGCAAATAGTTGTGATTTTCTTACTCAATCCATAAATAATTTATAGCAAAAGATGTCTTTACTAACACTGTGGCCAATGTATGGTCTTTGCAGACAGAATAGGCAGGCAGAGTAATATATATTAACTATAGATTTATGCTTTTTTTTTAAGTTTATTTATTTATTTTGAGAGAGACAGAAACAGTCCAGGTGGGGGAGGGACAGAGAGAGAGAGAGAGAGGGAGAGAGGGAATCCCAAGGAGGCTCCGTGCTGCTAGCACAGAGCCCGACGTGGGGCTCAAATTCAGGAAACTGTCAGAACATGACCTGAGCTGAAAAGTCAGACGCTTAACCGACTGAGCCACCCAGGTGCCCCTGCTTTATGCTTTTTAGAAACAGGTAGATGCATATATCATTATATGCCATCCAGATGTGTCTGTGTGCACGTTTACTATAATACAAATGTGTTCTTCCAATCATCAAGGATATACCTATTTTATACAAAATGACAGCTATCTAAATCATGTAGGAATAAAAAATCACTTATTACCCTGTCACCCTGTAATTACTGTTGCAAAAGTCTTATGAATTTTCAGATTTACAACTTCAACATGGGCAGAAAGACTGACACCCTAAATGAATACAACCATTACTGCTGACTACCTAGGGGATGTTAATATGATCTAGGATCACAAGCACTGATTAAATCCAGGACTTCAGGGTCAAAACAAACTTAGGCTGCACCATCCAAGTTAGGCATGCAGTCGTTACATAATTGATCTGATAATGGAACATGGCTCCTCCTTTCTCACTCTGGCTAAGTGGACAAAACCCAAAATCAGCCTCCAGGCAGGTAGTTTATAACAAAAGAAAGTAGCCAGCCATATAAAAGCTCCAGATTTTGCTCATTCTCACCTGTTAAAATTTGCTGAGGTCAGGGTGCCTGGGTGGCTCAGTCGGTTAAGCATCCAACTTTGGCTTAGGTCATGATCTTATGGCTTCTGAGTTTGGGCCCCACATCGCGCTCTGTGATGACGGCTGGGTGCCTAGAGCCTGCTTTGGATTCTTTGTCTCCCTTTCTCTCTGTCCTCCTCCACTCACTCTCTCTCTCTCTCTCTCAAAAATAAATAAACATTAAAATTTGCTAAGGTCAGTTAAGAGTTGATCATAGTTTTTTTTGTTGTCCTTTGGGTTTGTTTTTTGTTTGTTTGTTTGCAAATAATGGTAAAATGGATTATTAGTAGTAATCTCGAGCAGTAATCAATAACCTACCATTTTCAGTGTTTCTTCAATTGAAAATTCTCTTCTCTACTTTTTTTTATTTCCCAATAGCCTATTAAACAGAGTCTTTTAAACATGACTTTATTAGAAGTTTCAATCTTATTAATAGTTCTGGCAATAAAGGCTTAGGGAATGTGATCAGGTATTACAGCCTAAGATGCCACTCATATCCTTAACCTATAGTGAATGTCTTATTGCAGACAATTTATGCAAATGATATCAGTCTGGAGCCAGATGGACAGTAGGCTGGACAGTTTTCCATGTATGGCTGCAGTTCACTTGAAGGGCTGTTAAAAACTAGTCATGCACAGTTTCCATCCTCAAGATGATTTAAGTGGTGTGAGGCGGGGGTCTGAGTATCCATATATACTTTTTTAAAGCTCCCCTGTCTAGTCTAATATGCATGTGTTTGAGAACTACTGGTTTAGACTAAATGTATATTTATGGACATAAACATAGGTCATGAAAGACAGAATTATTTATGAATAACTTTGACTCAAGGACCTTCAGAGCCTATTTGCTGGCTTCTGTGAACTTAAAACAGACCATATGTGTTACCATTGACATTACATTTGGATTGTCATATTAAAAGATATCCTTTGCTAAAATCTATCAGAGCAGCTAGCATTTCTGGCATCTCTACTGTGTGTAAAGCACCATGTTAGGTTACTTTATAAACTCCACCATATTCAATCCTTATAACCCTCAGAGGAAAGTTTCATTACATCTATTTCACAGATTAGGAATCTAAAACTCAAGAGAGATCAAATGAATTGCACTAAATGAAGCCAAAACAACTTAAAAAGTGAATCCATACAAATCATCTTTCACAACATCTCCCTCCTTTCCAATTGTACCTCTAATATTGCAACCAAAAACTAATCTGGCTTTATATCTACACATTGTAGAGTCAAGTCAACACATGCCAGAGTGTGGGAACTGTTCTGCTCAATTAATTAATATAATTAATTGACTGCTGACACAATTGTCTATATTTCAACTTCAAAAAGATTTCAATAATGGGAGCAAACTTTAAGAAAATATCCTCCTAACTTATATTGACTACTTTCTCTCCCTCTTGGAAGACTTGAATGCAAAATAGGATGCTTCCTGCCTGCTGAAGAGCAGTGGAAACAGAAAGATATTTGAAGCCATAAATATGCTTTGGGGTGATGGTTTACAGGATTTACTTGCACATAAATCACCTCAGAAACAGACTGAATTCCCATTCATTTCCATACAATTTTCAGCTGCTAATAAATAGCAATCCTGAGAAAAAACACTTGTTTAAAAAAAAAGTGAAAGAACCCAAGACAGTAGAATCCTTTACTATCAGCCGATACACAAAATTTGTTCAGATATAAAAATCCTTCCTCTGGGCTAAATGTTTCACCAGCCTAACTTCAACTAAAGGGGATATTTTACCCATAAAATGTCATGCAAATGTGTAGAAGATGAAGCTCTTATGAGCAAATCCCTTAACACTGAAGTTATCAAATCACTTTTAAAAAGGTTGCATTATCAAGTTACTTCATTTCTGTTTCACAGGAAATAGCTTTTCAGAAATCGGGATCAGGTTCATGTTTATTTTCTTCAGAATCTCCAATGAAGAACCTCTTATAAAGTAGTTTTTAATATAGTGGTTAGTGAAAAAATACATCAATAAACACTTTATCTTCAAATATCAAGTGAAAAAGAAAATTTTCCAGTATTTATGAGAGAGTGATATTCTTCGATTCACATCATGCCAGAATTTTTCTAGAAAAGTGATGCCACCTCAACATGTTATCTCAAAGTCAAAGAAATGAACTGGATTCAGGTTAAAGGAAACCATTTGCACAAAACACTGTAATTCAATCTTTTTGGCATGACTCCAAACTAACTCATTAATCCATTAAAGAAAATATGTCTAAAATATTTATTCTCAATAATGTAAATCTCCTCATGTTATTACTAAGAAAATTCTTATGTTAGTTTTTTTTTTCTTTTTTAATTTTCGATTGACTGCATTGACCCAACATGGACTCTGCCTTGTACTTAATGAGAAATAACACCACAGTGGAAAGGCTAATAGAGTAGGGGTCAGAAGTCTCATGTTCAACTCCTAGGTTTCTTGAGACCTGTGCCTTGATCCAATGATGTAACCTAATACTTCGATTTCCTTATCTCTCACATTCTGATATTAGGGCCAATCTGAGAAGACAACTTTGATATCAAAATACAATAATATACATGAATTTTATACAATAATACAATAATATACATGAATATACAAGAATTTTAGAAGTTGAAAACACTATTTTCCAAAGCATGATCCATAGAAAATTGGTCCCATGAACTAGTCTTTGAAAGAAATGACTATAGTCAAGTAAGTTCTGAAAATGTTAGAAGATTCACAATTTATATTCAAACTTTTAATATTTTAAGAAGTCCTATTGTCATAGTGAGGAAAACTTTGAGCAAAACTTTATCTCAGTATTTCCCCAATTTGACCATGCTATCTTTTGACTGTGAACATCATTCTGCTTAGATGTGCAACTACAGAGTATAGAGAAGATGGTATAGAGTACATTATGTTAAAAAGTATTGTGAGACTTTTAAATTAGGTTATATTTGGACCAAATTAAAGTTTCAGTTAAGTATATTATTAAAATTGTTTTAGGTTCACTGATTAGAACAAAGGTGATGCCCAAAGTGTAACGACCAAATTTTAAAAACACAGAAAATTCTCAGTTTAAGAGATGTTTTGATATGTGATTTCCCCTGCATCACATTATGAGTGGTTATAAAAGATTTTCTTCGTTTTGTTCTAAACAATAATGACCCCCAAATGTTTCTTTTAATAAGAAAAATATTAGATTAAATTATTCACTAATCTTTCTAATCTCTTCCATATGTTTTTATACGACCCCTGTAAAAGAGAGAACAGCTCTCCCCTGCCACCTCTCCAATAGAAACCCATAGGGAAAAATCTGTTCTAAAGATACTCCTAGACTTTCTTTGCTCCCTTGCTGTCTCCACTCCTGGAGAGCAGTGGTATATCCAACAAGTAAATGTGGGAGGAATCACTGGGCACATTCAGCTCAGCTCCACCCTGCTTCTATTTGAGAACAGCCTTGTTTTTCAAGAGCAGGAATTCTTAGATTACTCAGTATTTCTTGGGCAAGCTGTCCTTATGGAGAAGTGTGGTGCCTGAACCGCCTGATAAATCAGCCTAATTCTGGGGTGTGAACGTCAGATGGATTTAGATCTAACAATAAATCACATCAGAGAGTTGATCTTTTGACTTCCAAGTTTACTTTTTAATTTCTCAAATTGTATAACATCTGAGTCGAAGAAAATTCTGCTATTTTTGGAGGCTTTCTTATCAACCCTAAAAATCTGCCTCACAAATTTTCGTCAAATCCTAAACTAAAGAACAATAAAAGCTACCTATTTGCTGCATAGAAAGTGCCCAGAGATGAGATATCCTTAAAAGACAACATCAGTTTCACACTAGTCTGGTATTTTCAAGTTGAGCCTTTAAAGTATTTTGGACTCATTAGGAAAATTCTTAAAAAAAAAAAAAAATCTATACATTTATATATTCAGTGAAACTGTTCAGGACAGCCCCCCCACCCTACCATGAATGTGCCACTTTGGCACATGGATTAATTTGAGCTGAAGGCAATTGACACCCTGTGGGTTCAAAACAAACTTCTGCTCCTCTCTTAACTATACAGAAGAATCTTAACTGGAAGTTCTTTCCAGAATAAGGGTTATTAGCAAAGATAAATTTTACCGGAGTGACCCATCTGTATGGCACAGCAAATATCTAATTACCAAACATCTGTTCTTCTTGTCCTATGAATTACATTATTTTCCTCTGAAGTTCCAGACACCTACCCCCTTCTCCTTAGTTTAGGTGGACATATATACCTTATTTTGCTGGACTGTCTTTGGAATTTCCATGTCTATGTGAATTCCCTATACATAAGCTATTCAATTTGGTATTTTCCTGTTAATCTGTTTCATGTCAATTTGATTCTTAGTCCAACTTGAAGGACCTTAGACGACACAGAAATTCTTGCTCCCTGACACTAATAACTAAATACATTGATACAGAAATATAGAAAAAGAGCTCAGTAAGGTCACTTTCTTTCCTATAGAAGTATCTCCAGTCTGAGCTCCCCAAAATCTTTTGTTCTTTGTCTTAGAACCAAGTTTGAATGCTTTACTTAAGGTTCCAAGGGGCGCCTGGGTGGTGCAGTCGGTTGGGCGCCTGGGTGGTGCAGTCGGTTAAGCGCCCGACTTCAGCCAGGTCACGATCTTGCGGTCCGTGAGTTCGAGCCCCGCGTCGGGCTCTGGGCTGATGGCTCAGAGCCTGGAGCCTGTTTCCGATTCTGTGTCTCCCTCTCTCTCTGCCCCTCCCCCGTTCATGCTCTGTCTCTCTCTGTCCCAAAAATAAATAAACGTTGAAAAAAAAATTAAAAAAAAAAAAGGTTCCCAATTAACATTATACCTTTCAGAATGCTCAACTTATTTTTTATACTGTTTCTAGTTCCATGTATAACAATTATTATGCTCACCTACAAGCCTCCTTTATTGGCTTCCTTACTTCCCAATCTCATTTCTCTACTTCCCAAATAAACACTTGCACTCAAACCTTTCTCACAGGGTCTACTAGTAGGTTAACATATAATAGAATGCTCTCCCATGCTATCTACAGGCAAAATATCTTATTTCTTCATCATTGTTACAAAAGCAATATACATTTCATATTATAACATGCTTATATTATCATGTTTATTATATATTATATTATATTTATTACATTTTTATATTTATTATATCATATTACCAATCAGAGGATATAATTTACTTTTACCCCTCTACAATGTGTCAACTCTTGAAAATATTCATCTTGGTGCTCTTAGGTCCTAGTATGATGCCTGGAACATTGTATATGCTCAATAATTATTTGTTAAATGAAAATTTTTAAAACACAACTGCAAAAAGGCAAAAACTATGGAGACAGTAAAAACATCAGTGGTTGCCAGGCATTGAGGAAGCAGGAGAGAGTAAATAGGCAGAAAGCAGAAGATTGTTAGGGCAGTATATATACTTTATATGATATAATAATAAATATATGTCTTTATAACATTTGCCCCAACCCATAATATATACAACACGAAGAGTGAATCTTAATGTAAACTATGGACTTTGGGTGATTACAATGTGCCAATGTAGGTTAATCAACTGCAACAAATGCACCACTCCAAAAAAAGGATTATGTGTCTGTGGGGACAGGGGATATATGGGAAATCTCTGTACCTTACCTTCAATTTTGCTGTGAACTTTTAATTATTCTAAAAAAAAAGCATTCATAAAAAGATTAAATACATTGCAACAAATAAAGACCCTAGTATTTGAAATATTATTTAATCTTTTCAAATACTTCTAAGAAAGTGAGGAATCATTTATATGTAAGGAAAAAAAATACATTCTGGGTAAAGCTAAACTGTGGTTGAGAAACAGAATACAAAGCTAAACTTATAAGCATGGAAAGCTTTCTCAGTTAAATCTGTGGTATTTCATAAATTATTTTTATGTGAAAATCCATGTTTCTTAAAATATGACTTTCTATGCAATTTATGCACTTAAGGAGAAAAATACTAAAAAATAGTATTTATCTGATTTTCATAGCATCAAAGGCTTTTATTTTGCACATGATGCTTTTAGTAATGCTAAAGTAGGCTATATACATGTTTCTATTCCAATTAGGCAAAGGCTAAATAGTCACCTTGAGGGATAAAAATGATCCTCAAATCACAGCCGTAGTTGTGTCAAACCTCTGCCATTGCTAGTGGGTAATTAAGTATATCATGGCCCCTTGATTCAGAATAAGGACATAAATAAATTGCGAGTGCATGTTTAAATTCTAGTAATTCAGATAGTACTGTATAACATTACTGTATCTAAGTCATCAGAGTTAAATATTTCATGTACATTATGTGGAATAAACTGCTTATACCACCTTCTTCAAATACAAACTCAGTAATTTTCTATTTATAAATTTATTTCTCAGTTTTTTTCAAATTTATGCTGCTTAAATGTATTTTTTATTATTTTTTAAATATAGTTGATACAAAATGTTACATTAGTTTCAGTTGTACAACATAATGATTCAACTTCTCTGTATCTTATGCTATGCTCAACACAAGTAACTACCATCTGTCCCATATAATGCTATTATAGTCTAATTGACTATATTCTCTATACTGTGACTTTTATTCCCATGACTTATTCATTCCATAACTGGAAGGCTATATTTCCCACCCCCATTTTCTCCATCCTCCTCAGGTCCCTCCCTCTGGCTGCTATCAGTTTGTTTTGTAAATTTCTTTGTTATACATCTTTAACAACAAAAAAATAAAATAAAATATGTACTCAGAGATATATCTGCATTTTGCTAGGCTTTAACAGTTTATCTAAAACCTGTTTATATCAAACATGAACTTAATTATGTCCAAAAATTCAAAACAAAAGGATAGTGTAAGAGAAACACACTGTTTGGAATCAGACTTAACCTCTCTGAAACTCAGTTCCATCATCAGTAAAATAGGAATGACTGTATCTATATCTCATAGCATCATTTTAGGACCAAAAGAGATAACATGTAAAACACCTAGAATAGTGATTGGAACCTAGTAGAGATTCAATTAATGATTCCTACCTTTTAAATTCAGCTATCAAATTGGAAATTTACTACCTATGAAAATTAACAATGTATAATGCTACATAAATACTTTTGTACAACAGTTTCATAGGATAAAAAGATAAACTAAATGTGCATCTGTTCTTGAAGCTGCTGATGCAAATCTACCAACAGATTTTGCCATATAGCCCTGATATTTTATTTTGATTCTGTCTCACTAAATCAATTCCTTAAGGAATTGGTATATTTTACAGAAAATATGACCCTTCCTAGATTAACACACTCATCCGTTCCCAGTTCAAAACAACACGAAACTCACATAAAGTCCACATTTCAAAAAAATTTTAAAAAAGCCCGCATTTCATTAATTAATGTAGAAAAGGAAGCTTAATATCACAAATTCCTCTTAAAATTCTTAAACATTTGCAGATAACAATTTGATTTCCTATGGAATTTAATGAAAGTGTCAGAACAAAGGTAAAGTATAAAGGTGATTCAGAAGAAAGCATATTCTACAAGCAACCAAAATCCTAGCCTTATCTTCTTCAGATAGGTCAACTGGAGTCAGAAATGTAATTTCTCAAAAGATATGGTGAGGCAACCTTCTGGAGAGACATAATTTATGAAAGAGGCGAAAGCTGAAGCCTACCCTCTAAAAAGCTGGGGCTAATTTATTTTACTGAATGAGAATATGAGTAACACATCACAGTACCCAGCATACCTAACTGTATGGCTATCTTTAAGGAGCACAGTATAAAAATAAAGCCTTTGGTAAGTCAATGATAAAGGGCTTTAAAAAGTACACTATAAAATGCTAATCAAAAGAAAGATGGAATGGTTATATTAATTTTTTAAATGTACTTAAGATTCCAGAATATTGCTAAGAATACAGAAGGATATTTCATAAGGAAAAAGTCTTCATTTTTCAGGAAGACATAACATCCTAAATGCGTATGTACCTAATAATTGAAATTCAAAATACATGCAGCAAAAAGAGGCAGAAATGAGGGATGAAATACATAAAACTAAAATTAATAGTTGCAGGCTTCAATTCTCTTCTATAACCAATGGAAAAATAAGTATATACAAAATTGGTAAGGATATAGAATACTGAAATAAGGCCTTTTATAGCAATGTGGATGAAACTGGAGAGTGTGATGCTAAGTGAAATAAGTCATACAGAGACAGACAGATACCATATGTTTTCACACTTATGTGGATCCTGAGAAACTTAACAGAAGACCATGGGGGAGGGGAAGGGGAAAAAAGGTTAGAGAGGGAGGGAGCCAAAACATAAGAGACTCTTAAAAACTGAGAACAAACTGAGGGTTGATGGGGGGGTGGAAGGGAGGAGAGGGTTGGTGATGGGTATTGAGGAGGGCACCTGTTGGGATGAGCACTGGGTATTGTCTGGAAACCAATTTGACAATAAACTTAATATTAATAAATAAATAAATAAATAAAAATAAAAAATAAAATAAACTTTATCAACCAATTTGACATAATTCACATTACACAACACTCAAACAATAATAGAACACATATTCTTGTCAAGTGCATGTGAATCATCCACTAAAATAGACCACATGTTGGCCTATAAAATAAATATCAGTAAATCTAGATATTAAAATTATGTACCGTATAGGGGGTATCCTGGGAAGATGGCCACATAGGAGGACGCTGGGCTCACTGCGCATCGTGCTGATCACTTAGATTCCACCTACACCTGCCTAAATAACCCAGAAAACCGCCAGAAGACTAGCAGAACGGAGTCTCTGGAGCCAAGCCAGACGAGAGGCCCACGGAAGAGGGTAGGAAAGGCAGCCAGGCGGTGCACGCTACACGGACTGGGGGGAGGGAGCCGGGGCGGAGGAGTGGCCTGCGAGCCAAACAGAGCCCCAGAGTCTGGCTTACAAAAGCGGAGGGGCTGGATGGAATGTGTTCTGACAGCAAACGGGACTTGACATCTGGAAGGTTATAAGCTAACAGCTCTACTCGGAGAACGGGTGGGCTGGAGGACAACGGGGAAGGGGAGAGTTGTTGAGCCCGAGAGGAGAGAGCTCAGCTTGGCGGGGAACAAAGGCGCTCGCCAGCGCCATCTCCCTCCCAGACAAAATCCCCATCCCCCAGTCAAAATCCCAAAGGGAACCGGTTCCTGCCAGGGAACTTGCTTGCACCCTGCAAACACCCAACAATGTGCTTCTGCGGATCAATCACTCCGCCGGGTCTGACTTCCTCCCGATGCCACAGGGCCCCTCCCGAAGCGGATCTCCGAAGGAAAAGGGAGCTGAGCCTGCCCATCCCACCTCCCTGCACCTTGCCTATCCACCCCAGCTAATACGCCAGATCCCCAGCACCACAAGCCTGGCAGTGTGCAAGTAGCCCAGACGGGCCATGCCACCCCACAGTGAATCCCGCCCCTAAGAGAGGGAAATAGAAGGCACACACCAGTCTGACTGTGGCCCCAGCAGTGGGCTGGGGGCAGACATCAGGTCTGACTGCGGCCCTGCCCACCAACGCAAGTTATTCAAGACAGCACAGGGAAAGTGCCCCGAAGTCCTGCACCACTCCAGGGACTATCCAAAATGACCAAATGGAAGAATTCCCCTCAAAAAAACGTCCAGGAAATAACAACAGCTAACGAACTGATCAAAAACGATTTAAACAATATAACAGAAAGTGAATTTAGAATGACAGTCATAAAATTAATCACTGGGCTTGAAAACAGTATAAAGAACTGCAGAGAATCTCTTGCTACAGAGATCAAGGGACTAAGGAACAGCCAGGAGGAGCTAAAAAACGCTATCAGTGAGCTGCAAAATAAAATGGAGACAACCACGGCTCAGATTGAAGAGGCAGAGGAGAGAATAGGTGAACTAGAAGATAAAATTATGGAAAAAGAAGAAGCTGAGAAAAAGAGAGATAAAAAAATCTAGCAGTATAAGGGGAAAATTAGAGAACTAAGTGATACACTAAAAAGAAATAATATATGCATAATTGGTATCCCAGAGGTGGAAGAGAGAGGGAAAGGTGCTGAAGGGGTACTTGAAGAAATAATAGCTGAGAACTTCCCTGAACTGGGGAAGGAAAAAGGCATTGAAATCCAAGAGGCACAGAGAACTCCCTTCAGATGTAACTTGAACCGATCTTCTGCATGACATATCATAGTGAAACTGGCAAAATACAAGGATAAAGAGAAAATTCTGAAAGCGGCTAGAAATAAACGTGCTCTAACATATAAAGGGAGACCTATAAGACTCGTGACCAATCTCTCTACTGAAACGTGGCAGGCCAGAAAGGAATGGCAGGAGATCTTCCATGTGATGAACAGAAAAAATATGCAACCGAGAATCCTTTATCCAACAAGTCTGTCATTTAGAATAGAAGAAGAGATAAAGGTCTTCCCAAACAAACAAAAACTGAAGGAATTTGTCACCACTAAACCAGCCCTACAAGAGATCCTAAGGGGGATCCTGTGAGACAAAGTACCAGACACATCGCTACAAGCATGAAACCTATGGACATCACAATGACTCTAAACCCATATCTTTCTATAATAACACTGAATGTAAATGGATTAAATGTGCCAACCAAAAGACATAGGGTATCAGAATGGATAAAAAAACAAGACCCATCTATTTGCTGTCTACAAGAGACTCATTTTAGACCTGAGGACACCTTCAGGTTGAGAGTGAGGGGATGGAGAACTATTTATCATGCCACTGGAAGTCAAAAGAAAGCTGGAGTAGCCATACTTATATCAGACAAACTAGACTTTCAGTTAAAGGCTGTAACAAGGGATGAAGAAGGGCATTATATAATAATCACAGGGTCTATTCATCAGGAAGAGCTAACAATTATAAATATCTATGCGCCAAATACAGGAGCCCCCAAATATATAAAACAATGACTCACAAACAGGAGCAACCTTTTGATAAGAATGTGGTCATTGCAGGGGACTTTAACACTCCACTTACAGAAATGGATAGATCTAGACACACGGTCAATAAAGAAACAAGGGCCCTGAATGATACATTGGATCAGATGGACTTGACACATATATTTAGAACTCTGCATCCCAAAGCCACAGAATATACTTTCTTCTCGAGTGCACATGGAACATTCTCCAAGATAGATCATATACTGGGTCACAAAACAGCCCTTCATTAGTATACAAGAATTGAAATCATACCATGCATACTTTCAGACCACAATGCTATGAAGCTTGAAATCAACCACAGGAAAAAATGTGGAAAACCTCGAAAAGCATGGAGGTTAAAGAACACCCTACTAAAGAAGGGATGGGTCAACAAGGCAATTAGAGAAGAAATTAAAAAATATATGGAAACAAACGAAAATGAAAATACAACAATCCAAGCACTTTGGGATGCAGTGAAGGCAGTCCTGAGAGGAAAATACATTGCAGTCCAGGCCTATCTCAAGAAACAAGAAAAATCCCAAATACAAAATCTAACAGCACACCTACAGGAAATAGAAGCAGAACAGCAAAGGCAACCTAAACCCAGCAGAAGAAGAGAAATAATAAAGATCAGAGCAGAAATAAACAATATAGAATCTAAAAAAACTGTAGAGCAGATCAACGAAACCAAGAGTTGGTTTTTTGAAAAAATAAACAAAATTGACGAACCTCTAGCCAGGCTTCTCAAAATGAAAAGGGAGATGACCCAAATAGATAAAATCATGAATGAAAATGGAATTATTACAACCAATCCGTCAGAGATACAAGCAATTATCAGGGAATACTACGAAAAATTATATGCCAACAAATTGGACAACCTGGAAGAAATGGACAAATTCCTAAACACCCACACGCTTCCAAAACTCAATCAGGAGGAAATAGAAAGCTTGAACAGACCCATAACCATTGAAGAAATTGAATCAGTTGTCGAAAACCTCCCAACAAATAAGAGTCCAGGACCAGATGGCTTCCCAGGGGAGTTCTATCAGATGTTTAAAGCAGAGATAATACCTATCCTTCTCAAGTTGTTCCAAAAAATAGAAAGGGAAGGAAAACTTCCAGTCTCATTCTATGAAGCCAGTATTACTTTGATTCCTAAACCAGACAGAGACCCAGTAAAAAAAGACAACTACAGGCCAATATCCCTGATTAATATGGAGGCAAAATTTCTCAATAAGACTCTAGCAAATCAAATTCAACAGCATATAAAAAGAATTATTCACCGTGATCAAGTGGGATTCATTCCTGGGATGCAGGGCTGGTTCAACATTCACAAATCAATCAATGTGATACATCACATTAATAAAAGGAAAGATAAAAACTATATGATCCTGTCAATCGATGCAGAAAAGGCATTTGACAAAATTCAGCAACTTTCTTAATAAAAACCCAGAGAAAGTCGGGATAGAAGGAACATACTTAAACATCATAAAAGCCATTTATGAAAAGCCCACAGCTAACATTATCCTCAATGGGGAAAAACTGAGAGCTTTTTCCCTGAGATCAGGAACACGACAGGGATGCCCACTCTCACCACTGTTGTTTAGCATAGTGTTGGAAGTTCTAGCATCAGCAATCAGAGAACAAAAGGAAATCAAAGGCATCAAAATTGGCAAAGATGAGGTTAAGCTTTCACTTTTTGCAGATGACATGATATTATACACGGAAAATCCAATAGACCCCACCAAAAGTCTGCTAGAACGGATACATGAATTCAGCAAAGTCGCAGGATACAAAATCAATGTCCAGAAATCAGTTGCATTCTCATACACTAACAATGAAGCAACAGAAAGACAAATAAAGAAACTGATCCCATTCACAATTGCAACAAGAATCATAAAATACCTAGGAATAAACCTAACCAAAGATTTAAGAGATCTGTAGGCTGAAAAGTATACAAAGCTTATGAAGAAAATTGAAGAAGATATAAAGAAATGGAAAAACATTCCGTGCTCATGGATTGGAAGAATAAATATTGTTAAATGTCAATACTACCCAAAGCAATCTACACAGTCAATGCAATCCCCATAAAAATTGCACCAGCATTCTTTTCAAAGCTAGAACAAGCAATCCTAAAATTTGTATGGAACCACAAAAGGTCCTGAAGAGCCAAAGTAATTTTGAAGAAGACCAAAGCAGGAGGCATCACAATCCCAGTCTTTAGCCTCTACTACAAAGCTGTAATCCTCAAGACAGCATGGTATTGGCACAAAAACAGACACATAGACCAATGGAATAGAATAGAAACCCCAGAACTAGACCCACAAACGTATGGCCAACTCATCTTTGACAAAGCAGGAAAGAACATCCAATGGAAAAGAGACAGTCTCTTTAACAAATGGTGCTGGGAGAACTGGACAGCAACATGCAGACGACTAAAACCAGGCCACTTTCTCACACCATTCACAAAAATAAACTCAAAATGGATAAAGGACCTGAATGTGAGACAGGAAACCATCAAAACCCTAGAGGAGAAAGCAGGAAAAGACCTCTCTGACCTCAGCCGTAGCAATTTCTTACTTGACACATCCCCAAAGGCAAGGGAATTAAAAGCAAAAATGAACTACTGGGACCTCATCAAGATAAAAAGCTTCTGCACAGCAAAGGAAACAACCAACAAAACTAAAAGGCAACCAACGGAATGGGAAAAGATATTTGCAAATGACATGGGAGACAAAGGGCTAGTATCCAAAATCTATAAAGAGCTCACCAAACTCCACACCCTAAAACCACATAACCCAGTGAAGAAATGGGCAGAAAACATAAATAGACACTTCTCTAAAGAAGACATCTGGATGACCAACAGGCACATGAAAAGATGCTCAACGTCGCTCCTCATCAGAAAAATAAAAATCAAAACCACACTCAGGTATCACCTCACGCCAGTCAGAGTGGCCAAAATGAACAAATCAGGAGACCATAGATGCTGGAGAGGATGTGGAGAAACGGGAACCCTCTTGCACTGTTGGTGGGAATGCAAATTGGTGCAGACACTCTGGAAAACAGTGTGGAGGTTCCTCAAAAAATTAAAAATAGACCTACCCTATGACCCAGCAATAGCACTGCTAGGAATTTACCCAAGGGATACAGGAGTACTGAGGCATAGGGGCACTTGTACCCCAATGTTTATAGCAGCACTCTCAACAACAGCCAAATTATGGAAAGAGCCTAAATGTCCATCAACTGATGAATGGATAAAGAAATTGTGGTTTATATACACAATGGAGTACTACGTGGCAATGAGAAAGAATGAAATATGGCCCTTTGTAGCAACGTGGATGGAACTGGAGAGTGTTATGCTAAGTGAAATAAGCCATACAAGAGAAAGACAGATACCATATGTTTTCACTCTTATGTGGATCCTGAGAAACTTAACAGAAACCCATAGGGGAGGGGAAGGAAAAAAAAAGGAGGTTAGAGTGGGAGAGAGCCAAAGTTTAAGAGACTCTTAAAAACTGAGAACAAACTGAGGGTTGATGGGGGGTGGGAGGGAGGAGAGGGTGGGTGATGGGTATTGAGGAGGGCACCTTTCGGGATGAGCACTGGGTGTTCTATGGAAACCAATTTGACAATACACTTCATATATGGAAAACAAATTATGTACTGTATAGCCTCTGACTGCAATTGGATTAAAGTAATATCAATAACATATTGATAAAGAAGTCTGGAAAATCCAAAATGTATAGACATATAGATCAATGGAACAAAATAATGTCTAACAGTAGATCTCATGTATAGTTTCAATTAATTTTAGTAAAGTTGTTAAGATAATTCAACAGAGAAAAGGTAGTCATTTCAACAAATGTTGCCACAAGAACTGTACGTTCATTTGGAAAAATATTTCAACCCTTATCTCACACCACACACAAATGCTAACTTCAAATGTATCATAGATTAAAACAAAATAAGCTAACACTCTAACACCTCTGGGAGAAAATGAATAGACAAAGATTTATTGGGCAAGATACCAAAATTCATTAACCATATAAAATGATAAATTGGATTCTACTCTTCTAAAGACACTTTTAAAAAAATGAAAGGAAAGTGAGGACCAAGAGATATTTGCAGTACATATATCTGACAAAGGCTGGTATTCGGAATATATAAAGATTTTCTACAACTTAGTCATTTTAAAATGGGCAAATATGTCAACAGGTAGGTCACAAAAAGAAGATATATGAGTAGTAATAAGCATCTGAAAAGATACCCAGCGTCATGACGGATCGTGACGGAAATGCAAATTGATACTAAAATCATAATGATATATTGTTAAATACTCACTAGAATTGCTAAGATTAAAAAGAATGACAATACCTGGTGTTGGGGAAGACACAGGACAATTGCAGCTCTTATAAACTATTGTTGGGAATGTAAAATGTATAAAACCACTTTATAAACCAGTTCGTTCTTTTTGCTTAAAAGTAAACATACCTTTATCATACAACCCGGCAATTCTACCCTAAGGTATTTACCCAAAGGAAATGGAGAGGTAAGTCCACACAAAGGCTGCACATAACTATTCAAAGCAGCATTATTTAAAATAGCTAAAAAACTGGAAGAAACTCAAATTTATATCAACAGGTTACTGGATAAGCAAATTGTAGTATTTCTTCACAATGGATTACTACTTGGAAATTAAAAAAAAAACTATTGAATCATAGAACACACAATTAATGAATCTCAAAAACACAATACAGAGCAAAGGAAGCCAGACAAAAGAGTTTATGCTGTATGATTCCTTCTATATGAAATTCTAAAATAAGAAAAAGTATTATCTAGTGAGAGAAGACAGATTAAGTGATGGGGAATTAATTAAAAGCAGGAGGGAACTTGTTAGGGTGAACTATACACCTAAAATTATTGCACTTTATTCTATGTAAACTATATATCAATAAATATGATTTAAAAAATCAGTATTCATAAAATATATCATTTAACCTTTATGATTGAGAGAAGTATCATCATCAAATAAAAGTTTTACAATTGACATTTGTCTTAGTGTGGATTTCGCAGAAGCATTTCCTGAGACAAAGATTTGAATGAAAGTAGTTTATACTGGAGGTGATCACAGAAGGCATCAGAAATGGAGGGAAGAAGTGAAGCAGGGAAGAGAATAAATTCAATAAAGTTTGTTCCATTAGGCAAATTACTACTGGGGGATTTGGCAAACAAGGGTATGGCTCACACATATCAAAGTTAGTTATCCCACCTGAAGATCAGTGGTTGAGGGCTCCTCTGGTCATTGTTGGAAGCCTGTCCCTGGAAGGCTGCAGAGCATTACTTCCTGGGCACTTATCTGCTGTACAGGGAGCAAAGCAGGAGCCAGTAGACAGACATCCTTCTGGAAAAGAAATGCAGGTGCTGGCAGATGGAAGTTGAATGAATATAGACTGAAATGCTGAGGGGAGTAGGAACTTGAATGGGACACTGTCAGTGCCTGCTACAACATTACTGGAAAAGAACACCCAACAATTTAAACCACATTGCTGATTCAGAAATTTTAGCCAAATATAGGTATTAGAGTTGAACACAACTTTGGATCCTTGATAGTTTTATTTGCAGTTTGTTTTTAAGATCAACACATTTTTTTGCAATAAAGATGTAAGCCCCAGGAACTGACCACAAATTTGAAATCCAGGTTTATGCCATTTGAATATGATGGAAAATATAAATATCAAATTCAGTCATCATCAAATAAAGTACAGAGCAATGTAAAGAGAATACAAAATAGGAACATGATTTAGAAATATTCTAATTATTCTTTCCCGCAGTGGTCTTTATTTGGCAAAGAACTACATCTTTCCCATGATCAATCACTAGCAGCAATATATTTAGGGATAAATGTAGTATGTAAGACACTTAACTGTTATAACTATCAAACTATTATTCTGCAACAGAAGAACACTAAATGTTATCTGAGAATCCTAAGAGAATATAAATTCCCACATAATGAAGTGGAACAATTAGACTTGTTATTGTTTTGTTTCTTAACAACTTGAGGAAATTTAGCATCAACCATTATAGTCATAACTGTCTATTCAACTTCCACATATATTTAAATTTCCAAATGAATATGAATTCTACATATTTAATTTCCAGGCACAATACTTTTGAATCTATTGTCCCACTACAGTATATCTAAGTAGATTAAATACATTAGCCAGCATACAATGACATACCCAACTACACAATCAATTCATTTTTTTCTAGACATGTGAATTATTATAGCGTTTCCATTTTGTGATTTACAGATTCCTTTTGTTTTCAAGGTTTTGACTGAACATTTCTAAAAAATCTGAGCTCAGGCCTAATGTCAGTACTCACAGATTTTGAAAATTTTGTAGATTAACAGATAATTCTGGTGTCAACACCTGATTTTAAAGTATGCCTCAAATATGTTTCCAGACATTTTTGGACAAGATAAATATTTTAAAAGTTTAAGTTATTTATTCGGTTTTTATTCAGAGGCTTAAAATATATTAGAAATGGTCTTTCTTTACTAGTAACATTAAAAATAATTTTTAAATTTGCAGATAGTTGAGCATTAAAACAGATACACTTTTAAAGTAATCCTCTATAACATCTTTCAAAATTTCCTTTTATTGTTTGATAACTTTGGCCCTGCCCAACTGATCATAATTCCTTATCATCCAATCTTTTTGTTCTTGAACTTATTTACCTTAAAAATTTCTTTTTAATTTTGTTCATGTTTTATTTATTTATTTTGAGAGAGAGAGAGAGTGGGAGGGGCAGAGAGAGGAGGAGAAAAAGAATCCCAGGCAGGTTCCACACTGTCAGTGCAGAGCCTGACATGGGCTTGATCTCACAACCACTGTGAGATCATGACCTGAGTCCAAAACAAGAGTTGGACACTTAACCAACTGAGCCACACAGGTGTCCCAAAACTCCTTTTGAAATAGATGGCTCTCTCTTTAAATAAGATCTCTCTTCCAAGAAAAAGGAATATACATACAATTTGGGGAGTTTCTTAGCCTCCATAAAAGCTAATTCTGGAAGCCCTACCCTATCTGCAGATTACATGTAGGTCTGCTTAGTCATGAATTGGATATCAAGTTTTAAAACAGAACATGAAGAGATTTACATGTTATACTTTTCTATTTACTTATTCATTCCAATTTATATTAAAGTGGTTTTTCTTCCAAATTTTCAACAACGGATTGATATACTATGTGAAAGCTCTTTATACATTTTTTTTAAATCACCACTTGAAGGAACTATGCAAATATCATAATACCTTTAAGAATAATATGGGGCGCCTGGGTGGCGCAGTCGGTTAAGCGTCCGACTTCAGCCAGGTCACGATCTTACGGCCGTGAGTTCGAGCCCCGCGTCGGGCTCTGGGCTGATGGCTCAGAGCCTGGAGCCTGTTTCCGGTTCTGTGTCTCCCTCTCTCTCTGCCCCTCCCCCGTTCATGCTCTGTCTCTCTCTGTCCCAAAAATAAATAAATAAATAAATAAATAAATAAATAAATAAATAAAGAATAATAAAAGTAATTGTCAGAATGGACCAAAAGCAGATATACAGACTTTTAGAAACATAAAATCAATTTTTTCCCTTCCGTGAGTTCCAAAGAAATTAGAGCAAACTTACTAGTTTTCTCATAGGGATCAGAAGGTGAATGAGTATCTGTAACTTCCAGTGAATTTGAAATCAGGTTGTAAAATACGTGTGTTTTTATAAAAGCATCTGTTTTTATATGTTACTGAATATAAAAAATAAGACATCATTGACTTCTCTCTTTCTCTCACATATCACAACCAGTCCAACTGTCATTCTTGGGCTCTCCCTTTGGAATATATGCAAACCTAATGATTTCTTTCTGCCAAAACTGCTACCACTATGATCTAAATCCAAGCCTTCATCACCTCCTACCTACACTCTTCCCCCATATAGTCCATTCTCCATAGTGAAGTCAGAGTGGTCCATTTAGAACACATCTGCTTTAAACGCTCTGAAGGTTCCTTTCACATTGGTAGGTAAAGTCCAACTCCCACTTCCTTTCTTAGCTCATCTTCTAAGATTCTCTCCAGTGCTCACTCTGCTCCAGCCACTCTCGCTGGTTTGCCTTTCCTTAAATTCATGCCAAGTGAGCCCTTGACTCAGGTATTTATGATTGCTTTTCCCTATCCATGGAATGTTCTTGCCCCAAATATCCATCTGACTAGCTCCCTCACTTCCTTCAAATGTCACTGTAGAAGAACCACTTTTCTAAGCCCCACAATATAAAGATTAAAATTAAATTAAAAAACAATAAACCTCTATACCCTCTCTCTGTTTTGTCTTCATAGTACTTATTACCATCAGACATACAATGAATGTACTTAGTGAGTGCTGTCTCCTCCCACTAGATTATAAGCTACATAGGGCATGAACCTTGTCGATATTGTCCACTGCTGTATCCTTAGGACCTTATACCAGTGCATGACACATAGTAGGTATTCCATAAATGTGTGTCAAAATAATAACTGAACACTTGTGTGAAAAGTCTTACAGACACCTACTTCCACCCCCTCTTGGCCTCCTTTATGTCCCACTCCAAAGGTCCCAGAGCCATCTCCTTGGAAATTTACGGGTTCTTGGAACCCACTTGCAAATCATGACTGTAATCTAGAAACACTATTTTGCAAACACACAAGTAGGAGTTCCCAGGGAAAATGGGGAAAACATAACTGGAATGTGATGAAAAGAGTGTTAGACTTGTAGCCTGATGAATTAGGTTCAGTCCTATTCTCACTTCAGGGCATTTCCCTTTGCAGAGCCTTAGAAGATATCCTAAACATTCTATTCCTTTTAGTGTGTCAGTGTTTGGGATCAATTTCTACAGTTAGCCACAAACTGTAAACATGTAACTGAAAAAGGGAGGAAAAAAAAAGAATGATTAAAGGTGTGAGTTCATCCTCTACCCATCTCCATGTTTCTATAATTATCCCTTTAATCCAAAACCGTTATTTATAAAGATTTAAGCCAGTATAAAGTTAAGGATTATATTGGATGGAAAATATCATTAAGGTCACACATCCTCTTTGCTTTTTGTTTTAATAAATTACTCTGTCCTTAAATATATGTATCTCCATATTAAAACTTCTCTGTTTCAGAATCGGTATGCTAACATTGCATCTCCCACATGATATTTATCAACAAATTCTATCAAAAGAATGAAATAATATCTAGCAGATGTTAATTTCAAGTCACATAATCAAGTGTGGAATAAATGTAATTTTACCTTTCTATAACTTAATTTTTACCTTAATCCCAAATTGTACCATATGGAGAACACTAAAATCTCAGCCAATTGAGGCCAATTTCAGTCTATCTAGGGGTTCTCCCAACCTGTTCCCAAGGTTGCATAAAACTCGTGGGGCATGTATAATGCCATGGTGTTGGCAGGAGATGGTACCAGGTTCCATTTATTATCAGCCCACACTGGCCTCCCCGGAGACACCCATCCCATCTGGGTTCCAGTAGTCAAGTCTGGGTAGATTTCTCCTGCCTACTCCTCTCAACCTCAAGGCACTGTGGTTACGCTGGGCTCTGCCAAGTTTATGGCACTCTTAGATACAAGAGAAAACTTTCTGCTGTTCTCATGACACTTTTTATACCCCATTCCGGGTGGCCTAGATATTCCATGCAGCCATCTCAACTCTGAAGCAGGTGCTGCTGCTTCCCCAGATTCCATCCTGAAGCAATTACCACCTCCTGCTCTCAGGTTCCCAGGTGTTGAGAGCATAAGGCTCTTTCCCAGAGACACACTGGCATTCATAATCTTGCCTCCACCAGTGATTTCCTTCATAACGTGAATAAGGAGCACCTATTCTGAGTGAGGAGCAAACTGGCTCTGTATGATCTTAACTTTTCCCAACAGATTCTATTAGACATGACATACAATTTTTGCCCTAATGTTCCAAGGCCTTCCTTTTGATACACATAACTCAAGCTAAAGGAAAACAAAACAGCAAACTAAGAAACTTTTTTGGACAAACCCATTAGCTCGGCTAAATTTTTAAAAATAAATTTACAGGAGCAGCAGGGGCCCGAATGTGGAAAGCTATAGTTGTCTAAGTCATGGAAAGCCCCCATAGCCCAGAGAAATAAAGTAAAAGAGTATATGGAGGCTTGAAAGCATCTACTTAAAAAGGTCCTGCATGAGTAATATCTAATAGATATCTGGTGAGAGGAGAGGGGAGGGCAGGGGAGGGGAAAATATCTATGAACTGAAGAAAAAAAAGAACTACATTTTAAACTCAACTAATCCCTCAGTTTTTACAACTTATGTAGAGTAAAATACTATACATATTTCAAACTTGAACAGAAGTGTTATTTTAATGATAATCCAATTTTCCCTAACATTGGGGGGGGTGGGGAATGAAAAGGTAAGTATCAGGCTCAGTTAACAAAAAAGGAAGAACTCATAAGTGATTTATAACATGACAAAATTTGAGCAGGATTCTAGTTAAATGAATGAAGTATAACGTGCCTTCCTACTTATGCTTTCTTTGAAAGAATATTAATTTTTAACATGAGCAAAACATGTGTAAAATAAAAAATCAGAACGAGTATCCCTGTTATAGTCAGAAGGCCAGGGTATTAAGAGTACTCCAATTCCTGTTTTGTGTATAAAGCTGTCTCTAAAAAACTTGAGGAAGTAAAGCAAGAAAATGGTTATAATTTGTTGGTGTATTTGTTCTACGAGTAAGATATGGCAAATGAATAATGAAACCTGTCTGAAAAGACGATTGAGCAATCCTTCCAAATGCACCCATCCACTTCTGCTGTATGTAGAAAATACCATCATGTGTTGTTTCCCCTTTGTGAAGAAAACCTAATTCAAAGCCTATAATAACAGGAAGGCAGAAAGCAAATTATGAAAGGGCATAACGAGTTGACTGAAAATCATATTAAAATTACTTGACTCATTTTTGAGAAAAAATTGAAGCCATTTTGCTGAAGATTTCCTAAACATACAGTAGGATTTCCCCGAAACGAGATTCCTATGCAGGGGATGGGTAATTCAAAAGTACATTATAGCTCTGCTCATCCCTGACCATCAAATTTCATACTCATCAAGCTCAAAGACACTTCTGGCCCCAAATCAAAAATGATTTCACAAAAAACGGTTTACGAAACAACACTGGCTACCACAGCAGATTGGCATAGACAGGCCACTGCAGAGCTGGTTTTGCCAGAGCCAGGGCCAGGACTGAATTTGCCACAGGATTCTGAGGGCTCCTTCAGCTTTTGCTGAAGAAAAACAAATGGATTAAATGAATTATTCATCTCTTTTCCATGTAATGATTCTCTGCTTATGCTCATATTAAATGTGCTAATTTTGCATACACTTTTTTTCAATGCAATTTGAAAAAAAACAAAAAAAATTAAAGCAATAGGATGAACGGTTGAAAAAGTCAGGCTCTGGAGACATAGAGATGGGATGACTCCTACATGTATCACTTAAGAGCTGTGTCACTCAGGACAAGTTCGTTCACGTCTCCGGGCATCAGACTCCTCATTGGAACAAGGGCCCTCATGAAAGGCCTGTACAGCTTAAATGGGCGGGGCCACAGAGGAACTCAGCATCTTTAAGTGTTCGATAAATATTAGCCATTACAAGGGACTTGCACCCCTTTTTCTTTGGAGTGAAGGGAGTAGTAAGAGAAAATAACATTTGCTTACCTCTCTGAAAAAGTTCACCAGCGAGGTCCAAGTCCAGTTCACATGGCCACATAGGAAGGTCCTCAACTCACCTCCTCCCACAGACACTAAATCTAAAGCTACATATGGAACAATTTCCACTGGGGGGGATAAAAAAAAAACCTAAAAACTATCAGAGCCACTCCTTCACACTGGGAAGGAGAGGGAAAATACACTAAAGCGGCCAGGAGAGGGAGAAACACAATCTCGCCGACCAGAAGGAATGCAGAACCTGGAGCTTCTCTCTGAGGAGCTAAGTTTTCATATCTCACATGGCACACCCCACCTCTTAACACCTGCCCTGAGAGACAGCCTCCAAGACACCCAGCTTGGAAACCACACAAGCTCTCCTCTGTGAGACCCATAGGGCTGTGCGAACTGAGGAATGGCTCTTAAAGGGCCCGTGCGCAGACTCACCTGCTCCAAAGCCCAGCACACAGGAGCTGTTTGAAAAGTGCCCAGACTTTATGGGAAAGAGGCTCATTTCCTGATTTTAAAGCACTGGGCTCAGAAGCTGAGATACTCTCTGGGAGGGAGCTTAGTGAGAGCCATGTTTACTCTCTTCCTCTACCTTGTTGAAGCTGGCAGGCTCCATCTCTTTTTTTTTCTACCTTTTATTTTTTTATTTATTATTATTTGTTTAACTTATTAAACTAAAAATCAAATGGAGACCAGCTTTAAAAAAATCCCTGAGGACTTCCAATTATGGAATGAGTAAATCACAGGGATAAAAGGCACTGCATAGGAAATATAATCAGTGATATCATAATAGCGTTGTGCGGTGACCAATAGTAGCTACAACTTGTGGCGAGCATAGCATAATGTGTAACGTCCAATCACTGTGTTGTACACCTGAAACTAATGTAACAATGTGTATCAATTCTACCTCAATTAAAAAAAATTCCGGGACTCCTGGGTGCTCAGTTCGTTGAGCATCGGACTCTTGATTTCAGCTCAGGTCATGATCTCGTTCGTGGTTTGTGAGTTCGAGCCCCATGTCGGGCTCACATTGACAGTGTGGAGCTTGTCTGGGATTCTCTCTCTCTCTCTCTCTCTCTCTCTCTCTCTGCCCCTCCCTCCACCAAAATAAATAAACTTTGAAAAAAATTTCTTTTAATTCCCTGAGCAGACAAAAGCAGTTTAGTCATAGAAAGTTAACTTTAGCTTATTTTGCAAGACTAACTTAACCTGAGTCATTTCTTGCTTATGCCTCTGGGAATCATAAGCAAAACTTAAACTGCTTCCCAAAATTGATATGAGGTAACTACTAACCAATTCCCTATCATTTAATAAAATTTTAATACTGTAACTAGTCACTGTGAAGAACACAGTCACAGCTTTCTCACTACACAAGCTGCTTTATGACAATATACCCCTGAGCTGCACTCCACATTTTGGTCTGAGTGTTCTCAGTGTGTGCATGATAAACTTTTATTAATTAGTATTTCAATAACTATTTGGTTTTACTTCTGCCATTTCTGAACTTCTGACAGTTCAAGTCATCAGATATGGGGTACAAAGAAGACCGCTCCAATGACTCTGAGGCCCATGAGCACAAAGGTGCCAGTATCCACAGAGCCCACTGAGTTCCCTGCTTTCTGGCTGATCCTGGAGTTTGAGGGTAAGTCCCTTGGACCCAAGCTCTGTTCTCTTTGTATTTTGAGCTCTCCAACTTTATCGTGCATGACTGTATTTTGTATGCTGAAGCTTCTTGTTAAGTCACCCTATTCTGTTCAAAAGGGGGAAAATACATAATTCCCTGTGTTTTTGGAAAAGCTATGAAGAAACAGGTCACCTCAAATTTAAGACATCTTAGGGAATCTAAGGGCAAAGATGGACTCCACCTTGTCAAATCACTTTCTTCACCTCTGTCAGAAAATTCCTTTTTCTTCAGTGTATACCCATCATGGAACCAGAAACTTGTAACTTTTTAGAAAATTGGTGAACTTTGGATAATTTGTAATCGTAGTAGCTACTTTGGAGAAACCTTACCTTGAGTAAGTCTACCTTAAAGGATGTCCCTCACAAGAGAGGGTGTCAAACTTCTTAGAGACAATGGATGCATTCTTTGATGGTATCCAGAAGCTTCTAAAAAAAAAAAAAACTAAGAGTCTCCAAAAATAGCTCTAAAAGGATTCTTACACCATGAAAATAAAAATTTTCAGTAATAAAGTTTGGCCATCTGAGAGGTAACCTTAACTTCCTCATTCATCTTCTAGAAACACAATTTGGATCCAACTGTTCTTTTATAAACTAGTAAGTTTTTATAGCTAAAATTTTAGAGTAAAAAATGTGAGGTCTCTGTGTCTGCCTATAGGTTTATGTATGTCTATGTATATATATTATAGATGTGTGATGTTTTTCTACTTCAGATGGTATTGCCAAAGTCAATTTGTAAAGAGACCTATTTTGTTGGCTTAGAGAAAAATAAGTGTTTTATATACAGTATTTCTAAAACTCTCAGAAATATACAAACTAACCCAAATATTTTGCAAGTTCATATGATCTGAGACAAACTTTGATAAATAAAAGCTAGTTTTAAGTTTGTTGATTTAATAAAACAATAGTGTCTTCACAGTTATCAACATGAAGGTAATGCAGGCATACAACTTTTTCTACCTGGGTTTACCTGAGTTAAATAAGCTTATGCTATCTCCATATTACAAAATTTGTCAACAACAAAAATAGCTTAAGATGAGCTATTTGATGTCTAATCCAAGCATAATTGATAAAGGCAAGTAATTTAAATAAATGCAAATAAAAGTTTATGCTAAGTTAAACTAAATAATATTGATTTGATTCGCTATTCATTGAATATCAAAATTATCTCCAAATAAAATAAATGCTAAACATAGGTTTGTCTTCTCTTGTCTTTTTTAACATCTTTACAGAAAGACAAAAGATATTTGGGTCTATTAGCAAACATGTTTTGTGTCACATTGAAAAATTTACTATGAGGAAGAATATACTTTAGAAATTATTAAATATGTTTATAAATTTGCCAGTCCAGAATTGCTTCCTAGGAATTAAGGATTCTAAGAGTTAAGAATTCTAAGTAAAATATGTGATAAAATCTCCTGGAAATAATAAAGGTGAGACAAAACAACTGTATATGAAAAATAGGTAAGGAAAATAGAATGTGTTTTTTGGATAAGGAAAGGTATAAAAGACACAAGGGGGGCAGGAGGTTTGGCAGGAAAGCTGGTGAAGGAAAAAAGAAAGTAATTTTGTCTTAAAATAGAATGATTATTCCAGAATGAAGAAAAGGGGGGTGTACAAAGGGTGAATAGACATAAAAAAGTTGTAGAAGTCTATGGAAAAGAAATCTTGAGACACAGATTGAAATGGATTTAGTTATTTTTTTAAAAAAAGGAGTTTTAATATCAAAAGTATACTAGTATAAAATCTCTCTGTTAAAAGAACAAGGTTTTCTTAGATTATTGGTCTGCTCTTAATAAGAAATTTATAAATAAAGATTTTCCTTTAAGGTCTGTGCCTGGGAAACAAAGATTCTGTGTCTTCTCAAAATATTTCCTGTATTCAATGTTATCTTTATCAGGTCTTTGACTACTTAAAAACAATAACAACTGAGTCTTCTCTATTAAAAGAGCTAAGTTGTTTTTTGTTTTTTGTTTTTTGTTTTTTTACTACAGTCTAACTTTCTGTATTCTCCCTAGAATCTTTTGTTAGTTTGGTTGCATGGGTAAATATGTATTGTTTCACAGTGACCTGTGATCCTATTTGATCAAATGTTTTAAAAATTTTGGCATTTTAGGGGTGCCTGGGTGGCGCAGTCGGTTAAGCGTCTGACTTCAGCCAGGTCACGATCTCGCTGTCCGTGAGTTTGAGCCCCGCGTCAGGCTCTGGGCTCATGGCTCAGAGCCTGGAGCCTGTTTCCGATTCTGTGTCTCCCTCTCTCTCTGCCCCTCCCCCGTTCATGCTCTGTCTCTCTCTGTCCCAAAAATAAAAATAAACGTTGAAAAAAAGAAATTTAAAAAAAAAAGAAAAAAAAATTTGGCATTTTAAGTAAACTTCCCCAAATCAAATTCTAAATGAAGTCTTTTTGCTCTTGAATGAACTTGGACTTTTCCAGAGGGTACCTAGAAGTTCTCAAAACAGTTGCTCTCGGGGTGCCTGGGTGGCTCAGTCTATTAAGCGTCCGACTTCATCTCAGGTCATGATCTCACAGAGCACGGGTCTGAGCCCCACGTTGGGGTCTGTGCTGACAGCTCAGAGCCTGGAGCCTGGTTTGGAGTCTGTGTCTCCCTCTCTCTCTGCCCCTCCACTGCTCATGCTCTGTCTCTCTGTCTCTCAAAAATAAACATTAAAAAAAAATTAAAAAAAAAACCAGTTACTCTCTATCCTTATAAAAAGAGCAATGTTATTTGCTTAGCCTTATTTGATATGCTAAATTTCATGGAAAATGTCAAATAAAAAGCAATATTTAAACTTCTAGATCATATTTATATGGGAATATATATAATTAAAGTAAGTAATTCAGAAATTAAATAAAATACCTAAAACTTATGTGTTCTGGTATAATGTTATCAGTTATAATTCTACTTACTGCTTTACAACATATGTCAGAGAAATAATCAAATTTTGTTGTCAACTCTGCCATAATAAACTCATACCAGATCTTTAACCAGGCCATTTTTAGGTCTTTTGTCTTTTATAGGCAGTTTTTGTTTTTCTCTGATCCTTTTGCAAAGTCTTCCTGAAAAGTGTTTCTCTTCAAGGAGATTCATAGAAAAGACTCTGACAAGCACAGGTTTCTGATAACTTTAAGATTATAACACGAAACTAGGTTAGAATTTCTAAAACTCTAATGGAAAACTCATTGATCTATAAAGCTGCTAACCCAAGATGAAGCAAAACAAGAATTAATTACAGGCAACTGAATCAACTGATGGAGGTGACTATAATTTTTATGGCTTTATTTAAAGCATTGCTGTTCTTTAATGTTTTGTTTTCCAGATTTAAAGACTGACTCGTGGAGAAATAGAAAATCTAACATACTGATTACTACTAGTAGGGGATTGAATCAGTAATCGAAAACCTCCCAAAAACAAAAGTATAGGACCAGAAGGCTTCACTGGTGAATTCTACCAAACACTTAAAGAAGAATTAATACTGATCCTTCAAAAATTCTCCCAAAAAATAGAAAGAAATACTTCCAAACTCACTTTTGTGAGGCCAGCATTCCCGTGCTACAAAAATCAGGCAAGAAATACCATCATCATCTATGATGAACATAGATGCAAAATCCTCAACCAAGCATTAGCAAACTGAATTCAACAATACATTAAAAGGAGCGCACACTATGATCAAGTGGGATTTATTCCAGGCATGCAAGAATGGTTCAACATTTGTAAATAAGTCTACATGATATACCACACTAACAAAATGAAGTATAAAAATAATATCACCATCTCAATAAATGCAGAAAAAACATTTAATAAAATTCAACATCCATTTATGATAAGAACTGTCATCAAAGTGGGTATAAAGGGAACATACCTTAACACAATAAAGGCCATATATGATAAGCCCACAGCTAACATCACACTCAATAGTGAAAAGCTGAAAGCTTTTCCTCTAAGATCAGGAACAAGACAAGGATGCATATTCTCCCCAATTTTATTCAACATTGGAGGTCCTAGGTGAAAAAAAAGAAATAAAAGGTATCCAAGTTGGAAAGGAAGAAGTAAAACTCACTATTTGCGATGACCTGATATTCTATATAGAAAACCCTAAAGACTCCACCAAAAAACTGTTAGAACTAGTAAACAAATTCAGTAAAGTAGCAGGATACAAAATCAACATACAGAAATACATTGCATTTCTATACACTAATAACAAAATACCAGAAAGAGAAATTCAAAGCACACCCATTTACAATTACATTAAAAAATACTTAGGAATAAACTTAACCAAGGAGGTGGAGGTGAATATTCTGTACACTGAAAACTATAAGACACTGATGAAAAAAGTTGAAAAAATTGCCAAAAAAAATGGAAAGATATTCTGTTCTCATCAATTGGAGGAATTAATATTATTAAAATGTCCATACTACCTAAGCAATCTACAGATTCAACATGATCCCAAAAAAATACCAACAGCATTTTTCACAGAACTAAAACAAATAATGCTAAAATTTGTACGGAACCACAAAAGACCTCAATAACCAAAGCAATCTTGAGAAAGAAGAATAAAGCTGGAGGTATCACACTCCCTGATTTCAAACTGTATTACAAAGCTACAGTATTCAAAACAACATTGGCATAAAGACAGACACACAGATCAATGGAAAAGAATAGAGAGCCCCAAAATAAACTCACACAAATATGGTCAACTAATTTAAACAAAGGAGTCAAGAATATATAATGGAGAAAGGACAATATCTTCAACAAATAATGTTGAGAAAACCAAAGAGCCACATGTAAAAAAATAAAATATAAGTAAATAAATAAATAAATAAATAAATATAAAAATAAAACAAAACAAAGAAACTGTACCACTGTCTTTCACCATACACAAACTTAACTGAAAATGGATTAAAGACTTGAATGTACGATCTAAAACTATAAAACTCTTAGAAGAAAATATAGGTGGTAATTTCTTTGACATTAGTCTTGTGATGATTTTTTGGGGATCTTACATGAAAAGCAAAGGCATCAAAAGCAAAAATAAATACATGGGACTACATCAAACTAGAAAGCTTCAGTGCTGCAAAGGAAATCATCAACAGAATGAAAAGGCTGTTTAGTAAGTAGAAGAAAATATTTGTAAATCATATATCTGAGAAGGAGTTAATATCCAAAAAATACAAAGAACTACAACTCAATAGCAAAACTAACAAATTAAAAAATCCAATTAAAAATGGTCAGAAGATATGAATAGAAAGTTTTCCAAAGACATACAAATGACCAAGAGACACATAAAAAAGATATTCAATATCACTAATCATCAGGGAAATAATATATTTCCTTATCAATAAGATTACAAAATGAGATATTACTTCATACCTATTAGAGTAGCTATTACCAAAAAGGCAAAAAATAACAAGTGTTGGCAGGGATGTAGAGAAAAGGGAACCCTCATACACTTTTGTTGAGAATCTAAATTGGTGCAGTCACTACAAAAAACATGGAAGTTCCTCAAAAAATTAAAAATAGAACTACCATATGATTCAGTAATTCCACTTGTAGGAATCTATCCAAAAAAATTAAGACACTAACTCAAAATGATACATGCACCCCATGTTCATTGTAGCATTATTTATTTATAACAGTCAAGATATGGAAAAATTCTAAGTATCCATCAAGGGATGGATGAAGTGTGTGTGTGTGTGTGTGTGTGTGTGTGTTGTGTGTGCAATGGAATGTTATTCAGCCACAAAAAAGAATGGGATCTTGCCATTTGTGACATGAATGGACCTTGAGGGCCTTATCCTAAGTAAAATAAATCATACAGAGAAGGAAAAATTCAGTATGATCTTCCTTATACATAGAATCAAAAAACAGAAACAAAAACAAGCAAACAAACAAACAAACAAAAAAAAACAAGCTCATAGATACAAAGAAGAGACTGAAAGTTGCCAGAAAGGGGAAAGGGGTATAGACAAAATGGATAAAAGGGGTCTAAAACGTATAAAATTCCAGTTATAAAATAAACAAGTCATGGGGATATGATGTACAGCATGGTGACTATAGTTGGTAATACTGTATTTCATATTTAAAAGTTGCTGAGAGTAGGTCTTCAAAGTTTTTTATCACCAGAAAAGAAGTTTTATAACTATGTATGGTGATGGATGTTAACTAGACTTATTGTAGTGATCATTTTGGAATATATACAAATATAAAATCATTATGTTATACACCTGAAACTAATGTAATATATGCCAATTATACTTTAATTTTTTTTGAAAAACTACATGAAATATTTTCAACCTGATTAGGTGATATCACTTAACCATTGCTTTTTACCAAAAACTTTTATAAATTGCAAAAAATAAATTAATTTTAAAATAGGGTTTCAGGGCACCTGGGTGGCTCAGTTGGTTAAAAGTGTCCAACTTTGATTTCAGGTCAGGTCATGATCTCACAGTTCGTGAGATTAAGTCCCTCATCAGGCTCTGGGCCGACAGGGTGAATCCTGCTTGGGAGTCTCTCTCCCCCTCTCTTGCCCCTTCCCAGCTCATGCTCTCTCTCTCTCAAAATAAACATTTTTAGGGGCGCCTGGGTGGCGCAGTCGGTTAAGCCTCCGACTTCAGCCAGGTCACGATCTCGCGGTCCGTGAGTTCGAGCCCCGCGTCAGGCTCTGGGCTGATGGCTCAGAGCCCGGAGCCAGCTTCCGATTCTGTGTCTCCCTCTCTCTCTGCCCCTCCCCTGTTCATGCTCTGTCTCTCTCTGTCCCAGAAATAAATAAATGTTGAAAAAAATTTAAAAAAAAAAAATAAAATAAAAAAAATAAACATTTTTAAAAATAAAATAAAATAAAACTTAGTTTCAGAACACTGACAAAGTTAATTTGGGCAGTAACAGAAACAATGGCAGATATTTCATCAAAAAAAAAAAAATACCAGTGTGGCACATTAACATATTCTAACAAGTCTCTTGGATTACTTCTTTAAATAGTCACAATCTCAATGGCCAAGTGTACTTCAGTGTTTGAGTAAAGGAATTTGACCATCAGAAATCAATCATATTTTAGTTGTCTCTTTGGAACTCTGACATAGGATTAGGAAATAGAAAGTCAGCTCCTGCCAGGTGAGGATGATGTGAACAGAGTTTTGGCTGTTTGTCCAAGTCACTAATTAGAATTCGGGGGAATCAACAACTGGCAACTCTAAAGGCACCTCCAACTACAACAGCCACTACAGTCACCAAAAGACAGTCTCTAAGCCTTCTGCATCCATCACTTCTGGGACCTTTAGACTTGTCCTCCAATCCATCAGTGAGAAGAGACATGTTCTTACAAATGCAGAACCAAAAATATTAAACTGTTTTTGACCAAACTTGGAGCACTTGGCCAGCTTCTTGGCACTGGTAGTCTCCTAATTTTAGGATAAGGAAATTAGGAAATCTTTCTAATTTCTAGACTGTGTTCATACAAACAAATTGAAACTAAAATTCGCTCATGAGAATTCTGTTCTTCCCCATCCTAGTCAAAAGTAGTTGTAGATTTGTTACTTAAAATATTTCTGATAGTACAGGATGTAAAACGCAATGATACACCATAATTTTAAATTAAGGATTGTTTCCTTTATGAGCCCAGTCTCTGAAATCAGTCTCTGATATGCATGGGACTCCTGAGAAAATCCTGATTTGGCAACCAGTTTTTCAGAATTCAATTCTGTCTTTAAGATACTCACTTTTTGTCTCCTATAAACTAGGTAAATAGTAATTATCTTTATGCATATTAATGTTTTTAAATTTTGTACTTTTAATGCACCCACTAATTTGCATTTTATTTAAACAAAAATGTAAAGATGTATAATAAATATAAATAGGTAAATCTATTGATAATTGAATAAATATCAATAAATATCTGAAACTGGTACACAAACCAAGTCTTTAAAAGGCTTATTAGGGGCGCCTGGGTGGCTCAGTCGGCTGAGCGTCCGGCTTCGGCTCAGGTCATGATCTCACAGTTTGTGAGTTCGAGCCCCGCATCAGGCTCTGTGCTGACGGCTCGGAGCTTGGAGCCTGTTTCAGATTCTGTGTCTCTCTCTCTCTGCTCCTCCCCTGCTCGTGCTCTGTCTCTGTCTCTTAAAAATAAATAAATAAACATTTAAATTTTTTTTAAAAAGGCTTATTAAACCCAGCCATTTGAATTTGCCTTAAGCTAAGAGTTGGCATTCAAAGTTGATGATGGAGATGCAAATTGCTTTTCCAAAGAGCTGTTTATATTGGTTAAGCTGCTTCTTACATGTAAAATAGTGGGGAAAAGGGAAAAGACAAACACTTTCTCAGGCTTATGATTTTTTTAATCTATTCTGTGCAAAAAATATGGCTTACAGTTTATTGCTGAAATGTAGGAACCTGAAGATTCCCAGTCCACAGTTTTAAATTTAACAAGTATCTCAATTGCTTGCAGAATAATTACTTCCAGAACTTTAATACTATTCTATTAACAGTTAAACCCCTTCTATTCATGCAGAGAAATTCTAACAAGAGCCATGGACTCAAAAATGCCCAATTGATACCATACCATGACAATGCATCGTTTTTATCATAAGTAGATAAACCAGTAACTTGTATCATTATTCTTCCATGAGGCAAGAATCTGCAATAGTTATTTCTTTGTAGTAATTTCAATTTTACTAAAATGTTTCTGAAAAGAACAATAAGTAATGACAAACACATGTTTGCATTAGGTGCTATTTCCACATTGCAGGTTTTTTCTATAACTTAGCAAAGTTATGAAATAATATTTAAGATTCTAGCGAAGGTGATTATCTTAGGACAACCTAAAATTTATTTTCTCCAAATAACAAATAAATTTCTAGTATAAGTAAAACTTAACTGACCAGTCTGTTAAAGCAACAAGTTGGTCTAATAGAGTTTTAATCTAACCCTTAGAACCTTCATCTTCATCATGATCCTCGTCTAGAACAGGAAGAGTATATTGGATACAAAGTTCTGTATCATCGTGACTTTTCTATATTACAGAGGGAGGTGATGATGTAGCAGTTTGGGATAAGTGTGTACAGGGCCAGAAGAGTCCTGAAAGTTTAGATTTTTAAAAATTGAAAGTCTTGTTGGAAGTTTGTTACATTTTCTTTTTCTTTTAAAGGAAAACTACACAGAAAAATAATTGAATTCATTGGATGTTAGTTAGCTATGTTCTTAAAAAGCAACATTTCAAGAAGAGATTGGAAAGCAGGAAAGACGGGTGGAGATTGAAGTATATTTTTATCTCATCTTGAATTTGGAATTAAAAAAGGACAGATTAGACCCCATAATGGAAATCACAGTCCACTAATCAGATGATCCTAAAAATTTTTTTAATGATTTTCTCTTTCTCATTTAGTCCTCTGTTTGCTAAGAGCAACTAACTCCTAAGTGATCATTATGATAAATAAATCCCAGAATAACAAGATTTATCTGTGGCAAATTTGTCCCACAGTTAGAATTCATGATGCATTCATTGCCTGTTGTGCCAGATAGAGTCTGTTCTAACATTAGCTTCTAAATTCCACGGCAAATTAATTAATGCATTGATAGAAATGGTTGTCGAGATACATTGGAGGATTTTGAGAGATGGACATTAAACGGAATGATGTGTCTTTGACTTGCAGTTGAAGGCTTTCTTTAGTCAAATCAGTTGCTGAGTCCTCACTTTAGAACTCTGTGGTCTTGTGTTCCCTGTAGTACTTCTATTATTTTCTATATGAGAACATACTTATCCTTATGCAGCATGAAGGGAAGATGAAAATGGGTTAGTGTTTTAATTTGGCTTCTTTGGTTAACCTTTGAGACTCTTAATATCCCAATCCCTCATTTGTGACTTTAAAAATGGGTTACCTTACGTACTTCTTCTTCTGTTTATTTCGCTGGGATTATATACAGTAATTTTTTTAAAAGAAAGTTTAATGTCCATAAACAATGCTATATAAATAAATTGATCCAATTTGGTATAAGTAAATTGAACACCTAAGCCTTCTCACTGCTATTGTAATTTTCTCAGTTGAGTTGTATGATAACAGTAGAATCAGGGAAAGCCAGCCAGAGTTCTTCAGACATCTTGACTTTCTTTTAAAGAAAAAAAAAAATTACCTTCTTCTCAATCTCCCTGCTAAATAAAGACTCTACACAGGAAAAAAAAAAAAAAACCAGCTATAATCATTTAAGAGACCTCAATCATCTCTTATGCTCATTGATATTTGGTATTCTTGAATTAACTAGCACGACAGTAAACCAAAAATGTGTGCAATGCTGTATGCCACAACTGTTTGCCAGGCTTGAGACTGAAACTCCTAACTTGTTTTGACTGGGCAACTAATAGCAATTTAGATAGTTCTGTACAAATTTAGAGACATGAGATGCAAAACCATTACTGTATTCCAGCACATTCTTCCTGTCAGAACCATTTAAATCACCATCTTACACAAGCACATATTGAAACTCAACTTTAAGCATTTTATTTTTATGTACATTTCATTTTGTCCAGAAATAAAATATCTAAATACAGACAGACTGTAATGTTGTATATGTATAGCTTTCAACAATACTTGAGCTGAATAAATGCTTTGTACATTAAGTTTGTCTTTTTAATGGAGGTCACAGCTACATTGATAAAATGGATTCCTCATATCCTTTTTTTTTCTTTTTTAACCAATAACAAGCAGAGAGACAAGTACAAGTTAATATTAATAAGCAGCTCAAATAACACTTGGTTAAACTATGTACAATACAAACCATTCATACAAATGAAGACTAGGATATTGAATTTGTTACAATATGTGTAGTAAAGATAAGACAGACACTTATAACTTACATGGTGTCTGTCAGGCATTTCCCTTCTTATATAATGATCAGAACTTGTTTTAAGCAGCCTTAGTTGGTCTCAACTTTGCGAAAGTCCAAAGACTGGTGATGAAAGCTGTAATCCAATGTCTGCCCACATGTAAATTCCAAATGTTTGCTCATCTTTACTGAAAACAGGCTCCCTCCATAGAAAAAAAAAAAAAAGAGCCATCTTATATTACCTTGAATGTGCCTACTGTATGCTGGAAAAAAGTTACTACACTTTGTTGTGTTCATAAAATAAAGAATACTGAGCTCTAAAGACACATTTTTTTTTCCATTTGAACAAGCATATACTCCTACAGTAGTATTTACCAGTACAGCTACTCCAAGCAGTAGGAATGCATGAGTGGGGATTATTGATTAGCATGTACTCAAGACTTTAAAAGAGATTTCCATAACAGCAAGTGTTAGAAACCATTCACTGTCTAGTTAATCCTTTTGCTTGATGATAGTTTATCCTGAACCATTATGAGTCAGATAACGAAAGCCCTCCTGACAGCAATCATGACAGATGCAAGCTGAAATGTATATGAACGTGTGTTTGTGTATATCTATGTGTGAGAGTATGTCTTCAAGTGTGCCTTTAAAACCTGTAGTGATTTACAACTATGCTGAGAGATGAAGCTGACTGGGCAGAAATTACATCGGATTGTTTTCCACTAGCGTCTTTGCAGCCAGTTGACGAGAGCAGCAGTGTAGACACATTCCAGGCAACAGATGTGACCTTCCTCTTTGAGGTAACAGCCCTGTCATATGACCTTTAATTCCTCAGGCTTCAGTCTCACCCATGTCCATCCTCATCCGGAGGGGAAGTAAGGTGTGTCACTGTGGTAGTTGTAGTCAGGGCACACTTTCTGTACTAGTTTATAATCTGTACTATAAAAGGAAATGTAAATACAGATCACCTTGAAGGGCTTGGAGCAGAGCCAGGATACATGACTTTGGGTCTGCTCCTGGTAACAGGTTTTTGAAGGATCATAGTTGCAGAGTGTGTTCTTGGTAGCCTTGTCAACCTTCTCATATTCAATGCGACAGTTAAAGGACTTGGAATCTTTGGCATCAATCACGGTTTGTTGTGCCAAGTCGAATTCCACTATTTTTGTAGGGGGCACCAAGCTGACAGATACATTCCCTTGACCAGTGGAGTTATGCCTGAAATAAACACTAAATGTCCCATTGCCATGATCTACAATTTTCCCAGTTATCAACAGGTTTAGCTTCACTGTTTTGATGTTGGAATGAAAATCACCCCATCCAAACATTTTCTTAAACTTGCCCGTCTTAACAATGGGCCTTCGCTTGGCCCTGGGCCGAGGCTCTTGTTGGTCTGTGGAGTTCCTCAGCCAGTCCCAAAGGTCTTGCTCAGAATAAGGTTCTGGGGTGTCATATCGCAGGTCTACATCTGTATCATTTTCTTTGCCACGAAAAGTCTGTGACAGGAGTCGGCTGATAGACAAGTCTTTGCTGCTTTCTGTCCATATGTGCTTTAGTGTGGATTTGCTGCTTCCTGATTTTAGAAGTTCTGACTTCCCACCATTCGTTAAATTGGCACATGTGACCTGCAAATGGAACAGAAAAAAATGGTGTTTACATCTCTGTATCTGAGAACAGCTCTTTCTCAGAGGCTCAGAATTAAATGAAGATACTTCACTTAAATTATCTTCAGCATTTGGCCAATATTTATCAACACATGATAAACACCACTTCTATTTTTATATAATGATGGGAGAGAGGAGGTATAGGTGGATAAAAACCACTAAACATGGCTGAAAGACTATATAAAAACATTGACTTTGACAAGGAAAAGACCATCTAAGATGAGTAGAGCAAACTGCATTCAAACAGAAATTAAACCAGTTATTTCTCAGCACTAAGATCCAAAAACTTTTAAAATAAAAACTTTACAAATAATTGTTACTTTTCTACTTCAAAATTGCCATTAGCTTTAAAACTATATGATTCTCAGAACTATGTCAACCAACATCCTAAAAATTTTTGGTCACCCATGCCACAGTTATATTAGAAAAGTCAGTTTTGTCAAGAGACTCCAGTATATTTTAACTGGTCTAAAGAAATCATGTTTATTATCAGCTATTAGTAGCATGGAACATACTGGATAAGACATAATGTTTTTACCCTAAGGGCTTAAAATGTGGTCCAGGAAAAGGGACATAAATGAAAATATCAAATACACAATGTCTTATAGATAATTGTCAATCTAGAGAAGCTAACAACACATGGTCAGTGACAGAGAGGTCACTTCAAGTTGGATTGTGAGAGTCACATTCAGAGCCATTCTCCTGGGATCCTGGTCTTCTCTCTGGGAAGATTTAGATTCCACAGCTAGACCAGGGAACCCTAAATCTAACTGACTGATCAAACATTCAGATCTGTCTTGCCAAATTATACAGGCATTGTCCTATATTTCACAGCTCCTATATTTATGTTTTAGTGTAGAAGAAATAAAAGAAAGAAATGAGAATCCACGATGCATTCATTAGTCTAAAGTTAAAGCAGTGACTTCTGATCTTAACATGGAGAGCTCAAGGACAGTAGAGAAGACAGCTAAGGACCCACAGGAATCAAAACAGCCAATACAAATAAACCCTTTAAGATGTGGACTGATTGCCTGTAAGGTAAGTCTGCTAAAGAGCCAAGATTCACAATAAACCTCTATCACCAGCCCCCTCTAGAATCAGTTCTAAGTCCTATCTCAGACATGAGTCTGACTACCACTCAGTAGCCTCATTTGGGCCTGCTAGTCTCCTTCCAAACTGTTCTCAAAATAAGAGGTAATTGCTGGAGAGCTTTTTAATTCAGGCCTACTAGGAATTAGAGCTGCATTCTAGGGATCTCTCCACAGACTTAGGTGTGGAGGCTTCTTGCTAAGATACAACCCTGGCCTGAGAATGGCCTTTTACTCAGTCACTTGTGCTAAAAGGACTCTATCCCAATCCCTAGGGACTAGCACATAAACTTTAAACCAGTCTTTCTGGAATCCATGCTCAGTGCTGCCACTTTCAAGCTGTGTGCCCTTGGTCAAGTCATTTAACATCCCTTTACTTAGTTTCCTGCAACTGCAAAGTGAGGGTAACAATGGTGCCTACCTCATAGCATGGCTAACACATGTAAATGGTTCAGTTAAATTTAGCTATGTTTATAAATCCCAAGCTGCTATGTGAAGACAAGTAGAGAAAAAAGGCCACCAAATAGTACATATGGAAGTCTGGCTTGAGAGTAGCTTTGCTCTTGGTCACATGGCCAAGTATTCAGAATCTGCACAGGATAGGTTTCCCAGGGACATATACATACAAGAGGGCCTAGTAATCTAAACTAGAACAAAATCACTTAGAACTTGTAATCTTGTCTTTTCACAGATTCCTCAGGAACAATGAGCTTTACATTACCAGCTGGTAAATAGTCTTATCTCTGCCCAGCTCAAACTGACAGATGTGAATTCTATGAGGCCATTCCCCTCTAGGATAAACTACCAGTTGAAGCTGGTCTCTTCCCAGTAATTCTGAGCTTTAAAAAAAACCCTGCAAGCTAGTTAGTCCCACACAAATTCATTGCATCTGAGACTAAATGAGAATTTACAATGGATTTACGTCCCATGACTATACCCTGAAAAACCAAGATGGCAATATTGGGTAGGCTAACACAAAATGTCACTATTTCAAGCTGCTAGTCTAAGTCCAGTTGCAACCCTTGTGATCCCCAAGGCAATAGTGATGCCTTTATAAAAAGATCCAGAAGGCCATTGTGCACAGAGATTAACAGAGGAGAGACAAACACTGACCAAGGGAGAATAAGACCCTAGGGATGGGATGAGGCTCAGAAAAATGGATGGATTGTGGTGGGGATGAGATCACATGTAAGAGAAATACAGATCAGCCTCATGTACATAGTCTCCAAATTCTTAAAACATATTACCCAACTGAAATGAACAAACCTCCTCATGTGGAATCAAGGATGGCTATCATCAGATGGGCCTCTATTGATCTTGGGGCAAATACTGGGAATTGAAAGAAGTTTGTCTTTGCTGCCAACTTTCTTTTAGTGCTAGGTTCTTCCCCTTCAGTTCTCCTCAACCCTTGAATTGGTCTCTCTCTTTTCCCCCTGCGCCCAAACTGCACCTTTTCCCCCTGCACCTGTTTTCAGAATCCCTTCATGCCAAAACATTCCAGAAATGGATCATACTCAAGCAGTATGTGAGTAAAAATAGCTAAGTGGCTGCCTTATCAAAATTCAATTTGTTGTTTAACAAGGACTGAATATTAAGTCTTAAAGGGATGAAACTGAGAAATAAATATCCTGTGGGGAGAGGGATGATACATAGAAATGTATGACTTTTCTTAAGGGAAAAGCATAAATTTCCTACCTATCCTCTTCACCTGATAATAAAGTCAGTTCTCTATGGAACAATTTTTACTCTAATATGAAAAGTATAATCCTTAGTAGTTCCCAAGTTAATATTATAACTTTATAATTTACAAAACAAATAAAAACAACTACAATTCTCCTACCAATTCACTGAAGGAAGTACATTTCAAAATACACTTTTTCTATAAAACAAACATTAATTTATAAGAGTAGTACATATCTGTTATCTTGGAGTTTATTTTTTGTATATTTGTTTTATGTTGTCTCAATGAAATCTAATTGGTTAGTCAAACATCCAAATCTCAACTTGCTTGATTTATATAAATGTTGTCATTAACACAGCTTCTATATTTATGCTTAAGGTACAAGAAATAAAAGAAACAAATGCATATCCTATTTTCTCATTTTTACCTGGAATTACATAACTATTTTCCCATTCTTTGGATGACAAAAAAAAATACAGGAATGCATTTGGTACTGGCTTGGCACTTGTATCTCAGAATCAACACAGTTGATCAGGAGAGGCACTGTAATGAGCACTGGCTCAAGAAGCAGTAATGAAATTGTCCCAAAAAAGAAAGTTACATGTAATTAGACTGCAATCCAGCAATGGCATATAAGGAGTGAAAGAAAAGAAAAAAGAAAAGGAAAGGAAAGGAAAGGAGAGGAGAGGAGAGGAGAGGAGAGAAGAGAAGAGAAAAGAAAAGAAAAGAAAAGAGAAAAGAAACATGGAAGTGGGAGATAGGATTTTAAAGGACCAATCTATCCAAAAAAGACGCTAAGATTGGCAGGCAGAAAAACTTCTGAATTTCAGATAGAACAGAAATTTAGTTCTAAATTATACTCTCCACAGCTGTAGTGATTATGAGTATGAGTTCTGGAGTCAGATGGCCTCCCAATCCAGGCTGAGGTCTGTAACAGGTATATGATGTAGGGAAGTTGCTCAACTTGTGTATACTTATGTTTTTCTTTTGTAGAAAACAGGAGAATAATGCCCACCTCTCTCATAGAGCTACTGTGTGAATTAAACAGGACACTCTATTTAAGGCACTAAGAGCAGTACCTGGGCCACGGTGATTGTTCAACATTATTAATACTATTAACATCCTCAAATATTTTAACCTTTAAATCTCACTACATAATATGTTATGTAAATGAATAATAATAGGATGTGAGAGCAGAAAATATTTTCAAAAGAAAATCTCCTTTTTACATAACCAAAAACTTTAGCAAACAATTAAAAAAAGAAAGCATATAATTTTGAGAGTTCTTGTATTACAATGAAAAAACATCGCAGGTCGAATAGGCAGTAAAACTCAAGTTAACAAAAAATTAACATAAGTTCAGCCATTACGCTGCTCAGCTACCAAGTGCAATGAATTTATTTATAATGTGAAAGCCTTCCATTGGTGCTGATTGTCAAGACACCTCTCCAGAACATCTCAGTTTGAGCACAGAATCAAAGCAGGTTTCAGCTGTACTGTCAACAACACAGTCTGGAATATTCTATTCTCATTCCCTTCCCTTCCCTTCCCTTCCCTTCCCTTCCCTTCCTTTGGGTCCTTAGGAAATTCCCCAGACCTGTCGAGCATAAGCATCCCGATTTATTTTGTTTTATTAGTTCAATAACTATATAGTGAAACTCTGCTAATATTGAGTTAAATAGTAGAAATACAAAGATAAATGAAACATGGTCCTTGCCCTCAAGAAGTTCACAGTCTAATGGGAAAATAAATTAAGCATGTTAACAGTGTGATGTATACAACATTCTAGTAGTTAAAATCAAAGTTGAAAGACAGAGAAGATGTAACAGTAGAAATAATCCTCAGATCTTGGAGATAAAAGATGTTTAGGAGTTCAACAGAGAGAAAATAAGCTTAAGGAGATCTTCTAAACATAAGGAACATACTGTGTAAAAGCAAAGAGCTTAGATGGGACATGTTAAATGTAAGAATGGAAAATAGTTCCTTATTGCTGAGCCTTAGGGAGCTCTGATAGGAAGGAAAAGAAGTTGTAAGAAGTGGGTAGAACTTGAAGAAGGTGGGCTAGGGTCATATCGTGATATTCCTACTAAGGCACTGAAACTTAATCTTATAGGTAATGTGGAAGCACTAAATTTTTTCTGTTTTGCTTTTTAAGTAGGTCATTCCAGTTCTAGAAGATTCCCTGATTAGACATTGAAGGGAGAGACCTTGAAGGAAGAATGACTGGTAGAATGATTCATTACATAACTAATTGTGATATTTCATTTGAGAAAGTAAAATGAGGCTTAACCAAGGCAATGGAAAAGAAAAAGATAAAAAATGGATATGAAATATTTCAGAGGTAGGATTAACTCAACTGGATGATTTTTTGGCTAAGCAGGAATATGAAAAGTTGAATTAACGAGTTTCCTGGCATCTGCAGAGAATACAAAGGTAACAAGTTAGCTGGAAAATATAATTAAATCTCAGAGGAAAACTGGAGGTTAAGGTGCCTGCAAGCCATTCCAGTGGTGCTATCTAAAGAAAGTTGATAACACGGGTCTGAATGTCTGGAGAAACGTGTGAGATGGTGATGTTGATTTTGTAGTATGAATAGATGCCATTCTGCAGATAGAACATGGGGATACGGAAGAAGGCTGGTAACAATATGTAATGCCAATGCTTTGAGGACAAACAGGAGAGGATCCAGGCTAGGTAGAGACAAAGGAGGCTATTAGAAAGAAAATAATGTTATAGAAACAAAGAAAAATTGGGGAGAGTAAAGACAGGCACGGGAAGATTCAAATTCCAAGTAAAAGTCTTGTGTAAAAGTGTAGACACCTGGAGAGAATCCTCTTGACTTTTGAATCCACTACTAATGACCTCATTGAAGCTCGTTTTCATGGTGGTGAAGACATGATGCTAGATGAGAAAGAGCAACTAGTTTGATGCATCCGCTCTCAGCTGCAGTCAGGAATCACTGGCTGTCTCGTTCTATCATATCGCTTTACATCTTAAGAACTTTCATTTTTGAAACACATACATATACACACAAAATTGAAAGTTTTTGAATCTTACCGAATAAAAAAGATATTAGTAAAAAGAAACGTTACATCCAGAACACCCTCTACTATTGATATTATGAACATAATAACAAGTTTCTTTTTAAAAGTCACCTGAAGATTCTTTGATGTCAGTATATCTGAGTGGTAACAAAAGCGGTGAAGACTATGGCATAAAGATGAGTACAAATGAAAAAGCTGACAACCTCTAATGAACTCAGTTCTAAAAACACAAAGCATCATGAACTTTTTCTACAAGCAATTTATTCTATACCAGTGAAAACAGCAAATATACTTTCTGACAGTATAATTTGCCATGTCAAAAGTCACCAACGCCCATTCCAAAGGAGCAGGCTTGCCAGCCCAATGATACCATTTCCACAAATTATATGTGTTTGTCTTTCTCACTGTCTTAGAATCCCTAACGATAATAAAGATTCCTAACATAATTAGATGTATGAAATTGAAAGTATACATTAAAAAACATCCAAAAATAGGTGCAAAGAGAAGGGTCATTTCCTGCAACCATAAACACAGACAGAGCTTGGATCTAACATGAAGGGAAAATGTCTGGGGCAGGATCTGTGCATGGGGCTGAGAAGAAAATACGCCTCAGATGGCAGAATGTAAGATATAAGAGCTACCACACTTTGATCTAGCTCTTTCTCTGTATATTTTAGGGCCATACTTTCACATCGCTTTTTCTAATACCTTTTCATTAAAGGCTTACAATCACAATGTCCTATATCACCTTTTAAAATACCTTTCAATGATACCACTTTGGGAAAATAAACCACCCCTCTACTATATTGTCACCTCAATTATGCTCCTGGCCTTATGAGACGGTATATAAACATTTCACTCCTCTACGTGTACTATCTCCAGCTAGAGGTTTCCCCAGATGTTGTGATAAGATGCCTTTTAATTTCTACTAACATGCACATTTTTCTGTTGATCTATTACTATTCAATATAAATAATTTCAAGATTACTTTGAAAATTATGTATTTATTTCATCAACTGTATGAATACTTAAGCCAAAAATTTTAAACAACTTGATGCTTAAGCAATATCTTTCAACATTGAATAACTAATCAACAAAGTGGTCTTGCTCTATGATTACTTCATTTTAACAATTTTATGATTTGCTATGTTGACAATATGTTGCATACTATTAGCTGCTATTGGCTAAGGGCACACTATATTCCAGTCATTGTAATTAGTTTTCAGATATGGCATTGTATTGTATTTAAACTATTCAAACACACTTGTGCTCTCTCTCTCTCTCTCTCTCTCTCTCTCTCTCTCACACACACACACACACACACACACACACACACACTTTGAAGTCAATATTGTTATCCTCAGCTTACAGATGGGGATATAAAAACTCAAAAAGAGCTTGACCAGATTACTGCTGTTAAGTGAAAAAGCTACTCCCTATTATTCCACAGGCTATGTCTTTTACTCTTAAAATTATTTTAAATATGAAATTCTACATTAATATGTTTATAAGAATATTCAAACATTATAGAATTTATGAAATGAAAAGTAAGAGCCTGGCTTCATCATCAACCTCTTCTCTCTTACAACCCATCTCTCTCTTCAGAGGTAAAAATCTGTCAAAATTTTGGTGTATATTGTTTATAAATATCTCAACTATTTTTCAAATATAAATACTATGTATATAGTGTCATATTTTGTGAATTATATTGTATACTTTCCTTTCAACAAAATACTTTAGAGAGACATATCTCTTATACATCCAGGTATATCATCTTTATTAAAGGGGAATATAGAATTTTATATATGAATGTACTATACTTCCACTTTTTGTTTACCTTTTTTGATAGATCCTTAATCATTACATTATTTCACAGACAGGTTACCTATAGTTGTTTTTTAACCTTGATTCTACTACTTTTTCTGCCATTGTTGTTTCAAATATCTCACTCCTTCCTCCCTTGAGCTGGATTTTAATTTTTATTGATGTACAGAGTTGTGTGATTCTTTTAGAAAGTGTTCAGAGGGGATAAACTAAGTTGTCTATGCCTTAAAATGTCTTTATTGGACATAGGCTTATACTGGGTCAAATGTTCATCATTTAATTCACTTTGTTCTGCTTAACGTTTTTCTTTCCAAAAAATAATTTAAATTTTCTCTATTTCAGGCATTGTGCAATCTCCAGCCTGTTTCTTAGCTAGTTCAGAGAAAAACATGCAGATATTTCTAGATATATGAGGCTTTTCATCAAATTTTCCCAAGAGGTCTATAAACTCTTTGAGGGATGTTCTTCTACAGTATGACATTTTGTAACTTGGGGGAGGGAATACCTCGCATACAGTAACCACTGTATAAATTACCTGTACGGTTTATATTCTTACATCTATTTCAACAGTTAAGGTCATTAACCATTTAGTCACAATCAAGACTGGGGAGGGGTTGGTACATATGGCCTTAAGAGATTTCTCTCTTGAAGGTTTTGAGGCTGCACTTGACATTGACAATACCTGAAGTGATTTTATTATATATGATAAGCCAGAGGAAATGGGTTAGTGTTTTAATACATCAAAAATACATCATTTCCTTATGCTGCAAAGCAGTGCTCCAGGAGCAACAGTGTTGCATTAACAATGAAAAAGCAGAGAAGGAACTTTGTGCTTCTCCTTTAACCCAGTAGGTGCTATGAGATTGTACTGCATACAAACTAAGAAAATGGGCTTTGCAGTCAGAGATCGCAGGACTAATTCCAAAATCTGCTATTTTATCATTAGTGACTCTTTAGGACGACATTTTCTCCAATAGAAAATAGAGATGATACCCCACTCATTGGGTTTTCATGAACATAAAGTAGAAGATTTTATATGTAATACACATAAAAATAGGGGAAACAGTATGAGTTTGACATGTGAGAGCTATTATGCTTGGCTTGGTTATGAAACCCTCAAGAAAAGAAAAACAAGCCTTTCAGAATGCACACTGCTATTCTATTCCTGGTTCTCACTAGAGACATTACATCTGCTCAAATGATCCAAACAAACTGAGATGAAAATTGGCATAATTGTAACAACTCTGTGGTCATCTTTAGCAGTAGGCGGTGATAAGGGACCATGCTGATTACATTATGATTTAGTATTGGCAATGTGGGCAATAATTTATCTTTAACATAATAATTTTAAAAGAAGGCCTCCTGACCAGACTGAACATTCCATGTCATCCTCAAAAACTAGAAACACGGTGTCCCTGTCAGTTTGAAGAATGCTCAAATGGCTAAGAATTTTAGGTATGTTACCCCATGAGTTCTCATGTTTCCACAGAGGATGGCTCACTTCTAACATAGGGTACTAACTGTTCTCAACATCACTATATTAGAAATTGGTGTGAGTCATGGATAACTGAGCTCCTCACGAGTTTGTATAACCATAATCATTAGCTTTCTCTTTGGTTCCTTTTCCTACAGGTACTCTTAAGAAATTATATTAAAAATCTTCTTCGTTCTTTAACTGCAGGGGAAAAACACACCTTATGAAGAGGCATGAACAATAGTTTCTGTTACTGAGAAATACAGTTTTTCATCCTGTGAAAATATTGTCCCCTCCCTCATGCTTGCTGTATAAACTAATGTAAGTTTTGACACATAAACACATTAATATTAATGAGAAATTAAATGTAATTATTCCACTTAGTCTCACTTAACCCATTCTTTCAGAGTGTAACTATGGATTACCCAGGTTTGCATTGCAAAAGTTGCTTCTTTTGTTAGTATTTTATATTACTTCCATTTAGACTACATAAGGAGTAGCTCATGTAAAGACCTCTGGGTATGTGGTTAATATGATGAACAAAATGTCTAAAATAACATGTTGAAAGAGTATTTCTGGGCTGAAATAAAGCCATTTCAGCATCATTTTCAGCATCATTTTTTCATTACCCTTAAAGAGATTTGAATTTGTCAGTAAATCCAGATGTCTTTGAGGAAAAGAGAAATGTTGCATATGTAGGAATGGCTGGTTAGATCCAGTGTCTTTCTTTCTGAAATGAAGGTTAATATGAGTGATTTTCCTTAAAAAAAAAAAAAGGCTTTTTATATGGATGGTAATGAAGGTCAAAGTGCATGCCCATCTAGCATGAACCAAACGAGGAAGGACTGATTCACCTTACAGCCCTATTTTCAGTAACTTATATCTACATATTGAGTAATAATAATAGTACACCTTATCCAAAAGAAGCTCAAATTCTTGAGGAATAAGGACTTTGATATTTTTTGAGACAATATACCTACTTACCCTCTGATTATCAAGAGATTGATCTGGAAACATTTCAATAGAGACAAAAAATTATATAAAAGAAGTGATAAACTAGTTATAGGGCAATATCATCCCTTTGCCATTTAGGTCCTAGATAGGTTCAAAAATTCTTCCAGGACATCATTCATATCAGGCTACGGGGTGTGGGCACTGCTAAGAGCTTCCCAGTTACAGAGTGGACAGCAAGCCAGACAGCCAACACAGAAATATAATAGGGGCTAAAATCCTAGAAATACAGTCCCTCCATACTACCATAAAAATCCTGTGGACTAAGAATCCCCAGTTTCCTCAAGTGGAACAAATACAGTGTTCTGAGAAGATACAAAATCTAGCAAGGAAAATGGACCCCTCACCATTTCATCAAAAGTTGATGATGATGGAGTTTGAGTTATGTAATAACTTTTGACATTGAGTAAATAAATATTTTTGGATCATGTTTTAGCCAAAGATGTGGTAAAGACACATACACCTAGAGCACCAGGCCCCAGTGGCTCTTAAACGTAGCTCAGGGAAGACACAACTCATGCACAGGGAACTTCAACGGCCAGCGTGTCCACAAAAATAAAAAAACAAATAAACAAACAAACAAAACGAAACAAAATAATAAAATCCCTTGAAAGCTCTTAAAGTAGCCTGTTGTTTTGTTTTGTTTTGCTCTGTTTTGTTTTTCTAAAACCCCTCCCAAAATATTTGCAGGCATTCTTTGACTTTCAGTTTCTTTCTTGTAAGATTCCTAGCACTGGGTAAACAGACTCTATCCTCCACAGATCTCTTATCCAGTGCCCGTCAGCTTTGGAACCAAATGCACCTATTGTCCACCGTCTGGTTTAGATTTCACGTTGGTCTTTACCAACCCCTCTCTGCTATTCTCATGGCATGTGGAATCTCATACCAAAGAGCTAGATGGAAAAGGATATTTAGGCAGAGAAATTTCATAAACAAGAAAAAAGATGGACTCTGGATCATCTTTAATGATGATCCAATTAATCAGATATAGTGGCATGCCTGGAGTCCAAAAAGAAAAAAAAAAAACTTTGCTCTTATTGTCACCAAGGGAACTAAGTAAGCGGTGTCACTAAATCAAAGAAGGATGTTCACCCAAAGTTTATGGTATAGGGAGATATAGATCATGAAAGGAATGGAGTAAACAGAGCTCCAAAATGACAGGATGCTGTAAGTGAAGTCACAATGGGAGTTTAAATGAAAATATGTCTACAGTCAGAGCTCTAAAATCCCCTTGACCTTTAATGTAACTTTTTTCTTCGGTTTAGATTAGATACCTGTTTATTATTGTTCTTTTTTTCACTTGTATTAAGTTTTGAATTTTAATTCTCATATAATTAACATACAGTGTTATGTTAGTTTCAGGTGTACAATATGGTGATTCAACAATTCCATACGTAACTCAGTGCTCATTACAGTAAGTGTACTCTTTGATCCCCATCACCTATTTGGGTGAAATAGGTGATAGAGATCACCCATTCCCCAAACCTTCTGCCCTCTGATAACCATCAATTTGTACTCTATAGTTAAGAGTCTGTTTCTTGGTTTGTCTCTCTCTCTTTTTCCCTTTGTTATTTGTTTTGTTTCCTAAATTCCACACATGAGTGAAATCACATGGTATTTGTCTTTCTCTGACTTATTTAGCTTGGCATTATACTCTCTGGCTCCATACATATTGTTGCAAATGGCAATATTTAATTCTTTATTATGGTTGAATAATATTCCATTATATATATATACATATATATATATATATATACACACACATACGTATATGTATATATATACACATACCACATCGTCTTTATCCATTTATCTATTGATGGACACTTGGGTTGCTTCCATAAGTTGGCTATTGTAAATAATCCCACAATACACATAGGGGTGCATATATCCCTTTGAATTAATGTGTTTGTTCTCTTTGGGTAAATACCCAGTAGTGGGACTACTGGATCATAGGGTAGTTCTATTTTTTATTTTTGAGGAATTGTCATACTATTATCCACAGTGACTGCACCAGTCTGCATTCCCACCAACAGTGCACAAGGGTTTCTTTTTCTCCATATCCTTGCCAACACTTGTTTCTTGTGTTTTTGAATTTAGTCATTCTGACAGGTATGAGGTGATCTCCTTCTATGTTTGATTTGCATTTCCTTGATAATGAGTGATGTTGAACACCTTTTCATGTGTCTGTTGATCATCTGTATGTCTTCTTTGGAGAAGTGTCTGTTCATGTCTTCTGCCCATTTTTAATTGGATTATTTGGAGTTTTTTGGTGTTGAGTTACGTAAGTTCTTTATATATTTTGGATACTAACCCTTTATTGGATATGTCATTTGCAACTATCTTCTTCTCCCATTCAGTAGGTTGTCTTTTACTTTTGTTGATCGCTTCCTTCCCTTTGTAGAAGCTTTTCATTTTGATGTAATCGCAATAGTTTACTTCTGCTTTTATTTCCCTTCCCTCAGGAGATAAACCCAGAAAAATGTTGGTATAGCTGATGTCAGAGAAATTACTGCCTAAGCTCTCTCTTCTAGGATTTTTATGGCTTCAAGTCTCATATTTAGATCTTTAATCCATTTTGAATTTTTTTTGTGTGTATGGTGTAAAAAAGTGGTCCAGTTTCATTCTTTGGCAGGTAGCTGTCTGTTTTTTCCAACACCATTTATTGAACAGACTAATGAACTTTAAAATGACTTATTACAGCATTAGTAATTTGTACTGCCATGAAAACTTTGGATATAACGTATCATAGGATAACTGAAAGAAGGATAGGTTGTTAGGGTAGAATTTCCTTCCCTAGTATGTCCCTACGTTCACTTACTTCCAAACTCTGAGAGGCAGTTTATCCTTTTCAGAAGAGCTGGGTAACACTCTAGTTGCCACTAGAGGGCACAACTAGGACATCTGACAGCTGTCTTTATTCGTGGTGCTGAAGTCAGACAGAATTGTTATCATGAAGGGTTCCAGAGTTCTTTAAAAAAGAAGATAGAGCAGAAAACTTTGTAGTCACTGCTGAGTGACACAGCCCCAGGGAGCCATCTCTTCTGTGAGTTGCAGAGACCAGGAAGGAGCTGCTGTTGCTCAATGAACTCCTACAGCAATCATCACCAACTAAAGAAGCTCTTGTACATCTTCAGTTCCTAACAGAGAGTGTGTTAAGGATTAAGACTCTTATATTTATTTGTTTGGAACTAGTCTAGGTCAGTGCACCCTATTTCTACATCTCCAGCCTAATCTTGGCTATGCTTTCCTTTGGCCTTAGAGTTCTGATCATATCTGAATGCATTTTTTACATGTTCTCTTTCTTCCAACTTCAGGACCTTTGCATAGGCTGCTTCCCCATCCTTGGAATCCTTAGAATCCATTCCCATTTGCCTAGTTAAATCTTACTTATTTTATATCCTAGTTTAAACTTCATTTCCATAGTAATCTTTGATCCTTTCAGAGTGCCCTGTACTGTTCATTCATGAAAGTAACACCATTATTTATATTTACTCCTTCCTTCCTACCTTCCCTCCTCTCTCTCATTCATTCTCTTTCTCCCCTTCCCTCCCTCCCTCTTCCTTCCTTCTTCCTTCTTCCTTCCTTCCTTCCTTCCTTCCTTCCTTCCTTCTTTCCTTCTTTCCTTTCCATGAACTGTTATCTCCATGATAAACCCATCCAATGTCTTGGTAACTACTTTTTACTACACTTAATAAAATGTCAGTTTCCAAGTAGGTGCTCTACAAATGTTGGCTGAATGAATAAATGCATTTTTGAATGGAGTGCCTATCCACACATAATGATATCCTTTTGCTGATGAGCTTGCTGCATAAGCAGATGAACAGCTCATTTTCTGACACAGATAAACGTGTTTATATTGTAAGCCTTTGTGGAGGCTTTGTGTAATTCTGTAAAAATGCAGTGATACAAGAGAAAAGGTGATGTTTTTCTAGGAAAATACAAGTCAGTGGCTGCTACAGGCCATTACAACCAGTCAGAAATATTGCAGAAAAAATATCCAAATAACTATAAGAATTTTCATTTAAATAAAAGTGAAAATTGAATAAGAACAGTATTACCTAGATGAACATAACTGTATTTTGGAGGTTGATGAACATCAGAAAGACTTAACAAAACAAGTATGGTCTCTCAGATGACAAGAAACTTAGTACCATTATCTGAATTTTCTTTCTTGAATTTCTGGAAATTTGATCCTAAATATAATAATGAAAGAAAATGCTGATGGGATTCTAAAAGCAGAAGTTCCTTCAACAAGAGCCTGCCAAATTTTCTGGGGGCATTTTCTTTGCATTATTCAAGTGTACATTTGTATTGACAAATAATAATTGCTTTGAAACAGACAGACATGTGTTAGGCTATTTCTTTGCATAAATGCCATTTGCTTGGAAAATGTAGTAGGTTTTATAAATGTGAAGCAATACAACCAGTTTTATGAGTGCGTTTGCAAAGTCTCAAAATTAAACTGTAAAAGTGTCCATTAACAGTACAAATTAAATTGTTATTAAAAATGTGAGTCTCAAAGGCATTTTTGGCTTTACTCTAGAATTGATAGATTATAAATAAATGCGATATGACGGTGACATTTCTGCCTTGTGTTCATATTGCAAAAATCCACAACTGTTGAGAGTTACAATCCCAAAATATCTGAAGCTAAAGAGACCTCCCTGGAAAATGTTTTAAAACTCAGGAAGCTGAGTAACTGCCCTAAATCTTACAAGATTGTTAGGGGCAGAGTTAAAATTGTAGCGAAGGTTTCCTATTGTCTGGTCCACTTTTCCTGTATTCCAAAGTTCACTTTTATTGAAAGTGGGTACTTGATATCTCCTTCAGAGTTTGTCGAAGCTCTAGAAATCAGGGAGTCAACTTCAAAAGAAGGAACTGGCTTATTTTTGTTAAAGGGTTTCTTAATTTTGTGACAGGAAGGGCTACTATGGAAATATGGCACCATGTGCCAACCCTAAAACAAAAGGCACTTCATGGCAATTGTAGCTTGGGGTCCCTGGGGTTGCCTGTGTACACAAACCTACCAACATTTAAGTCTGAATAGTGACTGCTCTGTAGGAAGAAAGAATCAAAACGAGGAAACCACAGTAACCGGTTAAAGCAAATGACAACACAGAATTATTCTTCCATCTCTAAAAGAGAAAGTGCTTTAGATTTGTTTCCAAAAACTTTGTCAGTTTCTATTTTCAGAAAACTTATTTTTTTTTAATTTTTATTTAATTTTATTTTTAGTTTATATAGAGAGTGCATGAGCCAGAAAGAGGAGCAGAAGGGGAAAGAGTCTTAAGTAGGCTCCATGCTCAGTGCAGAGCCTGACACAGGGCTCGACCCCATTACCCTGGAATCATGGCCTAAGCCAAAATCAAGAGTCGGACACTCAACCTACTGAGCCACCCAAGTGCCCCAAGATTTTTTTTTTAAAGCAAAGTTGAAGCACCAGTTTCTCTCTTTTATAAATACATCAACAAGCATTTGTTAAGTAACTATGATCTCAAACATTTTCAAAAATTATCTCAGGGAACTCATTTTACTCACTTCAAATCTTTCTGTATGCCTGCTCATTCTAGATAACCTACATCAGTACTTTTTCAATAAATAACAGTCTGAGTATTTTGGAGCCCTTCCCTTTCTGCAATGAGCTTTGAGAGTCAGTGACTCTCAACAGGGAATGCTAACGAAAAGCCAGTAATGTGAGCTGTAATCTTGCTGAGAATCATGTTGCAATTGGTGTGTGTTGGGGGTGGGGGGTGGGAGTTGGAATGTGTACAGCATTAAATAGCATATTTGAAATGTACCATTGATTTGATTTTAGTCAAAATATTTATTTCATAGTTTGACATGTTAAAAGGAAAATGTGAAATTTATGTGTTTTTTCTGAAAGTAGAGATTAGTTTTAAACAGTCAAGAAGTGCATTTTTAAGTGAGATCATCTTTTACCAAGTGGTCTTGGTTCTTTAGATACACTGTGAGGATGATCCATCTGAATCTGAATCTGCGTAGAAATGGTATTTATGTTTATATTTCTGTAATTTTAAAATGTTGATATAATTTCTAACTTACAAAAAGTTATAAGAAACTTACATATCCTCTTTACTCAGATTCACTAATTAATTTCATTTCATTGTTTATATTTCTCTTTTCTCTTATATATGTAAAAATGTATGTATATATGTATATAGATTTTTTTCCAAGCCATTTTCAGAGTAAGTTGGAGACATCATGCCCACTTATCTGTAAAAGGGTTCTGGAAAAATTTGTAACCACAAGAAAAAAAACTATGTATAGTGTAAAATGTTAGCTAGACTCATTGTGGTGATCATTTCACTACATATGATCATTATGTTGTACACCTATAACTAATATAATGTTCTATGTCAATTATACCTCAATTTTAAAAAGAAGTCTGAAATAGTTCCTAAGACGAATGACAGTCTCTTCTATAACCATAATACAACTATCAAAATCAGTAAATTTAACCTTGATACATTACTATAACTTAATCTATAGTCAATATTAAATGCCATCTGTTGTTCCAATAATATCCATTATGTTTGCTAATTTTTTGGTTCAGGATCCAGTGCAATATCATGCATTACACTTAGTTGTCATAACGCTTCAGCAGCCTTTCTGTTTCTTTTTCTTTTACATTCTTGTAAAATGTAAAGATTTGAGTTAATTAATTTGTAAAATATTTCTCAATTTGTCTGCTGTGCACTGAAAATCAGTTTATAATAAAATTCTAGGGATCATGGTTGACAAAGATGATAGTGGGAAAAGAGTGTTCCTTGATTTGAGAGTATAGGAAGCCATGCTTTTGAGTAGGTGCAGAGAGAATAATATTATAGTATGCTAAAGCATAGCCTTGTTAAATTATTTAGACTAATATAATTTTACAGGTAATTAATTTGCATTGTATATCATTGTTTTTCTATTTTTGATAATAAACTCATAAAATTTTGTCATTTTATGCCCTCTTCCATTTCACAATTTGTTAAATGAAACTAATTTTTGTGTTTTTTAAATCTATTTTCTGGGTTCACTAAACTTATCAGTCTAAGGATGATATTATTTTGTTTTAATCAAAAAGATTTTGGGGGAGCCTGGGTGGCTCAGTCGGTTGAGCGTCCGACTTCAGCTCAGGTCACGATCTCATGGTTCGTGAGTTCGAGCCCCGCGTCAGGCTCTGGGCTGATGGCTCAGAGCCTGGGGCCTGCTTCCGATTCTGTGTCTCCCTCTCTCTCTGCCCCTCCCCCATTCATGCTCTGTCTCTCTCTGTCTCAAAAATAAATAAACATTTAAAAAAAATTTTAAAAAACAGATTTTTTAAGTAATATTTGCATAGTGTTTATCATTTTCACCATATATTAACATGTTATATGAGTGAATTGATCTCCAAAATCCTTCCTGGGATGGAGACACCAATAGCTCCATGATAAATTGGAGGAAACAAAGGCCCATTGGCAAAAAGTCTTCCTTAGAATCACATATCCAGGAAGGAAAATTCAGGTTCTGGCCCCAAATCCCAGGGTGGTTCTACCATTACCAAATAAAGGTGGTAATACTATCTATTGTTATTTAACAGGAACATGATTATTCAGTTCCTTGAAGAGGCATGAGCCAATTTACCTTGACCAAGTAGGGGTATCCTCATATTTCAATCTTGAATATAGAACTTCAAGTTCAAGTGTAATCTAAATCATCATTCCACACACACAAAGAAATTAACTGGCAAATCACACTGTTCATTCCATACCAGGTGCTCAGGTGTGCAAATAATGAATTATATATTAAGCAGGTGTTTCATGGCCAAATGACAATTTCAAAGCCATACTCTTAAACCTCAATTTTTTTTCTCATTGTAAATTAGAGATACTAATACCCTTGCCCCAGCTTTATTTTGAGAATTAGAGACCATGTATATGAATGTTTCTCCTCAATAAATGGTAGATATTAATAACATTTCCTTTAATTTGTTTTATTTTTACTCATCAAGATGGCTATATTGATCCATGTAGTTAACTTTACATGAAAGAATTTAATTTACATAATTTAAATTCATGTAGAAAAAATTGCACATTTTAGGTATCTTGGCATAGTGGTAAGAGTATGGACTCAAGCCAGGCCATGGGCTCACATCCCAATTCTTAAGGCAGATGCCCTTGTCCATGGGAATTGCCTAAATGATGACTTTCCAAGTCATTTGGCAACCAAAGAACTGTTATCCTTTTGAAGTGGTAATACTCCAAGCATAATATGATTTGCACAAATAATCCTAGTATTAGAATGTGAAAGTATGACTTTATAAAGAAACTTGATTCAAATCATAGATTTTTATTTGTTTTCTTCCTTCCTTCCTGTCCTTTTTTGTTTTCCTTTTTCTTTCCCTTTTTTTTCCTTTCCTTTCCTTCCCTTTCTTTCATGATACAGGAGAGAGAAATACCACCCAATGTCCCCATCAGAGTTGTACTACCCAAGCCACGACATTGTTGATCTATTCTCTACAAAGTATCTCATTAGAGTTGCACAGAAACTCTTACTTTCTATTATGTCAACGACACCTTCGCTGGCCTGGAGACATCATCAGCTCTCAGAGTACTGAACCATGAAGCAATATCTCTGTAACTAGGCCAAATAGGCCATGACCTGACAGGCTATAAAGTGGTCATTATCGCCTATGAAATCTGAAATTTGTGCTTTGCATACTTTAGAACAACTACCCAGTTGTGCTATAAAGGTATATCTGCCAATGAATAATTAGATTTTTAGGAGACTATAAAGAGGACTAAAATGCTTTCTACTGTGCCAAAAACAAAGTCAATTCAGATTTTATTTTCTCTCCTCCCCTGTTTTTATCCTCACTCTCTGGCAGTCAAACCAAAAATATTTCAATAACAGATAAACAGGCTTCTGTTGCACAATTTACTGTAAAAAATGAAGTCTGAGTTGATGCTACATGGGCGCCAAAGCACCCTGTGTTGTGCACTATGGGCCACTTTCTCATACAGTTGGGTAGAACGCTGTGGGTGGTCAGCACCTAATAGTTGCTTTGTTTGGCTGATGTGATTACAAAGCGAGTTTTATAAAATGTAAAATGACTGAATGAGCCACTTAAATGTCAAGGCTCAGAAGAGATTTGCTTTTATGTTTTAAAATTTAAGTGTTTTTTTTTCCCTACTCCCTGGAGATGTCTAAGTAACTCATTTCATACAGCTTTAATGGTAGAGATGCAAGTGACTTTAGAAAGATTTGGAATAGGATTGAAATATAACTATATAAAATATCCTATTAACTTTTGCCCTCTGTTTTACATTTTGAAGAAGATTTTTAACTAAACTCTTGAAGCTCAGTACCTATGATGTCATTAAACATTTTTCACTTCAGTGGATTGTGACTCTGGAAAATTTGCAACCACTCTTTTCAGCAGAGGATTAAACTTTCAGGGAATAAATTAAACTGGGTTAAAATGTCTAACAGAGTTTTCTGATGAGTGCCTTATTCAAGTGGCACAGAGACATGTTAACTTTGAAATGAAACTCTAGTTAGGTAAATAACTTTTGTCAAGAAGCTGTTGCTCAGGTGCTGAACTGCTCTAAGCCGACTTTATTAATATTGGTTTGCCATCTTCAGTATGGGTGCGGAAAGGAATTTTAAATGCAATTAAAGCTGAGCTAGAAGGCCACACAACTACATTTTAATCAAAAGCTGAGTTCAAGCCTGCTTTACATATAATATGTGCAAAGAAAGATCCCTTTTTCACATTAAGTATGACTGTATAAATACTCTATTTTGAGAGAGGGCAAGTGCATTTCAAGGAGAACTGCAAAGGAAGAACAGTGCCACACATAAGGAATGATATAAGCACCTAAAGAAATATTGTGCTAGGAATACATTAGTATGTTAAGTATTAATAGTTATGACTTTTTAAACTCTGATCAAGCCAAAATGAATGTGTAAATATGTATGTGTGTGTGTGTACACAGACATATTAATGTGGGTTTTCATATATGCACACTCACACTCGTACATGTATACATACACAATCCAATTTTTTTTAATTTTATGGTTTAATATTTATTAGAAAAATCTAGAATCCATTCATCTCAAAGCCATTTAAACCTAGATATGAACATTGTAAAAAGATGATTGTCATTATTCAATCCTATTCACAAATGGTAGCATAAAAAAGGGCAAGAACATGCAAAATTAGTGTGTGGAAGCATCCTTAATTCAAGACCAAGGATGTATCATCCCCTAGGTCATGTTTTTATGCTCCTCTAGGAGCCTATGAAGGGAGCAAAAGGAGACATAGAAAGATGCAGGAATAGCACAACTTGAATATGAGAAGAAACTGTTGCATTTTCAATCACATTCAACCAATTACTTGGCATGTTAAATGGTTAACAACTGTACATGAGGATGGGTGCTGGGGCAGCAGAGCATGTCCTAGAGGCTTTCTGCCATGCTAGTCAACCCTTTAGATGCTGGACCTTAGGGAAGTAAGGAAATTATCCTGGGGGTAGACCAGAGTTCAGAGAGGCCAGAGTGCCCAGCAGAGTAGTAGGGTGGAGGTTGGGGGAGACACACCAGTGGTTCAGGGCATGATTATTTACCAACCCATACAAAAGTATTTAAGTATTTTAACTTTGGTGCATACCAGTTGAATATACACCAAAGTATTTTAACTTTGGTGCATACCAGTTTTTTTCTTCAGTTACCCTTCATGTTTCACCAGCTTAGAAATACAAATATGTCTCAATAACCACTTAATTCCAAAGGCCAAGGAATTCAGAATGGCTAAAAGTCAATGAAAGGATAGAACCATACTTTCTTTACTGTGTACCCTTCTGTAATGTGTAGGTAGAATTCTTTTGAATTATTGCTATCTGATACAATAAATTGGATCAATCTGCTATACTTACTTATAAATTGCATTGTAAGTTTTCTAAGTAAATATTTTTGTTAAACTGCCCTTTTCATGAAATTATGAAACAATGTCGGTGCTCTTTTTTTTTTCTTGATCCATTAATCCTAATCCCAGAGTCCAGGGTTTGAAAAATTATATTAGCTAAATTCCCTTCTCTAGTACTTTTTATACAATGAATTATACATTAAAGTTCTATCCAGAGCCATCTCGAAGGGCAAATACATGAGAGGGCTTCCTGATGTTTCGGGGTGTATGATATAAAAAGCAGGAAGCTGACATTCACCTGATGTTCACATTGCTTTACTACTATGAGGAAAGTTTTAAAAATAATTTGAGAGGCACCTGAGCGGCTCAGCTGGGTAAGCATCTGACTTGATTTCAAATCAGGTCATGATCTCATGGTTCATTAGATCAAGTCCCATAACAGGCTCTGCACTGACAACATCGAGACTGCTTGAGATTTTCTCTCTCTCCCTCTCTGTCTGGCCTTCCCCCACTCTCTCTCTCTCTCTCAAAATAAATAAATAAACTTTTAAAAATAAGTTGAGTCTTTTTAACACCTGGAGATGCCAGCCCCTTCTCCCTGTCTTCCCATTTGTTTTCTTTCACCACATGAACCCCCATCAGTGCTCAGCACCACAAGGCACCACCATCTCAATACGCATTTGCAAATCACATTATAAGCCCACACTAAATTTTCTAATCAGGATTTCAAGTCCCAGTAATGCTGCTAGTTTGAGGACGTACCTCCCTTCATCTCTCACCTCACACCTCACCTCACACCTCTCACCTCACCTCACACCTCTCCCTGCCCCACGCCTGTAACCTTATTGTATTCTGATTACAAGTCTGCCATTTTCCTGATCTGAAATGTTCTCCTGAAGACTCTCATCTATTCTGTGTCACTTTCTTTTCTCACAATCCCAGTTGCCTTCAAATCAAGACTCTATATAACTTGCCAAATCACTTTATTTGGTATTAAAAATCAATAACTTTGGCATTTTTGCCTTTTCACAACTGATTATAGAATCCTCAATGGAGACCTGGCACAAAAGGTAAGAGAATCATGAGTTCAAATCCTGAGTCTGCCATTGTGTGACTGTGACCAAGATAAGATGGCCAACCTCTCTGAGCTACAGACTCCTCCTCTGAAATATTAGGGATGCCAACAATATAATCCACGGGGATGATGCAAGAAGTAAGTGAGATGATGTTTGTGAAATGTCTGGAAACAAGGATTATTTGATTCAGAGCTATTACTATTATAAGGGTCTTTTCAGGTTTGGGTTTAATTTTTTTTTTAAATATGTTTATTTATTTTGAGAAAGAGAAAAAGCAAGATAGAGCACAATTGGGGGAGGGATCCATGATTGGGAGAGAGAGAGAAAGAGAGAGAGGATCCCAAGCAGGCTCTGCATTTTCAGTGCAGAGCCCAAAGTAGGGCTCGAACTGACAAACCATGAGATCTTGGCCTGAGCCAAAATCCAGAGTCAGATGACTTAACCAATTGAGCCACTCAGGGGCCCCAGTTTTAGTTTAATCTTTTAATTTGTGCTTTTTCTCTTTCTCTCATTATATTACAGTCTTTCCAAGGACAGATTAGTCATCTAATCCTTTGTATCTTCCCAGAATATGGAGGAAAGAATTCTTTATTCAATAGGCACTGTACCAATACTGACTGACTTTTCAAAAAAGTTTGAACTGCTCATTTGTCTGAGCAGTTGATTTACTTTGCTATCTTAGAGTATCATAAAAATGTGGCAATATGAAATCTGGTGAGATTATGATAGTTGCTGACACAAAGATTTATTGTCTAGATGAAATATTTAATGCATGCTTAACTCAAGAAAACAGCCTTGTAAAAATATTGAATATTTTGTGGGAAAAGAGAGAGAATTGATACTGAAATTAGGCATCCTGAATTCAACACTAATCTAGGGACACATACTTAATTGTGTTCACCATCCATCTAAATATATAGATACTTGAATCCAGTACCTAACAGGCAATACCAATACTGTGGTCACATTAGTACATATTGCTAAATTGGACAACACCTCTCATCTCTGTTTTGACAAAAGAAAATCTTGAGCTTTCAGAAAAACAAAAGCCAGTGTGATAAATCAGAATCTCTGGCTGTGAAACCAGAAAGTGAATGGCAAATAATATAAACATAATTATCTCACAACTGGATGGTATTCAAACCAGTATCCCTGACACCAGCCCTTGCCTGCTCAAATCTACCTTCCATACTGTAACAATATTATTCTTCCCAAAATATGCTTTCAACATGCCAACTGTCTACTAAAAAAAGTCAGTGGTTTCCTAATGTCTGGCATTCAAGTTCCTCAAGGATCAGACTCCTATCTACCTAACCCTGTTCCATATTATCATTAAAATATACCCTCAGTCCTTCTCAGTTCATTTTCAACTCCTTTTTGAACCAAGTCTTTGTTCATTTTGCAATAATGTGCATACTCCACCATGCACATGATTCCCCAAACATATACACCTATGTACACTCTCATATCCATACACAATACCATCTTCCCATAGCCCTACAAAGCATGCATTCTCTTCAAGCCCAGAAGCAGTCTTGTCTCCTACCATGAATCATGCCAGATCATGCTGATATCCCTTTTTCTGAACATACACAGGCCTCCCTGACACCAGTTACCTAACATTTAACCTGACACTGCTTATAACATGACATAACTTTTTTTTTTTTAGTGTGTATGTTCTATATTCCCAACAAGACCATGAGCTTCTAAAGGGAAAAGTCACTTCTTTCATTTCAACTTCCATGCGTGCCTCAGTGCTAGGCTCATTAGAAGGGTACAGTAAATTCTTCAATGAAAAATCACACTATTTTGCACAAATAAATATATTTAACCCGCTGCTGGACTAGCAGCACAATAACAGTTGACTTACTTCAAAGTGAAAACAGAGAAAAGGCAAAGAAAGCCAAATATACAAACATCAGGATGGCTATTAGAGTCAATAAATAGGTACATCAATAAGGTTTTTCCTTTCATCTCTAGGAGTATTAACTACCTAGGTCACACATATGCAGTCATTATTTAGAAATGATTCATTCTTCAGTTTTTACTTTACTAGGAAGACTGGGATACAACTTGAAAGTTATTTTGCTTTATCTAAATTTAAAACTGCTGAATGTGGAGGTGTAGCAGAAGGATACAGGAAATAAAATTTATTTTCCATGGAATACAGTATCCTTGCATTATCGCAAAACCACGTTTGACATGCTTCATTCAATAACCATGTAGGCAAACTTGAAAAGATTTATGTGTTAGGTAGTTGATCACACTTGGCCTTCGATGCCATTTGATTAACAGGTTTTCCCTTGAGCCTGTTTTACTGAAAAAGAACTCAAGGTTTATTTCTCCAATCCTAGATAAATATACCTTTTTAAAATGTAAAATATGAATTGTAGAAAAGGGAGAATGAACCTCACACATTAATAAACAACCCTCCCCACCTTATAAGAAGACTTGATTAAAAGAGATGAAAATCCACCTCAAGACTCCAAGATAGGCGAGGAGGCCCATTTGCCCCAGCTGCCTGGAGACATTTTAACAGCAGGCACTTGAAGCTTTTAATGAAAATCAGGTTGAACAGTGTGGTATCAGGAAGCTGCCCAACCTGTCTGTCTGCCAGAATAAACTGCTCAACTTGTAGGGCCCCTCCTCTTCTAATCAAGAGCTGAAACACCCCCATGAAGTCTCAGAATTGTTCTTAAAACCAGTGCTGATCCTTAAGAAGAAGGCTTTAAAAACATCAATACAGCCACTGCTTAATTATTCAATTCTCTTCATAGGGCAAAGGAGATTCTTTTTTGACCCCTGCAGTGATTAATTTATGCCCTGAAGCATAAGATTTGATTACCCCTCTCTTAGCATGTACAACGTGTGAGCCTTATTACTGGTCATAAAATTATTCAGCCACCATAGTTGGTTCAGTGGCCTCCTGAGGCAGTAAGTTCAACTATTTGGCTGCCTGCTGGTAAAGATATATAGCCTGACATTAGCTCAGAATTTACCTGCTATTTGTTTTATCAGTACGTGTTTGATGTAAATGATTTCTAAATTCTTAGGAAATTATTGTATCCAGTAAAAAAAAAAGAGTAGTAGAAAAATAATTTGTCTATAAAAGACTTAAAAGACTGATATTCACCAGTGTGCTCATGAAATGAGATGTTTTAATTGAAGTGAATGTTCTGATTTAGTCAGAAATCTTTTGGGTTTTCCACTCTTGTTTAAAATCTTTATAAAACATATTAGTTCGTGTTTCTGGCTCAGTAAGTACAGTATAGTGTGCTGAGCATAATTAATACTTCTCTGATAACTCTAACCCCCAGAGTGCCTTCAAGATCCTCATAGTGAACATTAATTATGATGCTCAGAAGAGTAGGTGGCGAAGAGGGAGTGGTCTAGGTTTGCAATACTCAAGTCATATAACAAATCCTAGAAATATTTAGGCTGCTTATGTTGGTTTTATTTTTTTATACTTCACCTCATTCCACAAAATATTTGAGGCATCCAATATACCACATACCAATTTTTTAATTGAAAGTATCGAGGCAAAAGGGAAATGTGGATGATGTACAAAAGTACTTCAAAAATGCCTGCGTATAGTATTCAGCAGATGTAACATGAACTATAAGATGTGGCTAGGGCAGAGGGAAACGGGATCAATCACAACATTCACAGTGCTCAAAAATTTAAAAAACAACTGTAACCAAAAAACACTTGTTTTGGAGAAGCACAGTTTTTTCCCTTGATTATGTGTATGCATAATAATAATTTTATTATAATATTTTTTTTAATTTTTTTGACGTTTTATTTATTTTTGAGACAGGAGAGACAGAGCATGAACAGGGGAGGGTCAGAGAGAGGGAGACACAAAATCTGAAACAGGCTCCAGGCTCTGAGCTGTCAGCACAGAGCCCGACGCGGGGCTCCAACTCACGGACCGCGAGATCATGACCTGAGCCGAAGTTGGCCGCTTAACCGACTGAGCCACCCAGGCGCCCCTACAATAATTTTTATGATAAAATAATTCTATGAGAAATCTCATATAAAGGACACTACTGGGTGATGTTGTCCAGTGTTTCTCATGCTTTAATGTGTGGATGGATCATCTAGGGATCTAATTAGAAGGAGATTCTAACAGTACATCTATAGTTAGAGCTTGTGACTCTGATTTCTAATAAGCTCTTGCTGCTGGTCCATGGACAATATGTTGAATGGCAGGATCTAGAAAATACCAAGGATGATCTTGGTGGCAATCCATCAATAATGAACTTAATTTTCTAAAGCATCCCTCATGGTATGCTGATTGTATAATATCAATGCAATAAGTGAAATTGTGTAAAAGTAATTTTATGAGGTAGAATATAAAAACATGCATTGAAGCACACATATCTCTTAATATGTACTTTGGCCCAAAGGCAAACTTTCAAACACTTGGACAAGCAAAAGGTGAATAACATACCTTCATCATGTCAGTGGAATGAATAAACTAATAGGCATTTAGTTCCTCATGTCTGATGATTTTTCTGAATGAAGAAAAGAACTAAGAATTCTTCATAGCCATGATTTGTCACTATAGTGATTCAAATGCAGGATAAATTCTTTGTAATAGAACGTTATAAATATTTTCAGTTTTAAATTAATCCTGGGTAAAATTTGCATATTCATATATATGAATGCATATTAAATTATTTAAAGATTTATGTTTTCTATCCAAGCAAAGTTTCAAGCATTTATCATCTTCAAAAGAAAAGAATAAGCTTTTATCTGCAATATTTAGGCAATTATTTTAAAGTATGTAAAAATAAAGAATACAAAAAATTTTTAAGTTATTTATTCTATTTTATAATTTATTTCTTTTTTGATATAACTCATGAAACAGTAGAATTACAAAGTTAAAAGAAGGCTCTGTTTAGAAAAGATGGAATTGGAGCTCAGGGGAGTTAAACAAATGACTTTGTCAAGGTCACACAGCTAACAAATCCCAGAGTTAGGCCTTTGACTATAAGACCAATGCTTGTCTCTCATATGTCACACTGCTTTACTATCATTAATTAAGTTGACCTTTAGACCCCAATATCATTGTGATTCAATATAGTAGAAAAAAGAAAAAGAATGGGAAGAGAAGGATATTCCACTCACTCAATGAATATGTATTGAGAACCATTAACATGATAACCATTGACTTGGAAGCAGAAGGGCAGAATGCAATAAGGGAGAGCATTGTCAACTCCTCATTGGATATACAATTCAGTAAAAGTAAACATGCATTTATAATATACATTTATAATATGCATAATATGTTCTTACCACACAGACTGAGAAGTACTATGATACAAATGCATATAAAGTATTGTCAGGAATTAAACGAGATGGAACTTGAGATGGATTGTGAATGTTAGATATATTTTGGTATGTAGAATAGAGTAACTGTGTCTTCCAGAGGCACAAAGGTGTGGAAAAGCATAATGTATTGAGTAATGCCAAACAGGTTCCTTCTAACAATAAGAAATATGGGATGGGGAAAGAGTAGAGAGCTAGAGAGAAATGGAAATCAAGGATTCATGCAGGTTTCTAGCTTAAATAGTAAAAGTCAACCTAACAGAGTCAATAAGTCATTAAAACATCTTAATTTTGGTGGGGGAGGGGTGCCTAGGTTAAGCATTCAACTCTTGATTTCGACTCAGGTCATAATCACATAGTTCATGCATTTGAGACCCACGTCAGGTTCTGTATTGACAGTGTGCAGCCCGCTCGGGATTCTCTTTCTCCCTCTCTCTCTCTGCCTCTCTCTCTCTCTCTTTCAAAAATACATAAATAAGCATTTTTTAAAATCTTAATTTTTAGATAATTAAAACAGATCTGTCTAATGTAATGAACCTGCCCTTAGATGAGGCTCTCACTCACCAAATGGGTATGGTGTCATATTGAGGACATAGTGTTGGCCTTTGTGGTTATCAAGTTAGTCAATCAGGACTGGCAGTAATCATACCAGTCTTGCTAAGGGGCCATCTATGTTGTTGTTGAGCCCAGGAAGAGTCTCTATTTCTGTGGCCCTAGCCACTGTCAATAGGACCACTGAGCAAGAATGAGAGTGGCTGAAAAAAGAAGCCAACTGACAACCAGAGTAGGGGTCATCATTTCCACATTGATGGTTCTCTGGTAGATGCCCTTTGTTGAACATTCACATAAAACACAAACATCTTCACACTCTGACAACACCAAGAAGATCATGAATTTACCTCAACCAAGTTGAACACTCTTCAGTCCTCAAATAGGCATAAGGAATCTCCCCATAAGGTCTTGGTTATACATTGAAGGGGGAGGGTCAGTGCAGTAGGAATATGTGTAGTAACGTATGAGATAACTGCTTATGCCTTTTGTATCTGCTTAAGCCAGACCTCAAACTCAGGTTTCCATTAATGATAAATCATAGCTGTTCACACATAACTGAATACTCATCTCATGATGGCAACTAAATTTGCATGGTCATTTGGTGGTCCAAGATCAAGCATTCCAACTGTACCAAGGCTTGATATTCTTCCAGGAACTGTTTCTCAGAAACATATCTGCAGAAGTAGACACTGCTTTGTTTAAAACTCTGGAGATCATAGCTGCAATTCTCCTATAGGGGTTTGTCAGAAGTTCCACAAACATCCCTATTTCCAGATACATCAAATATTATTGGATCTGACGGCTCATTAACCTCAAGCAGAAGAGCATTTTGCACTGCTGTGCTACTAACTGCAGAGCCTTTTCTTGCTTCATTTTGAGTTACTCAGTAAATATGGTAGAGCAGCATGTTTGTGGTATATGCTGTCTCCCAAATCCAAATTAGCCAACCAAACTTTGTATCACCATAATCTTTGAGAATTAAATTAAGGCAGAGGGAAGGAGTGTTGACAGAGCCTTAAGGCAAGACTACGAAGATGCACTATTGATTGTATTAAGTAAAAGCATGCTGCTGCTGGTGATCTTTGCAAATTGTTATACAGACAAAAGCAATTTTAGATCAATAGCTGTGTAACAGGTCCAAGGGGCTGTGTTGATTTGCTTCAGCAAAGAAATCACATCTGGAACCACAGCTGCAAATGGAATCACTGCCTGATTGCATTTAAGATAATCTACAGTAATTCTCTAAGATGTATCCATCTTCTTCAAAGTCCAACCAAGTGAATTAAATGAAGACACAATGGAAATCACCACCACTGCATATTTCAAGTTTTTGATGGTGGCACTAATTTGTGGTCTTCCTAGGGATGCAGTACTACTTTAGGTTCACCATCCTGGCAGAGATGGAAAGTTCCAGAAGCTTACACATGCCCTTTCTGTCAGAATAACCTTCACTTCGTAAGTCAAGGGCCAATGTGTGGAACTTGACAATTTGCATATAAGTGTGTTCCAATTATATATACAGATATTAAGGCAATACCAAAAGGGTGGTTTTATGAACCCACTGGAATAATATTTGTCTAAAGGTACCTTTGTTACTGCAGGACTGAGACATCAGGTTTGCATTTGCATAAACCTGCAGGTACATCCTAAAATCTTGCACCCTAGACCCAGGACTGTGTCACTTGACCCATATCTCCATTTTGACTGGTCAATTGTATTATCATTTTGGGTCCCCATTAATTAGCATAAATTTAGAGAACCTGCTTAGTAATTTCTAAAATTTCTGGGTATTTTTCTTTCCCAAGTACAAGTTGTCCTAGTTAGTGGTTGCAGTTCCCTTTGGGGAAAGCTTAGAGAAAGATTAACCATATACTTGTGGCAATATTTCAGGGTTCAACTCAAGATCTTGGCCTCTAGGTCTGTCAACAGGCTTAGTCTGGAATCTTGGCAACATATCAGGATCCTCCTTGCGGTGACTCAACTCAAGTTTCTGGCCATCAGACCTAGAATTTTGTCTTCTTACAGTTTAAACAATATTTAATAAGGTGTCCATAATCTCTTACTCCTACAAATACCGTAATAATTATCTATAACCAAAATATCCATGCAGGAAAAAAAATACTCAATACCCATTTGCCTTTTCCGTGTTCTACTAATTCTGTCAAAGGCACTTCACTTGGACCTTTCCCTTCCAGAATTCCAACATCTCCAGTGAATTCATGGACCCTATCTCATTGTCAGCATCTCCCATGATCATCTCTGGCTTGTAGAAGACAATGACCCCAGGGGTGTTTATGTATTCTCAATACCTAAATTAAAGGAATGCCCTTTAGGCTGTCTCTGAGAATATAGTGTACTCACATGGGAGGTGGTTGGGATAGGGGAAGAAGATTGATTATGATGATTCCACAGGATAATCTACTGCAAAGTACCTACTTCCATATGCCTCTGGATTCCTTCCTTGCTATATATGCCACAGTAGTTCTGGAATTTCAACCTTATTGAATGCAAACCACCATTAAGTCAAAGTTTCAATCAGTTAACCAAATTTGTAGGAACACTTCCAACTGCACAAATTAAAACACTACATCATGAATTTCTACCAAGTTTACCATATCAATAAATTCAGCCTTAACCAGTTATAGGTCTTCCCTCTCAGTCTAAAACTCTTAGGAACTATTCAGTATAAATTAGCAAAATCTTGCAATTATTCTGGAATATAAGCTATCTCATTCTGAGTGAGACTTTATACTTGTTCCCCTGGAATATCCTGAGATCTGATTCTAGTTATGGGAATGGAGACAATAGGAGATATTTGGCATGGGTCTTGAGAAGAATGGACATCCCCTTACATGGCAAATGCCCCGGGTTAACTAATTACAGGAACATCAAGCATGGGAAGCCTAGTACGATTTTGTGTCTGTTTTTAATGAGGTTAACTCTAAAGCAAAACAGGACAAAGGAATCTTTTGGGCTGTTTCGAACATTCTCTGGTTCTATAATGATGATTTGAAACAAGGGTTTAAAGCCATGAGTTTGTTCTTTTCTTCCTTTAAGCTTCCCAGTGTAGCCGTAAAAAGCCACCTCGCCCCCTAGTCTTTGTACCTGTTATCATTGCCATACTAAATTCAGTATCTGTTTGATCCCCCCAATACGTTGTTTCACAAGATACTTCATTTCAATCAACCACAGGCAATAGTTTAATTGTGTGCCACTGCATACCATAAACAAGGAAGTCAGCACTACTTTCAAGACAAATATCTCAATGTCAGCATCTCCTAAATCAATGTCCAAGTATCATCTTTGAGAGTGTGTTTCCAGGACCACTTCTGATACTCAGTATGTGTCATGCAGCATGTTGTCAGGAAAACCAAAACCAGACCAAGTATTTTAATACAGCACAGATAGCACAGGAAACTGGTTTCACAGGTAATGAAAGGATTGAAAAAGAACACTAAAGTAACTTGGACATAATTATGAAGAGCAGCTGTCACCACAAAGGCTAGAAAAACAGAGGAGAGGGGTTGTGGCTATCAGGACCTGGAAGCCAATAGAAGGGATAGGGACACAGAACTCTGGATAGAGGCACTGCCCTGCTGGTGCTGGTAGTTCTGGAGAGGTATGATGGGTGAGGCTGGTCTAGGAAGGCCAAAAGAAGCTTGCATTCCACTATCACTAGGTATATGCTGACAGGAACAGCAGGGAGAATATCACCCTCCTAATATCCAGCCTCCTGCATGTACCCCTATTGGCAAAACCTAACAAGAAGCCAACGGTAAGGAACAGGACTCTCCAGTCTTAGCCCCATACCACAAATCAAAGTATGGGAAGGTAGCTTCAGAGCCAAGAAACAATAGTTTGATAATCAACATATATCTTATGTGAAGAAAACAAAACCACAGAAAAATTACATGGGGTCAGGAACTAGGTTTTGGTCTCAGCCACATCTCTAATGCACTCTAAGAAGTTCAGAAGGTAATTTCACCTTCCTGAGCCTCAGTTTCACTTGAAAAAAATCACTATAACGATACCACCCATGCCTTCCTCACAGGAGGCATAATGTAGTTGCAAGCACTTTGAATAAGTATAGAGTACTATATAATCATAAGCTTGTCTCACTATTATTATCCGTACTAAATGGAGCTAGGAAAATAATAGATGAATGAAACTCATAGATAATCTTAAAATCTTCTTTTAGATGGCTTTATATTCTTTTCTATCTAACCAGTCTTTATAGGACACATGCAAAATAGCTCAATAAGCTCCATGTCTAGCGTCCTGTGGAGTTGCTAACAAGCAATAATGTGAATCCAAAGACAGTACCAGGGGAGAATGAGACAATATCGGGAGTTTAGCTAAGTCCCCAAATGAATGCCCAGTTTGAATAGCTAAAACATGGTCACAAACTATGTATACATAACCTACTCCTCTTGAAAACTGAATTTCAAAATTTAAGTATTGCCTTCACAAATAGTAAAAATTTTGTAAATAAGTAGTAGGCCAACATAGAACACATAACAAAATTCAGAATAGAAAGGGTTTTGCTTTGTTTTGTTTGTTTTTGTTGTTGTTTTTTGGTTTGTTTTCATTTTTGTTTTTTGTCTCTGGTTTTTGTTTTTGTTTTTGTTTGGTTTACTTTGAGGTCATGAATAATTATTTGGAAAGGAAAGAGTTAATAGATAAATTGGTATATTTGATTCAATAGTGTTGCAAGTTAGAAAAATCACAAAACTAAGTAATGAATACTATAGCACTTAGAGATGCCTATCAAAGACTTTCGGGTAATTGCCCACAAGTCAGAATTTCATTCCAGACTGGACAGAATTAACAGACTTGATTGTTACTATCTTACATTTTTAGCTCTACTGAATTAAACTGAAGAATCTCTTTAAAAGTATATGAGCATTTATTTATTCATCCACAAATATTTACTATCTTCTTTGTGACAAATCCTAGGTTCTAAGGATATAAAAACGAGGGCGAGCTCTGAAACCTACATAAGTGTTGAGATACCGTGTGAGAACAATTAAGTTTACCTCAAGGTTCTAGGAAAGGATTCTCAAATGTGACAGTTAAGCTGAATCTCAAAAACTTAAATCAAGTTTGCTACTTAGAAGGTATTAAAAGGGCAGTAAAGCAAAAAGCAGCCACAGTACAATGACAGAAAGTTATGAAAGGCAGCAACATACTAGGGGGACAATAAGAAATACTGCCTTGCAGGAACTGAGGGTGCAAGACAGGAAGGAGATGGTACAGCAGCCAAAGGAGACGAAACTGGTGAAGCCAGGACCATTGCATGAAGGGACCTGTTACAATGCTGAGGAGTTTGGACTTGATTCTGTTGGAAGCAGGATCCCTATGACATCTTTAATAGGGAATTGAACTGATCTAATTTATTAATTTGCATATGACAGCTTCAATACTCCAACAGAATGTGAATTTTACTGGAGAAACACTGGGGTTAAGGAGCATATTGCAGTTAGGGCTCCTGGGTTGTTCAGTCGGTTGAGCGTATGATTCTTAATTTCAGCTCAGTTCATGATCCCAGGGAATCCCATGGAGCCCATTTAAGATTCTCTCTCTCTCAAATAATTTATTATTTTTTAAAAAAGGAGAATATTGCAATTTCACAGGCAATAGATGGCAAGGACCCACGTGCAAAGCTGTGGAAGTGAGAATAAAGACAAGGAGTCTGGTCTGGAGATGTTCCTTATATACATCAATAGGATATGCATGTGAAAGAGGAAAGGCTGGAAAATAATTCTGAGGTTTTGATATTGGGAGATTAAAAATTGAGAGAGTGGCAAAATCTTCCATTCAAATGGAGCAGGAGTCAGCAAACTTTTTCTATAAATGGCCAGATAGTGTAGGCTAGTTTAAGCCTCTGAGAGCCAGACGGTCTTCATCACAAGTACTCAGTTCTGCTTTTGTGGCATAAAAGCAGCCATAGGCAATACATGAACAAATAAGTGTGGCTGTATTCCAATAAGACATTTTTATGGACACTGAAATTTTAATTTCGTCTAACTTTCACATGTCATGAAATATTTTTTTTTCATTTTCTCTTAAAGATGTAAGAACTATTCTCACCTTTTCATAAGGCCATGTAAGAACAGGCAGTAGGCTAGATTTAGCCCAAGGACCATAATTTGTCAACCTTTACAACAGAAAAAAACATGGAAAGGAATAGCATTCGGATTAAGCTTAAGGTGCTGTGGGACATCCAGGTGAGGACGGCCAGAGGCAGGTGTTCAGGTATGGACCTCAGTAAAGGGAACTCTAGAGTCCCAAATGTTCTGGAAACACTGTTTTTCATGGTCGTAAAGAACCAACATTATGTGAGAATGCAAGTACAAGAGAGAAATGAAAGACCATATCCTACCCTAATGCTGCGTGCAAAGTACTTTTTAATTGCAGGTAAAGCAACATTTGAGGATTTCATATTATCAAACCCAGACACTTATCTCTATAATAGGCAGTTAGAAGCTAAGGCCAAAGAGCTAAAGCATTTATGACAGAACTTATAAAAGTAATGAAAGATGATAGAGTACAGGAACTGTCCAAGAAGAAAATAATGTTTCATCCTTTATGGGTGAAAGACAGAAATGAAGCTGGATTTAATTTTAGAAGAGGAATTTCATTTGTTACTTGTCAAAAACACTGATGCAAAAGATAAATAGAAGTCATGAAACTTCCTTCTTAGGCAATATGTAACACCACTCTGCTACATTATGCTTGTTAAGTAACATTCAAACCACTCATAAATGATCCTAAAGAGAAATGGTTTACAATTCAATTTGATAAAGAAACGATGACAGTGCCTCTGGTGCCTCACTGGGACAGCTTTTGTACACGTGCTACCCTGCCTTTCACAGTCAGAGTCATGAAAAGTACATTTATCTCGAGATTGCACCTCTTATTTGGTTGAGGCGCGGTATCTCTGGTCCACATTGGATTTTTAACAGATGAAATATTTCCTAAACCAAGTAATTTGATTCTGTAGAGATAGTAACCACAGGCAGTGTAATTAATTTCTTTTATATCTTCAACACAGTAAGAAAGTAGATCTTCCCTTTCTATCCATAAGACAAAGCCAGACACAAATCACCATGAAGAGCAAGGTGCAACGTGAAGATTAAGAAATTTCCTATGATGTTGTGGATCCAAGCTATTCATCACCTCACCATAAAAGTGAAATGTTAAAAATCAATCTCTTAATACCATGTCAATTTCCCATGCAAAGTGGCCCAAACAAAAGAAGACATATTTAGCATTTTAACTTACATTTCCCCATTGTCTAAACCCTATCAAAAAAAAAATCCTTTGATATAGCAACAAAAAAATTGTCACATATTCCCTAGCAACTATTTTTCTAAAATGTTGCAAATTCTTACATTAAAATTAAAATGCGTTGGTGATAGTCCCTAGAACTATGGCTCACAAAACTGTCATGTCTGTTCAAAATTACTTTTCTACATGAGAATTACTGCCAAGTTAATTCCTTCTCAGTTATTCTTCTACAGAATAATAATATGTTGATACCCCATAAGATAAAACATTGACACTAAAAAGAACATTTTACTAGGTGAATTTCTACAAAGGGAAAATCAGAGATAAAAACTGAACAGCTTTTCTAGTAAATAAGTATTAGTTCTAAAATCTTAAAGTAAAAATCTGTAGGGGTTTTCTATTTGTAAGTCATGAAGCATTTGCCTAACCAATATGAGATAAACTTGCAATAAGAGGAAGATAATTAAAAACAAATAGAAATTACTTTAAACTTTAAATTAGAAACCATGATAAAAACCAGCCTTTTGCACAAAATATCCTAACTACAAGTGAAAAATAAGAAGCCAAAATCAGGATTTATTTTTCATATAATGGATCAAATCATTATTATATCTGTCCTTACCATCCAAATTTAATTATTTTCATCACTAAATTGCCTGAATTAACAACTCTGTTACCAGTAGAGGGACAACTTTACAATACTTTTTTCAGGCCAAGTATTTAAGCAGGACACTCTACTATAGGAAATAAACTTCTGAAAATAAATCTTTACCCTGATGCGTATGATGTAATGAATATGGGCTTTGGAGACCGTCTGGGCTAGGTTCAAAACCAGTATCTATGGCCAGTTAGCTATCTGTTCTTGGGCAAATTACATTAATCTAAGAGACTGTCAGATCTAAATCCACCGAGTTTAACATCAGTCATCACCAGAAACCTAAGCTTTCCACATTATCCATCATTACCTAGATCAGCACTCTGAAATAAAATCCGTCTATACTGTAACCTATACATTTTTCAAAAAATTAGTATAGTGTTCCATAAAACATACTTCAGTATGTGAACGTACGGATGCTAGTACTCTGCAAGACATGTTAGTATCAGGGGCTTGCCTGTGCCTATACAAAGAACCATCAATAAGGTGACACAAATCCAGATAGATACAGATGTGAGGTACCGGCCGTTTAAATACGATGGGGGCACCGCCATCAATGACTTGATTTTCCAAAGTAGGGAACAGCAGTTGGCAGAGTTCTGAACAAGACAAGGACAGTATTTCTTTAAATATACACCATACTTACATTCCTAGAAAATTTAGTGTAGACTGAAACTATGCACAAATTACTTATGTTAATATAAATATGTAAATTTATGTTTATACAATTGTACGTAGATCTTTCACCTCTATGACTCTCTAGCTGGGGGTTCAAAGACCATGTGGAACATAAGTGAGAAAACATGTGACTGTGCAGAACTCACCCACACACTGAAAGATGTCTCCTATCCCTTGCTCCAATCACTTTCTACTAAGTTTCTTTTCCCTCCTCTTCTATTCTTCCTCCCTATCCCAACATCTCCCCATCAGTTAGTCACAGAACAGCCAGAGTAATCCTTTTAAAAATGCTAATCACACTGTGTTACTTGGGCTAAACCCACCAATGATTTTCTGCCACGCTTAGAATACAGTCCAAACTCTTTTGCATGATCTTTAGGCCCGAAATGATCCTGCCTGAGGCCAACCTCTGTGACCTCACTTCTACTGGTGTCTTTTTTGCTTCATGCTCCAGACACACTAGTTCTCTTGCTGGTCTTAAAACTCATCAAACCTACTCCAGATGTGGGGCTTTGTATTTGCAGTTCTCTCAGAACACCCTCACCTGGCCCTTTCTCTGGCTCCTGTATCCTACTTGACCTCTTAACCTGGATGGTTAATTTCCCAAAATGGACATTTGGTTCACTATTTAAATCATCACCCTCTGGATCTTAAGAAGTGGCACACCCAGTTATTCAGGCTAAAATCCCTGACAATTATCTTCTTCTTACCCCAACATATATATTCACCTAATAAATGAGTAAGTCCTTTTGACTTCACCTCTAAAACATATCCCAAATTTATCACAGCCACTGCTACTATTCCAGTCTGAGCAACTATCATCTCTCGCCTACACCATTTCATAGGCTGCCTAACAGCTCATGCTGCTACCATTCTTACCCTCTATAATTCTTTCTCCATGCAGCATCCAGAGTGATCTTTACGAAAGATAAATCAGATCATGTCCCTCCCCCTTTCAAGCTTTCTACCGACATTTTTCACACTTTGAATTGAACCCAAACTCTGAGCATCACAGTCTACAAGGGCTTCAACAATCTGAATACCTTACCTCACCATTCACCTTTCTTCCACTCACTCTCTGTGCCACTGGCCTTCTTTCTGATAAAAGAACAAGTCATACTCATTCCCACCCTAGGACTTTTGCTCTGTCTTGGAACTGTATGCTTGGAAATTAGTGCAACATATATTTATATGGCTGGCTTCTTATCATTCAGCTGTCATCTTAAAGTGGCACATCCCCAGCAAGACCTTTCTGACTTACAAGGTCTAAAGAAATGCCCATTTACTCCATCTCACAATATATTTCTTTATTTTAATACAGGAATTGATCAGTATGGAACATTTTTTGGTTTACTTGGGGTTGTGTATTTATTATTATTATTTAATAATAATAATATGTGGCATATCTTCCCCTGAATGTAAGACCCATGAAAGCAAGAACCTTGATGAAATTAGCCATAAGTCTGTACCCAATGCTTGAATAGTCATTAATCAGAGTGGACACTGAAGAAAAAAAAAACTGTCAAATGAATAAATTAATGAGTAGCTTAGTACTCCAACCAGATCTTCCTGGAGAAAATTCCTTAACTTTACAATTTTCAAATTATGTGCACCACCAAAAAAACATGAGTTACTTTGCCAAATAGCTCAAACCACTGGAAAATGTAGCATATCTTCCTGAAACATCAGTTTTATGTGAATGTGATTTAAAACATTTATATCTATTTTGATAAGAATATACTACTTACATGAATTTTTAACATAAAACAAAAATTCTGTGAAACTTCATGATTTTAGCAATTGCTACACACTATGATTCCAAATCCCCTGATTTATGTATGATGTTATTCTCCACAGTTTTAAGGCATACACTGATGTAAAAATAAAACAAAATTAAGAAGCAAAGGAATGACTCCATGACCAATAATTGGAGCAAACAGTTGGGAATGGAGATTTTCATTTAGGCTCCATTCTAATGCTCTATTTTAAAAATACCATCGGAGAGATAAGCAATGTCTCCTATACGGTGGATAGTTTCCATTGTTCTGAATCTTAGATTTGTGAGGTTTGGGGTTTTTTCCTTTATAGAAAAGCTTTGAATGCTGCTACTTCTTGTCAGTGGTAGTAAATGTTAACTATGGCACCAAATACTTGGTGTATTAGAATCAAGCTAGAAGACCAGGACCAAGAGGTATCCAAAATGCCTTAGTGAGAAAAGCCAACAAGACCTCACATCTACCTAATCCTAAGGAAACTAAGAGGTAAGGGTCATCAAATAGCAAAGCAATTAAGTCTGATGATGACAATCTGATAAGAATAAAAAGGTGTTCAACAAGTATTTAGGTCAACAGTAAATTGTGACTTCATCTAAAGCAATAATGACATTTAGGAAGAAAACACCATCACAATAATAATTTTACTCAACAAACTGCATAGTAACAACAAAGCCTGGCATTGAAAACTATTTCTGTCAACGTCTAACTGTGTAGCTTTGACTGGAGTACTAATCTCAGTTTTATCATATGTGACTTGAAGATAATAATATCTAGTTCTTGAGCAGATTGGGAGGATAACACAAGACAGCACATACCACAGACCTAGCAACCACCAAGCCCTTAAATTGCAGCTATTATTGTTACAGTATAAAGCACCTACCATTATAAAAATTAAAAGCATCCTATTCTAATTCTAGATTTAATATAGAAGGAAGTTTGGTTTAATATTAGCAATGAATATTTCATGTTATTTCTAGAAGAAATTGTTTTAATAAAAGTTGATACTCTAGTTCTGCCAGACATCCAAAATTATATCCAATACTTTAAAAAACCTAAGCTATCTAATACTTGGTTTTAAAGTAATAATGTATTCAGAGATTTTCTTTGCCAAGTAGACTGAATAATAAACACAATCCCAAATCCTGTACTAAAGTATTCATTTATAACTTAATTTAGCACTTACCTTGTATTGTATTCTCATTTTCTTCAACTTTTTTTTCATGTGTATTTCTCTAAGAAGTTTGCAAGCTACTGAAGGCAGAGGCTACTTTGTGTAACTGCTTTTTATGAGTTTCTAGTTACACTGTGGTGGGGTATGGTGGTATATGGAGAATAGTGAGATGAATTTCAAAATGTGTAACATTTATTAATTATAACATTATGAGTTTCTCTCCTACTTTCTTTCTATAATGTACAATAATGAAAATATGAATCAAATATCACCCTATGAATAAAATAGATAAGTGTTGTTATAACTTGTTTAAGCAGGAATAACATACTGAAGGTTCAAAGTTTCATGGTTTCTCCAAACTAACATGGTACTATGGTGAGGTCCACACTAAATTTTTAAATTTATTTTAAGTTTATTTATTTGTTTTGAAAGAGACAGAGACAGTGTGAGTGGGAGAGGGGTAGAGAGAGAAGGAGAGAGAGAGAGAATCCCAAGCAGACTCCACCCTGTCAGCACAGAGCCCAACACAGGGCTCAAAGTCACCAACCATGAGATCATGACCTGAGCCAAAACCAAGAGTCACACACTTAACCGAGTTAGCCACCCAGGTACCCCAGACTAAATTTTTAAGAGTTTTTCTCCACACAATGTGTAGGTTGAGAAATGAAATCACCATCCCAGAAAAATGTCATCCCAGTGGTTCCCCCAGTACCATCCTACTGTATTTTCTGTTGGGACATATAAAGCTCATTTTCCCAAAGAAAGCTGTGGTTCTCTGACAAGCTCACATGACATGGCTGGCAAAGGACAATTCAAACTTCCCCCGTGTGCATGTAATGGCACTTGAATCAAAGAGACAACCCGGTACTTATGGTTGGGGAAAATGGAGCCATGAGTGTTTTCCAACATTATGAGCATTTTTATAACATGCAACTTGAGTAAATAAACCTACAGGAGTGCATCTGGTTTGGCCCAGAATGTTCTAGCAGTACAAGTCATCACAAGCATGCCGTGCCCATCAATCAGGGTTTGCTAGTAGATTCATTGCATATTTGGTAAACAAGGCACAGCTTTCTTCAGAAAATCATTTTTACAAATTTAATCTTGACTTGAGTCTTCCTTTGCAGAGCATTAAGTTTCCCAAAGACAGATATAGATACATAGATATAGATATAGATATAGATATAGATATAGATAGATAGACATAGAGATAGAGATAGATACAGATACAGATACAGATATAGATATATAGATGACATAGATATAGATAGATGATATAGATATAGATACAGATAGCTATAGATATAGATACAGATATAGATAGATATGGTTTTCCAGTTACATATTGAATGATTTCATGAGTAACAGGAAACATAAGAGGGGTGACCATGTATTTTGTTGTCCAAACTGGTACACTTCTGAGAGCAAAAAGGGAAACTAATAATAATTATTCCAAACAGAGAGGAAGAAGTCATGTGTTTATCTTAGGAGAAAAATAGTTTAAAGCGGCCATATAACCATTTATGCAAACTTAGAGACAAAAAATTGAACATTGTGGGAAGAAAACGACTTTCTGGAAGAGGAGTGATAATGAGATGCAAGAGTTGAAGTAAAGAAAATAACATTTATCCATGGCTTGCTTTTGACCAAGATTTTAAGTAATAAAAACTCCAGCAACAATAAGTAAAGTAGTGATACTATAGTAGACAACAATCTGTGACATTGTTATTAGTCCCATTTTTCAGATAAGGAAACCAAAGTTAAAAAGGTTAAATCTTGGGGTGCCTGGGTGACTCAGTCAGTTAAGTGTCTGACTTTGGCCCAGGTCATGGTCTCACAGTTTGTGAGTTTGAGCCCTGCATCAGACTCTCTGCTGTCAGCCCAGATCCTGCTTTGGATCTTCTGTCTCCCTCTCTCTCTGCCCCTCCCCTGTTCTCTCTTTGTCTCTGTCTCTCACTCCCTCTCAAAAATAAAATAAACATTTTAAAAAAGCTTAAATATCTAGGGGTACCTGGGTGACTCAGTTGATTAAGTGTCCAACTCTTGATCTCGGCTTAGGTCATGATTTCAGGGTTCATAGGACTGAGCCCCATGTCAGGCTCTGCACTGACAGACGGACCCTGCTTAGGATTCTCTCTCTCTCCCTCTCTCTCTCTGCCCTTCCCCCATTCATGTTCTCACTCTCAAAATAAATAAATAAATATTTAAAGAAAGAGAGAGAGAGAAAAGAAATAGAGAAAGAATGAGAGAGAAAGAAAGAAAGGAAGGAAGAAAGAAAGAAAGAAAGAAAGAAGAAAAGAAAAGAAAGAAGAAAAGAAAAGAAAGAAAAGGAAAGAAAAGAGGGTAATCTCTAAAGTCACTGTTTTGTCTACCAAAGCGTTGACTGGCTTTTGTTCAAAGACTCAGGTTTTATTTGGTTGGTTTTTGGTTTTTGTTGTTATTGTCTGTTTGTTTGCTTGTTTTTGAGGGGACTGGGAAATGGAACTCTTCAGCCTTCTTCTTTGACTCTGCTGAAGCTCCATTTCCACTCTAAACTTTTCCCTCCTTGCCTCTAACTTGACTTTCCCCCCCCCCCTCTTAAATATTTTCTAAATATTTAATCAAGATGCCTGACCTGGGCTTATTGGAAACCTTAACTTACTAATAAGGAGCTTTAGTCATTTATCCCTTACATCACTTACAGGCTGTGTTTTGTCCAAGGGTGGTTTATTCAAATCTCCTTCGTTCTTATCTAATTCCTTCAGCGTGGGTCAGTTCACCCTCCAAAGCAACTTATACTCCCAGCATCCCTTTCCACCATACTTGTCCTTCTTTCACCTTGGCTTGAGAGTTACCATCACTCTTCTGAACAGCATGAAAATCTGTAAACTGTATGTACACACAAGTGGTGCAGGGAGTTAGGCTAACACAAAGCACTCCTTCAAGAGGAGCAGATTGAGAGGCACTATGGAGGAATTTCCCACAGTATTATATGAGGAAGTTTAAGTGGCACTGTTTTAGAGGAGTGGCCAAAAAAACTCAGGAAAGAAGAGGTTGTATAGTGAAGGCACATATAAATTTATCTTATGTAGGAAGCCTTGTTCTAATAATAAGAAGGAAACAATCTTCTGATGCTAGTTATTGACTATTACATTCATATAGACCATATTCTAAAGGCAAATATCCACAAAGCAAGACTTTTCTCCATTCTGCCTGCTGCCCCCCATCCCTGTCACCAGAACCCTAGTGCAAGCCACCACCATCTCTCATTGGCGGCACAATGGTTTTTCAATGATCTCCAGGCTTCCATTCTTTCTTCCTTATGGTTAATTGTCTACCCAGCAGCTAGAGTATTTTTAAAATATGTTCATCATAACATGTCACTGTCTTATGTAATGCCCTCCATTATATCCCATAGCATTTAGCATAAAATTGGAACTGTTTTTACTGGCTTAAAAGCACCAACAGGACCTTCCAAGCCCTTCCTACCACCTTCTCATACTCTCCTCCTTGCCCACTCCAGCTTCCCCACACTTCTTCCCATGCCTGGAATGTGCCAGGCTGGTTCTGGCCTGGGGGTCTGTGTGCTCACTATTCCTGTTGACTGGAGTCATGTCTCCCCAGATCTTTGCTTCGCTGATGCCCCTTGTCGCTCAAACCTACATTTGAAAGCAACCTTCTCTAAAAGACCTTCCTTTACCTAAAGAGCAGCCACTCTGTTACTCAAACATAGTAATCTTGACATAGAATTTGATACTTTCTGTTCATTTATTTATTTACTTGTTTTGTACTTGTTTACTGCCTGTCTCACCTACTATAAATGTAAATCCCACCAGACTAGAGAATGTGCCCATCTTACTCGTCTTTGTACCCCCTATGTCAAGAAAAACACTAGTGTGTAATAGGACTCAGAAAGTATTTGGTGAACAAATAAATAAATTAGTCAATAAATTTATTTATGAATTTTTGCTTTACCTTTATATGATAATTGTAGTGGATAAAAATTTTTAATTGCCACTTTTCAACTTAAAAGTTGGCAACAAAGATCTTTTCCTATGATTATATATGACTTTAAAATGTATGTTTACTAATGTTAAGTTGTGAAAATTCCTTGGTTGTTTTCTGTGGTGACCTCAAAAAGTTTCAGAAAGAACTCACAGAAACTACAAACCCTTGCACAAACATATTATAAAAACTAGTGAGGCCTATGTAATCTGTACTTTGAGGAAGGCTTGGTCCTTCACTGAGGCTGTGACCAACCTTGCCTCAGAAAGCTTTCTGATATCATGATATCAATTACAGGACACAAAATACTGCCTCTAGAATGTTGTTATGTGTGCCCCCAGTTCAAAATTTCATATAAGACAAGGTCACACACCCTAGCTCTGAAGACTCAAGATATCACTGATGGCACAGACCAGGTTGAATGACCAGAACGAATGTCTGCTTACCAAAAAAATTTGTTCAGTTAAAAAAAAAAACTCACTGAAAAGTTAGTAGGCATTTTCCTTAAGGAATAGGCTTGGCAAAACACTAGGGCTGAGTGAGCCAGATGTCACCCCAATCCATTAGAGTCACACTCAAGTGACTCTCCCAATTATTAACTAAAAAGAAGTCTCTGGAGAAAAGGAGTAAGTTACTCCTTGAGGAGATCTTATTCAAATATGGCTGCATGGCATTAAGCAATGCAAGAGCTTATGAGCACAGAGATTCATCCAAACTGGACAAAAGTAATGTTTTCAAGAAAGTCAACAAGCCAAGAGCCAGAGCACCAGAGGTAGGTTCAAGTCCAGGCTGCCCATGACTTCAGGGAACTTCAAAGGGAAGCATCAGGTCACTGACGTTGACAGAGCTATCACAAACATAGCAGAAAACCATAAACATAAGCAGAAATAATCAAGGTTATTTGTTTCCCTAGTACTTTGTCAAAAATTCCAGCATGTAGGACGTAAACCACACACAATTTGCACAGAGCTTCTTTTGTTCCAAATCCACTTCATCACATTTGATCATATTGACACTTCTTGGCTTAACTAAAATTATTTTTGTCTGAACTGATATGTACCTATCAGCATATGGTGAAATGTTTGTTGATCTCCTTAATTCCCTGCATTCATTAGTATTCTCCCTTTTCTTGCTCTGTGTTATACATAATGACATTGAAAACCACTCCTGTTCAATCGCCAATATTTACCCAGACTAAAAATATTAATCACAGGTGTCTTCCAAATCAAAGCAACCAACATGTGCAGTAATAGGTTTTAAGATATAAGTGAGACAGAAAGACTATGCCAGAGAAGAATAAACACCTCAACAAATTCCCCTGTGCATAGTACGTATATCCCATTTATTGAGTAATAGACTCTCTGTTGCCTCTACCGTCTTTAATGTTCAAACAAGGTTTCTAAGCAGGGAGAAACTACCAAACAAGATAATCAGGTTTTAGGTTTAAAAAATACCCTAAATCCTTCTCATTCTTCTGGCAGATTTTAGCAAGGGACTCAGTAATAATTACCAACTTTGGAAAGCCTGCCACAGGGAGATGAGTCTAGATTGCTTTATTAAAATAATCCAATCTTCTTTCTCAAAATACCCACATTACTCTATTACAGGAGGAAAGAATCTGAAAAAAGCATTAAAGGAAGGGAAGGAAATTCACATTTACCTAGGCTTATTATGCTCTGTTAGTAAGATGACAATGAGCCCTGATTTGCCTGGCACAAATCTGTTCTATGCCTGTTCTCCCAGTACTATTATTAATAGTATTGTCCTTTTTTTGCTCTAAAAAAAATGTTGCAATTTAGGCAATAAATTATATGGTTACCCTGTGTGTTATGTAGCAAGCACTCTGTTCATGATGGATCCATAGATGAACATAGAGAGGGAAGCAAGAGGGTGAAAGTAGAGAGAAACATCTTTCTCTCTACCCTGCTCTGTTCCCCAGGATAGACCTTTACGAACTAACCTGTATTAGTGTGTTCCTTCTGAGTGGATTTGGCCTATCAGAGGCACTACCAGGAAATGGGAGGGTAGAAATAAAGAGAAATCAGGATATTTATTCCCCGATCTCATTCTCTGCCTGGCTACAGTCTAGCTGCATCCCTCTACCATAGGCCACAGCTCCAGATGCCTCCCTCCAACAGCACAACACTGTTTCTGGGTTCTTCCAACTCTTCATTCTCTTCATTCCTTCAAACCTAGGCATAGCAGTGGCTTCCTACTGTTGCTAGCCCCAGGAAGCTTCATAATACCTTGTAGATATCCTTCAACCTTGTAAAATAGTCTCTTCCCTCATTTTCCCATTAAGTGTGCCCTGTGTTTCCTTCTAGGAAGCTGACTGGGAGAATTTTTTTTCTCTCTCTCTCTTCATCCACACAGAAACCCTGTGTCATACAAAACATATAAATTTTACTTGTAAAAAAAAAATAAGGTTCAGAGAAGCTACTTTATTTTTCCACCTGGCATGATAGAAGAGATTCAAATCTGGGTGCCTCTGATTCTAAAACCTCTCAGCTATCCTCCTATGTCAAATTAGTCAAGCTATATACTCCCGCCCTAGATTAGATAATGAAGGATGCAATAAGCTCTTAAATTTCAATGATAAATAAACATAATACTTATTCAACAATGACTTTTTTAAAAAAGTAACCAGTATGAATTAGGTAATATGCTAATTGGGGAAAGCACTAGAAGAAGTCGAAAGAAAGACCATGAAAATAAAAAGGTACTTTGAAATATTAACTGCTGTCAGTTTTTAAATGTGACAATACAGCAGCCAAGAGCTTGTGACTGAAGCATTAATCCCATCCTGCAACATTTATTGATTGCATTCTGATAAACTGAAATCTTGATTGTTAGCTGTGTCCTAACAACGAAAATCTACCTGTGATTTCAAGTTAGTTTCTCAATAAGACTATCAGATGATGAGCTGGGTGAGAACAGGACACACATGTCCCCTTATCTAGCATGGGCTCCTTCCACTATAAGGGTGACTTGTGTCTTGATGAGTGCCAAAGGCTTCAAGTTGAAAGAAGATAAATCCATTCATCCAATCTGAACGCCACACACTAAGTTCAAATACCACATACCTTCTAGCACATCTTTCATCTGCTGTGCCTAGGCCAATGACTTATGACCCTTAGCTATACTTCCCAGTTCTGTTGGGAACTTCGGATTTAAGAAATCTACGGACAGGTTTAGACTAAAGAGAGGAGGACACACAAAATAAGAACGGAAACATCAATCTAAGATATTGTAATAATTGCAAAAAAAATGAGAATCATATTTACCAAGATACATAATAGGAGAGAACACATTTATGGTAAAAGCTGAGTTATGCATAAGATAAGAAAAGGAATCTATGGTATACAATGAGTCATTAGTGTTACCCTGCAGTTATTAATCATATTAATGCTCTTAAAAAGTTTATATTTCTAGGGGCACCTGGGTGTCTCAGTCAGTTGAGTGTCCGACTTCAGCTCAGGTCATGATCTCACAGTTTGTGGGTTCAAGCCCCGCATCAGGCTCTGTGCTGACCACTTGCTCAGAGCCTGGAGCCTGCTTCAGATTCTGTGTCTCCTTCTCTCTCTGCCCCTCCCCCACTCACACTTTGTCTCACTCTGTTTCTCAAAAATAAAGTAAAATGTAAAAAATAAAAATAAAAAAGTTTATATTTCTATTTTCAAGCTTCTGCATAACAAGTGTTATCCATTTTGAGAACATCAGATCCCAGTGCATCTATCAGCTCAGTATGCTCTACATTTTTGAAGATATCCTTTTACACACAGAGCTCTGCCAAAGTAAGCAGGGGTCCCTATCCAAGGAGAAACAAGTCACAATGTGCATGCATTTCATAATGAGTACAAAGAGCTACATCAGTTTCCAAACATAGGATCTTCAATTTTCTTGACATAAAAAAGTTAGACTGAGATTCTCTTAACCCAGTTATTTGGCATCAAGTTAACTATGCATATATTTGTACCGTTTGAGGGGGGAAAAAAAGTGACACAGCCTAATTATTCTGACTTCACAGTCATAAAAATGGAAAAATGAAATTTCATTTATTTGTGTTAAATCTGACCAATAGGTTTATTTCCAGAAAGAAATAATTGTCAGAATGTGTCAGCAGAGAGGTACCTGTATGCATAATAATGATACTAGCTAATAATGAATATTCACCATGTACCACTCAACCAGATGATGTAAATATATCATTGTATTTCTCCTCGATAATTTCATCAAGGTGATTGTGTTTATTTCACAAAAGAGAAATGGATGGTCAGGCAGTTATTTCACTTGCCCAAGATCACTTTGCTCCTAAGTAGCAATGCCAATATTTAAACTCATTTTGCTCTGATTCTGTGTCATGCATTTGAGGGAAAGGAATGCCCAGAGACATAAATTTGACACAAAAGAAGAACCATGTTTCTATGCTTAAAAACATGAAGCTAAGGGGCGCCTGGGTGGCGCAGTCGGTTAAGCGTCCGACTTCAGCCAGGTCACGATCTCACGGTCCGTGAGTTCGAGCCCCGCGTCGGGCTCTGGGCTGATGGCTCAGAGCCTGGAGCCTGTTTCCGATTCTGTGTCTCCCTCTCTCTCTGACCCTCCCCCGTTCATGCTCTGTCTCTCTCTGTCCCAAAAATAAATAAACGTTGAAAAAAAAATTAAAAAAAAAAAGAAGAAAAAAAAAAAAACATGAAGCTAAAATAATGTTTCAATACATCATTTTCCCCAACCAAATGTCTTCATGGTGACTTGGCAGGTTAAAATCAAATGGGAAAAAAATGAATAACACTAGACATAAAATTCACCTCCCTCAATATGAAAAGATTTGATGAAATTTGGATTCTCCATCTCCCCGTTTTAGTACTTCTCTTCTTTGGAGTTCCTTTTCTCTTTGTTCTTCCTTGGCTGCACAAATGCCCCTATTGGCAGCTCAGTTGACTCACTCTGGCAGTGCTCAATCCTCTAAAATCCAGACCTAACCTTAGGATCCCAACACACCACCACCTAGCCCCACCTCCTCATAGTTTACCTGTATGGTATCCTCAGCACCTGAGCAGTGATGGATCATGTCCTATGAATTGACCTAAAGGAGCACTAGTGTGAGGGATAATTTTAACATATAGCATAACTTTAACTCACAGAGAAGGGCTTTTTTATTTTTTTATTTTTTTTGACACTGAGAGACCTTTACTTTGCACTTCCAAAACCACATCATATCGACGGTGATTTACTTGGTCTTCATGGAAAAACTCTTGCCAAACAGTGCAACTGCTTGCCTGCTGTTTTTTTCTTTAAAACAATGTCTTAAAGGCAGCAAAATTAGTGTAATTTATTTACCATAATGTGTAAATCAGAAAAAAAGGGCAGCATTATTGGCCATAAGTGTGATAATGACGTGAGTGACATAAGTTCAAGTTTATCATAAACTTTTAAGCTGATTTGAGGGGAACCTTGCTTTGAGTTGCATGTGGCATTCCTGATACAGCAATGTTAACATTATTCTCTTCTCTTCCTTGATTTAACAAGATTAACAAGTAAAGCCACTTGTCCCTTTGTCTTTAGCACATTCTTGGGGCTAACTTTCTTTAGTTTTTCCCTTCCTTATCAGAGCAACAACCCAATTCTCATATGAGCAATTGCATAAAGAAATTAATAGTTTTTCTATGTGTCGATGACCATCTATTCTGCCAGATTTCTCCAATGGTCCTACAATACAGCCAGGCACTTTTCTAATATTATTTTCCCAAAGGTCATATCCAAGTCTAACAAATACACATGATATTTTCTACATTATTTGCATGTAATTTGCTTATGTCTAAACAGACTATGATTTAAAAGAGTACAAATCCAATTTAAATTTTCCTGACCTACCACAGTGAATGATAACAGTGCTTTCTCAATTTTGACAGCAGTACAGAATTTTCATTAGATGTAAGTAGAAAACACCAAACACTTGAGGAATGAAACATATTCTAAATGCAAACTAGGAGCAGGAAGCTTGTAGGCATAAAATAGCAGGTGTATTCACTAAACTTAACATAATACCTAACAAGGAGCTTTAGAAGTTACCTAAATAAATACTTAATTTAAAAAATGGCTCTTTTTGATTGAGATGGGAGAGGGTAAATGTACGTTATTCATTTTAAAAAGCCAGGAATACCTCACTACCTCTAACATACCCAATTAAAAAATAACTCCTTTGGCTTAGGATAATATGAGCTATTAAAAGCAAATAAGAATGATAAAGGAAACCCACCAAGAGTTATCAGTTTATTAAACCTTTTTGTGAATTAGTTTAATGGAACATTACCAAAGTATGAGATTTGAAGAGAATAAGCAAAAACTTCTCCTGAGAGAAAACCTAGGGCCACTGGCCAGACAGGGAAGAATCAGAGAGAAGGCTAAGGAACCAGAAGATTAAGCTACCTCACTTCGTTCTACCCAAAGTCAGCCCCAAATATACTTAATGCTGTTAGACAAAGCAACATAGTGAATTTGAATCCTTTAAACTCACATTCTAGATTACCCATACTTAAAATCAAATCTACTTATTATTTTTGTTGGAAGGTATTTCAACAACACACCAAAGGCATCCCATGGAAGATTCAAATGTCACTGAGGGGGCAAAATCAATAGATTTCAAAGAGGTAGGCAAAATTGTTCCCAAGGACTATAATAATCAGCACAGGAGACATTGGATACTGGAAGAAGTGATTTGGAATTTTCTTCTCGTAGTGATAAAAGTAGGTTTTAGAATATAACTAATAATTAGGTCTGGTTTGTTCTTTAAACTGAAACTTCAAACACATGCAACCACTTCACACAGTTATAGACCTTTAAGTATGCTAGGTGGTTAGTAAGACAAAAACAAAGCTCTGAACACCTAGGATCTCTAGTGTTTCTTACTAGGAAGCCTAGATTCTCTCTTGTTTTGTGAACAATGGTCTCTTTTTCCAACACACAAAGAATCTTGAGACATACTGAAGAAATAAGATTAAGAATTAATAAAATCAGAGTATAGCCTGAGAGAAAACAGTCAAGAAAGTAGAAAGACTGAACCTAACCTTTGGTATCCCAGTCTTACATATCAAAAGCCAAGTTTCAAAGCCAGGATACCAAGCAAATGTCTCCCAGAAAATAAGCCCGGGTGTGGGGAAACACACATACACTATTGTGGTGATCATAGATAAAGGCAAAGGTGTCCTGAAGGCAGAAATAAGAAATTGACCAGCTCAGAAATGGCCTGATCTGCAGAAAACGGTTTCCTAAAAAAAAACCAGGCCCATGAGCCTCACTAGAGGCACTTCACCATTGGTAATCCAGCCCATGTTTTCAGCTCATTTCCCAGGGATTTCCTTCCTGTGTCTGGTACAACAAGCTGAACTATTCACTCTTCTCTAAATACGATCCAGTTGTTTCATCTCTCTGTGCCTGAAAGGCTGCCCCCACCAAATTTCTACTTTCAAACCCTATGTGAACTTTAGGGTATCACTCGCACAGCATCCTATAAATATGAATCACACCAGAAATATGCTTTCCTAGTCTGAATTCTTAGGACAATCATCATTTGCAACCACAGTGTTTCTTCTTTTCTGAAACACTGTATGCTTCTTATCATCTCTATTAATTTTTAAATCCCTTTGGAGTATATTTTTCATACTAAGTATCACAGTGTCTTGCACACAATATATGTCAATAAATATTTGTTATATGAATGAGTAAATGAACGAAGGACAAGTTAGGATGGTCTATAGAAAGAAAATAGATCAAGGAGCCAGGAATATGGGCTGTCATTTTTTATTCTAATTAAAAGAGCTTTAAGGATTTAGGGGACATAAATGGCTAATCCAGAAATGATCTCATTAGTTGTTGCCTCTTACTAGAAGAATGTAAAGCTGTATTGCTGCATTTTTTTTTTCTGCCAACTACTATAGTACTGCAGTCATCTGACTCATTTTTGTCTGAGAATCCTAAATTACAAAGACAAATATCATAGACTATTAGATCTTGAAAAACCTTGGAGACATAGCCCTGCTCCTTTCTTCAGGGACACTGGGTCAGTAGCTGAATTAAGGGTAGAGCCTAGATTCCTTGAATTGACATCAAGAGCTGTTTTTGCTCTAACAAGCTGCCTCGTGGTAAATCTATCTTTCCTGATGTCTGAAAATATTCAACATCACATTCTAATGACTTGAACTATAAAAAGGTTAATAGTGTGTGCATTCCTTCAAATGACATATTTTGTGGTACATTTCTGAAAAGGCATCACTCATCCTTTATAAAATGCTACAATGATTTCTTCTGACTAGTGGTCAATACTTCTATTTATTCATGCCCAGAGTCTAGTCAGTGGGTACTCATTTCCATTAAGCACCGGGGCATGAGATTATGTTTCAATTTCATGTCTGTATGTTAATCCCAGTGATGTTTATTTGAGATGATATGTTTTTTTCCCAATGGTATAAGAGTAGGAGAGGAAAGTCTTGCCTCGTATTTTAAAATCTCTATTTAGACTCAAGAAATTTGGTAAAGCGAAGGTAATCTCTTACAAGCATTCCAGAGTCTTTATTAAACATTAAAATATCACCATGAATTACTTTGTTAGTATTGTAAAAAATTTCCAAAGGAAGGTAACCCCATATCCAGTTGTATATCAGAATACTTTAGGATTCTATTTAAAAACACAGATTCTTTTTTTTTAATTTTTTTAAATCTTTATTTTAATTTTTGAGAGAGAGACACAGAGAGACAGATTGTCGGGGCTTGGGGGGAGTGCAGAGGGAGAGGGAGATACGGAAACTGAAGCAGCCTCCAGGCTCTGAGCTATCAACACAGAGCCTGACGTGGGGCTCAAACTCACAAGCTGTGAGATCATGACCTGAGCTGAAGTCGGACGCTTACCCGACTGAGCTACCCAGGCAACCCTTAAAAACACAGATTCTTGATCTGGATCTCAACTAAGACCTATAAAGTCAGAATACATTTCCTAACCACAAACCTAGGAACCTGATCCCAAGGAGCTTCTGATACATACTTAGGTTAGGGAATTGCTATTCCAAAGACCTGCACCTCTTACAGGAGTCTGAATTCTATTCCCACCTGTGCATACCTACTCTGATTTTGCTCTTGTTGTACCAGCCACACTGGCTTGGAACTGTGCATTCCCACATGCCCACCCAAAGTGTCCAAGAGCATTTTAATATCCTTGTGTTTAGTTTAGGCCTTAGACTCTGACCTCTGCCTCTCCCCAAGATCCTGAGCAACCACACTCCATCCTCATTGCCCACTTTGCCCCTTGCTGTCTGTCAATGAGGAAGGCTCACCCAAGTATATTGCTGAATGTGATCATCACCTCTACCCTAGGGCTCTCCCCGACTACCGTTCTGGTGGCCTATTCACCCATCACTCCTACTCTCCTCCTCCTGCTATTTCCCTCTGGCTCCTGATAACTATCTCCAGGATTCTTCCTGGTTTGGGATATCAACTTTTCAGTTTCTAGAAAAGACATATAGCTTCTATAAGTCTCACTGCAATGAATGAAGTACAGAGATCTAGATGTGCTTCTCCAGCCTTCCAGTAGCAGGAGACTGAGCAAAAATGGATGCAGTGGACTAAACAGGGAATGTCTCCAAACCACCTAGGACCCAGTCTGACACAGTACTGATGTTTCGCAAGGATTGCAGCCTCCCTCTAGTAACAATCACAAACTTATCAACCAAGTAAAATAGTTAAGATTACATATTTCCATTCATTTTATATTATGAAATCAAAATTCTTAGACATGACTGTTATTACTGAAAAATTCGTCACCTCATGTAATTGTCCTTCACAAGCCACATTCCTCTCAGAAGTCCTGTGAACTTACTGTCTAGTCTTGGAGACTCATGGTCTACTGATGCATTGGAGATAGGGATAATGGCATTACCCCACCTAACGAGCTTTTCCCACTCTGAGTAGCTTTATTAAATGTCACATTAAAGCATATGTCATTCATATATATATCATATATATACATATATATGTGTATATCATACATATATATGTATGTATGATATATATATACTATATATTATAATAAATATAAAGTCCTTTTGATCTCTGGGAAGTGAAAGTAGTTCACATCCTAGTAAAGTTCTCTCAAAATACCTCAAAATCACTTAACTTTCACAGAAAAAAATATAAATCAATTCCAGTTGAAATTTGGTATTTCTGGACCATATTATGATAAAAAAATATACACAAAAGGTGGTATGATATGATAGAAAGATTGCAACACTAAAAGGACTGATTATTATTATTATTGTTATATATTTTTATTATTATTCTGAAACTAAATGACTTGGAAAGACCACTTAATTCTCCCAAAAATACCTATTTATCTAACTACCTAATATGTGATACAATAAGAAATATATACTTTGTCTTTATCTCTCCTTCCTGGCACAGAGTGTCTAGTACCCTTGGGATTTCCTGAATGACAAAGGTGATAGGAGTCTTTTGTTATTCATAGCAAGTCTTCTTCAACAATACCTGAGTCTAAGCTAATGAAGTGACTTTTGGAGGATGAAGCTGGTTGCCAGAGAAACCAACCAAGTGATTAGGGGGTTGGAACTTTCAGCACCTCCCAGACCCCCCAGGATAGGAGAAGGACTAGAGATTGAATTAAATCACCAATGGTGAATGATTTAATCAGTCTTGTCTATGTAACAAAAACCCTCAACAAAGGAATTCAGAAAACTACCAGGTTGATAAACACATGAAGGATTTGGGGAGAGAGCATGGAGGTTCTGCACCCTTTCCCCATACCCTGTCCTATACTTCTCTTCTATTTGGCTGTGCCTGAGTTGTTATCCCTTTCAGTAAACCAATAATAGTAAGTATAGCACTTTCCTGCATTCTATGATCCAGTCTAGCAAACTAACAAGGCTGAAGAGGTGATTGTGGAAACTGCTGATTTAGAGCCTGTTGATTAGAAGTATAGGTGACAAACCAGGGCTTGTGACTGGCCTCTGATGTGGAAGTCAGTCTTGTAGGAATGAACCCTTAATCTGTGGAGTCTCTACTAACTCCAGGTACTTTGTGTCAGAATTGCAATGTGCAGAAAACTCACACATTGGGTGTCAGAAGTGTTCAGAGTACAGAAATAAGTTTTTCTTTTGTTTTGTTATTTGGCTAATATAAAGGGATGGACAGGAGTAGCAAAATCTATGAAACAAGTGGTGTACATTAGAGCCATCTCTGTTACTAACCAGCGGTGTGACTTTGAGCAACTCCATTACCTCTGTGAACCCCGGCTGGCTTATCTCTAAAACAAGGGATTGAACTAGATGCTCTCTTAAGGCTGTCACCATTGAAGGTTTCTGACAGCTTCAGATCACTGTGATCATTTCCCAGCACTAACATTCTGTTAATAGAAATTTCCCTCATGGTTTATGTGGGAGCTGTTTTAGCACTTCTTTGCTTATAAAAAATGCTGATAGCAGGTATTTTTGACTGAAGCTACCTCATTAACAGTGGCAGCTCCAGGTGTTACATTCATATCAATAATTCCTACAATGATCTCTTGTATTATGTGAATTCCCTCCTTTGATTATTGCATGATAATTCTACAATTTCCTCCGTCACTACTGTCTCTTGACAAAGTACGTCACTTTTTGAAACGTACATACACCATCTTCCTAATTCTACCGGGAATGTATTTTTGTTTTTGTTTGGTTTTTAAATGCTTTCCTGTCATCAAATGAGTTTTACTTAAACATCTGTGTATCCTACCTAGAATTTACTCTTCAGTCATTTGGAAAAATAATCTAAGACATGAGATCTGGATTGCACAATGCAATCGACAAATCTTCTGGATTCCCTATTTCTGTAACTTTAGCTGTAGCTGACCATTCACCTGACATCACACAGCCCATGTGTTTTCCACACACTATGCTTTATGCACATGCATGCCTTCCATCTAAAACAAACTCTCCCTCTCCCCTTTTCACCACATGCACACCCTTACCATGTTCAATACATCTCCAAATCCCCAGTGCCTGTCATAGGACCTTGTGCATGAAATGTTTGAACTAAATTTAACTTCTTTTGTATAATTACCAACATAGGAAAACCCACAAATGGCACTGAATGAAAGATTTCTGATGCTGATGAGAAAACCCATACTGTGAATGATTACAATGCCATGTCTGAAAAAATAGATTTTCAAATAGCAGAATTAGCTTAAATCTTAATGAAGATACTGCAACAAATGGAGTGTGATTATGTTCACGAAGGAACAATCTTTCACCCAATTCAGACACATCTAATCAAATATATATTTGTCTTAACTAAAAGACTCCACACCAAAAATAAGAAGAATTAATTTATGACAAATAAAAACTAAGAGAGAAAATTGAAAATAAGATTTTAACTAATAACAATTCTTCTGTCACTGAAGTGTCTCTTTCTTTACCTGGTAACTGCTTATCAATTAAACATATTAATTTGATTAAGATAAAAATCTGGCCAATATGTGAGATGCACAGATATATAAAATGCAGGTACTATTTCAAAGATTTCTAGTACTTTGGTACCTTGAGAATATATTTGTCTATTAAAATTACAGTGAATTACACTTAAATGTAAATATTTCTTAAAGTGTTAGGGGACACTGAGATATCAAGGTGAGTTGAGTAAAGCAAAGAAAGATAAATCTAGAAAGGTGAATCAAATTAAAGGAAGAGAGGACTGTGAGAATAAAACAGATGCTAACAGAGTCCCAAGCGACTCTGCTGTGGGGCCACTCTAAATAAACAAAATGACAACAACGAAACAAGAAAATTATTTATTACAAGTAGTTCATGTGCAGGCCATAAACCTGGAGGCAGTGGTGACAGTATATAGTTGCAAATGGCAGAGGCAGCAATCAGTAGGATGTGACCTACTACCCAGCAGGAGGCCCCATGGAACACGTGAGGGTCTGTGATTCAGCCAGAATTGTGGGATGAGAGCAATAAGAAATGGCAGTCCAGGGGCCATCCCTGTTCCTGAACTCGAGCGGGGCTACCCATTGGTGCAAGCAGCACCAATGCAGGCTTCAGTTTGCACCAGCCAGAGGAAGTTCAGATGCAACTGGAGAAAAACCACGATGAAAAGCAGAGACTGCAGATGAGAAACTCCCACAGACTCCCAGAAATATTCTGGAATATGGGAGGGTATATCAGAGAAGCCAAAGACAAAATCAAAGGTCCTAAGCAGAATAGAGGAAAAGGAAATGTTTCTCTACTCAGGGAGAGGTATGTGAACTCAGATATTGGCAATTAGACCAGGCAGCCAGTGGTGGGTTTCACTGAGCTTTGGCATAACTGCCAGCATAACCTTCTTGTTCACCCATAACCTAGTGAGCCCTGTGTTTCCTTGGGCTGCTAAACAATAGTACCAGCCATCTAAGAAACTTAGGAAATCACCTTCTATAAAGAGTATTTGAAATAAGAAAAATTTCTCCCTCCTGTTCAACAGATGATCTCAGAAATTTCCTCTGGTTCCATCACACTTCCACTTACTCTCTCCACTTATTTTTCATTATTCAGTAGGGCCATATAAAATAGAAATACTTTTATTTTCTGACGCTAAGGATTATTTTCTATAACCTAAGATAAACTATATCTGTTTTACACTCATTCCTTGGGCAACTGATTGATACTATAATCACATTGATGACATAATAAATTGGACAGAGTCCGTTGTATCAATTCATTTTATAAGTTTCAAATAAACCTTAATTAATTTATTGTCTGGGAAAATGCATGGTTTTATTATCAATACAAATTATCTTGCTTTCATAGCTAAATTTATCTTTGATTTTCTTATTCTAAATTCAATATATTTTAGTACTTTCAATGTAAGGTCTTGTTTCTTTGGAAACCAAGGATGGGAAGATAGGTTTATCTCTTCCTTTCTCCATCTCACAATTATGGGATTGGCTCCATATGGCCTGGAGCTTTTGTCAGACTTCACATTCTAATACCTTGATCATCTGGTTTTGTGCTATCATGGTTCTTCTTTTCCTCTCTGGGGAACTTCAAGTCTGTTGCCGGCATCTGTCCCCTGCTTTTCCCTGCAAAGGTCTTAGCGAATAATTCATCTAACATCGACTGTTCCTATTAACAAACTAGCACTTTCTTTTTTGTCTGCCATTTCTTAAATGTACTTCTAAAATATCTTTTAATATCTTATCTTAAAAATCTATGAAGTTTCCACATTAACACTCTGATAACCTTCTACTTAAATGGAATCCAACTGAGACATCTACTCTCTAAAGAGACAAAAATTCTGATATAAATATAATAACTTCAGGAAATTTTTAGTTTTAGTTTTATTCCCTAATTCTGCCATTATCAATCTGGTCAAATGTAGCTTCTGGAATTTTTTTTTTAATTGACCTTTCCTTATTGTTCTCTTAGTTTCATTAAGTCTCAACACCAAATTAGGAAAAATAAAATACATCTATAAACTTACTGCTCTCTGCTGTCAAGACACAACTCTGATCTATCAGGATACCACAGATTAATATCACATTCAACCTGTAACACTCTTTCAGAGACTGAAAGTTCAATGAGATTCTTGAAATAAAGTATAGATACCCAATATTTCCTCAAGAACATAAATTTAAAACGGGGTTAGCTTTTCTGCATTGACCCTTATACTTAAGAATGATAAGTAGACTTATATTTGGTTCAGAATCCTTTCCCCCCTTAATCACTTTAGTTGGCTTTTTCAAGTTCTTGATAAATACAGAAATTTGAAACAACACAGTATAAAACGATAGGTTTGCTTCTGGCTTTTAGTCCCAGATCATGAAGCATTCAATTTATTTAAATGGATACTCTTGTACCCAGTTAAGCAACTAACCAATATGTCAGAAGCACTAGGAACTATATGGACACAGCCAAGCTCTATACAGATAAAGAAGCAGCCCTTGATATCTTGAGTCACAAGCCATCAATTATTTCCTAGTAATGTAAATGAATATTTCAGAATTTTCTCTATATACCATGCATTTCCCTATACTTAGACAAAAGCAAGCCAAAGCAATCTTTTAAAGATGATTATTGTATTCCAATAATATACAAACAAAAAGACTTGTTTTGTCCAAAAGATCTCTTCTAACATCGTTTTTTCTAGCTAAAATAAAAATCACAAGTGTATAGGTAAAGACTGATTTGGGGCTCTCAGTGGATCACTATGCAAATGACTTCAGTTATTGCTGCATATTTTAGCTCACACATCCAACTAAAGTACAGAGGTCCAGAACTCTATCCTTTGCTCTGATAGAAAATTTATTTGGAACAAAACTTAAGCCATGTTTTAAGCTAGTTCTTATGTGCTTTAACACAATAGAAGCTTAGGATAACATGCATTTTAGGAGTAGAGAGTCATAATCCTTACTGGTTATTCAATCTACAACACTCTTTTTCAAGGCCATATGCAAAGTATAGGAGTAACTGCTTTGAAATGCTAATACCCAATAAAATTTTACACGTGTTTGTTTTTTTTTTTTAACTAGCACAGATGTTAGTTAAAAATCTGTGTCAGCCCAACACTGACCACAATAGTTAAATTGTTAAATTGTTTAGAAAAACATCTAAGACTGTGCCTGAAATTGTAAGGCCCAGCCCTAGAGCTTGGTTAGTTTACACAGCCAAGCGGCATAGAAAACATTTGATAATTAGACATAGATGGAGCCAACAGTGAGAGGGAGTGAGTGACAAAAAAGAGATTAGATGGAAATGTGTGTCCTTGACTAGAGTTGAATTGACTAATTTACTGGAAGCCATTTAAACCTTATAAATGCCCTTTAAAATATGGGAAAGAGACCCATCCATGGTTTTCTAAATAAGGCCTTCATATCTTTGTATATGTTACCCTTTTTAGGGAATATACCATTACCCTCACTCTTCTTTACCTGAGTATCTCACAGTCTCACTTCAGACGGCTCCATAGATGACCCATAACCCTCAGATGTCTAGGTGCCCTCTTAGCATCCTGTACTCAACACATTGTATTGAAGTTGTTCATTAATTCTGCAGTGATCAGTGAGCACTGTGGAAGCAGAGGTTGTGTCCTCTCTATAATCCCAGTACCTGGCTCAGTTCCTGGCATACTGTGAATGTTCAACATCTGCTGAATGACTCTCAAACTTTAGGAAAGGAGCAAGAATGCAAGGAAAATATAATCAGGAAAAGACAGCACACTGTATATCAATTCTTAGCCCTAACTAGAAAGAGACTGATAGAGCCAAAATTTATTAAATACATGTTGTATGTCAGGCTATTACCTATGTCATCTTAGGCATTTTGAAGTATTGTCAGTCCCATTTCAGAGATAAGAAAAACTTAGCAAGATAGTAAATAACTTACTCAATTTTGCAGAAACCAAATGGGAGAGCTAGAATTTGAATCTAGGTCTCTCTGACTCCAGAGTTCCTATTTTCTCCCCTACACCCAAGACCAGGAGGACTTAGCCTACCTTTGCTTTGTTCTATTTTAGGACTTCCCCAAGCACACCATGCCCAAAAAACCCTGTCAGCAATGGTAGGAAAAAAGTCAGGGCTCCTCTGTCACTAAGTTGGCTTAGAAAAATCACATACTTCATCTGAAGCTGAAAATACTAGTAGGGGCTTGGCTGTAAGATATCCCTTAAAAAACTGGCATCAGTTTCTAGGTCAGTTGTTCCTGATGAGCATTGGTTCATACCTCATCAGAGTGATGCATGGAATCTCATTAGTTGCATCCCTTCTGTGATAGGCCTCCAGAGAGCATGATTTACTCTTTGGTGCATGCTGCTGGCTGTCAGCATGATTCACCCAAAATTGACAAGAACCTGCTTCATTAACGCAGCTACCATCCCACCTCTCTGTCACTATGGTCACATTTTACCAGTTTGTCTACTGATCAGTTTCTCACGTGTTTCTCATCTCTGGCCTTCTGCCTTTTTGAATGCCCAGGGCCCTCAATTCCTTTAGAGAGAGTTCACTTCCCTTTCTGCTTCCAAAGTTTTGCTTGTCAAGCTTCAGACCTTCCATGGCTCTCCATCTGAATGCACCTTTGTTTCTTAATAGAGATTGATTTACAAGAATGGGCTTTCTTTTTAAATATGATACATTTTCTGGACATAACAAAATATAATAAAGGTCCACAGAGTGGCCTCACTGCAATCCTCTCAGGAAATAAATATAAATTTAGAGAGACAAAGTGGCACAATGAAGAGTCAAGAAATTCCCCCATGCACTCAGTGTGTGTCCTAGGCAAGTCATAAAATCTTTCTAATCTCCAGTTTTCCTATTTGTGCAATAGAAATATTAGTATCTACCTTGCAGATTTGCAGAAATAATTGAATTGAGTGTATCTGTGTGTGTAGTGTGTGTGTGAGTGTGTGTGTACCAGAGACTTAGAGTTGCATCTTACAGTAAAACAAAGGTGAGATTCATGAATGAAATCTCATGAAAAAAAATCATTTTTTTAAAAATTTAGGTATAACCCCAATATCGATAGATCCTTACTCTGTCATATGGAATAGCTTTTCCAACTATAGCTCTCTTTAACTTCTTTATCAATGAACAAATAAAGTATTGATAATATTAATCCCCTTATTTTGGACTCAAATAGTGGCCTTTTCTAGTCTTTGAAGATATTCAGTGTTTAATCAACATTAGCCATAAATAATTTTAGCTTATCAAACATAATCATTTTATTTTTTTAATTTTTTTTAGGTTTATTTTAAGAGACAGAGAATGCGGAGGAGGGGGAGAGAGAGAGAATCCCAGGCAAGCTCCATGCTGTTAGCATGGAACACAATGTGGGGCTTGAACTCAAGAACCATGAGATCACCTCCTGAACCAAAACCATGAGTCGGACGCTTAACCCAATGAGCCACCCACACATAATCATTTTCAAGTAGCACTATCATCTTGTAGCTTCTATTACTACTACTACCACTAATAATAATAATAATAGTAATAATTAACAACAACAATAATAATAGCGCTTAATAAATATAGAATACTTATTTTTTGCCAAGTACTGATATAATCCCTGTACATGTATTAACTCAGTTAATTATCACACATACATGCACACAAATTATATTGCACAGACCGTTTATAACCTCAAATTTACACATGAAAGCATGAAGTACAAAGCTGTTAGGTAGCTTGCCCATCGTAATACAACTACTAGCCGATGAACCTGGAATACAAACCCTGGCACTCAACTTCAGAACCCTTGGTCTTAAATGCAGCTCCCCTAACTTGGAAAACACCATACGCAAAACTGATACTTGGCTTTCACAAATAAACATACAACCTCAACCTACACTTGCATTTTTAAGAATATATAAAAAATATTTTTCTCCATGCTGGCTTCCAATCAGGAAGGTTATTGATTACCAGAGGTGATAAATTATATTTGAGAACTTAATGCTATTGTATTTAAAAAATAGATCTCAACTGAAACTATGTTAATAATGCTTGTTTCTTTTTATTTTTTGGCTGTCTCTTTCAAATATTTTTTGCTTTTATTTGTCATGCATTCTTTTTTTCAATAGCCAATTTGTACCCTTTTATCAGTCTTAAAATAATTATATTCAAATTGGCAGTGATATTCTGAAACAACATATGAAAATAGAACAATAATGCCCAATAATTATTGAGAATTCATTCTGTGTCAGCAACTATTCTAAGGTGTTTTCCAGATACTGTCTCATCTTGTATTAACTTTGAGAGGTGGAAATTATTCCAGGGTTCTCACATGAGGAATTGTAACTTGACAAAGCCAATCCAAATGCTAAGTAGCAAAGCAAGACATGAACCCAAGTCAGTATGAAATCACCAACTCCATGCACTTTCACTCTGCCATCTTGCCTCTCCTCTGAATGGCACACAAGGGAAAGAACTGATGGTGGGGCTCAGAAAAGTAAGACAAAGAGACAGCAGAGGGGACAAAGGGAACCCACTACTTGGTAATAGGGGTGACACCTCTTAATGCATCAAGTTGGTGACTTAGGTCACTTCTATGAAACAATGTTTCTTCCCTGACTTTGGTCCTAACTTCTTATTTCTTTAAAATGCAAACCTCAACCATCACAACAGCTGAGATGTATCGAAATTAGAAAGCAATTGGACAAGACGATTTTAAATTTCTCTTTCAAGTTCTTTTCTTTACATTTATTATTTCTCTTATCCTTAAACATGCATTTCAGAAATGGTGAAAGAATTAAGATTTATGCAATAACTTTATGACAGAGCCAGTACCAGACCCACTTTTTCTGAACAGGAGTGTTTTTCTGAACCAAATTTATCTAAGACACTAGAACTATTCAAAAAGAGACCTAGAATGACCTCAGAAACCATCACAGAATCGTTCCTTCACTGTAGAGAAGAGTTTCATTAAGAACTCCAGGAATATAAATAGCCATTCTGTTTTTAAAGACCTTAATGGGAGGTAATTATACGACCTTCCACAGTACCTCATTCCAATGCTCTAAAATGTTTTTCTCGCTGAAACTGAGGGAAAGCATTGGTATTTTCATTCTTTCTGGCAAATATACGAGAGACAGTCCCTGAAGCCAAACTTTATATTGGCAATCAGAAAAGTGCTTTCAGAATACTCAGGCACATATCTGTCCAAGAAAGCTTCAATGGCTGAAAACAGCTGGGTGCTTAATATGATAAAATCCTTAGTCAAACATATGGCTTCTCCACATGAAAATACTTTCCTGTAATAACTCTCCCAATTTTTTTTTCTTTTTCACATAGAAACCACACTGTTTATTTAAGTAACACAACACACATAAATAGTAGGTGTTATTTATTTAACATTTGTACAGAAATATTTTTTTCTATTATAATGAGGTTCTATAACATGTACATCCTTTACTAAAGCTGAATGACACATACTTACGGAGTGCCTGACTTGACTTTGTCCATATATGGTGGTAGAGTGATGTTTTTAGGTATTTTTTCCTCAAGAGCATGATGATGATTCAGGGAGATGGGCACATTGCATTTAGGTCAGACCAGGTCAGAGGTGCCATCAGCTTGGGTACACCTAACACAATATATATTGATCTCAAAGATCAGAAAGCAATCCCAGGGGGGTGTATGTAGTAAACAACCTTACAGGCCAGAAATCCTCAGTGAAACAGGACGAAAGACTCCCCTGTCTCCATCCTCCTGTGTTTAAAAATAAAACTTTTCTATGATGTAGGTACTTGAAGTATCAAAAAATTGTTTAAATTGCTTTAATATTGTGATGTATTACATATAAGACCCTGTTTTACCACTGACTTTCATTTCCAAGACTGACTGATTGATTGATTGATTGATTGATTTATAATGAGGGCATCGGCAGCACAAAGGTGAGGTTAATAGAAGTAAATGTTCAATTGAAACCATGAAGGATGAATTTCAGTGGAAAGAAAAGGAGGAAAAAGGAAGGACTCAGATATATTGGTAGAAAAGATGAGTGAGAACAATTTTATATGAGAAGCTTTGCATTAGCCAATTCATTAAAAGAAATCTAGAGGTCACAAGAAGTCCTGAATTTGGGTTAATGAAGTTCAATCTTATATAAGCTTAGATAAGTCCAATTTGGTTTTAAACATTGGTTTTAGGTGGAAATTTTTAGTAAAAGAGAGACGATGGAACTTGTGAGAGATTTCAAGACTGAAAATGTGGATTTCAGAAAAGTGAATTTTCCACAGAAGAGTCTATTCAAATAAGAAGGCCATAGACACTGCCTTGAGGACCACCTAAATTTAGGGAGAGGGAAAGGAATGAAAGAGCAAAAGAAAAGATCAAAGGCAGAAGGAAGTTCATGTCAGAAGATGCAGCCATTCCAAATGCCAGATGTCATTAGGTTGGACGACTAGCAGTCATTGCTTACTCTGTCTGAAGAGAACAATTCTAGTACTTTTATAGTGAAAAACATCCTAAATGCCTAACAACTGAAGACTGAGTCCTGATGCTACAGTACACAACAAAATACTAAACAATCATTTAAAGTCATATTTTCAGGGGCACCTGGGTGGCTTAATTGGTTAAGCATCTGACTTCAGCTCAGGTCATGATCTCAAGGTTCATGAGTTGAATATATATGTATATGTAGTCATATCTATATCTATATCTATATCTATCATAGATAAAGGCTTAAAAAGTTACCATTAACCTATAAAATGAAATATCAAATTTAGCTGTGGTTATATCCATATCTGGAGAATGATTAAAGGTGTTGTTGTTTTTGTTGTTTTCTTTTTTATATCTTTTCAAGTCTTACCATGATAGATATTACTTTAAAAAACAGAAAGAATACAATAAATGTCAGTCAAGGCAAGGGAGAAGTGATTTCAAATGGGCAGTGGGAGATTACCAATTGCAAGAGATTAGGGAGTGAGCAGTTAAGGCGCACGTGAAGTAAACGTACTCTTTTAACAAGTTAACAATGAAAGGCAGGAATAAAGAGGGCAGGTGTCCCAGGGGTCACAAGGAAGGAGGTTTTCTTGGTCCTGACAGTGTGAGAGGACATGCAGAAAGAAGGATAAAAGAGAGAAGTACTTGCCAAAGGAGATAGGATGGGATTACCTTTGTCTTCCCCTAGGAGACAAAAAGAAGAGAAAGAGTAAAAATACCCAGAACTGAGATAAAGAGAACGTGTTAGAGATGGAAGGAAGGCATCATACAGGGTGTCCCAAATACAGTTAAAAAGATGGTGAGATCTTCTTTCAAAAGACATCAGGATTAGGATGAGGGGCTAAAAGACCCAGATACACAGACATCATCAGAAATAAAAAGGAAATGACTACCTCTCTTCAAGAGAGGGAAGTTATCTCCATGAATTAAAACCATCAGACATTGGAAATCTGATTGTTTCTGTGTATCACAGAATTAGACTTCCTTCAACTGTTACATTTGAGAAAGCTAACTTTGGCTGCCCTGGCTGATGAGTCCAGTAATTAAAGTATTTTTAAGAATTTCCATGAATTAGAATATTAGGTTAACATAATGTTATAAGGAGTACTTTGGCAATTGAGCAGCCTGGAACAAATTTAAATTTTTTTAATGTTTATTTTTTAGGGAGAGACAGACACAGAGCACAAGCACGGGAGGGACAGAGTGAGAGGGAGACAGAATCAGAAGCCAGCCTCAGGCTCTGAGCTGTCAGCTCAGAGCCCAACATGGGGCTTGAACCCATGAACCATGAGATCATGACCTGAGCCAAAGTCAGATGGTTTACTGACTGAGCCACCCAGGCACCCAGAGGAACCTGGCTAAAACCAACAACATAAGAAACAACAGGTGTTGGTGAGGATGTAGAGAGAAAGGAACCCTTGTGCACTACTGTTCAGAATGCAAACTGGTGCAGGCACTGTGGACAACAGTGTGGAGTTTCCTCAAAAAGTTAAAAATAGAACTACTTTATGATCCAGCGGTTGCACTACTGGGATTTTACCCAAAGAATACAAGAACACTAATTCAAATGGATATATGCACCTCCACATTTATAGCAGCATTATTTACAGTAGCCAAATTATGGAAGCAGCCCAACTGTCCCTCAATTGATAAACAGATAAATAAGATGTGATATATTTATACAATGGAATATTATTCACCCATAAAAAAGAATGAAATCTTGCCATTTGCAATGGCATGTATGGAGCTATAGAATATAATGCTAGGCAAAATAAGTCAATCAGAGAAAGACAAATACCATATGATTTCACTCATATGTGGAATTTAAGAAACAAAACAAATAAGTAAAGGGAAACATAAGTGAGAGAGAGAGAGAGAGAGAGAAATCAAGAAACATATTCTTAATTAGAGAGAACAAATGGATGGTTACCAGAGAACAGAGGAGTAGGGGGGATGGGTTAAACAGGTGATGGGGATTAAAGAGTGTACTTGTGATGAACACAGGATGATGTATGGAAGTGCTGAATTATTATACTGTACACCTGAAACAAATATAACGCTGCATATTAACTAACTGGAATTAAAATAAAAACTTCAAAACAAAACAAACAAACAAACAAACAAACAAACAAACAAAAACAGGTCTTTTAGCCCCAAATTGGTTTGGCCTGAAATAAAATCAGACCTTTGCTAATATTTATGTGCAATGACATATAATCAGCCAAATGTACATTTAAAAGTCATGGATTTTTCCGCAGGAAGGGTCCTTGGAATTCATCTACAGGTCTATAGGGCTCATGGTAAAATGTTAAGTGTGTGTTCCTCCTAAAGGATTGAAAACAGGAAGCTGTGCACATCATGCCTGCCAAAAGGAAGAGAAAGAAGAATCAGCCAGAAGACACCACGAGGAATCCTGACCTCTACCAATCCCCTCATTTTTACAAGTAAGAATATTTGATACTCATGTATAGTAAGTGACTTCTTATATATTAAATGACTCCTAGGTCCCAATTTTCTAGCCCAGAACTCTCTGTGGGACTGGACCTCCAGGGCTTCTGACCTTGTCAGTCCTTTGTAAGCAGCCATTTTATCTCCCAACACACTGAAATATTGCATCCATAGCAGATCAGAGAATTGTACCCATTAATTCCATTCTTTACCACTTACTGTGTTATAACTACTAAGCATCTTGATAGAGATAAAAACAGGTAACATGGATGATCTTATTTAAAAATGCCTTCACTTGTTAAAAAATGCACAACCTGTACAGTGTTCTCTCAAAAAGTTAAAAATAAAACTATCACACGATCCAGCAATTCCACTATGGGCATATATCCAAAAGAAATGGAATTAGGACCTTGAAGAGACATATCTGCACTCCCATGTTCATTGCAGCATTGTTCACAATAGCCAAAAGATAAAAACAACCTAAGTATCCATCAACCAATGAATGTTTAAGGAAATTGTAGTATAAATATACAATATTCAGCCATAAAAAATCCTGCCATTTGTTACAATACGGATGAAAGTGGAAGACACTATGCAAGTGAAATAAGCCAGAGAGATAAAGACAAATGCTGTATGATCTCATTTATATGTGGAATCTACAAAAATCAAACTTACAGAACCAAAGAGTAGAGGGTAGTTACCAGCAGCTAGAGAATGGGGAAAATGGGAGATATTGGTCAAAAGACACAAACTTTCAGTTGTAAGATAAGTTCTACACAGCATGGTGTTTATAGTTTACAATACTGTATTTTATACTTGAAAGACATTAAAAGAGTAGATCTTAAGTGTTCTCATCATACCAAAAAAAAAAAAAAAGTAACTATGTGAGGTGATGAATGTGTTAATCAGCTTGATTATGGTAATCACTTCACAATGTATAATATATATCAAGCCATCATGTCAACACCTTAAATATATACAATTTGTATTTATCAATTATGCTCCAATAAAGCTGGAAAATAATGCACAACTTTTTTTGTTGCATCTTCCCAATATTTAATGATTACATATATTTATGAATATTTAGGTAACAGCACTGGCAGTAGCAACACATCACAAATTGTGGCTTGAGGATAACACTGCATTATTGAACAGATTTAGAACATTAGCTGTGATTTAGTGGGAAAAGTATTGAACCTGAAGTCAGATAGCTGTGGTTTAAGCCCTATCTCTGACACTTACTTTCTGTCTGACATTAAGCGAGTACTTCACTTCCCATTTTTTTTCATTTGCAAAAGGGCAAATGCAATAATGCTGACCTATCACTCAGAATGGATAAAGAATTAAAAACCTTTCCTTTACAAATACATTTACACATATGTAAAAATTTTTAATTTTGCACAGTTTCCATTGAGAAATAAAATCATAATTACACTTGAAGTTGTCATAGTGAACTTTCTTGTTCTGGTATAAATAAGCACTCATGAACAAGCTTTATTAACTTAAGCCAAACTTATCCCCAAGATTGAGGGAAACTGTTCTGTTATGAATTGAATTAAAAGACAAGCAACTGCTTGCCTTTCTTATTTATGGGAATCACAAGCCATTAACATCATCTAGTGCCAGTGACAAGAATATATAGCAGTGTTGAATCAAACATGGAAACAAATACAAACTATGCATCTCCTCTTGATATACACTTATATATGCAATATCTCAAAAAATATGCAATAATCACTGAAACCAGAAATATGAGCCAAAACATAAGGCACTTATAATGTCATTTTCAAGCCCATGAACAAGTTTTTGGCTGGAAGTGAACTAAAAAGTTTTTATATTTTTATTTACTTAATATGCTGCTTAATTTACAACTTTAAATTGTTTATTATTTTGTACTTGGAATATATCAAATACCTGTAAGTTTTCCTCAGTTTTCGGATGCATAATTCCACTTATCAGTCATACCTGGTATGTGCCCTGGATTGTTTTAGTATTATGGAAGACCTAGGATTTCTCATCATTTAGGAAATGTCAAATGTTTAGCAATATCTTTACACCTGAAGAACTTCTATCTCGATTTTGTTATTTCTTGGGATTACTACATATCTTGGGTACAACTGAACCAAGTCATTAATTCCATTTACATTGTGTTTCTTCTTTGTTTTACAATGCCTTTTAATGCCTCCCCTCTTTGTTAATTATTGCTCTGGCAGTTGTTAGATCCAACTAGATTGAGTTCCTTTGATAAATCTGGATTTGATGAGCCGAGTTGTTATTTAAGAATCAGTAGATGCAGGAGATGATCACTTTGATATTGGCATCACTCAGGATGAAAAAAAAAAGTCCTTTTCTGACGCATACTCAGTCCCAGCTGTTCTCCATCACTATCATTTTGTGTACTGTAACTTTAAGACAACTAAGTTTCAAATCTATATAGTGAGGATAAAACAAGTGATGAAATGCTCTGAGGTTACAAAATGAAGACACCTCAATATTCCAAGTTATTCTTGCTTTGACTACTTATTATTCAGACATGATTTGGAGAGGAAGCAATCACTCTGCTGTCCTTTTCTATGCCACTGAGCAGCTTCTTAATCAAAAGAGATTACCTGAGGAAAAGATCATTCCAGCTAAGGCTATGCTATGTATATTGGTGTTAGCCATTTTTTTTAAATAAGGGAATGATATATAAATGATGTTCTCTGATTTTCATGTAATTGGCAATTCTCTTCAACTGTGAAGTTAACCATTGTCAAGCTGGAAATTTTTGACATCAGAAAACAAACAGGAAAGCTAAAAACTGAATGTGTAACCTTCAACACTAACCTAAAACTGTTTCCTACGTTGCATTAAAAAGACGTTTGCCTACTTCCAAGCCTATTATTGGAAGGGTTGTGAACCTTTTCCTTGTCTGGTACTGCTGCTTCACTCATACATAAATATTTTACAATTATTCTTGTGCCAAAGAAGCCTTCAATTGTTATTATTGAAAAGGATTTCTGTTCCAGTGAGTGGCTTCACTGTGTCCAATTCATTTTACATTTATATTTCCTGTCCTCGGATGCCAAAAAGTGAGTTTTACATTTGAGTCCTATTGATCTAAAAAAGTTCAACAAGTTTGCCACGGTAATTTTAAAAATTTAATAGGAACTCAGATGGGGGAGCGTCTGTTCTTAATTTGAAGCAGCGGTTGTGTTAGTTGCACACACTCTGTGTGCTACTTACTGTCTCCTCTCAGAAGTTTTGCACGTGTGTTTATGAAAGTTAAAGTATACCTTTAGTCTGTGTCCATCTCTACTCCTGACTAGTTTTGTGACCATCAGACAGCTACACAACATTTTTAAGTCTCATTTCCCTTCTTCATAAAATAGTTCACAACAAAACAAATTAGTGCCCATCTGGTAGGGTAGTTTTGCGGATTAAAATGGCATGATGCACATAAAACATGTTCACAGAACCGGCACAAAAAAAGATACTGGATATGCATTCTGCCATATTAATTTTCACATTATTAGCAATTTAAATTACCTTAAAGTAAAATTGTGAAGTGAAGAAAGTCATGCTGGTTTTTTTTTTTTTCAAGAAGGATTATGCCACACCTGTGTATTGCCAAAAGCCCCCACACCAATATCAGCCCGGCACTTCTCACTTGACTGTACGACCAGTCTCATATCTCTAACACTGGATGATGGATTTCATCAGGCTGACACTACATGGTTTCCTATGACGCCCAGGCAACTTCACAATAAACAATATTTTTGAGTTGATTAAAGAAGTAAATCAATGCACTTATTACTAAATTATATTAATTCATTCCTCTTAAAGGTTTTTCCTGATAGCTTTTCATCAAAAAAATCTAAGAAACAACCCTTAGTACTGGGGACATCCAAAGTTTTTCTAAGTGTTTATTTATTTATTTTTAGAGAGACAGACAGCATGGGGGAGGGGCAGAGAGAAAGGGACAGAGGATCCAAAGTGGGCTCTGTGCTGACAGTAGACAGACCGATGCAGGGTTCGAACTCATGAATCGTTAAGATCATGACCTGAGCCGAAGTCAGATGCTTAACCGACTGAGCCATCCAGGCACCCCAAGTTTTTCTAAATAGTAATGTTTCTGGGACAAATAAACCTGTTTAAGTTCCTTTTTATCTCCATTTAATTACTGTCAGGAGCACCATGGTAATCTTCCTTTTTAACTATGTTGATTAGCCTTCAAAACTTTCAGGGTTCTCCTATAACCAAACAAGTAGGGCTCAAAACCATAGCCACACAAAAGCCACTTATCACTCGAGTTTAAGCCATGAAACAAATCCTTTTGCATGTTATCCAGTTCAAACTTTCCTATTTCAGCCAAAAAAAAATTATTCTTATGCCTACTTTCCCTTTATCACTCTTCTATGAGTCACAGTATTCAAATAGTAAGGATATGATATAAATCTTGCCCATACAATTTATTTTGGACTGTTCAAAACCAATATAAATTACCCAAAAATATTCTCATGCAATTCAAACTATTCTGCCTCTTCACACTGTTTAATAGATATATTATCCTATATTGTTATATTTTCTCATATGTAAACTAAATTGGTTGACTCTTTTCTCATACTAGAATCTTAGCACCTGGAGAGCAGGACCATATACAATATTATAAAATAATAGATATTTTATTGAGAGCTGGATATAAATAGTTATGAACGAGTGGTGATGTAGGGACCAGGATGATTTCAAATGACAGTTTTAATTTTTCTTGATTACATATCGTACAAATCAATGTCAAGGATAGATAAGGAGGTTTTTTTTTTTAATGTTTGGATATGGCCACATTAAATCCACTTTTTTTTTAAGCCTCAGAATCAGCTCATTACCAGCAACCAGAATAAAACAAAGTTTCCTTGCCACTATGTGTTTCATAAGCACAGCAGATTTATTGTAGCCGCAGTTACAATATCATTTCATTATGAATGAAATGAATGATATGAATACAATTCATATCATATCATTCTGATATGAACACATCGACATATTGACATCAATATATCTGATATAAACAAACTGAAACTCAAGAAAGAGTTCTTTTCTTAGGTACTCAGTGCCGCTAATACACTAAATGAACATCTGTTCATTAATCAAACTGAGCACTTATTATAAATTAGACACTATGGGTAAGGACCAAAGATAAAAAGATGAATAAAATATAGCATTAGGAATTCACCATCTAGGCACTTAATAATGTATGCACATAAAAGTATTAGAATTCAAAATTTACACAGAAAGCATATAAGAATGTACCTATTAGAAATACTGTATTTCCAAAGTTATCAAATACATTTCAGAAAATGAGTGTGTAGAGTGAAATTTATTTTGAATTGTTTCATTCTACTGAATATGTTTTCTCCAAAAGACTACTTTCCCAACACTCCCATTATTATTGAGGCCGAGAAATGTTTACTTCCTGAAGCTTCTGATATTGGAGTTACCTTTGAAATAAACCTCTTGCTGTTAGATGGCTGATGATAAGTGATACCTGAGCCTCACACTCCAGTCTGCTGCCCACTTCCCTTTCAGCTGCCATGACATCCCCTCTGATTTGTCACTGGTCTGAACCCCATCCTCCCGAATACTGCCTGAGAGTATAACAGGGTTCCTGCACTCTCCTCTTACTTGTTGTTCCCAAGACAAGCGCGCAGACCCTTTCCATCCCATGTAAGGAAATGTCCTGCAAATAGCTACTGAAAAGCAGTTAGGAACTATCAAAAACAATCCAAGTGGGAAATTTTCAAAACATCTTACAAAGTTATCAAATCCAACTGTCCTGAGCATTTCTACCAACAATTATTTCTCACACTTCTCAATTCATAGTTCATTTTACTTATAACTTATTTGCTTATTTTGCTTATTTGCCATTTGTATTACTTTATGAAATTTATGTTATTGTTTTTTGCTCTTTTAATTTGGAATTGTATATTAAGTGTTTGTATGCTTTTATAAGTAAAAAGTTCCATTAGGTACACACTCTGAGACTAAGAAATGAGTGAAACACAATTCCTGCCCTTAGGTAGCTACGGACTGTCTGTCCTATAGCGGATAGTACAACATCATGTACATAAAATTTCAATACACATTTATTGAATCAAGGAGGCACCAACTATAGAAACTCAATACTTACTCTGCCATGCATAATTAGAATGAGGACCAAAATAAAAATTCCATTAGTGAAGAACTATAAATTCATGGGCAACATGTACAGTGGTTAAGAGGATAATGAGAAAGCAAATCAGACAGACCTCAATCAAATACCGGCTCCACTTGTTTACAAACTAATATGATCTTAGTAAAGTTATATAATTTCTGAGTCCATTTCCTCATCTTTATAATGGAGATTATAATACCTCACAGAACCATAAAAGTAAAATGAGATAATGTAAATAAAGTAATTCACTCAGTGTCTAGCCTATAATAAGTGTTTAAAGCAAACAAGTTTTTATTGATTATCCATTTATTCTACAAATATTACTAAGGAACTCCTATGTGTTTTTGTAAAACAAAACAAAATAGTATTTAAAAATTCACTGTCAATCACTACTACTATTCACATGACCAGGAGTGAACTACAAGAGTCTACCTTGCTACATTCCCTGCATAGATAGATGATAGATAGATGAGAAAGAGAGACAGAGACAGAGAGAGATCTGCCTTATAAAAGCAACCAAGACTTAAGCCAAAACTGAAGTCACCATATATATCATTTAGATAAAAAGCATTCAGTCAATAAAATTTTATCTTGCATCTAATTTGTGCCAGAAAATTGCTATGCACTAGAGATACCAGAGATCAGAAAGAAAAAAAAAAAAGACACAGTGGAAAGTCTTGCCTTCAAGGATAACTGAATTTCACTGATTATGCAATAAACAATCTGCACAATTATGGTTTCTTTTTTCCATACAGCTTCCATACAGTTTCCATTTTCCATACAGCTCCCTTTGCCTTTCATTCCTCCTGGGGATTATTAGATCCACCTAATCCCCCCTTATGTCTAGGAAGGCTCTGTCAACATCATCCAGCTGATAATGTCCAAAACCCTTATTTCCTGTTCCCAACCTGAAGACCCAAAACTCCAGCTCAGAGAGATAGAATGTCTGTAGAAATGACTTGGAGCAGACAGAGGTACCACACCTGCAACACCTCTCCCAAAACACAAAGTCTGTGGCTTAGCAAAGAAGTGACTTGAGTAGGAATGAAAAGATTGGCAAGAATGAGACAGTCACCAACACTGTGATCATTGTCACATGCCTCATGGGATGTTTTATGGGCCACATAAATCCTTCTATCAACATCTGGGGATGGGCTGATTTTCAAAGGAGTAAGTTTTCCCTCTGCATCTGAATCCCTCAATGTGATACTATATGGCAATGAACTTGTATTATATGTTCCTTTAGTGGAGTATAGTTTTAATGGTGTAAATTCAGATTAGGAATGATAAAATAATCATATTCATTTTGTGGCATTTTAAAAATCAGATGATTTTCAGAACAGTTGAGCTATAAATGCTTGTTCCTCATCTTTGTCTTTAACTCCAGCAAAAAATCCTTCCTGAATGTCAATTAAAAGTGTACATGCTAGTTGGAATATGACCTTATGAAATTTGTGATAAGTGACTCACTTGAAATAATCTAATAGAGTTTGTTTTTGCTAAAAAGGAAAAAAAAAACAATTTTTGAACACTAATTCTGAATTCTCCCCGGAGAAATGGCAGAAGAAATTGAGATTATCCAAAAGCAACTTGGAGAGTTTGCCAAGAGTTAAGGGCTGGAGAGATCTTTGATTTCTACTATCCTACTGGAATTGAATCCTCTGAAAATAGATTTATGCATCAAGAGAGATGCAATTAAAGCCCAATTAATTATCAACTGAACTTCCACACATTAAATCCAAACAAGGTTAACTATTAACTATTAACTAAATCTTTTAATTTACATTTTCCTAATAATAATAGTTGACCCTGGACATGTAAAAATATATAGAGGGGAAAATGCATATATTATATTATAAAGAATTATATTCTCCTGTGTATTATAAAGAATGAAAGCAAGAAAATAAATGAAGTCCAATGGTATTTCATTTTTCTGGTAAAAGGAAAAATTCTCTGAAAATTTCATCTATCAGCTTATGAGCCAACCTAACAGTTAAGAAGATTCCCTGAGGAGGTGAGTGGACTGCCCTTCTGCCTTTGAGAGGGTAAATGTTTCCCAGAACTGAGTGAGAGAGGAGAAATCAAACTTAAGTTTAGGTTGTCAGTATAGACTATACTTAATTAAAAATCCTGCTATCCCTATGATTGAGAAAAATGGTATAATATATTTAAGAAAAATCAGGACCATAAGCTGAGAGAGTGCATAAATATGTGTACACAGAAAAGGTTTGAAGCTATTTGAGCTAAAATCTTAAGAAGTTTTTTTTCTTAATTTTTATTTTTTTAATATAATTTCTTGTCAAGTTGGCTAACATACAGTACATACAGTGTGCTCTGGTTTTGGGGATAGATTCCCATGATGCATTGCTTACATACAACACCCAGTGCTCATCCCAAAAGCACCCTCCTCAGTGCCCATCACCCATTGAACTATTTTATTATGGCGCAATGCTTCCTTGTCTAGAGCTGACAAGCACTGTAGAAACCATCTAGACAAACTCTTTGTTTTATAGTTGAGGGTACAGAGCGATATCACACAAAGCAACAATGGAATACAAAGTAGCTTTTTCAAAATTCCACCACCAGGGGCGCCTGGGTGTCTCAGTTGGTTAACCATCCATCTCTCTGTTTTGGCCCAGGTCATGATCTCACTGTTCGTGGGTTCAAGCCCTGCCTCAAGCTCCACACTGATGGCGCAGACCCTGTTTGTGATTCTCTCTCTGCCCCTTCAGTGCGCTCTCACTCTCAAAATAAATAAATAAATAAATAAATAAACTTAAAATAATAATAAAAAAATAAAATTCCACCACCAAAACAACTATTAAAACATACAGTGCCTATAAAAGTCAGATAAAATTATATTGTAATTCATATGTACTAAAATGTGTTCAGTTAGGAACATTTATTTTTAATGAGTGACAGTAAGAGATGACTCTGAATCAATAAATACTAATAATTCCAGCTATGCATTTGGATTTCTATAAGAACACTTACTCTCTTGTACCATCAAAGTCTCCAAACAAAAGCACAGAAACCTAACAGTTACTTACATAGTAGAGGATAGAGGGATAGAAAAGTATACATGAGGCATTTTTTCCTTAAGTTGGATAAAAAACATCAGCTGTGGATAGCAAATTAAGGTACCTATGTGATCATGAGGGAGAGTAGTTCACCCAAAGAGGGATAATTTGAATGCTACTCTCCAACAATAAGCGTCACATGGGCAGAAACCTACCTGTTTTGTTTACTGTGAAACTCCACTGCCTAGAATAAGGCTTGGCACTTGGTAGATCCTCAAAACATGTGTTTAATAAACTGATGTTATTAGAAACCTCCTGAATTTCTAATAATTGAGAATTAATTGAGTAAATCTTGGCACATCCACATAATTGAATTTGGGCAGATATAAAATATAAATTTTAGAGGTAAATTTATTGACAGCGAAAGACACCCATGATGTAAGTTGTTCTCTCTGTTGAATGAATAAAGAGATTATAAAACCATACATAGGTCAAGTATGATTCCATTAATTTTTGTATATAAGATAAATAAAATAAGGCTATATTCACACATAAATACTTTAAGAAGTATATATCAAATTGTAACATTAATTATTTCTAGGTAGTGGAGATACAGATGATGTAATTATAGCTTTTTCTTAAGTTTTATGTTCTATAATCATAATTTATTGCTTATGGAATTTTTAAGTCATTTTTAAGAGAATGGTTGGCCCAATGTATGCTTACCCGAAAGACTGAACTGGTCAAGCAAAGGGTGAGACTGAAGACTAGGGTTCCAGAAAGTGAAAAGGTCCATCATAGATTTGTGAAAATTTAAAAAGGGATTTTTTTAAAGTTAAAAAATCCTGCTGGGATTAAAAAGAGAGAGAAAGAGCAGGGAATGGAGTGGGGCATGTGAGGATAAATGGCCCTATATTGTTCTGTGAGCCAGAAAAATAATACAAAAAAAACCGCCATAGTAGGAGTGTCCTAAAAGAAAATTATAGTCATTCTCAATAATTCATATAGTACACACAAAAAAGAGGATGAGATAACTATTTTAACCATGAATTCTCCAATATAACCATTTGCAAAAGTGGTACTGAAAAATACTTCTAATATGCTGATAATGATCAAAGAGTTGATGACACTCTGATTTGGAACCGTTTTGAAAAATTTTCCTTCAAATATCACAACATGTAATAAAGACAAAATATAAACTTAAAATGATGAACCACAGCTAAATATTCTAAAGTCAGTCATCCAAAAGGCTTGTAGATACAGAGGAATTCTATTTGACAACTTAAAGTTATAATGTCCTAAATTAAATCTCATCTTTTGAATAAGTCTTCAATGATAGATTTCCAACATTTTACTCATGCAGTTTAATTTTTTTCATTTTCCTCACAATTAAACTCATAATCAATATAATGAATGTCTGATTAAGGCTAAATATTTGCTGCTTTGGTCCATCGTAATGGCTTCCACCTTCCTCACAACAGCACTGCCAATTACTTTTTTCTTTTTTCTTTTTTTTTTAATGTTTATTTCTTTTTGAGAGAGACAGAGCACGAGCAAGGGAGGGGAAAAGACAGAGAGGGAGGCACAGAATCTGAAACAGGCTCCAGGCTCTGAGATGTCAGCCCAAGCCCAACACGTGGTTCGACCTTGGGAACTGTGAGATCATGACCTGAGTCAAAGTCAGACGCTTAACTGACTAAGCCACCCAGGTGCCCCAAACAATTACTTTTTTCTCATCATTGTTTATACACTATTGAATAATGACAGGCATGTTGTCAAAACTGAAATAACGGCTAGAAAAGAATACTTCCCCATGGCAACTAGAAATAGGTATTAAATGGGAAAGAGAGTATATCATATTGTAATGTATAAAAAGGCAATTATGTTTAATTTTTTTTTAATGTTTGCTTATTTTTGAGAGACAGAGAGACAGGGCATGAGCAGGGGAGGGGCAGAGAGAGAAGGAGACACAGAATCTAGAGCAGGCTCCAGATTCTTTGCTGTCAGGACAGAGTCCAACATGGGGCTCGAAATCATGAACTGTGAGATCATAACCTGACATGAAGTTGGATGCTTAACCGACTGAGCCACCCAGGTGTCCCCAGGCAATTATGTTTAAAGATAAAAAGAAGAGGGCTGCAAGAACCCTACTGTATTCTCATACCTCTTGGACTAAGGTTAGGCAGGTATTGGTAGAAGAAAAAAATGAAATAGAAACTAACAGACTTACATCAATGACCACGACAATATTAAAGCTCAGACTGCCTATCTTCCTGATTAGTGCTCATTCAAAGAGACTATGTCTTTAGGTCACAATACATACTTTCAAATTTCGTAGAAATCATATGTGGTACAGGCTTCCTTTACTGAATCTGTTCTTTCCAAACAGATGAAAATCACCTAGCAAACCTTAATATTTTGTTAAACAATCTTTTAATTTGTCATATTTTCAGCTAATAATTTCATTAAGAAAAGAAGAATAAGAACAGTTTTGGAAGTTTCTAATTCATTTTAATTTCAAATTTTATGGATAAAGCATTAAGAACAAAAGTCACTGGATAAAATGTTTCCCATATCACTCAAAGACCGTATCTGTTTCTTCTTCAATAAAACAAAATAAAAATTGTCTACTGCACTCTACTTGTATAGCTGTCTAAAAATACCAGCAACACAGCTCCTGTGTGATGAAAACAGGTGGATGTGTTTCACTGAGTATTACTGTCCTATGTCCAGTTCACTCACCACACATTACAGCTTCTCAGTCCCTCCCTACTTGATACCCTATTCACCTGCACAGGAAATAGGAGAGAAGAGAGAGTAAAAGAGCATGTAGGACTTCTGTTTCTGGAAAGATGGTGGATTATATCTCCTTGGAGCATTCCACTACCAAACACTAAAAATGTCGGACTTTAAAAATTATATCTTTTTAAATGTATAGCTGGTTCTGCAAAGAAGTAAGGAAAATACTCATAAAAGCTGAATAAAGTAGGAGTAAAGTAGAAAATTAGGAGAAATTTAAGCCTGTGGCTATTATAAGGGTGTCTGCAACACAAGAAATCTATTTCTAACAATGGCCAAAGGGGACAAGAAAGAAGGCCGTGATCTACTTGCAGGAGACTTGAAACCTGAACACATAAAGCTGAGGGGAAAAACTCTCTAAAGGGCTATACACTGAAAAAGCAAATTTAAAAAATCCACCAAGGGAGACAATATGGAAATTTCTTTCCTAGTCTTGGGTCTGTAAGTGTGTATGTGTGTGTATATATATACATGAACAGGTATAGAGTCACAGTGGTTTTGTCTGTGTGAAATAGGTGGGTTGAGTGTAAATTCTAAAATAAAGGGAAAAATAATAATAAAAAATAAGTTTTTAAAACTGCAAAAAAATCATATGACACATTAAAAGCCCACAAATAAGAAAAAAAATCAAATATATTGGTAATCACAATGAATGTAAATGGATGAAACTTCCCAGTTAAAATACAAAGATAGGTAGACAGAATTTTATTTATTTTTTTTTAAATACAGCTTTGGGGGTGTTTTAAAGAGATGTATGTAAAGGAAAAAAAGTAGAACATTAATCACTTAAGTATTATCAAACAGAAAAGGGTATAAATATATCACATAAAAAAGATTTTAAGACAAAAAAGTGTTAAAAAGGGATTACATAATAATGTTTTAGTCTAAGATAAGGACATGCCAATTTGAAGCTTGCATGTATTTATCAACAAAGCCTCAATTATTTATGAAGCAAAAATTAATAGAACCACAACAAGAAATTGGCAAATCCACCATCATAGTATTGACTTTCTAAGTAGGTCCTTCTCTCTGGAATTGATAGATTAAGCAAATAAAAGAAAAATGAATGAAATTCTGATGTTTCCAAGGCAATCAACATATTTGATCTAACAAAAATATACAGTATAGAAGTATCCTCTCAACAATAAGAAAATAAACATTCTTCTCAAGCGTACATGAAGGATTTATGTAAATTTACAATTAAAAACATACAGCAAGTTTGGACAGTTTCTTATAGGCCACGTGCTTATTTTGACCAAAATGAAATTAAGATAGGATTCAATAACAGGAAGATAACTTCTTTTTGTAGGTAACTAGCAGGCCAAGGATAAATTAGGTGAAATGAACCAATTACTTAAAAGGAAATATAAATTACCAAAACCCATACAAGGAGAAAAAAAAAAGACATGAATAATTAAGAAAATGAAATCAATGGCTTAAAATCTTTACATTAAAAAAAATCATCATGCTTACAGAAAATTTCTACTAAAGGTGAAGGAATATATAATTCTGATGTTATATAAATGTCACTAGAGACTAAAATATAGGAAACATTCACCAAATCATTTAGAGATATCAAAACTAGACAAAAGGATTTCTAGAAAATAAAATTATAGAAAAACCCACTCATGAATATAGACACAAAATCCCAAACAAAATGCTATCAATCTAAATTCAATAACATATATATATATATCATGACCAAACTGGGATTATTCCAGGTATGAAGACTGATATAACAGTATATAATTTATTAATGCAATTTCATGATATTAACACATCTAACAAGAAAAATCATATGATCTCCCTAATATATTAGACAAAGCATATAAGACAATTAAATTGACATCCAATATTTAAAAAAATAAAAAACAGAACCTAGGAATAGAAGAAAATACCTTGAACTTAATAAAAAATATAACCACAAACAATACAACAAAATTTATATTCATATTTCCTTTAAAAGCAAGAAAATAATGTTTTCAGTTACGATAGCCAGTAAAATGAGACCAAAAAAATTCAATAGAATAGATCAAGATAGGAAAATAAGAAACAATATTGTCATTGAAACTTGAAACAATATACAAATTATAAAAATTGATACAAGTTTAACAAAATTGCTAGATATGAGATAAATGTAAAAGAATCAATTGCATTTATATTTAAACCAGATAGAGTTTTTAAAAAGCTTCTCTAATAAGTTTATTTATAATAAGAAATAAAAGAATTAATAAATACTCATTAACACATCTAAAGAAAGTGGTGCATGGTCTTCACGGAAAAAAAGAAAATCTTTGCTAAAAGACATTAAAGAAAAAGACCTTTTAAAAAGCAGAGAAGGGGTGCCTGGGTGGTTCAGTTGGTTGAGCATCTGAATTTTGATTTCGGTCATGATCCCAGAGTTGTGGAATTGAGCCCCATGTTGGGGCTTAAGATTGTCTTTCTCCCCCACTTATACTCTCTCTCTAAAAATAAATTAATAGGGGCATCCAGGCTCAGTTGGTTAAGTATCCAACTTCAACTTAGATCATGATCTCACAGCTCGTGAATTTGAGCCCCGCGTCAGGTTTTGTGCTGACAGCTCAGAGCTGGGAGCATGCTTCAGATTCTCTGTCTCCCTCTCTCTCTGCCACTCTCCTGCTCATGCTCTGTCTGTCTGTATCTCTCTCAAAAATAAATAAATATTTAAAAACTTTAGTTAAAAATTTCAATAAAAAATTAAAACTAATTAACTAATAAAAATTTTTTAAATAAATAGAGGAATCAACCGCAAACATGGAGAAAATGATTATATTTTAAAATGTCAATTTTTCACTTTAATTGGTTTAATGCATATCAAAATCATAATGTCTGAGAATTGTCAAAAGACTTGACAAAATGATACTAACATGTACACAGAAGATGGCATACTTTTCCTGTAGACTTAGCACTTTTTATAAAAATATAATTAACACAACACAGGATTAGTAAAAATGATGACAAAGAAACAAAGAATTAGACCCACAAATACATGTAAATTTGATATATAACAGGTGGAACTGTTGATCAGTGGGGAAATAATGATGCTAAGAACTCCATATGGAAAAAAATCCATAAAATCATGTGATTACCTCATAACATACCCAAAAAACTCAATTCCAATAGGAATAAGCACTAAAATATAAGAAAAAAAATCTTGATGCTTGTAGAAGAAAATATAAGTGAATAACTTTAAGACTTCAAGATAGGGAAAGATTTCCATCATAAGACACAAAGAACATACACCATGAAGAAAATGATTGAAGAAATTAAAAGATGAACCAAAAACCAGTGGGAATATATTAGTGGTATATGTGATGTTTAACACATATCATCAAGGAAGGATTGATATCTAAAACTCATTTTAACAAATTCCTACAAATAAATTAAAAAAACAAGCCAATAAAGTGTGCGAGTGGTTATGAAGAAGTATTTTATAGAAGGAATATAAATAAACATATGAAAAGATACTCAACCTCATTAGTAATCAAAAAACTGCAAATTAAAAGCAACCTGATATACAACATATTTGCAGAAATTTAAAAACTTAAAAATGTTGCTGAGGGTGCAGACCTTGCAAACTTTTATAAAGGACTTTTGGGAATGCAATAGATACAGCCTTTGGAGAGAAAACATTTTTTTAAGTTTTGTTTTCTTTTGGTTTGGTTTTGGTTTTGGTTTTGTTTTGAGTAGAGAGAGCACAAGCAGGGGAGGGGCAGGGAGAGGGGGAGAGAGATCATCCCAAGCAGGCTCTGCACAATCAGCACAGAGCCCAGTGCAGGGCTCAATCCCATGAACCTTGAGATTATGGCCTGATCTGAAATCAAGAGTGACACACTTAACTGTCTGAGCCACCTAGGCCTCTTTTTTTGGAAGGAAAAATTCTATCTAAAAAATCCAAGATATGTATCTGTCTCATTACCCACCCATTTTAATCCTACCCATATAAACTATAAGAATTTTGCCACTGTGGATTAGGAGAAAAGTAAGAGAATCCTAGCAGTATTGTATCTAATTAAACAAAAAAAGTATCTGGAAACCACTTAGATGTTCATCAATAAGAGAATGAGCTCTATCTTTATTTAGGGTAATTCTCCACTTTACAAAAATGACAAACTAGAACTGCATTTATCAACAGGGATGAATCTCCCATACAATTTGTAAAGCAAAAACATAAGCTGCCAAGATGACATTCCATTTATGTAAAGTAGAAAAAATATGCAAAACTAGATATAGTATTGAGATATAAACCTATAGTGTCAAATTATTACAAAAAGCAAGGGAACAACTTGTGCAAATTTAAAATTGTGGGTACCACTTTGAGAGGAGGGTAATTATCATGGTATTTTTTATATCTAAATATTTTAGATAATTTATATTCATTTTCAAAAATCCTGGTCTTTTAAAGCACGTGACAAGATTAATTCAAGATAGCAGATTGAATACAAATGTTCTTATAAATTCCAATATGGCAGGAAAAAAGATCCCAAGAAAATAGCTCAACAATAACTGTAGTCACCAAAAAGAAAGGATGCCAGAAACAAACCTGAAATAAAGGATTTTTAGAAGAGAGAATAATGATGGATCAAACAAACAGAAATCACAGTGAGAAAACATCAACTCGAGTGACCTACAAAAAAGCCATTGCCAAGCATTGCCAAGGTGAGAACCTTTCTTCCCAAAGAAGTTCCAGAGAAACCAAGCTTAGTCAGCAAATTCAAAGAGCAGGACAATCCTGGGGACAATTAATTAAAAGACCATCAGTCAAACAGCTCCTACTGTGACAATATTGGCTTTCCTTCTCTGAAACAAAAGGCAAAGTATCTAAAAACACTGGCATTTTCTTCCCAAGATAAAACCTTAAGAATTACTTTCCAAACAAAGAAGAATCTTCCCTGAGAGGGTACTTAGCCTAGATATCCAGGACAGAGAGAAAAACAAACCAAACTTCCTCAAAGGGCAAGGAGATAACTTAGCAGTGTGTGAAGTCCAGAAGTGAAATATACCAAATTTTTCTACCCCAAGAGCAGACTTCAGACTGTTGTTGCCCATAGCTCCAAAGAAAGCCTTCTATGAGCACATATTATTATCAGATAAAATGAAATACTGGTACAATGAAACAATATGTATATTTTTATTAATAAAAAACATAATACACATAGAGATTTACATTTTCTATATCAAATATATGCTATATCAAATAACAGCATTCAAGGTTAACACTCTTAAATACATAAGAAGTTACTGTCAGAAGTTATAATCACATTAATACACCTCTATGTAAAAATAATAAAGTAATAAAGTACCCCAAAATAAAATTTTAGTCATTTTAATAATAATCAATTAATAATCTTACAATAAGTAGATAGTAAATTTTATATATGACAGAATTACACATTTTGCCAATATCTTTTGCAATAATTAGAAAATTTTAACATGTATTAGGCTTATTAAAAAATCTCAATAAATCATATAAGCTATAGTCAAATAAACTAGCCAAATTCTCAGATTAACAACAGAAAACTGGCCAGAAAATTTCTGAAGGCTACCATAACCTGATAACAAAACAGGAGGATAAAAGCACAAAAAAGGTAGTCTCTCAGAACATCCATTTTTGTATTTATATAAAATTCCTAAAATATATATTAGCAACAATCCAACAGTTTCTTAACAACATAATACCTAATAGCCTCAAATGAGTTATCCAAGAATGCAAAATTTTATATATGTAAATACATCATATTATATATATATATATATATGTGTGTATATATACACATATATATATATATATAATTGGTGCCAAAATAACTTAGCAAAAACTTGACAATTATTTCTAATGCTGATCATATTAAGCTAAGAATGGAAAGCAACTTTCTTACTTGAAAAGTATATGCCCCAGACCTCCATAGCAAAAGGACTCCTATTAAAGTCATAAAAAAGAAAAGGATACCTGTTACTACAGTTACTCTTTTCCATTGGTCTAGATATCCTAGCCAATGAAATAAGACAGGAAAACATTAAGAATAAATATGGAAATACAGGAGGAAAAAAGTCAGTATTTGTTGATGGTAGTATTGCTTACCTGGAATATCCAAGAAAATCACCAGAAAACTTGAGAATAAAAAAGCTCAATCAAGTGGCCAACTAACAGACAACATAAAAAAATACTCTTCCAAATATTATTAGTATCAATTTAAAAATATTAATAAATCACAGAGGGGACCAGTCATGTACTCTCACTCTTAAAAACCTATCAAATCAAGGGAAAAAAATGCCCACCTGAGGCATATCAGTTTGATTTAAGAACACCCCGGATAAAACAAAACAGAAGATTTTAAACTTTTCCAGAGAGAATGAAAGGGGCCACCTACAAACAATTTGAAATGAGAATGGCATCAGACTTTTTAACAACATTGAAAGCAGTAAGATAATAGAGCAATGTCTTTAAAATCCAAGGGAAAAGGATTTCTAAATTGAATGCTATTCTCAGTTCAGCTATCAAATAATTATGAGGCAAGAATAAAGATACTCTCAATCATGCAAAATCCAGGGGCGGGGGGAATGTACCTCCTACTCACTTCTTTAAGGAAGCTAATTGAGAGTGCTTCAAAATAAAGGAATAGCCCAAGGAAAAGAAATTCTAGGGGATAGAAGTAAAAAGAATTCCCAGATGATGGTGAAGGAAAGCCCAAGGATGGTAGCTGCACTACAGACCAAGAGAACAGAATGGAACAGGAAGACAGAGGCTCCAAAAGGAATGTGTCCAAGAGAAAAGAAATAAAATTAATATTAACTACCCATGTGTTTGCTTTATTGTGAGGAATTTCACATAATTGGTTGTGAGGGTAGGAGATTTAATAAAAAAAAAACTAGGCAGGGAAAAATAAGATAATTATTAACTTGAATAAGGACAAAAAGTTTGCACAGGAATGAAAACAAAGTTAGAGAGTACAATATAGCTCATGTGAAAAATATTAGCATAATCATAATGATGTGCCTAAATAATGAATTAACTTAAAACGTTATATAACTATAATGGGTTGGGAAGGAAAGGGACCATGGAAGAAAGTGAAATTCTCATCATACAGGGTAGAAAGCAAATACTATAGACACTATCTAATGAACAACAATAGCAAAATCTTAGCAGTAAAACATGATATTTAGAAATAGATAAACATAGCCAAAGAAACTGCTAAAAATGTTGAAAATTTTTTGTTTCTGGGAGTGGGAATTGGGATGGAGTAGTGTTGATCCAGGGGTGGGCTGGTAAATTTTTAAAATTTGCTCTGGAAACAAAACAAAACCCTGATTTTTAGGATGTGCTGATTTCTGTGGTTGAAATATTCCCACCATGGCTGATTTAAAGGTACCAATGTGTAATCCCCAAACACACAGTTGGGAAGAGACCCATACACCTGCCAGCCCAACAGTGTTTTAGATCCAAAGACAGGTAATTTTTATTATTTAACGTTAAAACTCTGTACATGTATTACTTTAAAAAATACTTAAATAGATTAGTTGGTATAATTGCTTAAAAATTTTTAATAATAATGGTCCCAATTTTATATATAATAAAAAATAATAAAATACCTAGGAATAGACACAACTGGAAATGTTAAAGATCAACATCAAGGAAATTAGAAAACTTAAATAATGGTTAAAGGACAAAAAAAAAAAAGACTTTTTTCTTACATGGCAGATTCCATATAATTAAAATGCCAAAGCTTTACAAATCAATTTTTAATTAATTGAAGCCTCAAACTAATCTAAATAGGTTTTTAATAGAATTTAGAAGTAGATTCTAAATTTAACCTAAAATAACAAGAATTGTATGAGATTGTCAGAATAGTGAGCAGTTGCAATACTATGCTGAAATATACCATAAAGCCATATCCATTAAGATAATGTTACTGGCATGGGGCACAGAAATATAAAATACTAATAATTAAAATATTCAAATGAGTGGGGAGAAATTGGACTACTCAAAATTACATAAGGAGAAGTGGATATTCTTATAGAGAATATATTAAGTTGAATTATTAATTTAGATCTTTTTTATATAATATTAAAAGATCACTTGCAGATAAAAATCTAGACATTTTTAAAAACTTTAAAAGCAGTTAAAATATAGATTTGTCTTTAAATATGGAGTTTAAAAGATCTTTTTAAGTTAGATATAAAACCCAGAGGCCTGGGTGGCTAGGTGGGTCATTTGGGTAAGCGTCTGACTCTAGATTTCAGCTCAGGTCCTGATCTCAGGGTTCGTGGGTCCCAGCCCTGTGTTGGACTCCACACTGGTAATGTGGAGCCTGCTTGGGATTCTCTCTCTCCCTCTCTCTGCCCCTCCCCAGCTCTCTCTCTCTCTCTATCTCTTTCAAAGTAAGTAAATAAACATTAAAAAAAAAAAAAAAAACCAGAGGTCTTAAAGGAAAAGATGTACACTGAAATAAATAGTAATAATTTCTAGGGACTAAAATACAACACAATTAAAAATTAAAAGGCAAATATTTTAGGGATAAGGATTTGATGTATACATTATTAATCAAGATCTATATAAAACGGTTCTATATATCAATGAGAAAAACACATATAGTTGAATAGAAATGTGCTCAAAGCATAAGATCAAATAATTCATAGAAGCCAGGTAAATAGCTAATACCATTAGAAGTATGCTCAATTTCACTAATAATTAGGAAAATGTCCAAGAAAATGATGAGATATGGTTTTTTATCCATAAAATTGGCAAAACTTAAAAAGCATGTAGAACAATAGTCTTTTTTTTTTTTGCACTGTTGATAGTAATGCAAACTAATACAATCATTTGGAAGACAATTTAGGAATATCTATCTAAAGTAAATGCTCATGCCTTTTTTTGTAGTGTCTGGGGTCATGGTGTGAAAGTCTATTTGACTTCTAGACTTAACAGATGCTTCCTCATATCTCAATTTGTCCATATAGATGCAGTTATCAGACTATTCTTTTTTCTAGATTAAACAAGTTCTAGATAGGTCTAAAGTTTGATAATGTAATTTTATCAAAGTCAGAATTCTCAAAACATTAATACTATCATAATTAGTCACTAGAAGTTTCATTTTTAGTTTATATGAAATAGTTTAATAATTACATAATTATTTTTATGTATATGTAGCAATGACAGGAAAATGTCAATAGCTATCTGTTATTGATGGCTTGCTCCACACCAGAAACTATACTAAGCACTTTAGGTATATTTCATTTCATAGTTTTAATACTTTCTTGAGGTAAGTATTATCATCCTCAATTTGGAGCTGAGGTTTAGAGAGTTTAAGAAAACTGTCCAAAGTCACACAGCAAATTAGGGGAATTCAAGGACAGATCTGACGGTCTCCAAAGCACCCAACCTCTCTCTATGTTATGACTGTAAAATATGAATGGTAAATAAATTGCAAACAGTCAAAACTAATGCAGTCAACACTGATTATATTATGAATTTTTATTACATAGAAATAACTAAAAGATGCATTGTTAAAATCATACAATTGAAACATTAAAAAATAATCATTCATTGAATTAATATGTGCAGCACTATACAGAAGGAGCAAGGGAGTTTTTAATGTGCTCTTCTTATTCCTCAAACCTCTCAAAGTGTTATCTATCCCCAAACATAACTATTTATGAAAAATATACAAAAACTGATCTCTAAATAAGACGTTTGTTCATTCTCCTCATCCTCCTTCAAAGGTTCGCCCCAGGTAGGTTACAACTTCTTAATGAAATATCTTAAGTTATTTCTTTCATTTGCTGATGCATTTAAAATAAAAATAGTATCAGCAATGGCCAATATGCAAACCTGCAGAGACTTCCTGGCACCAGGAGAACTCTAACTCTCTCCAGTGATCACTGGTCCACAGTGAATGTGAGCATTTACAGATGGGTGATCCCTCTGTTTTTTCCAATATGTCCAAGACAATGAGGTGAGTAGTGCCAATTCAGGTTCCTAGCTGTATGACATGGTTGCCGAGGTGTTTGTTCGCTTTTATTAGTCCATTGTAGATGTTGGCTCTCCTCCCAGATTTTCTGCTTTGTTTTCCTAGCTTGTGTTTGTTTGGACCATCTGCTTCACTAGATCAGCATTCTCCTCTCCAGGTTCTTCATCTCCATCGCTACAAGTTGGAGTATTTTCCTTTCAAAGTAACAGCCACCTGCACCTTATCCATTTTTATATTCAATTCTCCACTTTTCTTCGGCAGACTTTCCATTTTGGGGAGACGTCTGTCTTACTTAATGTGAAAGTCTATAAAAGGATTTCTACTCCAGGTATAGGCTGAGTTTGTTCAATGCATTTTTTAACCCATACTACATTTAAAATAAATTCCTTTGATTTGTCTTATGTCACTGGAGTCCCTCCTATTAATATATTTACCCAGTTGGATAACTTATTTCTTTTCTGTCTTAAACCACATATCCAAAAGAAATACCAATCTCTATTTTAGCAACACATTCAACAAAGCTGAATAACATGTAAGGCACTGTGAGTTCATTCCACAAATTAATAAAGGCTAGAGTAGTTCAAAGCCTGAAAGACAACCAAGGCACAATATCTAAATAAAAAAAAACCATTGCAGCAGCAGATCAATTTGTGGCGAAAGCAGGTTAACCAGGTACAGTCCAGCCTCACTGACCAGACCAGAAAGTGAGTCAGTCCCAGTCGAGATAAAGGACATGAGGTGTGAAGGACATGATTTTAAGGGATTTTAGCTACACAAAGACAGAGGTCCTGGAAGTTCTTTGGTCTGTGGGTAAACTCTGACTTACATGTCTGTGGTCTGTGCCAAGGCTCTATTCCCTGAAAAAAGAGTATAAACCAAAGTAGTTCAAAAAAGCATTGGAGTACCATACACCAGGTTCCAATGGAGAGAAAGCCAGGTTGTTCAAGCAGAGCTGTAACACAAAGTAGGATTATGCTCATAAAATCAAAGTCATAACCCTAGTTCTGGGACTTGAGCACCAAGTGAACAAAGCTGGCCTCTTATTGAACCTTCAGTTATGACTCCCAGATTCTAATTTTTCACTTAGTGTAGAGACCCAATGGCCTTAGAGCCCATTGAATTGAATCAGTTGGGCCTAAGCAGCCCAAACAAAGAAAAGATGAATGATGTAGCTCAGAACACCAAACAGGTCACTATAATTATCAGCTTACACAAACCTGATGTTGAAGATTTAAGCTGGAGGTGGAATATGCCAACACTGAACATATGTTCAAATACGAGACTTACTCTCCATGCCCATGGCAGACATCATAATTCAATCATAGCATGCTTTCCCCCTGAATGCATTCTCATCATCTGACTTAGCCTGTAATTGTTCCACAGTCACTAATTGATTGCAATTGGCACTCCATTGGAAGCAAAATCAATTTTCTATCCTTGGTTTGTCCTTTTCTTTTTAATCCTTTGCTGTTGGGTTTTTATGGAAAATTTCAAAGGAATATCATTATCTCTGGTAGCCAGATGTAGTTTCTTTACCTATTAATATGGGAAGAAGGTGGCTGGAAAACATCAGAGGTGCTATTGGAAATTCTGCTGACTGATGAATACTTTTGCAGGCCAAAAAGTATTTTTCAGATCTTATCTTGAAGACAGTTGTACGGATAAATTTCTTTAAATATTCCCATAGTGTCCTGAGTTAAACTTTTGTTTAAAAGAAACACAGAGACAAACACAATGAGCTTTCACTTACATTTACTCAAATATCCCAAAGGGCTGTAGCTGGAGTTTGGCTATTGAGTGAAAGAGTCTCCTGAGTCTATAAGCTCAAACACAATCCTTTTCAGGGTGTAAATGAAGCTGGGCACAATTAGGCACAAAACAGTATCTTTAAAGGAAAAAGAAAGTCTATGCAGGCTGCAGTCCAACTTCAATAAAAAATAAAAGAGAAAGAAAAGCCTTACCCTTGGATAAAGTGACCTTCAGTGGATGTAAGTAAGAAACATTAGTTTTAAGTCTCATATTCCTTGGATTCTCTCTCTTTCTCTCAAAGAATAACACTCTTTAATATGGAGGAGGTAAAATTAATACACATTTTAAAACTCTACCAGTTAATTGAAACAATTATGCAACCTGTTCAGTTGCAATTTTATATATTCTAAATTCATTTGGACAATTTTTTTTAGTTGTTAAAAAATCATTCTATCTTTCCATTGGTTAAAGACTTAAGACAAATGCTTCAAAAAACTCAGTAGAATTTAAATATGATTTCCACAGGGTTTTTTTAAATATATTTTTATATTCTTTTTTACTTATTTAAATACCACAAATATATTTACACCCAATGTTGCTATATTCTCCAATATTCCAGGAGATAATTGAATAATTGAGCAATGGTTCTTCCAAATTATTTATCTTAATATATCCTTATTTTCTTGTTTCTATGACCTGACTTTGCCCTTAAGATTTAACAGTGGTCTTCATAATAGGGGAAGTCCCAACAACCAATTACTAAGATCTTGTAGAGTTTAACAGAATAATTCAAATGGTGCTCAAGAGATTCAATGTATTTATAACACCAAAAAGAGAAAGGTAGAAAAAGAAACTTGAAAGAAACTCCAAAGTTCTTTTGAGTTCAATAGCTGTCTAACTAAATAAAATGTGATGTGAGATTTTAGGGCAAAAGGCAACAAAGACTGTTGTGTATTAGTTCTTAAAGAATTGTACCTTCAGCCTGCTAATAGCTGTCATTCCCATAACCTTTGAAGAAATACAAATAGCACCCGGACTCCAAGTTTACCTCTGCCTCAGTGATACAGCATTTTTTTTCCTATTTGCAAGTCTTATTCAGCACTTTAGTTTACCTCTTAAAAAACTGCCTACTGGTTGACTGCTCCTGACAGATAAGACTTCTAGACTGCTCTTGACAAAAATGATTGCAGATCACTATTTTAACAAATTCCCAATATTATAACTACATTGTCAAAATATTGCTTGTGCTCCCAGAAAATATGTTGATGGTAGGAAGAAAAAGAGTCATTGCTACACATAACAGAAAGTTATACAGAAAGGCATCACAATCCCAGACTTTAGCCTCTACAACAAAGCTGAAATCATCAAGACACAAAAACAGACACATAGACCAATGGAATAGAACACAGAATGCAATAGACCAATAGAGAACACAGAATTGGACCCACAAATGTATGGCCAACTCATCTTTGACAAAGCAGGAAAGAATATCCAATGGAAAAAAGACAGTCTCTTTAGCAAATGGTGCTGGGAGAACTGGACCACAACATGCAGAAGAATGAAACTAGACCACTTTCTTACACCACAAACGAAAGTTAAACTCAAAATGGATGAAAGACCTAAACATGAGACAGGAAACCATCAACACCCTAGAGGAGAAAACAGGCAACAACCTCTATGACCTTAGCCGCTGCAATTTCTTGCTCAACACATCTCCAAAGGTAAGGGAATTAAAAGCAAAAATGAATTATTGGGACCTCATCAAGATGAAAAGTTTCTGCACTGCAAAGTAAAAATCAACAAAACTAAAAGGTAACCAACTGATAGAATGGGAAAAGATATTTGCAAATGACATATTGGATAAAGGGTTAACATCCAAAATCTATAAAGAACTTACCAAACTTAACACCCAAAAAACAAATAATCCAGTGAAGAAATGAGCAGAAGATATGAACAGACACTTTTCCAAAGAAGACATCTAGATGGTCAACAGACACATGAAAAGGTGCTCAACATCACTCATCATCAGGGAAATGCAAATCAAAACCACACTCAGATACCACCTCATACTAGTCACAGTGGATAAAATTAACGACTCAGGAAACAACAGATGTTGGTGAGGATGTGGAGAAACAGGAACCCTCTTGCACTGTTGGTGGGCAAACTGGTGCAGTAGCTCTGGAAAACAGTGCAGAGTTTCCTCAAAAAATTAAAAATAGAACTACCTTATGACCCAGCAATAGCACTACTACGAATTTATCCAAGGTATACAGGAGTGCTGATGCATAGGTACACATGTACCCCAATGTTTACAGCAGCTTTCAACAGTAGCCAAATTATGGAAAGAGTCTAAATGTTCATCAACTGACGAATGGATAAAAAAGATGTGGCTTATATATACAATGGAATACTACTTGGCAATGAGAAAGAATGAAATCCTGCCATTTGCAGCAACGTGGATGGAACTGGAGGGTATTATGCCAACTGAAATGAGTCAGTCAGAGAAAGACAGATATCATATGTTTTCACTCATATGTGGAACTTGAGAAATTTAACAGAACACCATGGGGGAAGGGAAGGGGAAAAAATAGTTACAAACACAGAGGGAAGGAGGCAAACCATAAGAGACTCTTAAATACAGAGAACAAACTGAGGGTCAATGGAGAGGGGGATGGAAAGGGGAAAATGAATGATGGGTATTGAGGAGGTCACTTGTTGTGATGAGCACTGAGTACTGTCTGTAAGCAATGAATCATGGGAATTTACCCTCAAAACCAAGAGCACACTGTATACACTGTATGTTAGCCAACTTGACAACAAATTGTATTTTTTAAAAAATGAAATTAATTAATTAATTAATGAAAATGAAAATTTAAAAAGTTATACAGAAAATATTCAGTATGCAAAAATGCCAGGTGAAGAAGTTGGAACTTCTGTATTCTGGAGTTTTAGTCTTGGGAAAATTATCAGAGATTTGAGTCAAAGATGATCTCTTTAAATATAAACTCTATCATTTCCTGGGCCATTTCCATCTCAAAGCAAATTACATTGTAACAAGGAGGAAGCTCTCTTTGGAAATAAATCTTCTGGACAATTTCTATAATGCACATAAGTGCAGAAGAAAGCTTTGAATCCTTTGACTCCAAAATATTTCATTATTATTACTTTGAAAATTAATGCAGATGTGCCCATATCATGGACCTGAAATACTCACACAAGTGTGATAGCAAAACGAAAGAAACTTTACCTTTATTCAAAATATGGAAAAATAAAAGTTATCAGAAGATAAATTTCAGCCCAATGTCAAACTCAACTTTCAAACAATCAGAATTGCCCTGTAATGGAATAAATGGCTTCATTATGGAGAGAAATCCCGGTTTACAGATTCTCTTAAATAGAGCTTTTTAATAAATAAGGAAACTGAACCCAACATATAACATAAAAGTTCAGATTCTTAAGCAAATACTTCACCAAAAATAGAGAAAAATATTCATCTTTAGTGCAACCTGACAAACTACTTTCATTAGTAGGCCTCATTTTTTCATCTGCAAAAAGAGGGTTCAAACAAAATGGTAATTGTCAAATATGTGCATTGTTGTCAGTTCACACAGGGCCAGCCTGATGAGCCATGGACCTCACAAAATTACACGTCCTTTCCTGAGTTCATATGGGTAATTGGCTGGAAATCTGTTTTTACAAATTATTGCAAGCTACTAAATATCCTCTTGAATGGTTTATTAATTGTTTCTAAAGTTTAGAATTCATAAACAAATATTGGCACATTACTAGAGCTGAGACTGAAATTAAGTATTCTATTAAATTTGGTTGTCACATAGCACTGAAGGACAATGCAGATGTACTTTCATAGTCCCACAATTTTAGGGAAGGAAACTTTGTTGCCAGATCATAAACAGGAATGTCTTGAGTTGACTGCAGCTTTCACTTGCTGTTATTCTTATTTTAAGAATACATTATAGTTACATTAACTTCATCATTATCCATTGAGTTCATGTGACTTGTTTGGCTGCATGTGGCAGTAATGGATTCATCATTGATAATGTCTGTAAAATACCATTAACTAGTCTCCCATATACTAGACACATGAATCCATCTTTGAAAAAGAATCAGCCATACTTCCATGGGCAAAGTGATATAACATTGCACATAGCAGTAAATAAGTTTCCCCCAAAATATATTTGCCATGTTTCCTTTTCATCACTAGGCATTTGGTCTATTAGATGATCATCTAAATAAAATAGGTCTCAAAAAAATTCTAGAAAAGTATATTAAAAATCTTCTACCACACTGGAAGATTTCTGGAAGCCTTCAGAGCCCTACTTTATACTTCTCATTCTACACCATGGAAATACTTTTTGTGTTCAAAAGGGAGATTTGAGAGTGAGTTGATACCATGTTAACTTATAAGAATAAAGCTAGTTACACAGCTACCATTCTTTGAGAAGAATGCTCTCTACTTCAGAAGAATCATGAGGAATCCAGGAAAAAGAGGTAACATACTCCAGTCACTGTTCCAGCTTCTACATTTCAGAAACAGGGTGATTCACCATCCAGCATATAAGTGAGAAAAGTCAAAAACCAGCACCTAACTTGACTGATAGCCCACTCACCTTTGGCAAACCTCAAAGTAGCCAGAAAGGAAGCTTTCAGAGAAAAAGATACAAAGACCCCAAGACACAGAATTATAGATACACTTACATGTAAACAGGTGAAGAACAGAATCAAATGCAACAAAACAGAAGAGCAATCTTGATAGAGAGAACACTATAGAATGAGCTGTGAGATGTTTTCTATCTTAAAACTTGTTTCAAGATAAAATTCTTTGCTTAGTCATAATAAAGAGATTTTCTTAATTCAATGTATGTATTTAAAATAAATTTTAAATAAAGGTATTTTAAATAAACATATTAATTAGAAGACAAAAATTTCAATTATGAGTAAATCCTTGCTCCACAACCACCAGTCCTTGAAGAGAAAAGGAAGTACAAGGCAATTTTTGAGTGCCACAGCCATCTGATGGCAGCTCACTGAATGAAAGATATAAGGTCTCAGATCTTATATGAGTCTCTAGCTCTTTATCAGTACTGCAGATATCTCAGGGCTTACTAAAGAATATCCTATAACCTACAAATGGATAATGTGTCCTTTGTCAGACCAGGGGACTGATATCATTTGTGCTATGAAAGATGCAATACCCATCTTAATCAAATACATTTTGAAGTAATGTAAAGACACATTCAATGAGAATTATGGTTTCCAATTTCATGTCCTGACAACAGTTATAAGGTAAAACTTCCTTCTCAGAAGAAGACATTAGAAAGGAATGCAATACAATTAAAATGAGCTACTACCTAGAATATCCAATAATCCATGGCCCTATGGATGGTGACCACAGTTCTTGTGAATAAGTTAACACAAGTGAAATTGTTAAATTGCTTGTGAGTGGTAATTTCATGGACATGCTACTGACAAAACAACAAATCAAAGAAAGCAATTGAAAGTAAAAAAGTTGAAATAGCACTAATTCTATTAATAATGGGATGCTGGAAAAAAATCCCTGCATTTGTACTTTCAAACAATAAAATGAAGTGAAATTATGCATAATCTTCAGTAGTTGATTTTGCATCATTAACATCACAGGAAAAAAGAGAACTGGAAAATTCAAGACTTACAAAAATTAGTTCAATATCTCTAATTAGACTGAGTCTATTTCTTTTGCTGGTAAAATGACAAATTACTGAGAATATTAATGAATTTTATTACCTATGCTTACAAAATATTTTTATAAATATCATGCCAAAATGTCTGTCCTATTTTTAGCTCTGTTAATATCTTCTTCAAAATATTTGTTGTTGCTGTTTTCTTTGGTCAGATCCTAGAGCACTCATGGGGATGCATTGCATTTGGAACAACATACAGTACTAGGTGCAAAATGCAGCATTAAATGTCTTGAGAATAATGAGTAATTACAAAACATTGTACAATTTTAATGCTTCAATGGTCTTTTCATTCAGCATTGAATTGAATTGAACTAAACCCTTATAATTTTAGGAAGTTTCTTAGTAGGAACAACTTTCCATGTGAAGTCTCTTAATGAGCACAGGGCCTAGCACTATAATGTCACTCTCTAATTGAATCTATTATAATAATATTTTGTAAATGTGATATTACTGAACTACTATCAGTAAGACTTACAACGTGAGTTGTTCCGGAAAAGTTAGTAGTACATTTTTTTTCTAAGACGTAGGGATAAAATGTGGGGAGGGAAGTATTCACCAACCCATCCATCTTGGCTTTCTGAGCACACTACAGCCAAATCAGGCAAAGAGATATATAAATTTAAAGCCATTATATAGGTTATTCAGGCCAAGAATATCTAATTCTCAGAAAGAAGAAGGGTTGTAGGACTTAAATTATCCACAGTGACTGCCTAAGCTGATAAATGTATCAGATAATTTCTAAACTCTCCACTTCACTCTGTCTGTGTAGCTACAACTGTGTTTAGAGAGTCCCACACATGGCTTTAAATTGACTCATTTGTAATATACTGCAGATTGTACTCTCATTTATTTCTGGGTGTTGCTCTGCACTGTATCATAACTTCAGCCTTTGGACAGCAATCTGAACATTTTTCACCAGTGGCCTCTACTTTATAGAAAACACTATGTAGTTATTACCTACCAATATAAAACACAAATTCAGTAATTTCAATGAATTATCCACATAACAGCTTGTAATATTATTTTAACACACCAAAGTTAAAATGAGTCTGAATTATTTTTAACTAGCTCTGAAAATCTATCCAAAGATTTTAAATGAAATGATATCTCCCTCAACTGCACAGAAGTTATCATAAGCCTTATATCAGAAAGCACTCATTATGGTTCCTTCTAATTCAACTTTTTTAGCAATTATAAATTGGCTATAATTTCCAAGAGGTGGTCTCAGTCCAAGAATAAACTTTCCAGAAGTAATGAAACCTATTTTCAATACCTATGTATCCTAATCTTCAAAACTCAACTTTTTTTTTAACTGGAGACTTTTGTGTATGAAAATAATGCTAAAGAAAAAATGTTGCATATAGTTTTGTTTCCATATTGGATTTTCATAAATACGTGATTTTTTTTCTCTGATCGTAAAATTCTACAATCATGTGCATAAAAAATAACCTTTTTTAGAATCATTTTGATAACACAACAGGATTTCTGAAAGAGAACCTAATTAATGTACTCGAAGATTCACTTTTGTTCATTGCTTAATTCTTTTACTTCTTCTTTTCAAACACAGCACAAAGCTATTAGAATGGCTTACTAGATTTATCTAAAATTTTGCCAAGAATTAGAATGCATGTGGCCTTGACCAATCTCATTAGCCTAATGATAGTGAGATATATGAGGCTTTTGTCATCCCACCCCATATGGGGTCTGGCTTCAAGGGAAAATGCAGCCATCATAGAATAACCTCAGCAGATAACAACTGCACCACCGTCTGTTCAGACCAAGACATCAAATCTCTGCTACATTCACACATTCTAGCTCCAAACTCAGGTTCTTTGATTATCCAGGCAACATCTATTGCTTTTCTTTCCTTCTTCCTTCCTTCCTTCCTTCCTTCCTTCCTTCCTTCCTTCCTTCCTTTTTAAATACATCAATCTTTATATATATCACTCAGGAACATACTTGAGTTTTCCTGAAGATAACCTATACATTGTTTCTGGCACAAGAATAGAACCCTTGCATTCACACCCGATACTTCTCTTTCCTTATACATACACAAAAAGGCCTCATTTAATTCAGAGGAAATGAAGGTTCTAGTTTAACTCACGAATTTTTTTTTCAATTGTATGACCAGAAAATGACATTCTTTCCACTGGATTTCCTCTTTAAAAAGAGTTTGTTTGTAGGGTTTTGGTTCATTTTTCTTTTCTCTCTCTTTCTCTCTCTCTATCTCTAACTCTTTCTCTATCTCTAACTTGGTTTTCTGTTTTATTTATGATGATTCTTCTGACCTTAAATTACAAAGAACTATGCATAAATGCCCCAATGTTCCTTACATCGCTGAATCACTAAGACCAAGTACTTGTGTAGAATTTCACTGAAATTTTGTCTGAAGATAGATGACATCTAATTCTGTAACACATTAGTGACGTTTTTATTTGCACCTTTTCATCTCGCTTCTCTGCGAAAACCTTTTGAGAAAATATTCTCAAGTTGCCAAGTCATCCACATATTCTCCTTTTATATTTCCCTTACTTTGATTCAGGGGGAAAAAATCCTATCCATTATAATAAAGAGTAATAACAACCTCTGAACACTGCAATAATTCTAGTTGTCATGATCTTCTCTCATTTTGACTTTGGCAATTATTCTCATATATATCCAAGATAACCTATCCAGTCTAGACATCACTTCTTGTCCTTCTCTTTTTATAAAAATCCTTTATACCCACACTGTGCCTTTCATCTAAAGATCTCAAAGTGGTTCTTTTTCTCTAATATGCCTTTATATTCTCTAGAGAACCAAAGAGGCTTTTATTATTATTATTATTATTGTAGCTCTAGCTTTTTATTATGGGTGAAATCTGGTCTGGTTGCTAAGAAGCATGGATTTGAATACACTCTCTAGCAGCTCCTAACCTTCCGCTTTTAAAATGGTTATTCTTTTTAATCCATTGAAATGCATTTGACTATCATTTTTAAAAATCTTTTTTTTTTTTTTAAGTCAAAATGCAACTCTCTGGAAACCAATGAATCTCATTGCCACGGTATGGTAGGTTCTCCTGCTTCAAGATCTATAATCATTTCTTCAGTGTCAGTAATAAAATGCTTCAGTAACCTCTCCCAGCCCCTTGGCAATCTGCCTACTAGAATCAGGCCATTCTCCCTTGTAATCCTGCTACTCAGAGTTAGGAATGATGGTGCTGCTTGTTGTGGCAATTTGGAGCACTGGAGGCCTGGAATTCTTTTTGTGTTTTATGTAAGATAATAGCTGAAGTATGTATATTGCATAATTAAGAAGCTTATATCGTTGCCAGCTTCAACCATTTTCCCCTCCCATGTAGACTTGTCTGTCAATATATGGCCTTTATTTCTAGATTAATAAGTGGTTGCCAGTCCTGCTTCATTTCATCCAATGAATATTCCCTTGTTACCTTGTCCAAGGTCACACATGAGTGGCCTGCTACACATATAATAGTTATTGTGACACCAAGTGTACATGAAAATTTGTTCGAGGGCGTTTGGGTAGCTTAGTCAGATCGTCCAACTCTTGATTTCGGCTCAGGTCATGATCTCGCAGTTCATGAGTTTGAGCCCCACATTGGGCTCTGTGCTGACAGCTGAGAGCCTGCTTCAGATTCTGTGTCTCCCTCTCTCTGCCCTTCCCCCACTAGCGCTCTGTCTCTTTCTCTCAGAAAATGAATAAACATTTTTAAAAATTAAAAAAAATTAAAAAAATAATAAAAAAATTAAAAAATGCATGAATCTGCATTTTTATTCTTCCTTCCTTCCTTCACTTAAACATGTATTAGTCATTTACTATGTACTAAGCACTGGGCAAGGTACCGGAATACGATAATTAAGAAAATCTGACACTTACGGAGATACCATACATAAACACAATATAAGCGAGATAGGAGATGTCCAATGAGAAGTATTAAAGGTATCAAGAGAAAGTGCAGAAAGACCTCAGTCCAGTACAGGAAGGGAGTGAAGAGGTCAGAAAAGATAGGCTGGGGAAAAGAAAGTCCCAGCAGAGATGTACAGGATGAGTAGGATTTAAGTAGGTGGAGTGTGGGAAAAGTATCCCAAGAATAAGGGAAGCATGAATAATGACATAGGAATGATAAACACCACATTGCATCTGGGGAATTATTAGTTTGCTGTTATTAAAACATAAAACCTGAGTAGGAAGAATGGAAGACACACTTGTGAATCAGAACTTGAAGAGTCATATGCAGCAGTTTGAACTAGCAAAATGGATAATTAAAGAACACTTTAGTTTTGTATGACCTGAAGCCTCAAAACTGAGTGCAATATTAGTACAAAGTGCTGGTAAAGTGTGCTCACGTAACCTTCTTTATCAGTCATTGGAAAGAGCCATTTAAAAGAAAAAGATAGAAACTCAAGTGCTTGCTCGGGGGTCCCCCAGGGCAGTGAAAAAGTCCTGGGGACTAAGCTGGGTGGGGTAAGTTACCCTCAGCAGAAAGAAGGACCCGGAGTAGGACAAGTATTAGAAGTTGCCAAAAAGAAAATAAACCCCATGATAATGATTATATTGTTTTGAACAATCAGATTTACGGTCCATGAAATGCAATAAAGTTGTGGGCTGCAACAGAGACAAAGACCTAAAGATGTGTATGTAACCCATTATGCACATCCTACCATGTTGCATCACACCCAGTATGATGTGGATGCGAGCACTTTCAGTACCACAGGTTTCTCCCTCTTTTCAGGATTGACTTTCCTCATCAAGTTAATGCATCCTTTGCTGGCCAGTTAAGTCTCATATGCTTAAAAGAGAAGAAGGTTCCTTAGCGAAAAGTAAAGAAAAAATGAATCTCTCTAAAACATGAGAAATAACAGCACCTTATATTTCCTATAGCATTCCCAAACCAACCAGCAGGAAAACAGTATCCAAATATCACAAATAAGATAACTGATTCACCGACCAAAAGGTTATGCAACTAATTGAAGGTCACAGAGAAAATCGGTCATCTCAAGATCAGAACTCAGGCCTCTGACTCATTCTTTAAAATCCTTCATTATGTCACTTATCTAACAGAATGGTGCGGGTTAATCTACAACTGCACTGTGCCAGAATCCTTTCCAAAAATCTTTAGTTTGACATTGATCTAGGATAGCAGATGATGCTTGAATCATAAGGAAGATTTCAGACTTTTTATCTCTTTTTGTGATAACAAAGATCTGAAAGCTTTGTTAAGAAAACTGGTTATGAGCCACTTTCCATTCAAGCCTCTGGAAAATGTTCTGAGAAATAGGAAACTGTAGAGTTAAAAGGAGTTGGTAGATTTCTAAGGCAACGCTATCCCCTTCAGAAGATCTGTGATTCATATATTTTATAGTCTACTTGAGACTGTGTTCCACAGCATTTCTTTTAGTCACTGAGAACGCTAGCAGAGGTTAATTGACCAGGAAAGGCATTTATCATTCCAGGTTTGTCATGTAAGTAGAAGAGTACCATCTGCATAATTCTTTTCTGCATATTTGGACCTTATAGTGTTTGGAAAGGTTTATAATGGGGCAAGGGAAACATTCAGAGTTTTGAGTAGGTCTTCCCACTAACTTCCTGCTAGAAACAGTTCCTAATGCATAGCAACCTATAATGACAGTTCCTTACCTTACCTCTTAAAAAAAATCTTTGATTTGGGAACAAAAATTTAAAACACAATTTTGCTATTCAACCAAGTCACATTTTGTTTGTATCAAAATATTTTATGGATATATTTATTAACCGTTCCAATAATTGATTAAAAAATCAGTAAGGTTGCATAAAAGAGAGTAAGATGTTTCTAATACAGTGGTCTACATATGGTCTCAATGGTCAACACAAATATGACACACAGGATTCTCAAAATGACACTGTAATATGGAACTTAGAACAGTCCTGTCTAAATACTTTTTTTTTTTCTCTAATAGTAAGGCCAATAGAATATGTGTTGGAAGAAATACTGAACAACCCCTGGTCCAACCACTTTTTTAGAAAAATAAAAATTGAAGCTTAGGGAAATCTTTTATGAGTTAAGAGCCATGACTTGAATCCATGTTTTTTATCTCCAAATTCACGGAGGAGACTTCTTCAACTCAGCTTCTTCTCTTGCTGATGCTGATTTGTGCTTCCCCAATGGACTGCTACATATCCTGTTATAAACCTCTAGTCTGAGTTAAAAATGATACCTTAAACCTTTTAACTACCTTTTTTTTTCACTCTCCAATTTTCTCTACTGCAATGCATCTTTTTATTTTCATGACCTTTACTCCTTTGCAAAACTCTATTCATCCATTTGTTCAAAAACAATTATGGAGGGCCTTCTTCAATTGTCACACCCAGCCTCGATTTCTCCACATGACACTAAGCTATTTCCTTCCAGTTTAGCCTGCTCTGTCTGCTTTGTGAATGCCACTTTTTCTTTCCACCTCCTAAACATGGGCATTTCTCAAGGCTGTTGTCAGTTTTCCTTTTGAAAATTTCTTTACTCAAAATTTTCATCTGATTCCGTAATTTCAGCCATCACCCTCTGTGACTGAATGACAAAGTTGCATCTCTAGCCTAGATTTCCTCAGAACTTGTAACCACCTTCCTCCAGCAAGTGTTCCCAGGAAACTTCAGATTCACTTGAAACTAACCCCTTCCGAAATTGCAAATGTATCCTCCCCACCCCCCACCTACTTCCTCTGAAAACTTTCCTGTCTCTGTAGAAAATGTGATGACATCCCTTCAGCAAGGCCTTCATGCCAGGACTCAGGCTTAAGAGAGTCCTCTGATGCTTTCGGTTAAACAAATCACCCAGTGTTACCAATTATCCCTGCACATCTGCTCCTTCTTTTCTACTCATACTGCTTCTGCTTTAGGCTCCCAAGCCTGACCTATTTCTCCCTCTTCCCTCTGGCTCAATTATTACTATAAAAATCTTCAGCATATAGAAAAATTAAAAGAATAACAGTGGGTACACAGTTTGTACCCACAAACTAGAAATAATATTTTTTATCATTATATCATATTTTCTTTTTCTGTATCTATAGCTGAATCTAGTTGTAGGTATACAGATAGAGATAGGGATGAATGTGGGTATGGGTATAGATATAAATACAGACATAGATAAGATGTAGACGTAGACACAGATACAAAAATACATATATACACATACATATACATACATATACATATACATATACATATACATATACATATACATATACTGTGCCAAGCAATTTGAAAGTAAGGGGCAGATAATCATGAGACTTCTCAGCACACATCACACACCTCTCAAGAATAAAAACTTTCTCCTATATTACCACAATATCATTATCACAACTAAAAATTAATAATAATCCACTAATATTACCTGAAATTCAATCTATATTCAAATAGCTTCACTGATTCCCCCCACCATGGCTCTTATAGCTATTGTTTTTTGTTGTTGTTGTTAAACTATGATTCCATTACAGTTTATAAGTTGAAGTTGTATTTGATTATTCTATTTCTTTGATCTCCTTTTTACTTCCCTCCTTCCTATTTTTTATAAAGGTTCACTTTGTCTGAGAAAATGTCAGAGAACTGAATTTCTCTGATTGTCTCCCTGAAATACCATCTATCTTTTACCTCTTTCCCCTATAACTTGTAGAGGCTTGGCCTATTCCAATCACTTTCTAATTGGTCCTCTTTATGTCACCTAATGTTCCCAATCTTTTATATACCAAATGAATCTTTCTCGCTACTCTCCTTATGCTTTGACTCTTCTGCTAAAATCATCCCTGTGCACCAACCTCTCCCAACCACCATTCTGCCTACATCATAAAATCCAGACCCCTTATTTTTCCTTTTAAGACCTCCTCAAGCTGATCCTGACCCACTTCTCTGGTTTCATCCCTATCTGTTCCCCCTTTTTAAATCTTGGTTTCAGACAAACTGCTCCCTAGAGTATAACGTGTATTTCCCTATCTCTCTGCTTTTACTCTTTCTGATTTCAGGACATTCTCATTTCTTCAAGTCCTACTTTCAAAAACCTACTTCAAATACTTCCTTTATGAAGCTCCTCTAGACCACTCCAGTGCCTACAATTATTTTCTTCTTGAACTGATAGTTCTCAATATTCATGTGCTATCATTCATTTGGCAATTAGTTAAATATACTGCCCCACAACAGTTGTTCAATGTTTTCTCATTCATTACTCATCATTCATACTATTTAACCTTTCATGTACTGTTGTATAACTTTTCACCTTCTCCCTCAATCATATTTTAAGTGCCATTGGCATAGGGTCCACACAAAGGCCTTTTTAAGTTGATACATAATTTCACCTAATAATAGGTACTCAATAAATATTTGTTATCTGACTTAATGATACATCCTAGAAAAAAAAATGATGAGACAAATAAGAAATCCAAATTTAACAGTTTGAAAAAGGCTTACCTCTGTCAAATCATCACTAATACTCAATAATTACTTTAAATTTTCATACTAACTAGTAATAAATCCAAATGCCAAGTTTCAGAGATAAACCTTTCAGCCACTGTTGGCCTAAAGTAGTGGGAAAGAACTGGACTTTAAAGGGCCTAAGTTCAAGTCACAGCAGTTCCCTCACTAACTACATGCCCTAAAGCAAGCTATTTAAATACTTTTGATCTCAGTTTTATTGCATATACAATGGGAATAATGACAACTTCCCAGCTTGTTGGGGGAAAAAATGAAATAGTAATGACACAAGAACATTAACTCAATCCCTAGATATTGTGATGTTCTCAATAATTGTTAGCTGAAACTAATTTATGAGATTTTGCTGTCTTGTTTGAAGCCTAGAAGAAACAGAATCTCATGTTAAAAGAGAAGCTCTTCAAATGCTTGAAATCCAATCATTCTAAGAATTTGCAGGTAATAACTCTGAATATTAAACTTGCCAAAAATACAAATATTCACTGGACCATGCAAAACACTATATCAATTTGCTTATGCAAAGTAACTACTCCGCCCATCTTAGAGAAGAGAGGAAAGTTCATGACAGAGAAATTGCATGAATTTCAGAGGCAGACTGACCTGGGTAGTTCTGCCTCAACTACTTACAGGCTTGGTAAACACATGCAACTTTGCATAAAATGCAGATGACAATAATATCTACTTCAAAAGTACTATTATCAAGCGAGATCATCCCTGTGAAATGTTTAACCTAATGTCAGGTATATGTAAGTGCTTTAAAAAGGGTTGCTGTGATGTTGTTTTTCAATACAAATCCTAAGCAAGGAGCTTTATTCCAAAGTTGTTTCCCAAAGTAATACTAGATGGAAATTTTAAGCTACTTTTTTCCCACACCCTACTCCTCCAACACAGCCCATCCTATTGATTCACTACCTTCCTCAATCACCATTCTCTCCTCTGAGTCCTTGCCTGTGCTATGTATGCTTAGCTCCTGGAGAGACTTCTTCCTCTTCACCTACCCAAATCCTAAAGAGTGGACTCCATCCCTGCCTCTTTCATGGCAACTGTCATTTTTCAATCTTTGATGGCCTTGTCTTACTTTGACTTACTCAGCAACACTCCCATTTAGTTATATATGTTGTTATAAGTATACATATAAGTATATAAGTATATATATGTTGTTATAAGTTATATATGTTGTTATAAGTATATAAGAATATATATATATATATATATATATGTATATACTTGTACTTGATTTTCTTTACACCATAATATACCTTTTCTACCAACTAAATGACAAAATTTTTGATGGCAAGGATTATGCCTTATTCTCTAGCCTAGTTCAGTGTCAAAACAATAATTATTTGTTGAATTAACATAGCTAACTGATATGACAAAATCACCTTCTGGAAACTCATAGATTATGTAAAACTTTATATACTGATAGTTTTTATTCATAAGTTATGAATCACCTTTTCAAAGGTACAAGAAAAACATACTTCAGCTGAGAGAGATGGGTCAAATTAGGGCATCCATTTCTAAATCTCTCCTATCTCCACAGGCCTTTGAAATGACAAATCAGGAATTTTCATCATTTGTGAAAAAGTGCCAGTGTTTGTTTGTTTGTCTGTTTTTTCTTGACCAGAAATATATTAGGATTCTTTAGGCTTCAAATGACAACAACCTAATCCAATTATTTCGAGAAAAGGGGAGAATTTTTTGGTTTATATAACTCTAAAGGGTAGAATTATTTTTGACTTTTTTGTGCAGTTCAATGTCATATCAGCAGGGCTCAGTTTATCCCTCAGCTCTCCTCAGTTACAGTATTTGCTTCAGGAGAAGTCAAGGCAGTAGTAGCAGCTCCAGCCTGCATGCATCCTGGTTCAGTTCTAAAAGGGCAGCAATATTCTCTTTCCCAAAAGTCACAGAGAATGTCTCAGGAGATTTGGTTAGCTCTGATTGAATCCATGACCACTGTGGAGTCAATCACCATGACAGAAGAAGACAGCACACAGACCTGCTAAGGCTCACACTCCAACCTGGGTCAGAGGTATTGTTAGTTGGCTTCCAGGGACCTCACAGACTGAGAGTGGGGAAAGGTGGTTTCTTATAGGAAAATGGATTCAGGTATCAGAGGGTGGGTGGATACATGCTTAGAAACCTGTCCAGAACTCACAAGCTGTACATGCCTAGTAATCACCAAGTAAACTCATTCCATGACCTAAGCAGGTCTCCCATCACTATGCTAAGACGGTGCTTCCAAGGTTTCTTGAAGTCATCATATATAGAAAATAATAGCCATCCTGTGTTACGCTGAGGGAAGAAGGCAGCTTACAGCTAGAGGTTAATGGCTGCCCCAGCGACCTTAAGTGTTTATGATAGAGTCAGTATCTCAACACAGCACAGCACAGCAGCTTGTGGCTGGGGAAGCTCTGTCCAGGAGGCAGATGACATTGTGGAAAGGCCACCTAATCAAGTGAAGTCTCAAGTCCTGGCATTTAGATCAGATCACCAATTAACTTGCTGTAAGTAGTTGAGACAAGTCTCAATTTCTCTGTACCTTAGTATCCTCATTGGCAAAATAGTGATAAATAATACCTACCCAGCCTACCACACAGAACTGCTGAGAAAAAGTTACTTAAAATAATGTGTATCAGTGTATTTTACAAACTGTAGAGTGTTAAACAAATGTGAGGTGTTATTTCTATTTTCTTGGACTCGGTTTCTCATTTTAAAAATAGGTTGGGAGATAGGAGAGTTCTATGATACTTTCTTACACTGAATTTATTCTATTATCTGATTCTGCTTCATAGCTAAATGAATTCATAGGGATCAATGAGATTGCTCAGTGTAGATACAATCCACACCACAGACACATGTTGGTAGAAGGGCTTGGTCAGGATACACATACTTATAAGCTTAAATTACATTAAAAGACATCTGGAAGAGCACTGACCCGCATTTACCTAAACAAACATAAACAACATAATACCAGGATTGGCCAAAAACCAGAGTGAAGGGTTCACAATGGACATATAATTATAAGCTTCATCCCTTAAACATAAGCAAAGGTTAAAAAGAGCACAGAAGCAAATTACAGAAGTTAAGTAGTGGGGGGAAAAGAAGATTTGCAGGTCAATCCAAACAAGGAGATGAGACAGAGCATGCTGACTAGACAGAGTCTGACTTCTTCCAAAATGAAATTATACTCCTCCAAAGTACATGCTACCTCAGAATTATGCCATGAACACAAGGAAAATATAGAAGTGTTCACCAGGGAAGACACAATTCTAAAATCAAACTCAGGGACTTCTCAATATTCTTTGCAAAGGGAGAAAATAACCGGTGATGCCATGGGAGTTCACTAATCCCACCTTTCTTGTTCATACTAAACTTTTCCTGCTTAAAAACAGTCAGATATAAAATGAAAAGATTTAAATTTTATAATTTCCTCTTTGTAATATATTCCCACCATGAAATATGCAGTGGGAGAAGAGAAAGAATTAGGGGTCAGATAACTTCGATAGAGGCACATGTAATTAGACATTACTGGAAGTCTGGATAATGTGTTTAGCAAAAATATCAAACAAATAAAATAAAAAACATACATATAATGTAATAAGTTCTTCTTATGTAGATTCAACTTATAAAGATATTGGATTAAATATTTTATATAATCTCAGGAGGCCCTCAAAATGAAAAATAAATGATACAACGATTACACTTCTGGCAACAATAACATGTTAGCAAAATCCTGATTCCCCATTTCTAGTTCCTTTCCCAGTTTGTCAGGGAAATGTAAGGCTCACTAACATCTCAGTGCCTCAAACTTTGTTCCATTTTTAAAAAAAGGCTAATTTGGCCTCTTCCTGTCATTAAAAGGACATAAAGAGCATGAAGGGCAAAAAATAAATGTGAAAGAGCTTTGGGCTCCTTATAAAAAGTTAATAAAATATTTAATTAGTTTTACATAGCCAGACATTAGCTGGACAACTAAGTTCTGTTAGTAGAGTGTTAATGTTCTCAACAGATAAATTCAATGGCTATTTTGATCGCTGCACTGAAAATGAGTCCCACATATACCAGCTGTGTGAATAGTCAATAACTCAGTGCCATCAGTTAGTTGACTGAAATATCAAGCCAAACATTGTCATTCATTACCTTGTATCACTACCATAAAATATATCCCAAAATGCCCACATCCCAATCATAAAGTACAAACATGAGTAACCATTCTAACCTTCTCAGTTGGTGTTGTTACTATCAAATAAAAGGCAAGATATAGGATGGACAGAAATCAATGATTCAATATGAGCAGAAGAACCTAGTAGTATTATAAGTCCTCAGTGAGTAATACTCATCCATTTAGTTATGCAAGCCCAAAATCTAAGTTATAATAATACCTCACTTCCTTAATCCTCATATTTACTCCAACACAAAGTTCTGAGTTTTTACCTCATGTTCCTCTAAAACAGGTTCCCAGTGTCATCACCATTGACATTAAGTCTGGATCACTAATTCTTTGTGGTGGAAGCTGTCCTGTGCATGGCTAGATAGTTTACAGCATCCTTGGTTTCTACTCAACAAATGCCATTAACAACCTACCCTTTCCACCCTCCACTAAATTAAGATGAAAACATGTTGCTAGACATTGCCAAATTTCCCCTGGGAAGCATAACTACCCCAGTTGCCAACCAATGGTTTGAAGCCATTCACTCCTCTTCTGATCCACTGAAGCCACTGGCTCAGCTGCCATCATCTCTCAATATAAACAACTACTACAACAGCCTCGTAATTGACCTACCCCTATCCACGCTGTCCTTGATCAATCTTACATCCATAAATTGCAAAATGATCACCACTGTGTCTCTGAACACCAATAACCATGCATAGTTACAGAATTTGTTTCCTTGCAATGAGAACTTTCAAGAGCTACTCTCCCAGAAACTTCCAAATATGTAATACAGTATTATCAACTATAGTTGTCACTCTGGTTATAGCCCCATGTATTTATTTGATAACTGGAAGTTTGTCCTTTTGACTCTCTTTACCCATTTTACCCACCTTGCACTCCCTGTCTCTGGCAACCACCAATCTGTTCTCTGTATTTATGAGTTCAGTGTTTGGGTTGTTTTGTTTTTGTTTTTGTTTTTGTTTTTGTTTTTGATTCCACATATAAGTGATGTCATGTATGTGTGTTTTTCTGTCTTATTTCACTTAGCATAATACCCTCGAGGTCCATCCATATTGTCACAAATGGCATTATTTCAGAAAAATGTTTAACCACTGCATGATCCAGTCCTTACCTACTTTTTCATTTAAGCCTCTGTCACTCCACACACTTTTTTGTTCGCTTTGTTCAACATCAGCACTGTACTTCCTTCAGCTCTTAGCTGACAGACCCCTACCTACTTTCGTGCCTTGGCATATGCTTCTCCCTCTATCCTAAATGCTCACACTTCCATGTCTCTTCATCTTGCATTTATTCCCCAAATACTGCATGAGCATCTAATACCTTCCAGGCACTTTTATGGGAGCTGGGACTTCAGGAGTAAACACAAACTCCTGATTTCACAGAGTTTTCAACAAGGTGAGTAGAGATGGGGAGAGAGAACCAAAAATAAGCAAAAAAGTGAATTGACAATATAGGAAGTGGCAGTAAATACAGTGTAAGGGTGATGTGGAGCGCTATGAAAACAGAGTTTCTATTTTACATAGGGCCATCAGAGGAACCTCATCAATTAGGTGAAAGGGCATCTGGGGAAGAGTATTTTGGGGCACAGAGAATCATCAAGATCAAAGATTCTGTGGTGGAGTTTACCTGTGTGTTCTGTGAACAGCAAGGAGGCCAGCATGGCCTCTTTGGAGAGCAGTGTGTACATGGAGAACAGTATATAAGAAGACAGTGCAGGAAGATGAGGTCAGATAGGTAGTGAGAAGCCAATCACTTAGGACACAATTAGTTGAGTCAAGGACTATGAGATTTACTATAAAATGGGAACACATAAAGGAGAGGGACTTGAGAAGAGGTTTAATGTAATCTGACCTTCATTTCCATGGGATCACTCTGTCTTCTTTGTGGAGAACATAGACTATAAGAATCAATGGCAGAAATAAGTAGACTAGTCAGAAGCCTACTGCTTCCCCTATTTAACCCTTATTTTTTCTTTAACCCCTGTCTCACTTCTTCAGAAAAATCTTTCCAATCTTCTATATGCTCTTACAACCCATGTATCTCTCATTTATATAGTACTTGACATCCTTGCAATTTTAAATTTATTTGTATGGTTATCTGATTAATATTTGTCTCCACTGGTCAATGAATTCTTTCAAAAGGATTAATTCGGTTTTTTCTTCTCCAATGTCTAGTACAGTATAGAACACAGTTGGTACACAATGAATACTGGGAAGGGAAAAGAGAAAAGGGTAAAAAAGGAAGGAAGGAAGGAAGGAAGGAAGGAAGGAAGGAAGGAAGGAAGGAAGTGACATAGGGAAGAGAGGAATGACAGAGAAGGAAAGAAGGAGAGGAAAATATTGACACAAGAGTTACTTTACCAATTCTGATATAGTTGTTCCAAAATGATGCAATAACCTGGGGCAAACAGTAGTAATTTTTGCAAAGGCTCTAGGAAAGGTTATCCTCTACTATCTGAGGGAAGTATGGATCATGAAGCAATATCAGTAAAGACTAACATTTATTGAGAACTTACTAGATCCCAGACACTTTATCTTGTTGAATCTTCTCAATAGCCTTAAGGAATTCATACTAACATCTTTTAGATGACTAAATACATTTAGAGAGGTTAGTTACACAGCCAATAAGTTGCAGAGCTGAGGGTTCAAACCTTCATGTTTAGCTGCCATTCACACTGCCTCCTGAAGGGACAGTCAATAGCAATTTTATTAAAGATTTTGTTCCTGCAATCCCATTCCTGAAAATCCATTGTGTCAAACAAATAGCAGGGTTCAAACGTAGATGAATTTCTGCTGCACATCTAGTGTGTACATTTCCCCCAACAGAAACAATTCCAATCAGTGCCACACAGTTCCATTTGAAATTTTAATGAGGCACAACAAGCAAAAAGAAGGAAGGGAAGAGAATGGAAAATCAGAGCCACCTACTAGTAGAATTTAAGAAACTGTATTTGCTGCAGGATTAAAGCACAAAACAGAATCTTTCCTTTGTAGCACCATTTAAAAGAACTTGGTTTGTTTCACATATGAACGAAAAGTATAATTTAGTATCACTTTGAGGCATAGAATAATTCTTATTTCAGGGTGTTCAATAAGAACAATAACTGCCATAAAAATGAATCTCTCTTTTTGATAATTTTTTAGGGAGAAATAGGAGAAAAGTCAATTTAATGCTATACTTTGGAATTCTTCCATCACAGCTACCTAATGAAACATTAGGTTTTAAAACATATATGATAACTTTCATCATTTAAATATTTTCAGGTAATTTCATTTTTCCCAGGGAGGAACTTTCCTTTTTCCTTAAAAAACATATTTTTATGTATATATATGGTAAGAGAAAGAGACAGAGATGCCTGCATATATACATATGTATATATATGCACACACACACACACATACACACACACACACACACACACACACACACACACAGCTTCCTTTAACAAACAAGCAGCAAGAATGTAAACTGGCCCAACTTTTGCAAGGCAATTAAGGAGGATACATCAAGTTCTTATAGAGTCCATATTTTTGATCCAATAATACAATGTCTGGGCATGTATCTTACGATAACAGAAAGATTTAACTACAAGTATAGTTATCTTAGTATGGTTTATAGTAACAACAACAACAAAGATGTAATCTACCTAAAAAAAGTGATCAGTTAATAAATTACAGCATATCCAGATACTGGAATATTATGCAGTCATTATAAATGATGCTACAGAAGCACATTTGTTGACTTGGAACTATCTTTAACAGTATGCTATTCAGTAAAAACATATTAATTTAAAAATAGCAAGCATAGAGTATTTTTATAAAAACATAAATCCTATAGACAGAAATAAGTCTGAAGAACAATTATCAAGATAATATTAGTTGTATATGGAAACTGAGATTATGTGTGTATATATACACACACACACACGTGTGTGTTTATAATTTATACATGTGTGTGTGTATGTGTATATATATATGCATATACATATATATGCATATATGATATTCACAGTTTTCCAATGAAAAAAAATGGCCAAGGTATATGTTTCTTTCTAGAAAGAAAACTACCAATGTGAATTTTAAAAATAAACTTGTTATAGCCAATTACCTTTAAGAAAACTATAAGAAATAAAATATATTTAGCCAAAGTCAAGAACTTAAGATATTTAATGAAGATACAATTAGTAAGATAAAATTTACCCATCTCTCCTAATTATATATTGAACCATAGATAAATATCTTCGCTTATTCCTTTCTACAAAGATATCCTACATTAGCAAATCATTTTACCTAACTGCATTTTCCCTAGATCTTTTAAGAATGTTCAGAAGCTATATCAAGTGTATTTCTATAATAAAAATACCCACTGTGTTCCCACTCAGCTTGTTAAGGAATCAAAGAAAGAAATTAAGTTAGTTTGGCATGATTTGTTTTTGATGAGCCCATGTTGCCTCCTAATTATCACATTATTTTCCTCCAGATGTTTGCAAATTGAGTGAGCACAGAGATTCTCTTTGTTGAAATGCACCATGAAAGCCCTGGACAATAGACTATATTTGAAAGCCTTTGAGTTACTAGGTTTTCTAGCACTTAAAATGGACCTTATCTGGCCAGATAAAAAAAAACTTGCACGTGTTTTAAAATATGATTATAAGTATTAAAATTGGCTATATAAAAGTAATGGAGCTAATGATGGGAAAAAAAAACCTCTGAATTCTATACACTAAGAAAGTTCCAGGATCATCTGCTCTTAACCACTGAAACAAACAGAGGATAGTAGTGGCATGAAAACCAGAATATATGGTTCTATAAACATAGATGCAAATGTATATGGCTATAGGTAAACACACATATATATCTGTAATTTGGTAACACCCTGATCATCTTTATTATGGCTTATTCCATTTGTGCAGTGTTGTTGCAGCGTATAATCCCCTAGTGCATAACTGAGACCTAACTTCATGCAAGGTAAACAAGGAAATAAAGCTGCATTTTTCATTACTTTTATCTAATATCAACAACTGCAGTGAGTGGACAAAACACTTGCCAAGACTGTTGACCTCTGTGTCTCTTTATCTACAAAGCAAGGTTAATGATACCAGGCAGGGAAAAGGGTTTGATGAATGAATGAAACATACTGTGAAGACAGAATGCTAACAAAATATGTAGTGATTTCATATCAAACAATCCGACCATAAACATAGAATTTTAAATATTCACTTTTAACTGTAACAGAAGTGGAAGCAAGAGGTACTGTAAGGCTGCAGAACTGATTAGGTTCTCTTATAGCCTAAGAGATATAAATGCCCATTAATTCACTCCTGGCAAAATTGGCTGTCAATACTTTTATAGATCTAATGTGATACCACCAGATAGCTTATAAAATTACAAGGGAAGTCAAGTTTCTCTTTAGTGCTCCTACTAACCCTTACTCAAACTCCTCTCCTCACAAGTATTTTTGAGTATATGGGAGAAAAGCACAGATTTATAGAACAAACAAAAATCTTTACTGCAGCCAAATTGCCTGAGTTGGTTGATTATATCGTTATAAATATTCAAAAGGGAAAAAAGAGAATGAAGGAAGAAAAGGGAGAAAAGGGAAGACAAAGGAAGGGAAGACAAAGGAAGGGAAGAGAAAAGAAAAATAGAGAAAAGAAACTCAAACATTGAACGTATCTATAAAATAAATTTCACATATTCATATACCTTTGTAACTCCCTGACTCCCAGGGAGTCAATTTTTGATATTCTTTATTATCGAAAACTTCAAAAAATTCACAATCTTGAAATGTTTGTAAGTATTATCTGGCTTATTCTTAAATCACATTTCCTTCCAGAGTTACATATATCCTGGTAACTTAAGGTTTTACTGATGAGACCATTTTCAAATAACTCACCGTGTTACAGTAGACTAACTAGCACTAGTGACAAACAACAAAGCCCTGCTGAGGAACAGATGCTGAGTAGATGGTTAGCGGCATCTACTCACTAACCAAGGGTCCTGCTATCACTTCACCATGAACTTGATTCAAATTCAGCATGATTATAAATTCCAACATACCAAGAGATCACTTGAAATTATTAAAAACATATTTGTTAAATGTGCCACCAGGATTCACTGTACAGAATATAGTCTTAATTTTTCTTTCCCCTTTTTCTTCACAAATCCCCACTAAGCATTTAGAATTCTCACATGGATTGCTGGTGACTCAAAACCCTTCATTGTCATTCTGTTACCTGATTGCTACTAATAGTGATCTAGGCATTTTTTCAAAACATACTATTCCATTTCATCTGTCAAGATTCTTGTTTTATGCTCACGTGCTCACAGGTTTGATCTCTGGTAGGTAATCTGTGTGGAATGATTGTTCCTCCCATGTAACACATCTATGTTCATATACTTTCTTTTTTTTAATGTTTATTTATTTCTGAGACAGAGAGAGACAGAGCACGAGTGGGGAAGGGGCAAAGAGACAGGGAGACACAGAATCCGAAGCAGGCTCCAGGCTCCTAGCAGTCAGCACAGAGCCCGACGCGGGGCTCGAACCCACAAACCGTGAGATCATGACCTGAGCCGAAGTCGGTCACACAACTGACTGAGCCACCCAGGCACCCCTCATATACTTTCTTTCTACAGACAAAATGATTTTTAAAAAATATTTAAAGGAATATAGGGGTAATATGAGTCCTGGGGCTAGCTAGTAGAGAGATATTTGGCATAAGAGGACTTCACAAAACCCATTAAATCATATCATGTAGATAGCTGCCCTCCCTTCAATAAAAAAGGTCATACACTATAGTGCCTTGTATTCTTTCTAACGTGCTAAGTACAATATAATCATGCGAATGAAGATTTTGAAATAGACATTAAGGAATAAAAACAAATGGGGAGAATGTTGATAGGTACATAAAATGTCACTGAAATATAAATTCCTAGGTAATTCAACCTTCTTATTGTGTTACCAGAGAATTCTTGGATTATATACAGCTGTTATGTATATGCCAAGCTATGCTTTGGTTCATGGAAGGGCACTCAGTGCTTTTTAGAAAGTTTGAAGAGAAATATTTGCCACTTCTCTTAAATGGAATTGTCTCTCTGAATGCTGACAGCCAAATGTGAAATTTTAACCAAAACTGTCTCAAAAAGACTATAAAGTGCAATATTTTCTGGTAGCGATTTTCCACTTATAATGCTATGAATTCTTCAATGCTATCACTGTAGCAAACAAATAAATCAAAATCAAAGTTCAAAACTCTTACCGAGTCTAACAGCAGTAACTCCAAATCAAACAAGGAAATTTCAATAGTGCAATACCTTCTTCACCAAAAGATTTGGAAGTCTGAATGGCAAAAATAATCATACTCATTTATCTTAACTGCAAAAATGTTTTTCCTTTACCTAGCATAAAGTAAAAGACAAAGATAGTTCTCCCTTAGAACCCTCAAATTAGGGGCCAGCTGGCTCAGTCAGTTGAGTTGTCCACCTCTTGATTTAGGCTCAGATCATGATCTCATGGTCTCCACATCAGGCCTCACACTGAGCATGAGCCTGCTTAAGATTCTCTCTCTCTCTCTCTCTCTCTCTCTCTCCCTCCCTCTACCCCTCTCCTCAGCTCGCACTCTCTCTAAAAAAGAGAACCACAAAATTAGAAAATTGCAATCTCTGTTATAATTAAATTAATCAAAAAAAAACCTGAGAGTTTGGCAAATATATATGTTTACATAAATATATATAATATACATATATAAATAAACTAAAATTATACTGTGTTTAGATCATTCTGTGCTCACATAAAATCATGAGACCACTAAAATCCAGGTGCACAATGGAGGATGACACATGTGATAAGGATTTTTCTTTGTAATATTAGTTCAAAGATAAATGTTCAAAAAGAGTCATCAATAACATACTTTTTACCAAGAAACGTTTCTGTGCTTAAGCCCTTCTCGTCTTCACAGTCACGATCCCAATCTCATTCCGTCTCACAAGATCTGTTTGTTTAACACCAGCTTCTTATTTGAGTCATTTCTATGAATTAGCTAAGGACTGTGCTTCTCTTTCTTTTCCTTTCTATTGCCAATCTTTCAGACTATTTCCTGATTGTTATAGTCACCATCTCCAAAGGGTAGAGAAAAACTATAAAGCTCTTATTTATAATGCCTGCTCCATTTTTGGAGTAAAAGTTTGAAAAATCATCAAAAATAATGTTTAGTTTTTTTAGTCTCTTATATATAGTGAGTTTCTAAGCTTTTCCTGGGTTAGCTAATACAGGTGGTAGACATTAAGTTTACATAAAAAAGATTAGAGGGGGCGCCTGGGTGGCGCAGTCGGTTAAGCGTCCAACTTCAGCCAGGTCACGATCTTGGGGTCCGTGAGTTCGAGCCCTGCGTCAGGCTCTGGGCTGATGGCTCAGAGCCTGGAGCCTGTTTCCGATTCTGTGTCTCCCTCTCTCTCTGCCCCTCCCCCGTTCATGCTCTGTCTCTCTCTGTCCCAAAAATAAATAAATGTTGAAAAAAAAAATTAAAAAAAAAAAAAGATTAGAAAGCCTGACATATATCTTTAGACCTAAAATATGGTTAAATTATATGTATTTTCTTGGCTCTCATTTCTTATACAAATTATTTTTAAATGTGATCCCAAATTTCCTACTGTAGCTGCCCATAATACAATATGGCACATTGGGTTTATAGATATAAATTGTTAAAATTAAAATTATTAAAAATAATAATTTAATATTAAATTAAACTATTATTATTAAATTTTGAATTTAGGACTTCTACATATCTTTTGGAATACACAATTCAACTCAAAGTATATCCCATAAAGAGATAGCCAACTATGAAAATTATAACAAAACAAAGATGTCTAGCAAAATATTCCCAAAGTGGAGTGTCAAAACCATTGCAACTGGGTATATGGAATATTCTAAGTATTTCCAGGAAGATTTAATGATGAGTTTGGAAAGAGAAGAAACAAGGTTTTTCCAGAGCTGAACTAAGTTCTTGTCCTCTTCTCCTAAGAAAAAGTTGCAGAAGTCTACTGCATTAATAACCAAGGGCAAAATGTAGTCTGTAGCAATTATACTGATAACATGATCAACTAATGAAGTTCATTAGTCTAGTTGATGGAAACTGGGATTTATTGACTTTTTATTTGCCACTGGTAAATGAGTACTGTATAGAAAGACACCATCTAGGCAAAGTATAAAACAAATGCATTCTTTCAGCATCTCATTGGTCTTAATTAAATTGTCCTTTCAACTCATTTAAGCTAGAATTATCCAGAGCATGTAAAATTTAAATACCTATTTAAGCAATAATACATATAAGTACTGTATTAATTATGGATAGGCCAATTATTGTTACTAAATTTAAAATGATCCAAAATGATTTCACACTGCTCAGGTTAAACATCTTTGATTTAATTTTATTAATATTTACTATATCCTTAAACATCTTGGTCCCAAAGCAACTAGAATCAAAGCCCCGAGTAAAACAGCTCAATAAAATATGCCCTCAGCTTATCAAATTTACTAAGAATAGATTATATCCAAGAAACACCAGAAAATAACCAATCGTTAAACTTAATGTTCTACTTCTCAAGATCAAAAAATATCTAGGAAAAAGAAAATAAAGATCTTTGTCAATGTTCCAGGAAAATAACATGTCATCGTCATTTAATCCCAGCTTCCTACCAACTCTATGCCCCTTCAGGTTCTTCATAAATTGTCATCAGCATCACTTCTTGATTTACACATACATATTAACTGATCTAATTGGATACACACTTAGATTTGAACTAAGGATCTTGTGTAAATATTTAAAATTTACAATATAATAAAGCCAACAAGCTTTTGAATATTTATTTAACATTCAAAGAGAGAAAGAGAGCAAGAGAGCGTACTAGGGGAAGGCAAAGAGAGGGGGGCAGAGGATCTGAAGCACGCTCTGTGCTGACAGCAGAGAGCCCAATGAAGGGCTTGAACTCACAAACCATGAGATCATGACCTGAGCTGAAGTCAGATGTTTAACCAACTGAGCCACCCAGGCACCCCAACCAGTAAGCTTTTGAAAGGCAGAGTGTGGACGAGGGTAGCAGTTCTATACTTTTGTCCATTACAAAAAGAGGGTCAAAAGCCATGCCTTACCTTCCAATGCCTGACAGGGATTGTATGCTGTGCTTGCTCCAGACTGTTTTCTTGATCCCCATTATATAGTTAGCTCAGCAGAGGAAAGAGACAGTTTTAAAAATGTCACAGTGGGACGTGTTTTAATATTGAGTGGTAAATCCCCAGAGGCAAATGCAAAATATATCCACATGGTTAATACTGCCTTTGAAGCAGGCACAAGATTGTTAAAATAAGTGACTTGGGTTTCTTTCCTTTGGTTGATGTTGTTTGTGGTTTGGGGTTTCTTGGGGGTAGGGAAAAGGAAAAGTATTTTCCGTAAAACATAATTATTCTTGTGTTCTTAGACATTTTATATTATACCCAAAAATATAAAGAGCCTTCCCTACCATCTTCTATCTGTATTTTTAATATTAACAAACTAAAATATACACAGAACAAACGTGATGTTACTGAACACCTCAAAATGTAAATTTGTCTGTCAAGCCATGTTTAATAGCATCATTGTAGTCTATTGTTACCCCACCCCCCACAGGCAATCACCAAGAACTATTTTTATATATTAAACACAGGGGAAATTATGAATATTCAAATGTGATCTAATTAATGTTCCAGAATGACAGATTCTGTCTTTCAAGGAAAAATTATGGCCTCATTTTATTCATTGTATTGAAGAAAAGAGAAAAGATATAACTACAGTCTCTGGAGATTAAAATCAAGAATGGGTGTTTCTACAAGGCTGGAAATAGAAATATTAAGATCTTCTGAAACTTCCATACATCCCTTTCTGATGTCTTTTGATGTTCTTCCTTCCTAATCTCATTTGGTTTTTATTGTCCCCACTCTAAAAGATTTAACTTATCTATTTTCAAAAGTGCTTAGGTTTTCCATATCCATTGCAACTCCTTTGTAGGCAAAATTGGTATTTTGATCTCTGACGTTGAACATCTGCAAACTAAATTTATATGCATGATAATGACACACAATCATAAAGGATGTGAAATAATCTGTCTGTGTTACAACAGATGTCAATTTTTGTTGCTTGTTATTACTAAAAGGGGAAATGGAGCTCCTCTCTGTGACAAGTAATGTTGCTTCTAATTCCTAGCAATAAATGCACCTAGAATATGTGCAGAAGTGGCACTCAGCCTGAATATCCATCACCGGTTTGATTGTTTGAAATGCATCTGGTCCCTTTGAGTATATATACTGTGATTACCCAGTTCAAGCCTTTTCACACTATTGTATGTGTCATCAAATGACAGTAATGAAAATAACTGCAGCCATTATTATAGGTTTTAGGACTTTGCCATCTGTTGAGTATTAGCCTTTGCCATTCCCCAACTGGCATTCCAGTGAGCCAAAATTACACAGAAGCTACCCCACAACACTAGATTTTTATATCACCTTTCATCTCCCACACACCAAAGAGAAGGCATTCCTTAAACAGTCCTACCAGAATCCAGTAATTAAGAATGAATCTGAATGAACTCACTTGATGTTATTTCAAATCTCAAAGTACAAGTATAAAGCCTTAGAAATAAATTTGGCAAATGCAACACAATTCCGAGAATTAGCAGTGATATATAATGTTGTGTCATTTAGGCATCAATCTAAAATGGCAATAAATGGCAAGTATGTTATTTTTCCATGTAATGTAAATTATTTGAAAGCATATCTATATCTCTTATATGAAATGAGTAAGTAGGGTTAGGCTTATTTTAGACTACAGACTTCTAATTCATCAGAATGTCAGCATTTTAACTGGCCACAAATCTGTGAGAAACTTGTGTTCACAAATCCAAAGACTAGTATTTGATTATGCTTTTGTCAGCAATAGTCTATTACCATATTAGAACCTGACTATAAAACCTTGTTTTAGAAAGTGATTCAATATAAATTCCAATCAAAAATAGTGTGTGTGTGTGTGTGTGTGTGTGTGTGTGTGCGTGTATAGTGATATGTAGTGAAATATAATGATAAAATATTAGAGATTCCAAAATAAAAAGGAAAAATTATAAACATGAAGCTCAAACTTTGACTGAAAATTATATTTTTCAACACTGTTAGTTTGAAAGTCCCTTTTGCATAAGTCAATTTTAAACAAAAATCTGTGAGAGAAGAGCAGTCTGCTTTGGAAAGGGAAAAGAAAATCATACAGTAAGAAAGCAGAAAAAGGGCAACAGAAGAGAAAATGCCGAAGAAAATTTAGTGTTTTCTAGTTACAACACATTATACTCCATTTGTACCCCTCAGAGAGTCCACTTCAGGTTGGGTACATTGTAAGTACTCAAGAGATACTTGTAGAAGATAGCTGGAAATTAAAGGCCAGGCAACATTAGAAATGGCTGTAGAAAATGTTGAATCAATAGCCAATGAAAAAATACACAGTGTTTTAAACAACTGAATCTAAATCATTTCTTATTATATGAAATTCAAATGTATTTAGGTAGCACATAATCCCAACCAAGAAATGCTACCCACATTAAAGCCAGATGCCAGCTCAGTCTTTAGAAGACGGGATAGAACCACCCATACCTTCTCATTGTTTCCTCAGTTACATGCACTGTTGCTAATACAATGGAGCCAACATTCCATCATCATTGCATTTGTCCCATGAGACAACAATGATATGGGGAACATTCGTTTTCAAGAATGCAAAAGAACAGATTTCAATATAAATTTTTAATTTTTTTTCAGACAGAATTGAAGACTAACTTTTCCCAGCTAGTCTGCCAGAAAGTAAATGAGAAAAGAATGATACATAAGGAAAAAACATAACCAGGTATAATTTTTTTAATTAAAAGAAAACCCAACAAATAAAGGAAGAAAGACTCAGGAGATTGCACAGTGTGATAGAAAATAAAACATGCCGTTTCCTATTAGGATCCTAGAAAGAGTGAGAAAAGTATGTATATTTCAATGTCACTTAGAGAGCAACCAAAAAAAGTAAAACCATTTTCTATACAAAGTAAACCTGCAAAGATAAATCCAACTGGAATACATAAAATCTGAAAAAGTACCAAGAATTGAGGAAGAGTTAAGCAAATGACAATGAAGACCAATAAAACCCAAAATAATTAAGGCAAAATTGAGTGGTCATCTAAAGTAAATGGGTGGTACTCTGCCTGGAATGTAGCTGATGACACAATTATTGATTCTATCTCAGTGATGATGTAGCCAACTGAACAAAAACAAAAATAGTAAGAGGAATAATGTCTCAAAAGGTTATAGTGGCTACTGAGGTCACTAAGAACACCCTGTAATACCAACTTCTGCCTAGAATATTTACTTACTGTATTTCTATTCAAAATGCTTTATACTCAAATAAGTTTCAAAGTAATGAGCTTATTTCCTCTGAAAATGTTCCAAAGAATTTGGACAAGTCATAGAACTTTGGTGTTTTGCCCATGCGTGCTCCTTATTTGTGGTCTATAACAAATAATTCAATTCAATCAATATCTCAGGTATTACCATTTTCTAGGCACTGTGCAAATGATGCAGGGTAAATGGGACTCAAATATTATTAAGTTTGTGCTATTATAACTCCAACAACAGGAACATGATGTTGGAGCCATGAAGGTGGACCCTGCTTTTATTTGGACTACAGGAGAGTTGGAGAAACTGACATTAAAGAAGTTATGGCAAGAAATTATGAGGATGATAATCCCCACTTACCAGATTTGCAATCTAGTGGAGAAAGATGGCATGCAAACATAGAGGCTGACGAAGAGATATACCTAATATTGAGAGAAATGAGCTGTGCAACAGAGTGAAGCAAGGTATCAATTCTAACTGAGGACATTCTGAGGGAAGAGATATCTGAAAAAGCTTAGCAAGATGGATAATGACGGGGGAAGAGTATTTGAAACAAAAGGTTCGAATATCCAGAGCAGTACCTATTCAAATGACAGAGACCAGATGATGGATCAAACGATTTAAGGGAAATGAAAAAAAAAAAAAATGAGGGGTCTTAAAAGCCAAACCAAAAAAAACCTGAGTTTGTTCTATAGGAAAGCCAAGGCAAGTAAAGAATTTTGAGGTGAGCAGTAATGTGATCAGGCCTCTGGCTCAGAAAGAAAATTTTGGAAGACATTTGTGGACCATTTACAAAGCTATTTTAAATACAGAGAGAAATCACTGAAAGAACATATACCAAAATAGTCACAAAAGTGGTATCTTTAAGTGACAACAGGTAATTACCTCTTTGCTTATTGATATTTTCTGAATGTTTTACAATGAGCACAAGTGGTGTTTGTATTTTTAAAAACAAGTTGTATGCTTTTCTGATATAAATGTCCATCAATATAAGTATACTATTTATTATTACATAAATATAAGAGGCTGGAAGCAGAAAAAAAAAATCTAAAGCCATATAAGTATTTAACTTCCAGTATTGATTAAGCCAAAATGCAGCCATTGGTCTTTGGTCAGGACTTTTACTGAAATTGATTTAAAGCCAAATATTTCTAGCAGCCAGCAAATGATGGCACTTTCCCGAATATCCTGTGGTCTGGTCCTAGAATAGCACTGTCACTGCTTGAGTTACAGGAAGAAGAACCAGTTGGATCACATATCTGGGAATGGAAGATATTTCTCATCAGAAAGCAGGAAGGCACTAGATAAGCACAAGGGTACATTGACTTCCTGTGTTTCAGGGAATCAAGTCCTGAGATGATATATTCCAGGGTGACTAGATGTCCTTTTAAGAGCTCACTCCCCATTTCTAATAAAAGGCTATCTAGATATAATATTAATGAGGACAAGGATCAGCATCACTTACCATTCTGGAACAATATTACCTGTGCTCCATATGGGAGAGAAAAGGAAAAAGTGAGGGGACTTCTAGGCAACAGCGTCTTGAAGAATAGGTACAGTACAATGCAAATATTAGTAACTTCGGGGGTCACTAGATACACCTCTTTAGTAGCATTGTTTTAGTTCTTTTCCCTTAATATATTAAGAAATAAGTTTAGGGGTGCCTAGGTGGCCTAGTCAGTTAAGCGTCTGGCTCTTAATTTCGGCTCAGGTCATGATCTCACGGTTGTGAGGCTGTCAGCACAGAGCCTGCTTGGGATTTTCTCTCTCCCTCTCTCTCTGCCCATCCCACACACATGCTCTCTTTCTCTCTCTTTCTCTCTCTCTCTCTCAAAAGTAAATCTTAAAAAACCCAAAACATTAAAAAAAAGAATTTTAGAAAAAAAATTCTTTTTTGCTTCCTCTCAGCCTAGTTCCCCTATATCCACTATAGTAGATTAAATTCATATACTAAAAAGGAAGTTTGATTACTTAAATAAATGAAAAACACTTTTTTAATAAATGTAATCTCTACACCCAGAGTGGGTCTCAAACTCACCACCCCAACATCAAGAGTCACTTGCTCTCTAAGCCAGCCAGGTACCCCTAAATTTGATTAATTTTTAAAGTTATATTTTTAAAAAGCACTCAAAGAGGAGGAATGATGACAATATTACATAAGCTTCAAGGAAGAAAAGTTTGCAAACACCACATAGGAAAAAATTAAAAATAAAAAATAAATACACACACACACACTTTTCCTTTAACAAATGGAATATTTGCATTTGTATGGAGTCTCCTGAAGAGAACAAAACAGTCCATCTATATAATGCAACAAAATTTAAATTTTCTTCTCAAGTCAAAGGTTAAATATAAATTGTTACTAGAGAAAAGGTCCAATGAAAGTGACCTAAAGTTCAGGACTTAGGGCCAGTTGGTCACACCACATAATCTACATATCTGCTTTGAACATCTGTGTCTGATCTCCCCCAACCCATCCTGGGCAAACAGAGCTAGAAGTTGCTGCAGGTCTGGGGCAGCAGGGTCTGCAAGCCCGTCTAGGCCAGAGCAATGGCCCTCCACCTGTCAAGTGAATGGCACTGGAATGCAATCTGAAACCCTGTAACCAAGTCAAAATAGATCAGAAAGGAGAGCCAACACCACAAGGAGCCAAGTGGGTCAAGCACTGAGTGAGCTGAAGCATAAAGAAAAAATAAACTGAGCCTTAGAAAATCCCCCCAGCTGGATTCCAGGTTTCCAAATTAGCTTTTTGCATGGTTTCTCTCCATTACTAGCATGGATTTACCTGAGTCCATTAAAAAAGTCAAAACAGAAAAAACACAGGCATAGGCCCCAGATCAAGCGTGTATCCAGTTTCATATAACTGGCCCTTTTCCAATAATTATTTACTAAATAAATGAATGAATGAATCCAATTTTTCACTTGAAGACTGACATCATATAAATACATATTTTCTTAGTAAAGGATTTGTGGATATTGGAAAACATCTTCTACCATGCCACCTCCTCACTTTCAACTACTAATATCCCCCTCAGATACTTCTTGTTCCCCTTTGTTCTTTCATAAGCTCTTTCTTCAAAATTAACTTATTCTAGTATCTGCTTCGTTATCATAACATGACCAAAAGATACATAATCACTAAAGCTGAAAATTTTATTTAGTAATAAACTAACACCAACAACCCCCTCTCCGTCCAAAAAAAAAAAAAAAACAAAAAAAAAAACAAAAAAAAAACCTACCAATCATGAGGGTAATATTGGCACAACTGGATATGAGTAAGATTGGTTAAATAGCACTCTGGAATGGTGCCACTTACCTGCTCCACTCATGCTAGCCTACGGTACTAGCTGAGTAAACAGTGTCTTAATGGCTAACTTTAGTAGAGCTAGAAGTGACTAAACCTAGTGTTTGACAGGCAGAAGGGAGAGGAAGCCATTACAGTCAGAAAGACAAACAGGTACAAACGTCTGCTTGCCAAATAGGTAATCCTGAATGAGACAGCCCAAAGACATGAAAGGGCAGACACAGGCACCTACCAGATCATGGTGGGTCTCATATACTAAGACAGGAAGCTCACTCTTTATTTGGGGGCAATGGAATACTAATGTAATTCTCAAGCAGAGGAGACAATGAAATTCGTGAGTTATAAAGGTTACTACAGCAGCATGGAGGAAAATGAGGTAAAAAAAAAAAGTGAATGAGGCTGGAAGATGGGTACACAGATAGAAAAGAGAAGGACCCTGAAGATCAGGACAAAAGCAGTGGAGGGGAATGGTTAAGAAGATGAAAAAACCATAAGCTGTAATGGCATTTGTGACTGTGATGGTGCTGCCTCAGCCTAAATGCCCAGTGCTGCTTATAAAAATCCTTCTCACTCTCAAGGTTTGGCTAAAATATTTCTTCTTCCATGAAACTATATCTTTGAAAACTGTTCCTCCATCTGTTCTCCCACAGTCTTTTGTTTGTCCTCATAACATTTAGTTCTCTCTGCCTTGCATTACAGCTAGCTGTTTACATGTGTATGGTCTCCATTATACCACAAACTCCTTGAAAGAGGGTCCCTGACTGTTTCATTCAGTTATTCCCCTTCACCAAAGAATACCTACCATGGCAACTTGCACTTAATAGTTTGGTTGAATAAATAAATAAACTGAAATACCTCAAAAAATACTTTCTTGGTTCTGCATTGCTAGAGAGAGAACAAAATTCCAGGGCTAAAAGCAGGCAATCAGACTAATTTCAGAAGACTCAAACTAGGCTACAGAGAAAAAAAAAAGTAACTGGAACATAAGATGTTTCTAGGTAAGCACTGATACTTATTTATTTATCAAAATATTTCTCTGTGCATCTCCTTGCAAATCATGACAATAGTAGCAGAGATCCAACGGCATTTTATTGTAAACTGCAAACAGATAAATACTGGCATTGTACAAAGACAACCCATGACTCACAGCAAAAAAAAAAAAAAAAATGTTTTTTACATCTCGCCTGCCTCCATTCAAACATTAAAATGGAAAAAAGAAAACTCACCCCAATGGCTCCCTAGTTAGGAATAAACACAAGCCCTTGGGGTCCAGAAGAGTTTAGTTATTAAGGAGGAGGGAAAGTGGCAAAGATAACAGCTTCTCTTTAATTACGATTCTACCACCAAGGAAAGAAATTATGTCTATTTTCCCCAATATTAACCAAAGAGAAGATTGGATACTGAGTTATTCATTAACAACTTATCAGGCATTTTGGATCTCATAATTGAGAAGGGATGAAACACAAAAGGAGAACCATCTAGCACGACTGGCTTCCTAAGAATTCCTCAGTATTAATACTACTCCTCCTAAATCCCTTTGAGGATTGCTGCTTAGATGCTGAGAAAAAATAATTGAACAATTTCATGGTGACATTAAACAGCAGCTCATAATTGACCTCAATATGAATAGCAATAAAGATGGAGAGAATGACATATGCTCTATACAGTGAGTGTGGGCAGGATTCAAATCCTAATGCCTTTAACTCCATCAGGGAAGGAACACAAGATAAAACTGCTTAATAATTGTCCAAAGGCTATTTGCTTTCTAGAGCAGAGCAGGATGTTTTCATATCACCTCTGCTAATTGACCATGCTGAAATGATAGGACCACTGTCTGCAACAAAAGAACTCTCAGATTTGCATTGATCCAGGAATAGACCAATTTGGTAATGCTGCTTGTTTCCTAAAAGGGCATTTCACTGGCCAAATCAAAATGAGGTGTTGTGCAATTTTCTGTATGATCAGCATTAACAGCTAAAGAACAACTGGTCTTCAGAGTAAGGAGGCATGTTGCCAAGTACAAAGGTTATAGCTGTTCCTCACCCATCCCTGACCACCTTCCTTTTATATCTCAGGTTTGACTGTCTGAGCAGAGCTGCAGGCATTTACTCACAGCGTTCTGATTCTTCTTTAGACAAATCTGAAATCTGGATAAGCAAATACAGAGAGGCTATCTGGTTTTTAACATTGACTCTCTGAGCATCTGTCCCCACAAAATAGATCATTCAGAGCCAATATTTAGAGTATCTGCATATTCAAATTTGTATTAAAAGAAATTCTAGACAAAGAGGAAATACAAAATACTACCAGGTGACCCATTCTGAACTACAAACTTGATTCAAACTCCGTATCTTCTCCAAGCCTGCTCTTTGCTCTTGTATTCTCTACAGAGATGCTCCACCATCCACCTACCTCCCCAGCCCAGAGCTGGTAATGTCCTTGGTTCGATTCCTGCACTGGCCTCCCACCCATTCCATATGACCACCACAAATCTGTCCACATAAACAATCAAGTTGATTAACAAATCTGACTCATGACTGAAGCCCCTCATTCTGGCTGAAAAGATCCACCTGTTCTGGTTGTTACCAATCTCTTTATTCTCAGCTCTTGGATACTTCACACACGCCCCACTCCAGTTAACATTTATCATTACTGAACTACTTGTAGTTACACAAACTCACATTATAGTGTCAGTATTTCCACATACTCTTCCCTCAGCCATGAAAGCCCATTCCCACTTTTTCTACTTAGAAAGCTTCTCTTTATCCTCAACACTTTCCTAGGTGTCACTGGCCCTGTAAGCTCCTTCTACAAGGCCACTCCATAGAGAATATTAACAGTCCCCTTTTTATAGTAGCCCTGCTTTTTGTGCATAGTTCTTTGACTGCATTTATCCTACCATATTAAAATAATATGTTTTCTGTTCTCTACTAGATGGTGAGCTCTTCAAGCGCTTCTCCTGAAGTAAAACAGTAATGAGGAACACGGGCTCTGGAACTCCTTGATTTCAAATCATGGTACCACTTCTTAATGTGTGGCCTTGGGCAAGTTACCTAACCTCCCGGTGACTCAGTGTCCTCAACTGTAAAATGAGGATTATGACAATATATACTTAAGAGAGCTATTGTGAGGATTAGAAAATCTGATTTCTATAAAGCATAGCAAATGTTTAATGAATGTCATTTTTCAGGTTGCAAAGTCAGTGGCATTCATATTTAATCTCCACTGGACACATGGTAAAGACTTAGACATGATAGTTGAACTAGATTGTGTAAACTGAGTTAAGGAAAGAAATAGTGGTAAAGTTCATTTCAATAGAAACACTCTGACAGTGGTTGATGCAAGATTTTGAAGGCTGTTTTGGCAGGAAACATTCTTCTAACAGCCCTAAAACCTAACTATCTTCATTAACTCCTTCCAGTAATCCTATATCTTTTCAAACTTTGATTCTCAAATACACTCACCCTTTTTAAGGTTTTATTTCTGTACCAGCACTGTCATTATTGTACTGAACAGAACTTCCCCATGTAATTCAGAATGAGCTAACGAGCTTTCTTACTTACCCGGAAATAACTTTCCAATCTCAGCTTCACTGCTCACCTTGGAAAGAACACAATTTCACCAGTCTTTAACCTTACCTAATTTTTATATCATTATAACAAAGAAATAATAAAAACCTTTTGAAAAAATACATAATATATAAGTGAACACATATAGCATTTGTCTTTTCTGTGCACACAATAAACATATCAAACTTCAAACTTATATACAAAGGGTTTTTTCAAGAATTTTGAATATTAATGTAGGAATTCATTCATTTGAGAAACTTAAAAATATTGAATCTGTTATTTATCTGCCTTCATAATAACTTTTTAAGAATTGACAACACATTGTAAAATTGAACCACAAATGGGTACATGGACCATTAAAGTGGTCATGAAGGATTGTCTTTGTTCCATGTTCTTTTCACTAGCACATGAGGGTTTAAAATTCAAAAGAAAAACAGCCCCAAATAAAACACAGAAAACAAGAAAACCAAGCTCAGCTTAAATACACTCAGAACACTGTGGAATCTGTAGAAGTGAGTTACACCTTCACCAATTATGGGCAGTTATACCATTAGAAATTGAATTTTATCAAACACCTTCCAAACAAATGCCTAGCAGATTCAGGCAGTTTCACATGCCAAATTAGCCATTTATATCCCATTTCTATTTACAGTGCTTAGTGGATCTCCATAATATAAACTTACTTACTTATGAAATTCCTGTGTGAGATATATATATATATATATATATATATATATATATATATATCTCACACACACACATATATATATAAATATATATGGTCTAAATACATATCTAAATATATATGTCTAAATATATATTATCTATATATATAGAGAGAGAGATAAATTTTGGACAATTTCACCAAATTATTTCCAAATGGTCATCATTTTTCAGCTTCTTGACATGTGGTAAATATGACTTTAACATCCATTTTTTTTCTTAGGTCACAAGTAAATTATTTGTAAATCCAATCACATTTTAAATGTCTTAAAATTTGGTTCATGCCTCCTTTAAATACATATTTGTTGTCTTCATTTCATGTTTTCTTATATTGGGGTTGTTCAAATGACATAAGCCTAAAATCTTACAATCAAATGCTTATTTATTTATGTATTTCACTTGTTTATACCATAGAAAACTTACTATAACTTGTAAAACTACAGATAAAAGTGTGTTTCCAAAGAAGATTGTTATGATGCTGTGATTAAAAATTTGAGGCCAAATAATTCACCAAAGTGACCCTGAGTTTCTACTTACTGGTGTAGAAGTTCAAACTTCATTTTTGTCAACCTACATAGTTTTTAGTCAGGTTCAAGAACTCCTGAGTCTTACCTAGGCTGTCTCATTTTTTGGCTTCTTTGCTTCCTGCTTTGCTAATTAATGGAAATACATACTCAGCCTGCAGCAAATGCAGGAAGTTTATTCCCAATGAAAACCTAATGAAAAAGCTATGCCTCCACAAGGCAATAATTTGTTTAAATTTGAAAGTGCCAATTGGAAGAGGCATTGATTCTTCGGGGACACCAGGGCTCTATTAAGTACACTCTTCCTCCACTGAACCACAGTAAAGTTAAGTCGACTTCCAAAGAAATATAACTTGCTACCAACCCTTCCTTGAGAGAACTCCACTGAGGCCAACAAACTTCATTTCTCCTCCCCTCGGGCCTTGCTACCATTTTGTGGCAATCAGCTGCTGAGGTGAGAACCTACTTACTTGATTTATTTTCTTTTTCACAGCTTTGTCCCTCATATAAGCAAAGAGGAACATATTTTTAAGCTTGAATGGCTGCTGTATAGGCACACAGACTATGCATCATGCTGCTGAGGTACACTGTAGTTAAGAAAATATGCCTTCTCTGTTTCCAGACTTCTAAACAGTATCAAGTTAACTCCCTTCTCCAGATGTTCAAGGCAGTTATATTCGCCAGCTGTTTACCATTTTCAACAATGACATACTTCTGCATGTCTGAAATATATGAAACTTTAAAACAGCCCTTTCATGTTCCTATCTAGAACAAACATCAAAACATTTCCTCTTCCTGCAAATACTAGAAAGTGAGAGACTTACTGAAAAACTACCGTAGCTTATATGCACGTCATTTTCTCTATATCCTATCATACTTACATTTACCATAAAGCCAGAGTAGGGTGGAGAGGGGTGGTCAAGTAAAAGATGTGCCTCTAAAGGCAGATAACCCTTAGAGATCTTGAAGTCCAACTTTCAGAAAAAGCACTTTAAAACAAATACCCTAAATCAAAGGTCTTCAAAATTTGTTGCTATCATACACTCCAGAAGAATTTCAAAACACTATATCCACTCACACATTTTTAAGTTGACATCTTAAAATTTTATTATAAACTGAAAGTGTTTATAAAAGATATGTAGGTTGGTATGTGAGGGTGTCTGTCTGCTTTAAATATACTTTTTACCAAAACCTTGGTACAATATATTTTAGGTCTTCCAATGTATAGAAAATGTCTGCTACAACCAGAACCCTAAATAGCAAAGCCAGGTCTCATGGTTAAAACAATCTGGGGCGCCTGGGTGGCGTAGTCAGTTAAGCGTCCGACTTCAGCCAGGTCACGATCTCTCGGTCCGTGAGTTCGAGCCCCGCGTCAGGCTCTGGGCTGATGGCTCAGAGCCTGGAGCCTGTTTCCGTTTCTGTGTCTCCCTCTCTCTCTGCCCCTCGCCCGTTCATGCTCTGTCTCTCTCTGTCCCAAAAAATAAATAAACGTTGAAAAAAAAAATTAAAAAAAAAAAACAATCAGCAATTTTCTAGATGTTAATACATCCCTGGGACAGCTTGGTCACATATGAATTTTAATTTTAAGGTAATAGGGAGAGAGATGAAAAGAGACAGACAGCAAGACAGTAAGACACTGTTTATCCAGGTACTATTTAATGATTATGGATCTTTTCAAGCATTTTCCACTTATTTACTCATTTTTTAGTTTTAAAAGTGCTAACATTTACCTCTAAGTGACTCTACAATTTCAAACTAAAAAACTAAAAATTCCCCATGGTTTAGAGAACTAGAAGGCAATTAATTCCACAAAGGAAGAGAAATCAACTTTCTTGTGTTTTATGAGTGTTGCATGTGAAAATAGGTAACATGACACTAATTCTACAAATGCGACATGGGAGTTGGACCTAGAATTTTTATATTTCTAATTAATCTTCAGGGCCACATTTTGGGAGATAAAACTATACAGGAAACAGAAATATGATTTCTATGTATTCCCCCAAATCCTTATAATTCCAAGTCACTTTCAGAGAGACTGTTTGAAGGAAAGATAAGCCTTCAATCTTTTGAATGCCTCCTGAAGGTCTGTCATTGTTGTGGAGGACAATCACACACAGAAGAAAGCCCCTTCTGCAACGTGCAATCTGGTTGCAGACTAGGATTTATACACCAGAAACAATTAGGAAGTTATTCCATGAACCCAACAGAATTGTTATTGCTATGAGGCATTTGAGTTAAAGGCAGGAACTTTGGAATCTATCAGTCTGGGTTTCAATTCTGGCTATAAATTACTTTTCACTGACCTCAGCTTCCTTGTCAATTAAATGGGGACAATGAGGAAAGCAGGGATAGACAAGCTTTAGCCAATGGGCCAAATCCTGTCCAGTGCCTGTTTCTATATATCCTGTGAGCTAAGATTAGTTTTTATGTTTGTAAAAGATTAAATCAGTGTTTTAAAGAATATTTAATAACATTTGAAATTGTATAAAATTCAAATTTCAGTTTCTAGAAATATAGGTTGTGGCTTCCAGAACGAAGCCACACCCATTTATTTACATACTATATATTGCTGGTTTTGTGTTAAAACAGCGAAGTTGAATATTGACAACAGAGGCCATGTGGCCTGCAAAGCCTAAAATAGTTAGGCCCTTTACAGAAAAAAAAATGCTGAGAACACTGTTGCAGAGAATTAGAAGAAATAATAAAAATAAAATGGTTAACACAGAACTTGGCATATAAGCACTCAGTAAATGGTAAATATTATGGTTGTTTTGTCAGATATTATAATCTGAACCAAATATACAATTTCAAAGGTAAACAAGGCTATAAAAGGCATGACTTACTCATTTAGTAATTGGCCATTAAGGCTCCTAAAATAATCAAAATATTGTTATGGTCTAGCCTATAACCGTACAATTCATATAGGGCTTATCATGCATGCAGGATGGAGAACTGACCACCAGAAAGTAATTGTTGTTATATTATCTATTCCATGACATTTGAATCTGAGCCATGACAATATGACTCAATTTTTCAAGCTCTTTCCCATCTCAGGACTCTCCCCCAAGATATCCCATCTGCAAAGGACATTCTTCCCTCTGCTTATCCCAGAGATCTCTCCTTCTCCACCCATCAAGGCTTGACTTAAATATCGTTTCCTCAACTACTCTGTCCTAGGATCCCCTGTTTCCTTCACAGTACATATAATTAAAGCCTTAGGTGGCAACTCCCTTATTATTATTTGTCTTCTCATTAGATTCTAAACTACAAGAGAAAAATGATACAATCTGTCTCTGTCACCACTATAGTCCCAGCTCCTAGAAGCTGACAATAAGTATCAGGTGAAGCAATGCCTGTAACTCTAGAGGTTGCTCTTGGACAACTTGTCCTCAGCCATTACCAAGTGCAATGAAGACACTCTCAAAAGAAAATAGCCTTTTCACTCTTCCTTTCAACCCAGATATTAAAAAATAAAATGTTCATTAAGTTGTTAGTGAATTTTCAAAACCATGAAGAATGAAAATATTTTGAGTACCTGCTATTCTAGGCACCAAGGGAAAAATTAACTTTCTGCAGCTAAAGTGCAGGTCACAGGATAGGTGCAAAATTCTAATCCCCAGCAGACTTTGAAAACAATAATGGAACCAAAGTGTTATAGGGTTAAGAGGAGAGAGTAATGTTAATTTTGACTGGAGAGATATGGAAAGTCTTCTTGGAGGAGATGAGATAAAATCTGGATCTTAAAGCATGGTAGAACTTCAAAAGGCAACTAGGAGCAGAGCGTTTCTAGCCCAGCTTGAGAAAAGACACATTCAGGAAAGTATAGATTATATTCAGTACCATCTGAGTCAACTAAGGAAGAGTGGTGGTTAAAAACATGTTTTTCAGAATCCAAAAATTTGAGTACAAGTCCTAAATCCACTTACTAGCTCTGTGTCATTGAGTAAATTATTCTGTCTCTCCAAGCCTCAGTTTCTTCAGCAGAAAAATGGGAATAATAACGCTACCAACCTCAAATCATTGTTGTTGAAGTCAAATAAAATAAAACACATGAAAATAAAACACAATGTTTATTTCATGGTAACAACTCAAGAAATCATAGCTTTCTTATTTTTTGTTCTTATTTTCTTGCCTTAGTACCCACAGGTGTAAGAAATAGTATGCTGCTTTCTTCTTTCTGACTTCCTCATGCTATTCTGAACCAGGCTATTCCCTGGTAGCAAATTAAACATTTCTGAAACTGTATGAGCACTTGAAAGCTCTTGGGGTGCCATTGTGTACACAGAAGCAATACCTAATTGAATAGTAGCCTAATAGCCTCAGAAAGCTGCTGCAATTTAAAAAAAATGTTGAGTTAAAAATAGGAACAGTTCAGGAAGTGGGAGAATGAGCTTCTGTGAATTGTCTTGACATTCTTCCTTAACACCCTTTAAAAAAGAGTGAAATCTAGCAAAAAATAAATAAATATACAAATCCAAGTAACTCACCAATTCAACAAAATTGGAGTCAATTACTGTGAAAAGAGGTTTGTATCCCTAGGAGAAATCGTTGATGAGGGCAAGGAAGACCTAAGTTAAAATAAATACACCAAATCAATGAACAAATGTTTCCAAATGGTAAAAGATGGATTCTATTTTTTTAACATCTTTTTCTTATCATGAACAGATTAGGTTTTTTCAAGAAAATATATCGCTTTAATCTCAGATTCTGGAACTACTACATTCTTGGAATAGGGCAGGAACTGTCTACATAAAAAAAAAACACACACACACACACACACTTGGAAAAGTATCTACAAGGCATAGATGAAGTATCTGATTTTACCACTAAATCTCAGAAATAGGAAGGATTTCCTGTGAGATGTGAGGCAACATCTTTTTTTAATGGCCCCCAGCCAACTTCACCTTCATATTTGGTTCAAGCTTTAATAGTTATTCACCAAGTGCTTTTCAGGTTATGTTTTTTTTTCTTTTGCTGACTTGCTGACCTGGGATGTTTGTGTGGCCCCATGCTGCCATTTCCTGTCCCTGGAGAACTGTGTCCAAATCGATCTTGTCCAGGTACAGACTGATCCTAGCACTCTGTCTGGTGCACACATCCTCAGAAACCTCCCTTCCACTATCTCTTCTCTTTAGCAAGCTACCACTCACATAGTCCTGAGCTTTCTTCTCCTGGTTAACATAGCTATTTTCTCCCTCTGGATAGTAACACTTTAAGAAAGAATATTGTACCTTCAAAAAATTATAATTTCTGGAAGTTCTGTTCTTAAACCTTACACCCTGTGGCTTAATATAATAGAGGTGGTCAGGCCTGACAAACAAAGATAGTTCAGCTCCACCTCTAATTCTCTGATTCCCAGATCCTATTTTAGGCATCTTATACTTTAAGATTAGTCTCCTTTTTTTATTATTCATCTCTAGTCTGCTTTCCACGGCCCAGAGCAGAGGAAAAACATCTTAGAAGTTAAATTTTCTTTTTCTAAAGGTCAGTTATCCAGGTGTGAAAGTGGGCAAACTTTATTTTGCCAAAAAACTTGTTTTTAATCTTTTTTTCTGCACTGATAAAACCCACTGTTTTATTCTTAAATTACAAACTTGAACAGTCAAGATCATTTTCCCATGAGTTTCTCTCTAATGCTATTATATAAAGGGATAAAAAGAAAGATGATGGCATACATGTAAAAAGTGTGCATTTATCAAACATTCCTATAATTGTAAACAATGAAGTGCTTGAATGCTCTGAACTTTTATAATTTATAACAGCATTTTAACTGTACCTCCCCTCTTTCTCTCTATTTTAAGCCAAGTATAGTTTTATAAATATATTTGACACAAATTAGGGAGGGTAGTTGCTGAGCTCCTCCACTAAAACATACCAGATATATAAGAACAGACTCCCCAGTGCCATGATTGTGCCAGGTGACTCCATTCAAAATTGACTGGGCACCTGACCCAAGCCAAACCAATCAGACATTCCTCAAAATCTTTCCATTTCGAGCTAAGGGAAGAGAATCGGTCCTTCTCTGGAGGGATGTAGGATATCAGGCCTCATAGCCTTGAGCAACCATGATCTCAGACATGTGGATGTATGATCTACTATGCAAAGAAAGGAAAACATGCAGGGAGAAGCAAAGCATTTATTTCCCTGTGTTCTGGAGCCCAACTATCCCTGTCCTTACTGTTTTTCACTAGATGTCCCAATACTGTTCCAGTAAATTCACTTTTCTCAGTTAGTTCAAGTTATGTTTCTGCTATTTGAATCCAAGAGTGTTAATTAATGCAGTATTTTTAACACTTAAAAAAATCCACCCCTGACCTGAATAAATGCAGCATTGTGGATAAGAATTGAAATTATATACACAAACCCAGAAAATTAAAAATGAAGGATCTCACAACTGTGTTCAAATGTCACATATATATAGTAGTTTATAAGAAACATGATATTTGAGATATTACTAGGCAATGAAATGTCATATTGAATTATCTGACATGTATATGTTTACTTGTATTTTGAAATTATTTATTGCTAGAAATAAGTAACAGACTTTTAAAAACATGCATAGTATGATCCTATTATTTTTAAAACTATATATGATTATCTATCAATTATATCCACCCATCTTCATATATTCATATAGAATTGCCTGAATATCTGCTTAATGTCAACAACAGTCTTTTTTGTAAGGGCTAATATTATTACATGGGGGTTTTTTTCTTCATATTCTTATGAATTAAAATCAATTGAAATGCCTTACCCCAGACATATCAAACATGGCTTCTGTGTGAATACATAAAAGCAAGCAAGAAAAAACAACACAAAGAAAGACCCTTAGTGCTGCTTCAACAGGAATACAAAAGGTAAAAAATAAATAAATAAATCTGAAAATCACTACTTCTATTCTAAGACAAATCTCTGACTTACTGTATAGTATGTAAAGCTTTTGCTCAATGTATATATGCTCTTTATTCTCCTAATGTGTCATTCTTACCCCTGGAATTTTGGGTCATACTCTCCCTTGATCTACTTTCCACCTTTCCAATTTGTATCTATCTTTAAGGAATAAACATATTTTCCTTGGAATCTTCTCTAACCATCTCAGTACTCAGGGATCTCATTTCTCCATAGAACTCATAGTTCTTATTTGCATTCCTGCAATACAATTAGGTACTGGGCATAGGACATGGGATTCTGTTAAGTATATATGAATTAATCCTAAATTCCAAACTAAACTATCTACACTTTGAGGTGTTCAGATACAGAGAACAGATTGGTGGTTTCCAGAGGCTAGAAGTAAGGGGGTCGAGGGGTAGGGAGGACAAATGGGTGGAGGAGGTCAAAAGATAAAAAGGAAGATAAAGAAAATGCCAAAACGCAGTTCTTCAACCCGTTTGTAACATGCCTCTCCCTCCACGGTTTCTTCTCTTCCTCTCTCACCCTTCAGGACTCTGGAACAGTTTCCCAGAGAGTTTTTATACTAGAATTTTCAGTATTTCAGGTTCCTCAGTGTTTGGGAATTGAAATTTTCATTTGATTTTAGTCAGCTAGTTCCATTCTTATCTAATTAACTAAGACAGGATGTGTCCAATCAGACTTTCTATGTCACTACTTCTTCATCTCAGTAGCCAACTGTATTCCAAATCCCTCCATGATAACGAGTAATGGAATAATGTCTATTCTACACTGAGCTTCCTGAATTGCTATCTCAAATACCCCCTTGCAAAAATATTTAAGGAAGATCAGTTTTATGACTCCAGCCAAGTATCCACCTAGTCAGGTCAGAAGTAGTCATTTCTGAAGTTCACTAAAAGTCTCCTGATAAAAACATGGCACTGTCACAAACTGCAAATTGGCATGAATAAGAATCTGAAACGATTGCCAAGGCTGGCAGTTTGCCTTTCCTGCCCAATCACTTAAGAGAGTAACACCAACTAATTGCAAATGCTCCAACATATGTAAAGCATACTCATCCTTTTATTTTTAAAACACAGAAGAAGCTTCTTGAAATAAAACAGTCCAGCCAACGTATATCCCATTGCCAAATTGAAGGTAAACATGAAAATAGATTCATAAAACTGACTTCAGATTTAAGGCTTCTTACATATGAAACACTTTTATGTAACAGTGGCAAGACTGGACCATAATCTTCCCGTTCTTAAGACTCTCTCTGAAACCTGACTGTGCCATCAATAACCCTTGCTTTGATTTACCCATGGAAAGCATCTCAAGTTTTACTGAAAGAATTGAGTTAATTATATGAAAGCTCCAGTTCAAGATCCCTAACAAAGGACTGCTTGCAGCAGCTAACACAAAGCCAAGTGAACTCCACACCACCTGACAGAGCCAGCATGCCTCATCTGGACATCACAGATAGGATGGGTCCCTATCAGCAATCTGGATTTCTTACAGAAAGGCACCAATAAAACAGAACAGGCATGCATCTCTTTATAAAAAGGCATAAGAGGGGTGCTTGGGTGGCTCAGTCAGTTAAGCATCTGGCTTTTTTTTCTTTTTTCAAATTTATTTATTTATTTTAACAGAGAGCAAGTGAGCAGGGGAGGGGCAGAGAGAGAATCCCATGCTCCACGCTGTAAGTATGGAGCCTGACATGGAGGATTGATCCCACAAACCACGAGATCGTGACCTGAGCCAAAATCAAGAATTGAATGCTCAACCAACTGAGCTACCCAGGCACCCCAAGTGTGTGACTCCTAATTTCAGCTCAGGTCATGATCTCACAGTCGTGAAATCGAGCCCCGCGTTGGGCTCTGTGCTGAGCATGGAGCCTACTTCAGATTCTCTCCGGCTCTCTCCTGCCCCTCCTTCACTTGCACCTCCCTCTTTCTCACTCTCTCTCAAAATAAAAATAAATAAATATTTTTTTAAGTTTAAATATTTAAAAACAAACAACACATAAGAAAGAGGCTGTGGAAGTATAAGCAAACCAGATGAAGTATCTCACATTACCATTTGTTGCAGAAATAGAATGATTTTAGGAGATTCCCATAATTATTGATGTATCCCAACAAAAAAGGATATATAAAAACATTGTGTAGACCTATTCTTCAGACTTTGGATACTACTGACATTTCTGATATAGAAAGTCAGTAAGAATGCAAAATGATAACATTTCTTGTGCTGTAGAGTAGCCTTAAGTCATTAAAAAAAAACATAGAAACATTAGATTATACTGGAAAATGTCTGTGAACCAGTATCACTACACTTGTTGCTCTGGATCCCTCTCGGATTTTCTCTCCTTCTCCCACATTCAATGTCTGTGCCCTCTTCCAGAAAACAGAAGTGCAGCATCCTTCACCAGGGTAATGCAAATCCCAATTCCATCACCAAGTGCTGGGCTATGAATAACGGAAATGTTTTTTTAATTTTTTTAAACGTCTATTTATTTTTGACAGAGATAGAGTGTGAGTGAGGGAGGGACAAAGAGAGAGGGTGACACAGAATCTGAAGCAGGTTCCAGGCCCTGAGCTGTCAACCCAGAGCCTGACACGGGGCTTGAAGCAATGAACAGTGAGATCATGACCTGAGCTAAAGTTGGACACTCAACCGACTGAGCCACCCAGGTGCCCCACAACTGAAATCTTTTACAGCCCAGTCTCTCCATCTGTAAAATGCGGGTAATAATAACAATAATGATTTCAAACATGTTTTGAATGCTTACAATCTATTGGGCACTGACCAAAGCAAAGCCACATGGCTAGTAAATGGCAGGGCCAGGATTTAAACTCAGATGCTAATTCCAGAGCCTATAAACCACTGCACAGTACTTGGCAATATAATAGGTGCTGTCTAAATGCCAGGTCTCCGTACCCCTTTGTAAAGTCATAATGGATCTGGGTACTGGCAGACCTTATAGAAGTCAATACAGGAGTCCTCATTATACCCTGTGGGTAAGACAGCCTCTTGAACAGATTCCTAAATGTGACTTCCACTCTCTTCATGGACTGGCCCTATTTATCTCTCCAGTGCCATTTCTCACCATCTCTAATCCCACCCTTAGTGACACTCACTCCTGACACCGTGACCACCAAACTTCACTCCACTCACATGAACCTAGCTCAAAGCCTTAAATGTATCACAATCCCCTAATTTCTATTCTAGATCTTTCAACCTTCTGCTCTCTCTTCTTAGAACATTCTATCAGCTCCATTTTACCTGCCTCATTATTATTTAGTTTAAAAGTTATTTCTATGTGGAGTTTTTTGGACTCACTCTCAACCTTCTTCCCAAGTAAGTTGAGTGTCACTGCTTTTTCCTCCAGCTCCTGACAATTTCTTGTTATGGCTCTTAACATACTGGACTGTAGTGGTATGTTTCCTATCTGTGCTTCCCTCTACATTCTAGGCTCTGTGAGGACCTTGGCATGCTGTTTTTTCTCCCCTAATGCTCGATACACACATGCCTTTAGTAAATATCTATCTTTAGACAAAAAGAAAGGACGTGAGACAAGAAAAATGTAAAATATTTTTTTCTTCTCTTCTTCCATTCTAATTCCCTTGTAGAGAAAACTTCAATAAACCTGGATCATTCTGGAATTTTAGACCAATAATTTCTATGATTTCAGAGGTGGAAGGGAAATGTAATAAATTCTCCTTTTCCTGCTTAGGGGTTTGGCATTTGTCAGGGGTAAAGATATATTCAGAAACCCTGGAGGACTGACTGGGTTGATGGTTAGGTGAAACAAATAAACAAACAAAAACAACCTTCAAATATAAAGACAAATGTTAAGAAAATAAGAATAATTCCATATGACAATCACCAAAATATAAAATACTTCACTGATACAAGGGCTGAAGCGTGAAGGAAAGAGGTGCCCTAAATGGTCTGGAAGGAATTTAATTCTTGAAGAGTCAAACAGGGCCTTCCATCATGTACAGGTACTTTTCCCCCTCCCCACAAGAAGAGGAAAAAAGTGACCAGCACAAGTCAGTCTGCATGAATAGAGCAGATTCAGCTTGTGTGTCAGGGAACTTCACTCAAATGCCAATCACCAGAATTCTAAGCTATCCAGAGGTTTGGCTGGATCACTGCCAGTCAGTTCTATGACTGATATCTTTTTCTTCAGACATCGCAACATTCAAAAATAAAAGGAAAATATGTTCAGTCATTGCCTCTTCAGCAGCTTTGCAATTTTCCAAGGATCGGCCCCTCTCCTACTCTTAGTCCCCTAATCTCCAAGCAAAGTAATAGCTTCTCCTTGCCTAGGCAAGGAATCTGTGGTTAATAATTCAAGAATCCTTGGTCTCTTAATCTTTATCTGCCACAAATAAATAGGTTAGTTAAATACAAGACCCCATGTAAAACCCTCTTTTCTCTCCTTCTCTGTCCCTTCCATCTTTCAAGGTGTCATAGATAGTGAAAATATAAGCTCTTAATAATAGTAGCCTGTGACTCTCTCCCCTCTAAATTTCATTTTCAATCAATTCTATCTTTCATCCACATCCATTCTCTAGCAGTGTCCGAGCACCCTTATGCACCTTCCTTCTGTTCTTTTATGTAGAAGGTCCTAAGCCCAGTCCTTATCCTATGTACCCCTTCCTCAGTGAAGCAGGCTACAAGGACTCAGCCTAATTTGTACCCCTTAACTAACAGGCACCATTCATTTTACACTTTTTAGTTTTTGGCCAAAGGAGTTGTAGAATAGCATAGACTCTTCACAAGTGTCTCTGCTCACTGCTCCTTATGACAAATACACAAACTATGTTTTATGTAAAGACTTTGCTACCACTCTCTATAGGTACTGAAGCTAGGGGCATTCAAAGCTAATAAATACCCAACTCTGTTCTAGATGGCCCCTAGAAACCCTAAGGGGGTTGACAGGGCAAATGCAACCAGACAAGCCTCCAGGTTTTCTGATAGCCATGGATCTATCCTCTGCAACAGACACTTTAGATGCTTCTCACAATCAGGTGGAACAATCACATGGATCATATGAAACCAAGTGGATAAAATGAATTACATACTGGATTTTGAGTCATAAAACCTGGATTCCATGAGTATCAGACCAACATTCAAGTCCCTGGCTCTACTACAGATGAGTTATAGTTTTAGGTAAGTCTCTCCTTGCCTGCACTGAATCTTGTTTCCTTCCTCTCTTTTACAGTAGGTATGGGGGGGGAGTGTGGCACCTGGGGGCTCAGTTGTTTAAGCACCCAACTCAATTTCAGCTCAGGTCATGATCTCATGGTTCGTGGATTCGAGTCTCCCACTGGGCTCTGCACTGACAGCATGAAGCTTGCTTGGTATTCTGCTCTCCCTTTCTTTCTGCTCCTCCCTTGTGTTCATGCTTGCTCTGTCTCTCTCAAAACTAAATAAATAAATATTTAAAAAATAAATTAGCTCTTTGGTTACTTGCAGTTTACCTGTTAAGGATATTATAATAAAGAAATAGTAAATGCTATAAGATGAAAGAGGTAGAAAGAAAACCCAAGTTCTAGTTCAGTCACATAAAACCTTACACTTCATTTCAAGTGACTCCCCTTAACTCTTTTTTTTTAATTTTTTTTAATGTTTATTCATTCTTGAGAGAGAGAGAGCATGAGCAAGGGAAGGGCAGAGAGAGAGAGGGAGACACAGAATCCGAAGCAGGCTCCAGGCTCTGAGCTGTCAGCATAGAGCCCCATGTCGGGTTCTAACTCACAAGCCGTGAGATTATAACCTGAGCCAAAGTCAGACACTCAACCTACTGAGCCACCCAGGCACCCCTAAGTGACTCCCCTTAACTCTTATAGGCACATGGTACTACAGGGTCTAAGGTAATGAATAGCTGGTGCTGCCTAGTCCTTTTGCATCACCCAGCACCATCTGTCCTTTCCCTTGTCCTACTCCATCCATACATGACTACTTTCAGTTGTTCCAACAGAGCACACTATTCTGACTCAGGACTTTATATACCTAAAATATTTAGCCTCACCTCATCTACCACTTTTTTCTCCCCTTGGATAACTCCCTTAATCTTCTAATACTCAAATGAACGATAGCATTTTCATAGAAGCTCTCCCTTACTTACCCTTATTATTTTGGCTTCCCTCTTTTTTTTAATGTTTTCATAGCAAATTATGCAAGGTATTATATAAACCTTGGCAGCAAGCACAAGTCTTACAATCATTTAAGCGTTTCTGCCCTCTTCAGTGAAAACAGAGAAAGTTTGTCTGCCTTGAGCTCTGGTATGACCCCAATACCTAGCTCACTTGCTGGCATATAGTACATGCTCAGTACAGATGTAGTAACTAGTCCTCTTCTGAAATCCTCACTACTTTCAGAGAGCTACAGTTATTTATATACATTATGTGAAAGCACTTCATAAACTGCAAAAGTAAATTGCAAATTGCTATAAAAACCCAAGTCACTACTATTATCCATTTATGTTTTGAATTCCAAAAATCTCAAATTGTAACTAAATCTCTATGTGCTGAAGCTATGGTTGAGCTTTTATTTATTATTATTATGGCTTAGAAGTGAACACTTGTCAGTGAGTACTACCATCCCCTGCTAGACAAGGAAGTATGATATGATGGTGGAGACCAGTATCAGAATATTTTGCAGTGTAACAAATTACCCCAAAATTTAGTGGCTTAAGACAAGAAACATTTATTATCTGTCACAGTTTTTGTGGGGAAAGAATTTGGGAGTGATTTGGCTGGGTGTTTCTAGCTCAGGGTCTTTCATGAGGTTGTAAGATGTCAAGGTGGCTCACTCACATGAGTGACAAGTTGATACTGAACAAATACCACAGTCCCTCCCACATGGGCCTCTCCACAAGACTGCTTAATGTCCCCACAATATGGCAACTATCTCTCCTCACTGCAAGGGATCCGGGGGCGGGGGGGGGGGGGGGGACCGGGAAATGGAAGATACAATGCCCTTTAAAACCAAGACTTGAAAATTGCACATCATCACCTCTGTCATACTTGGTCTGACAAACAGACAGGCCCTGGTTCTTTGTGGGATGACACTACACAGGGCATGATATCAAAAGGCAAGGAACATTGGGAGCCATCAGGTCTGTATAAAGTCACCAGCACAGTGCTTCATACACAATATGTGCTCTAAAATCAATATTTAATGGAACCTATGGATGGAATCATAGATGAATTGATAAAAGGATAGGCCAAGGAGTGGATGTTACTTAGGATCTGATGCTAGTAATGGAAAAATCAGAAGGAAAACTGAAGCAATTAATGAGACTACACACAGATTCTTCCCAAACACCACAGCAAAGACTGTTACTACTGTTTGGGGAAGGGATGTAAAAGAGTGGTTAGTGAGAGTGGGAGAGGACATGTGCCCCTGGAGTAATTCTCAAGCTTCTGAACCCAGTCTTACTTCTTCTCAGCCCTCTAGCATAGCTGAAAACAAAATGTATAGATACAGTGGACTTTTCTTTTACATTAAAAATTTTTATAAGAGGCTTAGAAACTGCAAAAGTCGATTGTTCTTGTTATTGAAATACATAATTCAGCTACCCTCATGAATGTTATGCAAATGCATTAAACAATACAGGGGGGATTTGAGCTTTTAGAATTCTTGGCTAATACAAGCATTAGTATAATTATCATTTCAACGTTCTAATAATAACTTATTTGCATTTTCTTTGACACTGTTTTTGAAAGAATTTTTAAATAGTTGAGTAAATATTTGTAAATTATGACCATGAAACAGTAAAGGCCATTCAGAGTAAGAAGGGAACATTGCAGACCAGAATTGATTACTTTAATATCCAGGTTTATTAGTTCACTCTAGAAACAGTTCTGACCCTATTGGGGTTCATGATCTAATGAACCAAGAGTAGGACAGTATTTCAATATAAATCAACCTTCCTCCACATAGACAGCACATCAGACACCTGGTAGTTATCCTGAACACCTCCCTCTCTATCACCTCCCTTACCAAATCCATCAATATCTCCTAAACCCATGCAAAACTCCATTACCACTACCCTTTGTCATCAAAATGACACACACAAGTTTCAACACACATATCACCATGACTCTAATCTGTACTCGCCTTGACAACCAGACTGATCTCTTTAAAAACAAAGATCTACCTTAATACAGGAGTGCTGATGCATAGGGGCACTTGTACCCCAATATTTATAGCAGCACTTTCAACAATAGCCAAATTATGGAAAGAGCCTAAATGTCCATCAACTGACAAATGGATAAAGAAATTGTGGGGGCGCCTGGGTGGCACAGTCGGTTAAGCGTCCGACTTCAGCCAGGTCACGATCTCGCGGTCTGTGAGTTCGAGCCCCGCGTCAGGCTCTGGGCTGATGGCTCAGAGCCTGGAGCCTGTTTCCGATTCTGTGTCTCCCTCTCTCTCTGCCCCTCTCCCGTTCATGCTCTGTCTCTCTCTGTCCCAAAAATAAAAATAAACGTTGAAAAAAAAATTTAAATTAAAAAAAAAAAAAGAAATTGTGGCTTATATATACAATGGAATACTACTTGGCAATGAGAAAGAATGAAATATGCCCTTTTGTAGCAACATGGATGGAACTGGAGAGTGTTATGCCTAAGTGAAATAAGTCATACATACAGAGAAAGACAGATACCATATGTTTTCACTCTTATGTGGATCCTGAGAAATTTAACAGAAGACCATGGAGGAGGGGAAGGGGGGAAAAAAAGAGAGAGAGAGGGAGCCAAACCGTAAGAGACTCTTAAAAACTGAGAATAAACTGAGGGTTGATGGGGGGGTGGGAGGGAGGGGAAAGTGGGTGATGGGCATTGAGGAGGGCACCTGTTGGGAGGAGCACTGGGTGTTGTATGGAAACCAATTTGACAATAAATTTCATATTAAAACAAACAAACAAACAAAGATCTACCATTTCTCTCCCCTTCTCAAAAGTCTTGTATGGCTTTTTACTCTTGAATATGCACTGTAAATAAAAATCATTAACGTAACCTATGGAGTCATGTATGACGTGGTCCAGATATAATTCTCTGTTTCACCTGATAATACTCCCTCTTCATGCTCTGTGTCCCAGCCTCTTTCAGTCCTCAAGTATACACTCTGAACACTTTATTCTGTAGTCTACCTTGTCTAGAATGTCTGTCCTCATATCCTGTCTTACAAGTCCCTTCTTTTTTAAGTTTATTTATTTACCTTGGATGAGAGAGAGAGAGAGAGAGAGAGAGAGAGAGAGAGAGAATCCCAAGCAAGCTCCATGCTATCAGTGCAGAGAACAAAGCGGAGCTGTAACTCATGAACTGTGAGATCATGACTTGAGCTGAAATTAAGAATCAGATGCTTAGCTGACTGAGCCACCCAGGCACTCCATAAGTCATTTCTTCAAGGAAGACTTCCCTCAGTGGAAAGACCTCAGTGGAAATTAGTTCTTCCTATGGATTTTATAGCACTATGTATCTCCTTGGTAGCTCTTATCACAACTATAACTTTTATTCTTCATGGGACAAATTGAGTAGGGTTGATCTCTCTTTCCCCCCATTCTTCCTACTCCACCCCATGGGCCTAGACAGTGAATACTGTGTTCACTCTTATGTTTCCAGTGCCCAATACTGGAAGCTTCCAGCTCAACACAGAGCCGATGTACACTGTTGTGCACATGGCTTGAAGAAATGAAGATTTCAAATGCATACAAAGAATGTAGCTTACATTATGGAAGACTTTGGTACCCTTATTTAAGAAAAATAAAGTAAAAAGCAGAAACATAATGTCTTTCTTGATGAGCTCTGTCAATATCAATGGCAAGGATAAAAACAGATAGAAGCTATTCTGGACAATCAGGAAAGCATGTATTCCAATCCCCAATTTAGTTGCGAGTTTTACAGATTTTAAAATCTTTCTAGATAGGCTGGAAATGTAAGTTTGTTGATGATAGCTCTTTTTCATTTAGAAGGCCTTCAAACACTCAGTAGAGGAAAGAGGGAAGGGGAGACTTAAGAGGAAGGGGAAAATATAATGCAGCAACACTATGCAGAATAGATTCACTAGTATCAATAAAACATTTTCCACTACCTACATATAGACCATTGCTAGTTAAACTTCACCAAGTAAAGCCAATTTCCTTAAAAATAAAAGCAGGATGACTGCCTAATGCCTCAACTTTGGGTAGAATTAAAGACAAAAATATCCAGTACTTTTCAGAAATATAGGAAAGCACTAGAGAAAATTCCATTAAATGTATAAGACCAACCCAGATAATGCAAAATGAAATAAACATATTCATGTTGAAAATATGGACATCCAGAACTTACGTTCTGTCTATAAAAAGTTAACAGCAGACATTCAGGAATAGTGAGTGACAGCATTGACTATAGGTAGAAGTAATTTCTTGTACTTCCATTCTTTTTAAAAGGATTTCTATGCTTTCTATCCATTTTAACAAATTCTAAACATGAACTCCAAATTTCTATTAGGACAGTTACATATAAAACAAAAGAATTTTAATGAGTTTTCTTCCTCCAAAATACCCAGAGGTTTAAACCCACATTAAGGATTAATGACCTGTCAGTTTGTACTTAAAGGAAAGAAGAGACATTTCAGTTGTAGAAATTTAAAAATAAAAAAGTCTGAAATAAGAAAACTTATCATTTTTCCCTTTTGTGTCATAAAAAGAACTGACATGATGTATTTGCTTTAAATTAGCCAAAAGAAAAACGTATTAAATGGTTGGCCTTTTAAGCAAAAATTCATTCTGGGCAAAATTTTATGACAAAATTATAAAGCCTGGTCAGAAATACTCTTTTAGTCACTTAAATGATATAGCATTAATGTCAGAGTCAAGCATAGAATAAAAGGGAGAGGCTATTTACATTTTAGATTTAACAAAATGTCTCCAGCGATTGCTGTAACATGGAAGGAGCGCCTCACGCTCTTAACCAAGCATGTCTGGTGGTAGGTGCCATAAAATACTTGAATAGCTATTTCAAACCATCAATGCAATTTTATCCCTATTTTTTAAAGTCTTATCTATTTCAAGTAAAAGTTAATGCTCGGTTTTCTGATTCATTTACACTTGACGCACGGCCATGCCCGAGAAGCTCTATTTGAGGTGCTATGAATCTCTTTTCTTCCCCTTTGAATCAAGAAGTGATGTTATGACAGCAGGAGACAGAATCCAAAGGCTGAAAAGATCAAGTTGAATTTGAAACTCAGAACCCTCAGTGTTTAAATAGATTCCAAATTTAGAACCGTGCATTTTCCTAGCCCCAGTGCATGTGACACAAGACACCAAGAAAACAACCCATGGAAAATCACGTGACTGCCAGAGTCAGACAGTGTTTCGTCTTCCTTTTTGTGGTCATGCACTCATATAAAAGAAGTCAACAGATTTCATATTCTTCCTTCAGAAAGAGACAATCTCCATTGACCAGACTGAGCAACATTAATCTGAGTCCATACTTGCTCCATGAAAGCTTCTGTGTGATGGGAGAAAATAAAATCACCCAGTTCTGCCTAAAAAATGTAAAATAAATCTGGATATTTGAGTAACTTAATTTTTTAACATTTCATATAAGTATTTAGTGCCATAGAGAAACAGAAGCACCTAGAGGAAAAAAAGTTCACTGCACCTGATTTTAAAAAGACAGTATGTACCTGAATCGACTCTTTTTGAAAGCATTTTTGCTCTGCTAGTCCTGCTCTGAGCCAGGAATGGTTACAGGGCACATGATTAAACCAGAAGGTCCTGGAAACATCTTAAATCCTCAATAAATCTTTATAACACTCACAGTTCTATATACCACTGGAGTATACATTAAAAGGTTTCCATGACATAGAGTTGACCTAGCACTTTCTACCTTCCAGGTGCTTTATGCAGTCACTGACAGAAGTGTGTAAAAATCAATTTATGTTCAATAAGGTAAATGTCAATGATATCTTTAAACATGATGAGCCAATGGCATAGTTTATTTCCAGACATTCAAATTTTGATAGCTGATGACCTCAAATATTATTTGGGCATGATCCAAAAGTTCAGAGACATTTAATAACCTATAATTAACTGGAAGAAAGTTCTAAAGTCATGACATTCTCCTACTCACAAGACTTCTGTGGCTCACAACTGCCTGCAGAAGAAAGGCTCACTGCCGTACGGGGCATTTCAGGTCTTCCAAAATCTGGTTTCAAATGCCATTTTTAGCCTAATTTCACTTACCATCCATCACTCATGCATATGCTCCAAACAAACCTGACTATTCCTTGCTGGTGACTACATGCTACACTTTCTACCTCTATCTTCCAGTGCTCCCTTTTATCCTTTCTGTTGACTCTTTGAGTGTAAAGTGGGACAATCTATTCAGAAGGCAGTTTGGTAGGATGTGTGTCAAGACCATTAATGTTATTTTAGGCCTTAATCCAATAATTCTACTTTTAAGTCTTAGAAATAACCAGAACTATAGATTTTTTTAAATGAACAACAGCGTATTTTATAAAAGCAAAAGAAAAAAAGACTCTGGAAGGTACCTAAAAACCCAAAGTTAGAGGATTATATTAAAAATCAGTTTTCAGAGCACCTGGGTAGCTCAGTCAGTTCAGATTCCTACTGTTGATTTTGGCTCAGGTCACCATCTCATGGTTGTATGATCCAGCCCTGTGTCGGGCTCTACACTGGGTATGGAGACTGCTTAAGATTCTCCCTCTCCCTCTCCCTCTGTCCCTCCCCACTTAAAAGACAAAAATAAATAAAATAAATAATATTATATTATTCATATAATGGCTTATTGGTTAGCTGTTCAAACAATGTTAACAGAGAGTTTTTAATGATAATGAGAGAAAGAAATATTTAAGACACGTTAAGTGAATTAGCAGGATACAAAATTGCATGTACATATGCAATCTTAACTATGCAAAAAATATCAGAAAAAAGGCTAAAATAAAATATATAAAAATAATATTGGTATTTCTAGCTCTTGAGACTTGGGATGATAGTTTTCTGCTGCTATTATAGGCTTTGTAAAACTTATGCATATATTCCTTTATATTTAGAAAAAAAGAACATACTAGAAAGATTTTTTTTAATCCTATATTTCAAGATGCTCATATGCCACTCCCTCTGTGAAACCTTCTCAAATGATCCTTGATGGAAGTAATTCCTTATTTCCCTGTTGTTCCATAATATATTGTACTGCCAACTACTTTTTAATCACATTTTCTTTCTGGCATATTTGTTGAATTTTTAATTGAGAAAAAAGACCTAATATAGATCCATGTCTTAAAATTTGTAAAAACAGACACAACTTAAGAGGTATATACATATATATATACTATGTATGTATTATCTAATATATATGTATTAGATATATATATATGTATTAGATGTATATACATATATAATACATATATATTAGATGTATATACATATATATACATGTATATACATATATAATACATACATATATATGTATTAGATGTATATATATATGTATTAGATACTACCTGTAATACAGCTTTATTTTCAACATCATCTCGGTAAGTAGAAGCACATCTGATTAACATCAGAGTCTCCCCTACAAATCAAGCATCAAGCCTACCCTCACAGCTGTACATCTGCAGTTTGTTTGAAAACTTATGCCTTAATTATAGACTGTCTTTCCACTAAATGCTGTATTAACATTATGGAACAAGGTACTAAAATGTATGTAGGGGTTAAAAAAATAAACTAGTAATTTTATCATAAGCACAGGAAGAAAAATCATGGCATAATGTTCCTAACAAGCCTATTCTGGTTTTTTTTCCAAACTGGATGTTTGTATGAATTAATGTTATAAATTTCTACATAAAATCTTGAAAATTTCTCAGCTTAGTCTTTGGACATTAATATTTGCTAAAATTTACTGTGTGTGTGTGTGTGTGTGTGTGTGTGTGTGTGTATACATTCTTTGTCATAACTAGGACATTGGAAGGAATTGCCAGGTAAAATACATAATACTTATGTATATTTTAATTTCAAATAAACAGTGATTCTTTTTTTAAGTACATGTATATGTATATCCCATGCAATATTTGGTCTAATATTTTTATAATAAAAAACTGTTTGTGTTTATATGAGATTCAAATCTAACTAGGAATCCTGTATTTTTATTTGCTAAATCTGGGAACTCTGGGTGGGAGAGTGATTGCATATTTAGAGATTCTACAATCTGGCTAAATAACCTCTCAAACCTACCCCCGGGTAGCATTTCATTTAAACTCAGCAGATAGCGAACTGAGATATCTGAATTCTCCACATCCTTCTAAACCAAGTTTAAAAAAGAAAGTCCACTAACATTGATGCCAAGAAATCACCAGGAGTCCCTAACCTCTCCAAATTCCAGAGCCTGAATTCTTGCCAAGTCTGTATGGTAGAATTATGTACAAATTATCAAGCTCTGTTGTGTCTTACAGTTTTATTTTTATGCATTTATACTTAACAGAGGAGCCAGGAATGTTTGACTTTACAAGCTCAAAAATTTTTCAGAGTACTTAATGCACACTAGAGAACCTATTCTAATGTGCCCTTGTTCTATTATAGAAGAACAGTAGAGAGGATATGTCTAGCATTTGTCATCATTGGTTTCTTACTTGACGTTAAGATAACTACTTTCTTCAGATTTTCTTCTTAATAACGTACTTTCATTTTCCTCAGTCCATTTTTTATGGATCTTCTATGTCCCATAGGCTGCTTAAAATCAACATGCCATAAAATGAATTCTTTTTCTCACCTTTGTTCCCCAACACTTCCCCTTTTCCTGCATTACCAGTCATCCATCCAGAAATCTTAATAAGGAAACACAGATTTATTCTCAGGGCACCCTCTTCAACCACCCCCTCTTCGACCCCCGTAACTTATCAGTCAAATCTTTTCAGTTTCACCTCTTAAATACATGCGTTAGTGGATCCTTATTCTCTGTTTGACATCCCCAGTGTCCCTGCCTTAGCCCAGGCACTCCTGGGCTGTCTCCAGACCAGTGTTTCCCAAATTTCAGTGTGCTCATGAATCACCTGCACATTTTGTTAAAATTCAGGTTCTGAGGATGGCGCCCATGAATTCCCATTTCCTGCTGGTCCAGGATGCACACTTTGAACAGCAAGGCTCTAGGTTATTTTTATAGACTCCCAGCAAGTCTTCCTTCCATTCCAACTAATCACCACATTTCTGTCACTATTCTGGGTAAAATTTTCCTATGACTCCTTCTGCTACTGAATTATCAAGACATAGGCCACCCAGGCTACCAATCATAAGTTCACATGCAGCCCCTCTCCATCCTCCAGACTCATGTTCTAAACTCCATTCCCCACACCACTCCTTTCTGCTGCTGAAACTCTTCTTTCCTATTTCCAGGCCCTTTGCCTAAAATGTCCTTAGAGTAATCTTCTTTGCCTGAGTGGCTCCTTCTTCCTGGTGAGTTCAAATGTCACACTTTCTCTGTGAAACTATCATCCCCTCAGCACCAACCCCTGGCACCTGATATAATTACATGCACGAAGGGGCGCCTGGTGGCTCCATTAACCTTCTGCTCAGGTCACGGTCTCCCAGTTCATGAGTTTGAGCTCCATGTCAGGGTCTGTGCTGAAAGCTCAGAGCCTGGAACCTGCTTTGAATTCCGTGTCCTCCTCTCTCTCTTCCCCTCCCCCTCTCTGACTCTTTCTCTTTCTCAAAAATACATAAACATTAAAAAATTATATATAATTACATGCACCTCCTATAACTTTGGACATGCATTGATTACAATAATATACAGGGTTTTTTGTGTACTAAGTACTATTGTCTGAATTTTATGTGTAATCCTCGAAACAATCCTATAAGGTAAGTACTCTTATGTCCCTATTTTACAGACCATGAACGAAGGCACCATGAAGGAAGACAGTAAAGATCCTTACTTTATTCAGGATCACCCAATTCATGCAGAGCCAAGTTTCAAGCCCAGACGACCTGATACAAGAGTCTGTCATCTTAAACACTTCATCTCACTACCTCTGTGATTATATCTCACTTCAGTTACCAGGTTGAACCATATGAAGCTGCTGGTATTTTACCCTCTTTCACACGTACAGAACACCAGTCTCCTCAGATTCAACTTTTCCAATAAATTAAGAATCGTTCATAGGCAGATGCCACATCTTTTTTTTTTCCTTCATAAAAACTCCCTAGATTTAGCACAAGTCTGGCATATACCTGACACTTACTTTGTCTTTGTTAAATGAAGCAAAGATAGCAACAGCCTTATTTATTGAGGAATGAATGCATGCTGGGCACCATACCAGGTGTTTCACATACATTTTCATGTTTAAACCTCGTTACAACCATTTATTGTGGATACTACTATTTTTGTAATACAGATGCTACCTCTATGCCTATGGATACACAAGCAGTAATACAGCAAACTAGTAGCTAAAGCAAGCCTATCCTAAGACACAAGTTTTCAGCCTTCAGTGTTGAGAACTTGAAGAATATCTGTTTTTCTTTTCTTTTCTTTAAGTTTTTTATTTATTTTGAGAGAAAGAGAGAGAGCACAAGCATGGAAGGGGCAGAGAGGCAGGGAGAGAATCCCAAGAAGCCTCCACACTGAGAGCACAAAGCTCTATGCGTGGCTTGATCCCACAAAACATGAGATCATGACCTGAGCCGAAATCAAGAGTCAGCCACCGGACTGAGCCACGCAGGTGCCCCAGAATATCTACTTTTCTTACCAAGTCAAACCTGAGTTCTGGTTTTAAAAATCTCACATATTCTGGAATGAAGACATAGTTTCCTTTGTTGGCTCTTCTGTAATTCTTTTTATTTTTAAAATCTTGAAACATACATGAAAACAGAGATAAGAGCATAATAATCTTCCATGGATCCATCAGCCAGCTTCAAAAATTATCAGTAGTATGCCATTCTTCATTTCATCCACCCTCTCATCCTGTTTATCACTGTTTTAAAATAAGTTCCAAATATCATATCATTTCACATGTAAATACATCAGTATGTATCTCTGATGATCTTAATATAGCCACAAGAAAATTATCACACACAACAAAATTAATATCCTTTAGTATAATCTAATACCCAGTCTATACTCAATTTTCTTTGATCTCAAAAAAAAGTCTTCTTACAGTGATGTATTTGAATTAGGATCCTAGCAATGTCTACTCCTTACACTTGGTTCCCCCTCACTTTTTTTTTTTCTTATGCTGTTTATTTGTTGAAGAACTGGATGCTATGACTAGGGGCTTAATTAAATTCAGGTTGAACTATTTTTGGCAAAAATCCTCATAGGGGGTGCTACGTATGTTCTATGGCACCAATAGGATGCACATAATGTCTGGTGGTCCCAAATTTTGTGAGATTAAGATTCATCAGTGGGTTTAAGAATTGTCAACCTAATCCATTAATTATTCTATGTTCCTAAAATTTTTATTAAAATAGTTTTAGAAGCCATTGGCTTCCATTTTTAAGAGCCAATATTTGAAGAGTTTTTTAAATGATTTTTTTCTAATTCTATAATTTCTTTTGCATTTGTAAGTTGGAATTCTTATTGATTATCAACCCCCTGTTGGGTTGCTCAGTGAATGGGTGAGGGTATAAACACAAAGATAGTAAACATCTCATTCAGCACTGGCTTCAAGGTAAAGTTCTCTATTCTTAGAAATTATTATCCATATCGAGACAAACAAAAAAGCCCTCCATTAAACTATAATTGACATAGACGTCAAGTACCAGCAAGGTACCTGGTTCTTCACAGAACATTTTTTCACTGATCCAATGAACATTTATCTTGTTAAAACTAGGTGTTTGCTAAGGAAGTGAACTTTCTTTTAGGCATCATGGATGAGGTATTTGATGACCTGCTGTTTGACCAAAACACCAAGTTTGGAGATCTATCAAAAAAAATAGAATCATAGTTAAGCGGTTATATTACCTTGGAGAGTAACTTAAATATTTTCCCCATTACATTAACATAGCCTACTGTACAAAATATAGCCTTTTTCTTTATGGATCTACATAATAAGCTGCTATGCTGGGCATTGTGTAAAAACTTATCGTCTAAAACATTTGCACAGAGTATCAGATAAAGAAATTCATAACATCAGGGAGAAGAATGTAGCTAATGAAAGTACATTATTAGTTCCTGTTTGCCTATTCATTGGCAAAAGAAATTGGGTCCCCAAAAGAAACATACAAGGGAAATTTTAAATGTTGACAGCATTTGAGGAAATTAAAGCCCAGCATCTTGGCTCAGAACCAGATATACATGTTAGAGGTCTCTACATCCTCCGGATATTTCTAGTTAGTATCTATATAACTTGCTCTATTCTATTCACCTGTATTTAAAAGGCTCTTGATGAGTATAATTTTAAAGCCATATGATTTATCCATCCTTGCCAGTAGCATGGTTCATTAGAAAAAGCCTTACCCTAAAATCCAGCAGACATAGCTCCTAATTTCCACACCCACACTAATTACCTGTTTTTGGACAAATCTTTTCCTGTAAACATGAAAAGAATGGATTAGATGATGTTAGGTCACTCCCAGCTCAAACTGTCTATAACTTTGTTAAGTGCCATACACAGAAAAGTACACGATTGAAATCAGTCCAGTGAAACCATGCCCTAAGCAACACCAAAAGACCATATGTTCTCCTTGAACTAAACTATATTTAGATCTATTATGATGAACACCATATTCCACACAGCCTTACTAGCAGAAAAGTAACCTCAGACAGCAGCACGTATGGTCCATCTCAGAGAAATGTACACCCTTCAACCTACCGGCATTGAATACCCGAGACAAAGAGAAAAACAGAGTTTGAAAAGATCTGGTATAAGTCATAATATTGCAATATTCTGTTTCATAATTTCACATTTTTCCTTTAAGAGTCATTCAAAACATAACAAATTAAAATGTTCAAGTTCAGAATACAATAAAGTTGGTCCCTCCTTTATCTTTCAATGTATGTTTGATTCACAGTAGTTCTGTAGAAATACTTTCAATCCAAAATTGGCTTCTCAGGTGTCAGTCTTTGCAGAATCTGCACACAGCCTCTTCCATGAGGAAATGTCCTTTCACAATCCCTAGGCCCAGTATTTACTCTAAGACCCTTGCCAGAGATGATCTGACCAGAGGTGGAACAAAAACCAAAGGCAAGTAATTTAAGCTTAAAAATCAACTTCTGAAGGAACCTGTTATTTAAAATAAAAATGGAAGAGGGCTTCTCAAGAAATAGCTTCTGGAAAACCCAAAAGACTTCTTTTTAAACACTTTAAGTTTACCTATTTATTTTGAGAGAGAGTGAAGGAGGGGCAGAGAGGGAGAGAGAGAGAGAATCCCAAGCAGGCTCTAGACTGTCAGTGAGGACCTCAGTGAGGGCCTTAAACTCACAAACTGTGAGATCATGACCTGAGCCGAAATCTCAGCTTAACTGACACATAACGGATGAGCCACCCAAGAGCCCCTCCCCCAAATAGTTTTAACAGTTATTTGGGAGAACTGAAAAAATATCAGAGGTGGAACTGTAAGACTTGTCATAAGCTTGAAGTATGAGGGACCAGAGACCATCAGTTGAGAAAAACAGTTGGTAGAGAAGGTGTAATGGAGGTAAGAAAAAGGCAAAGCTTCCATCAGAAATGTTGATGTGGGAGAGAAGAAGTCACCAAGTAGTCAACAGAGAAGCCAGATTTCTCACAATGCTCCCACTGAAATTCAGGGCCACATGGATCTTTGCTCTAGATACTCTTTTGCTTGAAATAATCTGAGTAAGTGATGGGTCTCTATCCATTCAACTAAAGTTAAGCAACAGGTTTAGTTTAGGAACAATTTCACAGCCATACAAAAGAGGCTATGACTTTTCTCACAGCGCAGTCACATGAGAAACTTCCAGTGATTCCATATGGACAAGTACCTGACATATTAGGAGAAGAGAATGTGCACCAAAACTAAAGAGATTAAAGCTTTTCTGCTGGTGTCTATGGGAGACTCTGAAAACACAATGTTGTACTTCCTTGAAAACCAAAGCAGATAAGAAGTAAATAATAACAACTGGATTCTCTTGACAGTAGAGAGGCCTTATCTGGCACCTAGTTAGGAGTGGTCAAAAACAATAGAAATTTCAAGGGAAATGTCAAAAATTAGGGCACACAAGGAATCCTCTATACCTAATCCAAAGAGAGGAGTTAGGCTACAGTGAGATCAGAGGGAGAAGACTGAACCAAAAGAATAGTTGTTTTTTTTTTAATTTATTTATGACCCTATAATCCACCAGCTATGGCCCTAGAAATGGAAATCCACTGTAAAGGTATTTCTCCTAAAACTCTGGTAAAAGCAACAGTGGACCAAGAGATGGTATCAGGTTATTCCTTAAAGTATGTGATGGGAACACCTAAGCATACCAGTAAACCCAGGGCTCTTTAGTTAGATTTGAGCAGACAATCTGGATTCTACGTTTAAATTTTTCTGTTGTCTCATACTCTCCTTGGTATTTCCGGCTTTAAAAATGCCAAGATCCCATATTGCATGCATGCTTAAAAGATGGATGTAAGACAAACTCTTTCAACAGGTGGTAACTAGACATTGTGGTGACCATTTCATAGTGTATATAATTATCAAATCACTATGTTGTACACCTGAAACTAATACAATATTACATGTCAATTATTCTTCAATTAAAAAAAAAAAGACAAACTTTCCTGGGAAATACTTCCAAGAGTGAAGAAATGAACAGCATAATGACAACAAAAGCACATTTTGCTTATTTTGAAGGGACAACAGTGGATTGGAATTTATCCATCCTCACTCTCCAGGTCTCTCAGAATAATCGTTAGAAAAAAATACGCCAGGTCGCATCTGCTTTGAGGTACAGTTTTATAAACCAGAGGTAATCAGATTGTAAAGAGTTCTCAACAAAAGTTTCCTGTTTTATCTCTACTGCTTGGTACCTGTAGTCCAAAGTTTAAGGGGACTCTTGAAGTACACTTGCAAAGTGGATCCTGTCCAGCAAATAGCAGAAGAGGATTCAATAAAATGACTGCCCATGCCTCCCAGAACAGGTGACAGGAGTGTCAGGTAAATAAAAAACAAAATAATCCTATGCCTCCTGCTCCTTCATTTATTTCCAGCAAAAACTTTCAAATTCTGCTTTCTAAGGAGCATGGCCTGTACGTTTTTTCTAAGCGTGGGCAGCAGTTGACTGGCTCTATTAATAAGATTACGAATGAAAATGGACCACACGTCATCTGCTTTGAGTTCTGGGCTAAAAGAGAAACTCCTGCCTTCATGAATTGCCAGTCAGCAAAGCATTCAGGTGATGCTTTGATTTTCTTGATTTTCTCTTCCCGTCAGGAATTTGGAGTAGACATTCAATCCAGCAGGGAAGCTACAGTGTTTACTAACTGCAATGGCAGCTACAATCCCTCGATTTGAGATATGCCTTCAACTAGGTGATGCCAACTTTCCTTCCAGATGGCTGTTAAGCACCCACAACCAACGACTGACACAGCTTCTGGCAGCAGTTGGGAAGAGCTGTGAGCGATGTCACATCCCGAGAAGAAAGCCAGCAAAATCACATTTTCAATACAGTTATTCTCAAGCACAAGAAGAGTTCTATTTTTATTAACAGGGCCATTTAAAATAGGCATGAAATTAATTTATTGCTACACTGGTTAAAAATATTTACTTTTTTATTAGTTTTGCAGTTGGCATAAATCCGTTTTGCTGTAAGAAATCAGGATGGCGAGCAGGCAATGAACAAGGAAAGACTACATAGCCCCATCAGAGCAAGTGTTTGGCAAGGTTATTGGTACTCCTGCCCAAGAAGCGAGCAGTTAGGCACAAAGCATGTGCTAAATCCATAATTTCTGTGCTCTGGATGCAATAGGAAGACTAGGGAGACTCTTAGCTCCATGCAATGAAACTCAGATAGACATTTCCCTTGTCTTGCACAACTTCTAACTGGCAGTGAGCAGTTCTACCATTAAATAACTGAAGAAGCATAACTTACTCATTTGTTTTGTGGCCATTTGTTTTGCTCTTTTAATTTCAATGGGCCATCAGTTTTTAACCGAGTTCTCTAAGGGGTTTAGAATTTGGGCAGGCGAGTTAAAGCAGGGTAAGTAGCGTTCCTAAGGAATTACCTCCAGGTAAGCAGATAAAGCATTTGCTGGTGAAGTTTGTGTCAATCTGTAAGAAGGATGGATTTCCAAGAGGGCAACCCCTCTCTCCAATCAGAATCATTCTGAGGTAGTTTTACTGCTTCTGAGATTCTTTCCCTTTACCAGCCCTCATACTACATCTTAATGGTCTTCTGCCTTATTAGTCATAGTCAGAGAGTGCTTCTTAAAGTCTCGTCTTAGTCCTTTTTGCTTCCTTCTTCCACCATCAATGAAAATGGCAACATGGACATGTAAATGTAATACTTTCATAAGTTTAGTTTTCTGGTCTCCAGCTACTGTATACTCATTCCATTGTTCATTCTAGCACTTAACTAGGTGCATAGATACCCAAGTTCCTAGTGAGTGGTCACTCTCAAAGAGCTCCATGAATTCAGACGCAATAATTGAATATAACGCACATAAAATAGGGCTGATTCTTGCCTTGAGATATAGTTTCTTACAGTTTTAACATGTTGCTTTTCTTCTTCCAACTAAACAGTGCTGTTCACTAAGACAGCAAAAGATTCCATGGACCCAAAGTTTAGACCAGGAGCTGACAGTTTTCTTTGCAATGTGTGATAGAGAATTGGTTCCATTTTGACCTTCAGAAGCTTGACTAATCCTGTTTTAGATTCGGAAGTCAATGTTCTATCTTGCTTATAAAGTCAGAAGATTTAATTCAAATAAAAATCAGAGATAGGGATATGTGGGTTGGTTAGAATTCATAACTTGATTAAGTATCTACCAAAACCATTTCTAAAACATGATGCTGGAACTGTGTTTATTTTCACTTTTAATAACATCCTTTCTGCGTATACAGGTATACATGTCATTTTTTACAGCTAGGAAATTCAGAAAAGTAAATAGAAAAACAGAAAGCTTTCATAGTCTCAGAGATAAGTGGAGGTATATATTTCCAGTCTTTTAAAATATGTGCACATACATATATACATACATACACACATTTATATTTTTTAATGTTTATTTATTTGTTTATTTTGAGAGAGACAGAGTGCAAGCAGGAAAGGGGCAGAGAGATAGGGAGAGAGAGAATCCCAAGCAGGCTCCATGCTGCCAGTGCAGAACTGGACACAGGGCTCGAACCCATAAATGGTAAGATCGTGACCTGAGCTGAAATCAAGAGCTGGACGCTTAACTGACTGGGCCACCCAGGTGCCCCCATATACACATTTTTTTTAATAAAATTGGGCTTATGTTTGACATATTGTTTGTGTATCAGGAGCACTCCCAATTATGTGATATATTAATATTATTCCATCAACTTTATTTTTAAATTAGTTTTAAAGTTTCCAGTTAACATTCTTCAGAAGACTAAAACACTAGTCTTAAGGTGTACCTGGGTGGCTCAGTCGGTTACGCGTCCGACTTCAGTTCAGGTCAGGATCTCACAGTTCAAGAGTTCGAGCCCCGCGTCAGGCCCTGTGCTGACAGCTCAGAGCCTGGAGCCTACTTTGCATTGTCTCTCTCTCTCTCTTTCTCTCTCTGACCCTCCCCGGCTCACACTCTCTCTCTCTCTCTCTCTCTCTCAAAAATAAATACACGTTTGGGGCGCCTGGGTGGCACAGTCGGTTAAGCGTCTGACTTCAGCCAGGTCACGATCTCGCAATCTGTGAGTTCGAGCCCCGCTCGGGCTCTGGGCTGATGGCTCAGAGCCTGGAGCCTATTTCCGATTCTGTGTCTCCCTCTCTCTCTGCCCCTCCCCCGTTCATGCTCTGTGTCTCTCTGTCCCAAAAATAAATAAACGTTGAAAAAAAAAATTTTTTTAAATAAATAAATACACGTTTAAAAAAATTTAAATACTAGTCATTGATGAATATCTGTAAAAAAAAAAAAATCACATTCAAGCAACTGATGGCTTAAGGGAAAGAAAAACTCATCATTTCACTGTACCCAGAGCTGAATCCAAAGCTACGGAGGCAAAGGAAAGTGACTTCATTAATTCCTGTAAGGAAATTAACCAATTTTTTAAAACCATGAATTTTTAGAGATCCCCTTTTGTGGAGACATCCTGTTACTAAAATGCTTTTATTAATACTATTCATCTGCATAGCTCAATTCTACTGATTTTTGAGGACCAATCTTTAACGGGGCAACTGCTCCAATCTTTTCTTAGAAAGGCTCTTTCAGCTCTTAGGAGGAAGCTGAAGAATAATGGTTAAGAGTATAATGTTGACCTTGAGCAAGTTATTTAAACTTTGTGCACTTCCAGTTCCTCATCTGTAAAATGGGGATAAAAATATTCTCTTCCTCAAAAGATGGTTACAAGAATTAGAGGTCAATATATATCTAGCACTTAGAATGGTGCCTAGAACACTATAGGTATTCAATAAATGCTGTAACTCTCATTTGGTCATTAATCACCTATTGTTTTGCCTTTTTGTTTCTTGGCGACTCTTTTCATTTTCACCTTTCCTGTAGTATTACTGTTCGGGCTCAACTCTCTTTTTATGTAAATACTTCCATTTTTCCTTGCCTGTGCTCTGCTCTACATTTTCTTTCTCCTTTCTTCCTGGTGGGAACCCATGGACCTTTACAAAACCTGATTATGCCCTCTAATAGTCTAAGGCTTTGGACTGTCAGCCTGAAGTTAGAGAGTAGTCTAGCAGAAAAGTCAGCCTCAAAAGACTTGGTCTGTGCATCCGTTTCTGCTAACAGGCTCTCTACCCCATGTGACTCGACCCATTTTATAATCTTTGCTCATTTGTTTTCACCCTTGGGCTGAATGTCCTGGGGCTCAAAGAGCCTGTCTCTCAGGTAGCAGTTGAGCCAAAAATAAAATATACTACTACATTCCCTGGTACGCTATTCTAATTACTGAAAACAGCCAGAGGAGGGAGAAGAAATGGAGAATCACACAGGCTTCCCTCATCTCCACAACTGAGTGTTATAAGCAGAGGTGAGGAGGCCCTACCATGCACCTAAGGGCAATTTCCCACACAGCTAGCTCAGCAGTTGTGAGTGGTTCTTCCTCACCAACCAAATCTCCTTGCTAGAATCATTTTTCTCTTTTAGAGCCTCAAAACACCAAAGCACAAGGAAGCATCAAGTTACAAGTATCAGAGCCCAGCTGAGTCCCTGTGTGTGCATCTGTGTATCCTACTGGGAGAGTATATAGGATTCCTGTAGTTATAATTGGTGCTGCTGCCCTTCGGCTTAGAATTGCATTACTTGAAAAGCAGAGGGGTTGCTGTTGTACTTATGATCATTAATATTTCAATCCAGAGGGGACTGTTTCCTAAACCCTAGGAGAGGTAACAGAGGTTAGCATGGTGAAACGCAGCCAAAATGCCATAACCTGCAGACAGATGTGTTGTGAATAACAATGCATGGAAGAAATAATAAAAATGGATAAAAAGAACAAGCTTTTAGTGTTAAAAACCTTAGCAAATTGAGGTTTTGTTTAAGTACGTGGGAACTAAATGCCAAAGAAAAGCCCCCTGACCTAAACAGCTTGCTGAGAGTGGCTGTACATAATTCAACAACTCCGCCAGGAAAGTTACACACAAAAGGTTGAGAGGAGCTGATCTAATAGATCAACTAATGGCCTGGAAGGAGGTTATAGAACCAGACATCTCATCCCAGACTCCTCTCCCTCTCCCCCTTTCCTTGACATTCCCTCAGGGCCCCATTGCCTTAGAAAAGGAATTTAACTTACATGGTGCAGAAAGGGTAATAAATACTTGCCGACAACCTACCATTGGAGGGTGCAACAGAAATGATACGGGTCCCAATAAGCGGCTGCTTCCAACCTGAGAGCACGTCTGTGACCACACAGTGCACTCTCCCTTGCAGTACTTCACATCAAACACAGTCAAACAGATCAGATCACCTCTTTTCTAGAAGTAGAGTGTTCTTTAGAGAGTCAGTGTTCAGCTTCTCTGGTTTTCAAATGTCAACAGTCTTTGAGGTATCTGCTGCCAAGGAGGAAAGTGGGTCTGTAGTCACAAATCTTTGGTTTCATAAAATGAGAGGGCTGGGTCTGAGAAATCAAACCACACGACTTGTAATCTTTTCATAACGATAAACTTCTACATGTGCCATTGCTTTTTTTAATGACTTGACTCTACTGTATAGGTGTTGTTGTTCAGAAATGAGTTATGTGAACCTTTCAAGCAGATTCCTGTTTGTAGCTGAGGCATCTAAATGAAATGAAAAGGAGCCCTTCTTTGTTTTCTTAATAAATAATACATGCCTAGATTAAAGATGGCAAATATACGGCTCTCCCATTGCCATTGTTCCCTTTGTGAAAAGGCATAGAGGGAATCATCACTCCGGCAATTTTTTTTTTCCATCAGCCGGATTGTGATCTCAGAAAACTAGTGCTTTCCCCAACTACTACAAATGGATCAGAGTGGGCAAGTGAGTTGAGAACTGGCCCAGTATGTCATGACCACTTCACATTGGTGACATCATGTATTCTGTATTCATCAAAATATTTGCATTTCTATGGCAGAAGTCTATATCTCTGTAGAGCTATATTGAAGGAAGAATATAATTAACAGACCTAAAGTGATAGGGGCTCCACTTAGCTCTGCTTGGTCACCAGACCCAGCCCAAGCTCTCTAGCTACATTGTAAAACTCATGCACTGTGAACTTAACTGCTGAAAGGTTTAGGGAACTCAGATAACAGGCAGACATGAATATTCTCAGCATAATAAAACAATTATAATGTCTTATGAAATTAGGAAGAAAATGGGAACCAAAAGCATTTATATTTTTATTAAATTTTAGGATCCAAATGATAAATTTGTCTGGTTGTGAATTTTAATAAAAACACCTAAGACAAAAGCATGGCTTGCTAACCTAAAGGAAACTGAATACAGATCTCTTAGCCACTAAGGAAGTGACAGAAGAAAGAAAAGGCATGTTTTTTAATCAAATGAAGTTTTTTTTTTTTTAATGTATGTATTGATGTTCTAAAACTATTAGGATGTGATCAATATTCCATGGGTTTTTTTTTTCTTGTGGTTCATTATGCCTCCAATACAAAACAAACAGCAAAAAAAAAACCTATAGCAAAACAGAGAAGCAACAAAAAGGATAGCAGGCAGAGCTGAAACAATTAAAAGGAAAGCTAGAAACTGCAAGAAAACTAGGCAGTTCGGACTATCAATTTTAACTATTAAATGATTTGAGTTCTTCCATAGGCTGATGAGACTTAATACAAAAGTAACAAAGAGAAATGAAAAAGTTATTAAGTATCAATAATAGTTACATAAAAGGGAAGGGTTGTGTTCCTTGGCGATTTGGGCCCAGGACAAGTTTGGAGCCATCTTCAAAGCTTTGAAGAAGTGAACCTACCTGTAAAAAAAAGGCCTCAAGAATAAAGAAAGAGACCAAACTGCAAGCACCTTCAGTAAATATTCTGAATAATTACCAAGTTTTATTGGTTCCCCTGCCTGCCAGACATTAAAAAGATAAAGAAATAACATCAAAAGCCTATTTCACCCTTAACCCTTTGTTAACCTACTCTCTCAAACCTCAGCTGCTCTAACTATTGAAGTCTGGGAGGATGTCCAGGTAGTTATTTGAGAAAAGCACTCTGGAAGAATTACCTATTATACTTCCATTACAAGCAAGAGCTCCCACAGAGACATGTTCATATTTGTTCTTAAAAAACAGATAAAATTCTGCCTGTGAAAGCTGATAATTTAAAAAAAAAAACACCCAAAACCATAGTAATTATAAAAGTTTAAAATCAAAGTATTGCTCAAATATAAATTACAGATGAAAATCTCTCCCAGATTTTATTAACAAAACAGCAAATTAGGGAAGACCAGAGAGAAATTTTCATAACAGGTCTCTGTTATTAAACAGGTCTCTGTACCTTTAAATAACAGGTCTCTGTACCTTTCTTTTAATGGCAACACTTGCAGGGTGGTGGTAGATACTGGTCTACACAGAAGAGATTAAATGCATTCAAAGCTGGGGTAACCTGGGAAGCACCGATCAGAAAGTGAAGAAGCAATTGCCTGGATTGATTTTCTGTATCCCCTTCACTTGGTCCTAACGCTGCAGGATGCCTCTGCACAAGGAGGAAAATATGGAGCCTGCATGCTACTGAATACCGAAACATGAGCTGAGCCATTTATGTAGCCACATGTAAGCGATGTGGTATAAGGATGCCTTTGGGGATTTGTCCTGCCTTTAGAGGTTAGCAGCTACTTGAGAAGAAAATGTTTTTACCACACCAATTCTGTGCAACACTCAAAATACCTTTAAAGGAAATAACACCAGATGAAAATCTATTACTGCCAGGTATGTTACACAATGCATATTATTTTGTCCTCCCAACTCTTAAAGGTCATTAGCCCCATTTTGCAACCCAGGCAACCAGGCCCTGAGGGGAGGGGTCAGTAATTCACCTAAGATTACAAGGATTGCAAAGGAGTCGCTGGGATCCTGACAAAGTCTGTCACAGGCCACAAAGCTGGTGTGCCCTCAGTGTCACAAGGCTGCCTTTTTCTGAAGGTTTTAAAGGAGATGGGGCACCTGGGTGGCTTAGTCGGTTAAGCATCCGACTCAATCTTGGGCTCAGGTCATGATCTCACGGCTTGTGGGTTCAAGCCCTGCAACAGGCTTTGCGTTGACAGTACGGGGCCTGCTTGGGATTCTCTCTCCCTCTCTCTGTCCCTACCCCACTCGTGCTCACCTGCTCTCCCTCTCTCTCTCTCTCTCAAAATAAATAAATAAAATTGAAAAAAATAAAGGAGGAAGTTAACTGATCCTGTAAGAAATTGGAAAGTAAGCCCTTTTTAGGAAAAAGGGGAATAATTACATTGCATTTATTTATTTACATTCAAGAATTTACAAAGCATACCTTTTTAGGAATCTGATAAAAGCAAATACACATACAAACAATACCATGTAATAATCACAGAGGTTTCAAGTGCCCCAGAAGCACAGGGACCCAAACCCAGGTTCTTAACTCCTGAACTAATGGCTACTGGCATTTCTTATATATCTGTGCTACATTACAACTTCTCACTCTATATAGTGACTGAACAGGAAACAGAGAGTGTGAGTTCTAGGGTTAAACTCCTTGTATTAACATCCTGCCTTTGCCATTTGATAGCTGTAACCCTGAGCAAACTCTATTACCTCTTTATATCCCAGTTTCTTCATCTGTAAAATGGGTGCAATAACAAGTGTCCGGCTCATACACTATGAGAATCAAATGAGCAATAATGTATAATAAACCTTTTAGCCTAGTGCCTGGCAGAGAACAGGAAATAAATGTTAACTATCATCATTAGTTATTTTTTAATTTTTTTTAGATGTTTATTCATCTTTGAGAGAGAGAGAGAGAGACAGTGTGAGCAGGTAAAGGGCAGAGAGAGAGGAAGACACAGAATCTGAAACAGGCTCCAGGCTCTGAGCTGTCAGCACAAAGCCCGATGCGGAGCTCAAACTCACAAACCGTGAGATCATGACCTGAGCTGAAGTTGGATGCACTGACTGACTGAGCCACCCAGAGGACTCTAACTATCATCATTAATTTTGAAAAGAGTTTACAATCAAGGAGTTTCCTCCCTTTATGCTGTTTGACTTTGTGTAGTTTTGTTAGTAAAGCAACATCTGGTAGGCTGTATTTTCCCAAGAGGGTCAAAATACTAGCTCCCATCACACGTAGTCTTCTACAATGTGACCATGCCACTCCCTCATAAAGAGGCAGTATTTGTTTCTGACATCTAGATGTATCCCTTAACTGACCTGTTAGCTTTTACTTCCTGCCTTCTAGACCACTCTCTAACTCAGCCACCATGCTGTGAGGGAGTACAAGTAACCTCACCGAGGTACCCATATGGCAAGAAACCATGGCCCCCAGCCAACACTCGCAGCTGAACCCCCAGCCGACAACCAGAGCCAACTTGCAAACCAGATAAGTGAGCAATCTAGGAAACAGACTCCAGAGCCCATCTAACCCCACATGGACCAGAATTAAACAGTCCCTTTGAAACTCTGCCTAAATGGCAGATTATTGTATCAAGTTTCTATGTTTGGGGATAGTTTGTTATGCAGTAGTAGATATCCAGAACATATGTAGCACTTTATATAATCACTCTTTTTTTGCACTTTCTTGCTGCTCACCTTCTCTAAGTATGCCCATCATAAAGATACTTCTTATTTTAGGATTTATAACTGTTACACATGCTTAGTGCATACTGTTTGCTAATCACTGGACTGTCTTGGATGGAGGGAGAAGGAAATTATATATTGCATAAGTAAACGTGTTCCTGCCCCTAGGCAGTGACACTATAGTTGGGAGAAATAACTACCCATATGCAGAAGTAGCCGAAACACATGGTTACCAAATATTTAATGCCAGTAAAGGGTTTACAAATTCTGGAAGCCTAAATCAGGTCCATTTGTTCCAAATACAGATAAAAGGCTAAGCAAGGGATACATGGGCAGGACCCACTTAGTTTTGTAATGCCTCCCAAGAGTTAGATTTAAGCCAGATTTTTCAAGGACAGCAAAAACAGGGTAAATATACAAATAGAAGGCAGAGAATATATTCTGTAAGTTAGAAATGGCTATGTGAAGGTTCAAAACTAATAATGAACAAGTCATAGACAAGACTTGTGAAGGAGACTGCTTAAATTCTAGCAGAGGGTCCTTGCCAAGAAGAACAAAGGAATGAGGTTGGGGAGATCGTGACAAGGGGTCAACAAATCTCTACTCCAGGCTTTTACAACCTGGTGCGTTTTGGCCTTGGGGAAGTTTTCTTTTCTTCTTTCAGACAGGAGCCTTCTCTCCAGCCCTCAAAGACAAGCGGGCAGAACCGTGACTTAGGGTGCTTCTGTCAAATAACGCCTGGGCTCTTTACAAACTGGCTTGCTGTGTTTTACTCAGCAGTCTGTGTCATCTCTTTTGTGGAATCAGGATTGCTCAAAATCTAGTCGTGTCTTCTGCCTGGTGTCTTCTGTCAGAGGTGTCGAGGCGGATTCCTTACACATCCATCAAAGCGATACACTTCAAAATGGGAACTAAAAGCGTAGTGACCATATCAATAAAAGCTGCTCTTAGTTGATTCACAAATGCAGCTGCCAATGGAGTGCTGAGCAGAAAATAACTCCCACTGGACTTCAGTCTATCAGCTGTGTGTCAGTTTTCCCCAACCAGCGAACTACGTTCACTCCTGACCATTCAAACCACGGGTTCTCGACACCAGCTTGTCTAGGTTGTGTGCTATCTTTTCATTCAGTGCCTTTTATTGAGGATCTACCCTTTATCAGAAATGAAGACAAACTATAGGATCCTATCAACACTGCCATCCAAGGGCTGTCCTTCCCTACTGCCAAGTTTGGCAAAAAAATGGCATCTAGCTATGCCCTGAGCCAAAAGGGACTTAAAGCCCATGTAAATCAGGAAATCATGGCAATTTCCCACCAATGTGAGATCCCCCCTGGAATTCTGATGGAATCAAGAAAAACTGCAATTAGACAAGCTGAGGTCTTACTATTTGTCTCTTTTTTTAAATCCTTAAAATCCTCTTTTACATATTGTTACAAACCCTATTGTTCTAGTGACCAGACTCTACCATTTCAAGCAGAGAGCCTTCCTAGGGAACAAGAGGATTTAAAATTGAAAAAGCTAAAGAATTTAGGAAATAGATCATCCACATTCGGTTTATTTTTTTAATGTCAAAACAGATATCCTCAGAGCCTCTTTTCTTCCCAAATACTACTTGGCTTTTCCTGAAAATGAGAAAGGAGGCAAAACTATGAGGAAAACATACATAACATGCACTAATAAAAGAGGAGAACTTTTATTTTAAGTGTATCTAAGTATCACAATTCAGGGTGCTGAGGACTGCTGTTCACTTACCTACCCACATACAGCCAAACATGTGAATAACCCATAAGCACAACACCCTTAGCTTCAAATGCAAAGAGCCCTGATGGGATCATCCTGATAGAAGGGAGCCGACCTCACACCATATGGTCCACATCATTCCTCCACTGAGGAGTGCATCATTGCCAGGTTTGGAGCACATCTGTCTCATTAGCATGAAGGTCTGCCCCTGGCTGCTATTGTATTTTTAGACCACATCAGTATTATCCCAAATGCCAGAAAGCTAAAACCTAAACAATGACAGAAAGCAAACATTGACATATCTTTCTTTTTTCTTTTGTTTTTGTCTTCTTTCTTCATTTTATAAGCTCCCTGAGTCCCACATCCTGTGGAGACAAAGATTTTAGCTCTTAACAAGCTTAGCTCTGACCCTAACAACCTCTGTATCTCTTAAGACTTTGTGGATTAAAATCATACCCTGGCTATTAGTAAGGACCTCCAAAGATTCAAAACTAAATTCCACCTTTAAAGAATTTCTTCTAAGAAATGTGCTTGGAAATAAATATAGTTGAAACGTTGTCTTAGTGCCATAGGAAATCCCAACACTGATCAGAACACTAGGTGATGATATGAAATTAGTGATATGTCTCAGCTGGGGAGGACCAGTAGACTTCATAGTCCTTATTAAACAGAGCAAATGATTAAGATGATCATGACTCAAGATGATTGATTCCCTTCTTTGAACATGTTAGCTTGATGGTTCATGGTGATTCATTAAACCTACAGAGACAGGCTAGTTGGAAGACTGAAGGACAAAGAAAGTATCAAGTGGATGGATCAACCTGATGTTGGACTGCTATATATATGCTAAATTAGAACCCTGAGGAAGTTTGCTGAGCACCCCTCCGTCCCTTTAAAACCAATCTTGGAGGGGCACCTGGGTGGCTCAGTTGGTTGAGTGACCGACTTTGGCTCAGGTCATGATCTAACAGTCCGTGAGTTCGAGCCCCGCGTCAGGCTCTGTGCTGACAGCTCAGAGCCTGGAGCCTGCTTTAGATTCTGTGTCTCCGTCTCTCTCTCTCTGCCCCTCCCCTGTTCGTGCTCTGTCTCTCTCTCTCTCAAAGAATAAATAAACATTAAAAAAATTTAAAAATCTAAAAAAAAAAAAAAAACAATCTTGGGTTAGGACTGGAACCTGAGTATAGTCCCTATAAGCCAAATAATCATGAAACTGGACCAGGCTTCAAGCCAAGGCTACGCCAAATAATATTTAATCTAAGAAGCATTTATTTAACAATAACCATGTACTAGGCAATTCCTGTTCCAGCATTCAAATATAGAAAATTACTAGATTGTTTCTGTTTTTCTAATACACATAAGCAAAAAAATGCCCACCATCTCCCTTAGGAAAAAAAAATATCTATATCTATATCTATATCTATATATATATATATCTATATATACACACACACACACACACACACACACATATATGACATTACATGAAAAGCTACAAAATTTGTAATCCTTTGGGATGTCATCTTTTTAAACACCATAAAGGAGATAACTTGTCTGCTGGAATCCACTTTCCATTCACTGTATTAAGGTGGAGAAATAGATTTATTCATCCAGTTCTACCCTTTTCTTTTTCAGCCAAACAGAGCCTGCACAATTTCCAAAGGCAGCCTCACTAAAACTATCTTCTAGTCATGTTTGATAGAAAGAAATTGTTTAAGGGGGCTTTGGTACACATGTTTTCCCCCCTCTTCCATTTTGCAATTACATTTAATTTTTGTTAAAATGGCTGCCAGAGCTCTTAAACAGACTGGTAGGTGATTACTTTTCAACATACTTCACACTTAACCATGATACACACATCTTTAGAAGAAAAAAGCATATATATATATATATATATATATATATATATATATATGTGTATATACATATATATGTACATATATACATATATACATATATATACATATATATATGTGTGTGTATATATATATATATATATATATATATATATATATATATATATGTCTTCTTTCTTCATTTTATAAGCTCCCTGAGTCCCACATCCTGTGGAGACAAAGATTTTAGCTCTTAACAAGCTTAGCTCTGACCCTAACAACCTCTCTCTCTCTCTCTCTCTCTCTCTATATATATATATATATATGTGTATATATATACATATACATATATATGTGTATATATATGTATATACATATATACATATATATGTGTATATATATGTATATATATACACATATATGTATATATGTATATACATATATATATATATATTTTCCCCTCCAATCTGATTTGCTTAAAATGTATTGCATATGACCTGAAGTGTAATCTCCTGGGCAAAGAGTAAACACAAGCAGTCTTCCATTAAGGGTAGTTAAATGGTGACATTAAAGGAATTGTGGAAATAAATACAATGCAGTAATCACACAAAAATAAGAAACAAAACAAATTGATTTTTTTTCTATGCACTTACATCCAGTAGAAAAACTTGACAGTACACAGTATATTTTTAAATTGTGGACCTGATTGCCCATTGTAGGGAGAAAACAGTTTAAGAAATCATAACTCTACACTGCACAAGGTTAGTGCTATTTAAAATGCAAAAGCAGGGAGATGGTACCCATTTTACCTGGTATTTTCACCACTTACGCACCCAAGAGCAGACATGTTTATCTTTCACCTTGACATCTGATTGCTGTGCTAATGCCATTTAAAACTAGATGGAAGAAAATTATATTCTCCTAAGGAGTTGACTGACTCTTTAAAGAAAAGAAAAAATAAAGATAGCCATTTTGATTCAAACAAAGTGCTACATAGAAACCGGTAGGCATAAATCGCATCAGGCCTCTATAATTTTTGCTGGGATAATTGCACAGGAACAGTATTTGTGTAATTGTCAGCAGTAATACTCCTGGACCAAGGACCAAGGCCTCCTGCAGATTTCTACAGATCATTACTCTCCTTACAGTTTGTGCTTTTTTTTGTTTTTTATTTTATTTTTCTGTTTGTTTTTGTTTGTTTGTTTGTTTCAAAGATCACTGGAGTTAAGCCAAATGGAATTATTATTCTCACACTTGGAAAGATTCACATGAATTTCTGAAAATTAGAAATAAATTTTGCAGCTAGCCAAACTTACATCCTTTGTTTAAGAAAAAGAGACACCAGAGGGTTGAGGGGGAAAATGTTCAAACAAAATGCACATCTTAAAAGCTGTGGACCTATTTGGACAAATGAAAAGCTAATTTGGTAAATAGGATCAAAGAAGCCATCAGACTGTTTAACCCATAGGGTTTGGATATCGGGAAAAGACATTTGACAATGTTTGTGCAACTGTTTTCTTGCTCATTTCTTTTTCTTCCAAGTTGTTGTAACACATTATAGGAATGCAGAAGCAATGAATTATACACTTACAGTCGTAAACAGGGCTCAGAAATATATCTGTATATACAGAATGCTTTTCCCTTTTTTCCAAATTATATACAATAATTTTGCCTTATTTATAACTTAGCAACTTTTATAAGATATTGTAAGCATGTTATTTGATCCGACTATATCCTTCCATATTTCTTCTACAAACAGTCTTAATAAATATTAATAAAGGAAAAAATTTTTAACTCCTACGAAATTGTTTGATTGGCATTTTAGTATGTTTTGCTTTCAACAAGTTTGTTCAGATTAGCCAACATTTTGATCATAACATACAATAGCAAACATTTAACAGTTTAGATCCTAGACAAAGAATGAAGTAGACAATTCATTTGCAGAGGAAACACAGATGACAATCATTTAAGAAAGGGCAATTGGCTAGGATATGATGCACTGTCAGCGCAGAGCCTGATGCAGGACTTGATCTTGTGAACCATGATATCATAACCTGAGCCGAAAGCAAGAGTCATATGCATAACTGACTGAGACACCAGTATGCCCCTTAACTAAGACATTTTCAATGATAATGTCGCAGTATTTAAATGTAGAAAATTATGAGAATGAGGATTTGGTGAAACAGACCTCCTTTTATACAGCTGATAGGACAAAAAAATCGGTAAGAAATTTCTGTAAAACAATTTTTAAATATATATTAAAGATTTTATTTTAAGCTTCATTTTAAACTTTAGTCTGAAAATTTATATCTATCTTAAGGATGACTATACTAAAAATAATAAAAAGTTCAGACAAAGATTCATGTATAAAAATACTTATTATTCAAACATCTAAAAATAATAATCATCCAATAATAGAAGCATATCAAATAAGTTATGATATAGTGTGCAACGTGTTATCCACTCATTCACTGGTGTTTTCAAATCCAAAGTTTAAAAGTATGCAATGATCTGGAGAACCATTCACATAAAGTGAAATATACATTCAAGGTGCATGTAATTAATTCCTAAGTTGTTATAACTATAAATATGCACAGGAAAATATGTTAACTTAGTTTCTGAATAGTAGAATATAAGTGATTTTTATTATCCAATCTGTGTTGGTATTTTACCTTGTTTTGCATATAATATATCTATTTGAAAGCCATTGTTTCTGACATGTCAATACCATACTTTCAAAATCAAGGAACTACAGAAGCATTATTCTTGCCAGTAAGTCTAAGCAGGAGCTAGTAGGATCACCCATATGTCTTTGCCACTGAAAAAAAAAAAGACTTTAAGTATGCAAAATATGGCTTACTTCTATAAAATGAATGCTGGGAACCCAAGAGTTGAATAGTAAGATTCTTTTGGAACGCCATTTTAAAATCATTAGTTTTGTTTTAAGTTGAGGTTGCCAGTAAAGTTATTACCATAAGCCAGATCCCTGCAATGTTCTTTTCGCCCCCAAGCATTTCATGTTCTGTCACTTCCCTCTGGAATCACTAATTGTCTCCTAGTTGTTTCTATCCCCTACAGCCATTGATGGCTGTCACTGGAAAGACATATTCTCTAGTGGCTTTAGCCAAAAAAACAGTTAGTCAGCAGCTTATACCTATTCCTGCTCTCACTAACATCTCTAGATGACCTCAGGCAAGTTTTATAACCACTTATTAGCTGGTCCTCCTCCTTCAAAATTGGGTTGCATTTGAGATCATATTCCTACTGGGAAACAAAATAAATATAAATACACCAGATACAAACTTGCATTGTGGGTTCCAATTCTCACTGTTCAATGCTTAGTGTGTCTTTCCACCTTGAGGAAACCAATATAATTTAGGAGAAATTTGAGAAATAATAGTAGTTTAGTGGTTACAACCTCAAACCCAAACTGGACTTCGTAGATGTGAATCCAGCTCTGTCACTCACTATCGATATGATCTTGAGTAAACTGCATAGTCTCTCTGTCTTCTATTTCCTTCTCTGTAAAACAGACTCCATGAGTTAACACATATACAGCGCTTAAAACAGTTTCTGCTATAGAGCAAATATTAGCAATTATTATTACAAAGCATGTGTCTTCTTTTTTTTTCCCAAGGTTATAAATATGTTTACAAAATTCTTGGTTAAAAAAAGTATAGATTACACTGTAATCTGTTCATAAACAGATTGTTTATAAACACTTCCATCTTTGATGAAAGCAAAAAAATAAATAAATAAAATAAAAAATAGAAAACACTTAATCTCTTGGGTTAGTCTTAGAGGTAACTTACTCAAAACAGGATAACACACAACCTAATCTGTTGGGTTAGTCTTTGATATCCATATATTTCCTCAGAAAGGAGCCTGGATAAATAAGAATTCCCATGTAGCTTTGCATGTGTTTATATCTGTCTGAGATGTGAAACTACAGTCCAATAAAAACAGATTTAAAGTAATTACATTTCATTTGAGCTCATGTCAGCCATAAGTTAGCGCAGTACTATTTAATAGAGAAATTCATTGCTTTTTGCACTTAATGAGGCCACATTTGATAAGGGACTCGGGTGGGATCTGGAATTATAACCGTAATGAAATCCAAAGTTTGTGCTCTTGGTTCATTAGGAAACAAGATTTCCATCCAAAGAGAAAAAGACCAACTTGTTTGATTTTTTTCATTCATTTTTTTAAGATGCTAGAAAATGAGTGGGTTTTTATCTTTCAATTATTAAACAGAGAAGTTTCACAACAACTTTGACTTAAAAATAAGTTTTACAAGTGCAATGGATAGTGAACCAAGGTTACTCCTATCATAAAATTTTATGAATATTAACTATAATTTAACTACTCTTTTTACTGATGAAAAAACTGAGGCCCACAAATATGTGCTTGCCAATGTCAACAGGTAGTTAGTGTCAAAGACAAGATCAAGTGCAATGACAGAAATTGTATTTATTGAGCAGTTACAAATCATGTATTAGTTCATTCAATCCTCAAAACAATCCCATGTAACAGATGATGAAAAAATGTAAAGGCATAATAGGATTAAGTGACTGACCAAAGGGCACATAGTTAGCAGCAGACTGTAACTGAGATCCCAGGAACTCTGATTCCAGAAACCAAACTCTCAACCCCTGTAACAATACTGACTCCAGTGAACTGGAGAAAGTCCTTCTCATGGCAAAGGCAGCATCAAAGCATTATTACACAGTCTAACTGGAAAACCATCAGAAAATATTAATAGTCCCTTCTCTCTCCATCCCCCAGCATTTATACAACTGCTTAATATCCTTCTTAGGAACTTGTAAGTTAACTAGATCAGAGAATTTTGATATCTGGAAAAAAAAATCTGATAGTCATTGCATTCTTCTAGATTCTTTACAACAAAGAACATACCTTATTGAGGTGGAATTTTTCTTGGAGAAAAACTATCACTGCACAGCTTGCTCCCCAAAACCAGGGCAATGCTAAACATGTTACCCAAGCAACAATGGACTATACTAGAAAAACTGATCATTGAAGCACAGCAAAGTCCATGAACAGGAAACTTGCTTTTTAAATGAATGTCACCTTATTCAGTTATATGACCTCAAAAATGTTGCTAAATTCTTTGTCTGAACTACTGGGAGAATAAGATTTATACCTTTTTATTCACTCATCCATTTATTATACATCTATTTTGTATAGCAGCAGGATGTCTATCACTAAGCTAGATATAGGTAGATGTGAGTTTACTGAGAAGCTAATGTAGCTTGAGCTTTAGGAACCTCATTTGCCTGGGCCCCTCCTAGGGAAGCGCTGGAGGAAGAGGACAATAATGCACTTTCATAATCATCTATTTTGCAAAATTGTGCAAAAGAAGATATATTAACTACAATCAAATAAGGTCACCATCTCTTTCCCCTCAGATCTCCCCTATCTCTCACTTCCTTTCCTTGTGTGCCATGGCTTTGGAGTGACTGTAGGGATGTTGGCACCCACCTAAGGAAAAACTGAGTTGTGACTAGTTACATTTAGTTGGACATTAATGGGATATATTTATGTAGTACACAGTCATTTCCATGTAGACTAACCATATCTCAATTTAGGAGCAGTCTAGGAATACTCCCACTTCTCAATGTGCCCATTCACTTACAGTGACCCTACAGAAGTCCAGAGCCAAGGTCATTTCACAGTATAAAAATTCCCTGCAACTTCTGGCACCAGAAATACATGATAAAAGAGACACAAGGCTTGAAATGTATAGAGCCAAATATCATTATTATTGTTGTTCTTATTCAACTAGAAATGTCCCCTAGAGAATCTAATACTTTTAAGTTCCCATTAGGAGGCATTAGTTGACAGTTCACCAAAACGTAAATAAACTAATGGTAGGAGGTGGAAAAAAGATGAGGGGTCACTGGAAAATAAATGATTAGAAAAGTAGGCAAGCCAAAGACAAAATGATTGCTCTGAGTTCTGGATGCTGCTAAATTAGTGATATGAGAACTTTTAGTGAGTGTCAGAATCACCTGGAATTTTTGTTAGGAAATACATCTTTTCAAGCTCGTCTCCAGACCTATGAAAACAGAATATCTGGTTGTGAGGCCAGGGAAAATGCAAATTGCATTTAAATTAAAACATTCTGTTGATTGTAAGGTAGATAGTTCATAGGTCACACTTTGATCTATGGTGACAAATTTCTAAAATAGCTAATCCAATTAATTCAGCTGGAATATTCACAGCTATATGACCAGAAGCCTGACAGCCACCAATGAAGAATATCCCCATCTGGTTTCAATAATGATCTGACAGAACCTACTTTTCTCCATGTTTGCAATTTTCTTTCCCAGACTCAATTGCCCTTTGGGGTGAATAGGAAAAACATACATTAATGTACTCAATTTTGTAAAGGAAGAAGAAACAACTACAGGAATATTTGAGTATTCTTTCAAAGGTTAATGTGTGGATCTTTTTGGCACTTACACATCTAAACTATTACAACAAAGTGCACAGCCATAATAAATATAAAAAAGAAATTTCTGCTTTACACACTGATCCAAGAGCAAGCTTACATGGTGTGCATAATCACTGATATTTTAATTAGCTTGCATCAAAAGATCTCTGACCTTTTGTTCCAATCTTTAGGGTGAGATCAAAAGTGCAACAGCTGTTCTCCCTACACACAGTGAGCATTTAGCCTACACACAAAAAGGTGACTGTTTTTGTTCATCAACATAATTAAGCCCAGATATTGACTGTCAGTGTCAGACTTTGGCCAAGAGCTAACTTGTATGAAAGCTTGACGTAATCGTATTAAGGGCTGACAGTACTTAGTTGCCATGAACTGAATAAGAAAAATGATACCAATAATGTAGGTATATACTCTCTACTGCATGCTAATAAGCTAATTGGAGTCTAAGCAGTTGATATTTATAATTTCTATATTTTAATTACAAAAATCATCAATATTATAATTGCTGAGTATTACTTCCTTTAAATATTAAACAACTAATTGACCTAATTGAGCAGAATACTGCTAAGAGTATTTTTTTTACCCACAGAAGAAGGCAATCATCTGGAGGTTAGTATTTTGTTTTAATTAGAACTATTGTGTATGAAGTGTCCATATGCATATGTCCTCTAAGTAAAATCCTGTGTCCAACCATCTAAAAGAGGACAGTTTTTTCCTGATGAGGTATACATTATTACTTGGAACATTTCTCTAATGCTATTTTTCTTCTTTCTGCTGAGAAATATTTTATTCTGAGCAATATAAATAATTGGAACTTGTGGAGTAGATGTGCAGTACAAACATGTACAAGATCATCTAACCCAACACTATCATGCACTGATAAATAAAAATGCACCCTGGGGTGCCTGGGTGGCTCAGTCGGTTAAGCATTCAACTTCAGCTCAGGTCATGATCTCACAATCCATGGGTTCAAGCCCTGCACTGGGCTCTGGTATGACAGCTCAGAGCCTGGAGTGCTTCAGATTCTGTGTCTCCTTCTCTCTCTCTGCCTCTCACCTACTCATGCTCTTGTGTGTGTATCTCTTTCTCTCTCTCTCTCTCCCTCTCTCTCTCTCTCTCTCAAAAAGAAATAAACGTTATTTTTTAATGCACCCCAATGTACCAAACAGAGTCAGGACTGGAACTCAACCTACCACTCCCCACATGCTGCTTCTGTTTTGCAAGCTACTCTTTGGGATAAAGTTTTTCTTACATAATATTTCTCTTCCTTTCTTTTGGGCCCTGATTTACACCAAAGAGATGTTTCTCTAGCAGCTGTTTGATAATATGTTGTTCATCCGTTAAACTTCGGCTCATGTTTCGTATCCTAGGAGAACAGAAAGATGCTGTTTTCTTTAGCAAAACAGCAAAGATGAGCAGATACCTTTCAAGAAATTATTCTGTTAAGGTCAAGCTTGACTCAAGCAGTCAAACAAGCTTCCCTAAGCTTCTACATTCAAAAAAAAGTGGGGGAGGGACAAGACGCATTTTATGTAACAAGGTATTATATGTACGTACATTTTCCAAAGGGTGTATCTACATAATTTTTCCTGACTTCTGAAAAATCCACAAAACAAACACTTCATGTCTAGATTATATATACATTGGTTACAGATGATGAAAAATCACTCTTTAAACCATAACATAATGTTCCAGTTAAAGAAATAACAGGCGCTATAGCACTGAGAAATAAAATAAAAAGGAGCATAATAAAAATTCATATAAATAAAAAAGCTATAAAAATCCATCTAAATCACACTATAATATGCCTTACATGTTCTACTTACAATACTGCGCTGCACTCCTACCTTCACCATCCTTTTGTTTAGAACATACGTATTTGGTGTCTTCAGACAGTGATTGCTTCAAATGCAAAGCACCTTCCCATGCACAAATATGTTTCTTGAAGAGGTCTCAAAAGACCCTTTGAGTCTTTCCAAGAATTTAAGAATCCAAGAATTCAAGAATTTATGTCCTTGTCTATATAAAGCAGAGGTTCTCAACTGGGAGTGATTTTGTTTCCCAGGGGACATTTGGCAATGTCTAGAGACATTTCTTATTGGCACAAGTAAAGTGTACTATTAGCAACCAGTGCTTAGAGGCCAGGGATCCTGCTAAAATCTCTACAATTCACAGAACAAGGAATTATCTGACCCCAAATTATCCAGAACAAATAAGCTAATGCAACAGCTACTATGCGTTCTCTGGAATGACATGAAATTTTTTCACTAAATTTATTGAAAAATGTGTGTTTCAGTCTTAATCACTTGTGCCACTACCTTGAGTCACTGGGCAAATTTCTTAGTAAGAGACAAAATGTGCAGCAGCAAAAACACTAGGCTTAGGAGCCTGGAGAGTTGGCTTCTGTAGCTATAGCTCTCTCAACAAGTAACTGTGTGAACTTGGGTAATTGTTGGGTAAGTCTGTTGACCTCTCATGCTCTGAACTATTTCATCGAAAAATGAGAGAACCAAGCTAAGTTAATTCTAGAAAGACTTTCTAGCTCTAAAATTCTATCATTCACAAGAGAAATCAAATCACAAGTTTAGAAAAAAAAATTAAGATAAATGGCTGTGCAATCAGTGAAGAAAATAACTAAAGAGTACATACAGTAGTCCTTCTTTATCAGTGACACATATGTTCCAAGGCACCTCAGTGGATGGCTGAAACCACAGATAGTCCCAACCTTATATATACTGTGTTGTTTTCAGGTAAAGTTTCATTTATAAATTAGGCACAGTAAGAGATAATAATAAAATAGGAAAATTATAACAATATGCTGCAATAAAAGTTATGTGAATGTGGTCTCTCTCAAAATATACTATACTCACCCTTCTTTTTCTTGTGATGCTGTGAGATGATGAAATGCCTTACAGAAGTGAAGTGAATGACACAGGCATTATGACATAGCTTTAGGCTACCACTGACCTTCTGATGATAGGTGAGAAGGAAGATCTGAATGGTGATTGGCCTCAGGTAACTGAAACCATGGAAAGTGAAACTAGGAATAAGGGAACCTAATGTACATTAAGTGTATAACTGCATTGCTTCAATCAGTTGGTGAGCATTTATTGGGCATCCATTATATGCTTAGCACTCTACTTGATAATATGAAAATATAAAAGAATTGGACACTGTGCATCTCTGAGTGAAACAGATTGAATTATTGAAATTCAATAAAGAGTTGTGTTTGTTTTTCGGTTTTTGTTTTTTTTTTCAAAGTGTAACATGCAGACTATCACATCAAGACATCCTAGGATCTTTAGTAAAATACAAATTCCTGATCTTTTAGTCTTAGTGGTTTGGGATCTCTGACAATTTGGCCAAACACATTTTTTGCAATCACTCTCAAGTGATTATTATGCCTACTATAGTTTAAAACCCACTGAATTAAAAATTAGAGAGTTTGTGTTATACTTTTTTAGTCTTGATTACTCATAAAATTCTAAAGGAACATTCCTGGCAGGTCAGAATAGTTGAAGGAAAGTCCATAGTGGGTAAGCTGGGAGCTTAAATAGATGAGTTTTGAAAAACAAGATGGGAGGAGCCAGGAAAGGTATTCATGTGGAGTTTCAACATGAGCAAAGGCACAGATGTGGGAGTAAATGAGATGTAATTACAAGTCAAGAAAAAGTCCCAGAATACCTGTATTGGTGTTGAGCAGAAATAAAAAGTGAATTAGCTGTATATATGTATGGTAGAACCAATTTGAAAATGTCTATCCCCCTGCCAAAGGATGAGAATCATGAAAAAAAAAATATTTCAAAGATATTTAAATCCTATTTAAATGCTGTCTGCCTGAAATGTGTTTCACCAAATTTTAGGCTACATATGCCATTCAAGAAAAAAATAAAATTACCCGATGCATTAGAACATCTAGATCTCAAAGTCTACTAATTCATTTCATTTCTCAAGAGCACATGGTTATTTGATGATCTTATATCCCTCTAGTACACATTATTTTTCTAGCATAAACTCATATGCAAAATGTTTTTCCTATATTGGCCATTTTTATACACTCTAACATGATTTTTCCTCTTGACGAATAGGAACTGAGAGGTTTTTTCCCCCAAGCCCAAAGATATTTTCACTTGACTTGTTGTGTAATATAAACAATTTCATTTGTTAATTTGTTATATGGAATACTTCATTGATTTCTAATTTATTTCCATTGTGGTCAGAGAATATGCTTTGTGTGACTTGAATACCTTTAAATTTATTGAAGCCCAGCGTATGATGCACAATGTTCTCAAACTTGTTTCACACATTTTGTCCATCTTTGCTCGTTTCGAGTAGAAGTATAAATTCATCCCCTATTACTTCATTTTTACTGGATGCAGAAGTCCCAGTTCAAGTAGATTACTTTAAATATATTATGATACCTAGAAATTACTTGACTCAATTTCATTAATATTATTTTTGAGCCTTACACAGAAATATCAGTTCTTATTGTAACTATGAAAATAATAGGTTAAATTTATAATGTTGTTCTAAGTTCTTAATACAATCAACCTAGGGAATATTTTCAAATACCACTATTCTCAGATGCTTTAAAGAATCACCATCAACATCCCCATGGCATGGGAGATGTATTTTGAATATTAAGTTAATTTCATGTGATTCCACGATGATCTTGTAACACCATTCACCTCCTTCACCAAATCTGCTAGTAAATATAAAATTAATGTGTGATAGGATTTTATATTTTCCAGAGTATATAAAACAAAAATGATTCTATCAAAAACCATCTTTTTGGCTAAGTAAACCATTATATAAAATAAAATATAAAGGTTTACTGGCTTGCATAAATTCATAAGAAGAAATGCCATGTAATTTAAGTCACGAATGAAAACATATATAATTCATATATTCAGTCTCTGGTCCTAAGAGTTCCAAAGATGAGAAGACTCAGTTCCTTCCCTTCATAAGCTAAAAGTATAGAAAAAGAATGAGAAGTGTTATCATGGTATAATAACACAGTGTTGTATGGGACAGATGGCAGCTACATTTGTGGTGCGCATAGCTTAATATACAGAGAAGGTGAATCACTATTTTGTACACCTGGAACTAGTATAACATTGTGTGTCAGCTACACTCAAAAAAATCTTTTTAAAAAGAAGTGATACCATGAATTATCATGAGATCCACTTGTAAAAAAATGTTTGCAACCTCCGTTTTTGGTTGAAGACATGGATTTGGTGACATTAATACAAGCTTACTGGCAATACAATCAAAACAAGCTTTATTTCCAACCATAATGATTCCTTAAGTTTGTATCTAAATGTCAGAAGTATGCTATTGCCAATACTACATATTATAGAGATCCTTATTCCTAATGTGTGGAAGCTATATTTCTGAAACCACCGTCAGAGTCTTTATAAACTTTATATAAATTTTACAGATAATTCCTATTTATTTCATTTAGGAAAGACACAAACAGTACAGACAGATGTAGGTAATCTCTTTTTTCCTATTTTTTTTTTTTATCAAAATAGTCATCACTTTAAAAGTGAAACAGTAAGGGGGCGCCTGGGTGGCGCAGTCAGTTAAGTGTCCGACTTCAACCAGGTCACGATCTCGCGGTCCGTGAGTTCGAGCCCCGCGTCGGGCTCTGGGCTGATGGCTCAGAGCCTGGAGCCTGTTTCCGATTCTGTGTCTCCCTCTCTCTCTGCCCCTCCCCCGTTCATGCTCTGTCTCTTTCTGTCCCAAAAATAAATAAAAAACATTGAAAAAAAAATAAAAGTGAAACAGTAAGTACATAAGTGCATACAAGACAAAACAGTGGTCTCCCCATCATGCCCCACTCCCCAATTCTGTTCTTCAGCTATAACCACTTTCTACATTTAGCTGTTTCTCCTTGTAATTGCCTTAATGTTTCCAAATATAAATACTTATTTTTTATTTACTGAGTTAAGATATTATTTTTTGACTTCTTGTCATTTTAGATGAGAATTTAGTTTCTCACCACCATCCCTCAACTCCTTCCCTTCCACCCACCATCTTCCCAGTAGAATGAAGTTACTATTTGGGGGTACACAGGTAATCAGTGATTAAATAATTTTAACTGTGTCATATCATTCAACCAGACAAATAACGAACAATGATGACATTTTCTTTACTATCCGTGTGTTTTCTTGAAGCTCTGTGTGTCATTTACTTAGATTTACATGAACTATCCCTAATATTTTCTTTTGTTACCACAGATCCATCAAAAACCAATAATATTTTCCATATTCAAACACATCGAATAATCTAAGAGTTTTCATTTCTTTCCTGCAGACCCTCCAATGGCCCTTCATCCTCCGTTCAATTCATAACAGGCCTGATGCACTGTTGTCACCTTCTAACATCCAAACTAAACTGCTCTGACAATATTTCCCAAGACAGTCTTTGAATTGGTATCTTTGTCTACCATGGCTGGCAGTATCGAGACCTTCCTTCAAGAATGCATGTAATTTTGGGATGCCTGGTTAGCTCAGTTGGCTAAGTGTCCAACTTTGGCTCAGGTCACAATCTCATGGTTCGCGAGTTTGAGTCCCACATCAGGCTCTCTGCTGTCAGCATGGAGTCCGCTTTGGATCTTCTGTCCCCCTCTCTCTCTGCCCCTCCCCAGCTTGTGCAGTCTTCCTCTCTCTCTCTCTCTCTCTCTACCTCTCTCTCTCTCTCTCTCTCTGTCTCTCTCAAAAATAAATAAACATTTTTTAAAAATAAAAAAAGAATGCATGACATTTAGTAATTCATCACTTACATATAATACCCACTGCTCATTCCAACAAGTGCTCTCCTTAATGCCCATCACCCATTCTACTCCTAAAACCAATCCTACACTATATGTTAACTACCCTGGATTTAAGTTTTTAAAAATAAATTTTAAGAACAAACACTAAAAAAAGAAAAAGAAAGAGAAACATCATCCATATATTAAGTACGGCACAGGAAATGATAAGGTTCTTTAGCAGATATTTCTGATAATTAGCTTAGTATTCGATTATATACCTGAAAAAAATCATCTTAATAAATATGAAGTCAACAACAACATCAACAACAACAACAACAACAACAAAAGAATACATGTAATAGCTTCCATGTACGCAATGTGGAGAACTTCTGTCAGTTGGCAAGATTGGGGAGGGTGGTGAGGGCAGATATTTAGGATAGGTACTGTTTGTTGACCTTATCCATGCTATGAACACCCCCAAGTACTTGACATACATTACATCATTCATCCTCACTACATCTCTTTGAGCATGGTGCCCATTATTATTACCCCTATTTTACAGATGAGGAGATTGAGACTCATAAACATTCAGTAACTTATCCAATGTCACACAGATAGAGTACAAGAACCTAGTTTCAGACCCATGTTTTATCTTGCCCCTAACACATGCTCATAACCATGTTAGTGCACTATCACTACAGTGTTTGAAGCATAGTCAGCTCTGATTTCTGGGGGAAAAGATAGGAAGGGCCTAGCAGAGAAATGGAAGTCTTGTCCCTCTTAAGGAAACATTTTAGCCCCAGCTTGCCACTTGCTAGTCAGATATCCTTGGGAAAGTCACATGACATTTAACAGTAATCATCATGAGAACGAGCATTTATTGAACAGTTATACCTAACAAGGCACTTTTGAATGTTTTATGTAATTTTATTCCCACAAGAATCTTGATGTAGGTGTTCTTCTTTATCATTATTGTTCTTATGGTTACCATTATGATCATTTTTGTCTATCTTATAAGTGAGAAAGCCTATCTCGGGGTTCCACTTCCTTCACCTTTCACATAAGTGAGTTGAATTGATTATCTCTAAATTGTCTCTTTTTTTTAATGTTTATTCGTTTATTTATTTTTGAGAGAGAGAGGGAGACAAAGAATCTCAAGCAGGCTCTAGCTGACAGCACAGAGCCCAATGAGGGGTTTGAATTCACAAACCGTGAGATCATGACCTGAGCCAAAATCAAGAGGAGACGCTTAACCGACTGAGCTACCCAGGTGCCCTTAAATTATCTCTTTCTAAAAATACATTCCTTTGAAACAGTTATAAAGTAAAACCTACAAGTACATATTTGATTTGCATATCTCAGAAAAAAAATACCACAGAATTTTCAAACTGGAAGAAACTTCAGAGATCACCTCTAATTGCCTCATTTTTCAGGTGAAGAAACTGAGGCTCAGAAAAATATTAATTAGACCTTCCAGAGTCACACAGCTAGTGGAGACTCCTAACCAAATGTGATGATTTTCAGTTTAGTGCTTTTTCTTAAACTGAAAAAAAGCAGGGAACTGGCACACAGAGTGAATGGGAAAAAAGAAAAAGAGGCAAGACCAGGAGATAAAGAAAGAATAAGCAATTTGGAAGTCTCTATCACCATCTATTCATTCACTCAGCTATTCAAGAGGCCCCAGAAATACAAGGAGTACAAAAGTGAGCACAAAAGCACTCTATCCTATCTTTGGAAGGAGTTCACAAACTGCCCCCCCTCAAAAAAGAGCAACAGGTTAAGAAATTATTTTAAAACACAATTAATGTAATAATTTGCAAATTTTGTACAAAAAGGACAGTTGGATATATCAATCGTTTGGCATTTGGCATCTAGAATTTAAAATGTCCGTAATGGAACTTTCAGTTTCACTCACTCACCATATAAGCTTTGTCATTTCATTGAATGGCACCTCCATTGAGCCAGTTACTTATAGCAAAAATCAGCAGGCAAATTTCGTTTCCTTACACAACATATCCAACCCATAAAATAAATCCTCTGGATCTTATTTCATGATACATCTCAAATATGTCCACTTCTCTCCTCCATTTCCACAATTCTAGGACAAGCCACCCTATTTTCGTCTTGACTATTCATATAGCTTCCTAAATAGTCTGTCTTCTTCCACTCCAGCCCCCTGTTTTCTACCCAGCAAACAAAATGACTTTAGAAACAGGTGAACCAGGTTATGTAACTCCCTTTCTCAAGCCTACCAACAGTCATAATAGCTTCCTTTCTGTTGTTTATAACTGAGTTTATTATGTACTTTTTCAAATTAATCCAAGAAGGTAAAACTAGCAACCCTCATCAGCTGCAACCTACTAGCAAAAGGAACCATTGGTGATTTCAGTTACCAGAATATGTTACATGATATGGTTCTCTAAAAGAGCAAAGGCAGAAAAGTTCATTGCTTACTAGATCTTCCCAATGCAAGAATATAAATATCTAAAACCATTTTCTTAATCACCCATAAAGTCACTTACAGGCACCCATCTTTGTTCCCCTCGGTATGTGATTAGTATTGAACTTTAAATACTCTATATCATTGTATGGGTTTACACATGCAAGTCCAATCCCCCAAATGGAAGATAAATTCTCATGTTCTTATCCAAATCTCCACATTTACAGAGATAAAAGGAAGAAAATGTTAAGGTGAACCAAGAAGCTTCATTTTAGCACTCTGGTAACTCAATCAACTAGGACAGACTGACACTAAACACAAATGTGATTACCATTATGGAAGTGGAGGTATGGAGCATTTAGGAAGAATTGAAAAGATAATGCCTGTCTGAGGAAGCGATCAACTGAGTTGAGACCTGAAGAATAAATAGAAGGTACCAGAATCACCTGGGTGGGATGTGGGAGCAAAGGAGAAGCTTCTAGTAGAGTTGGACAAAAGATGAATATAACATGATTCTACCATCACGTATTGCCTTAATCTTTTCATATCCACTACTTTTGATAAAGTCAAACTGTTTACATAACCACAAATTGACTAAAATATATTTTTAAAATTTTACCTTGTCAAAAAAAAAGGCCTGTCTGACCACCCTATCTGAAAGAGCACCCCAGTCACCATCTCTTTCTTACCTTTGCTTATTTTTTAAATTTTTTATTTAAATTTCAGTTAGTTAACATACAGTGGAATACTAGTTTCAGGTATACAATATAGTGATTCAGCGCTTCCATTCATTACCCAGGGATCATCGTAAGTATACTCCTTAATCCCCATCACCTATTTGACCCATCCTACCACCAACCACCCCTCTGATAACCATCGGTTTGTTCTTTATAATTAAGAGTCTGTTTCTTGGTTTGTCTCTTCCTTTTTTTTCTTGCTCATTTGTTTTGTTTCTTAAGTTCCACATATGAGTGAAATCATATGCTATCTGTCTTTCTCTGACCATCTTATTTCGCTTAGCATAATACTCTCTGGCTCAATCCATGTCATTCCAAATGGCAATATTTCATTCTTTTTTATGGGTGAGTAATAGTCTATTATATATACATAGATGTGGTGTGTATGATCTGTCCAAATTTTAACTTCAGCTGGGCATAAGTGATGTCAAAGAATAGTAGTCAATTACCCAAACTTTCTGAAACACTGCACTTCACATTCACTGATCTGGACAAGTCTACATAATAAATGTTATACAGACAAAGCAAACTAGGTGCTGGACTTTTTTGGTGGTGTTTTTTCTTACTGTTTGTTTGTTTTTAATTTTCATATAGATATTTTTATACCTGTATTTTATGTAACAGATCTTCAAAACTGACAAAAATTAGTGCATAAGCCCCAGCTTGGTAGGTATAATATCCTGTGTTACAGTTTTGACCCTACCAGTAACCTCAAGCCAATGGTTTAACCATGCCTTAGTTTCTTCATCAATCTGAAGTGAAAATGCCTACCTGATATAGAGCTGTAATAGGAACAGAATGATAAAAGAGATCTAAAAATATGCCAAATATCTGAGAGTATTATAATATATAAATGTGAGATACCATTATTGTAAGGTATCACTTCTTTGGCTACACAAATAACAAACTTTTCCTCTCCACATTCTCAAGAGCTAACAACATTTCTCCCCATTTTAGAAGCTCTGCTTTTATATGAAACACCATGAAATACCTTAGTTCTGCAGCCTCCTTTCCCATTAGCTGGCAAGCAACTCTTATTATAAGTTGCTTAAAGCATCAGTGTGTCTGGGAGATTATTATTGTTGTAGAGGATTGTCCCATATGGTCTATAATTTCTTTATACCTGTAGGTTTTCAATGTAGTCATAAATGGATTGTACTGTGCTATCCAAAAATAAAAAATTTGTAATCACATTATTAGAAAATTGAACATTTTCAATGGTTCTTTTTTGGCCCTGAAAAGTACTAGGGCCTTTTTCATTGCATTTCCTTTTACAACATGGTATTTTCATAATTATTCTCTTTGAAGCACGAGTATCTCTTCAGAATCCAGTGTGACCTCTAACTATGTCAAGCGGTAACTAAACAAATACATGAACAGTAGAGAAATTCCATCTATAAAGTGATAGCTTGATCTATAAAATAACACCCATATTGGGGCACCTGGGTGGCTCAGTCGGTTAAGCATCCGACTTCAGCTCAGGTTGTGATCTCACGGTCCGTGAGTTCGAGCCCCGCGTCGGGCTCTGTGCTGACAGCTCAGAACCAGGAGCCTGCTTCAGATTCTGTGTCTCCCTCTCTCTGTGACCCTCCCCCATTCATGCTCTGTCTCTCTCTGTCTCAAAAATAAATAAACGTTAAAAAATAAAATAAAATAAAATAAAATAACACCCATATTGATTTTTGTGTTTCCAATGACTTGGCTGATGTTGTTTTTCATTAAGTTAATAAGTTTTGGCATCATGGAAACATAACATGTTGTTAACATTTGGTCAAAATTAGAAATGAATTTTCTTGCCTGTTTGTTTATTCTGGGGCTTAGTCCTCTGGTTACCCTAGGTTAATTTTCAAGGTCAGTGAACTGAGGCATACTTCTAACAGAGCTCACAGAGTTTTAAAATATTCCCTCTCTCACCAGCAACTCTTTCCTCCCGTTGGCACCAAAATATTGATCAGCTTTTCTCTCAGTGTCCTATGGAGGTGACCAGGATGCATGCCTAGGAGTGAGCAGCAGCCTGGAGAAATAAAAGACTAACGCTGTGAGGTCCTACTTGCAATTAATTTGCTTTTTATTTGAAGAAAGCATTTTTTTTCTTTCTGAGTTCAAAAGTATGATAAGTTATTTGCAGTACAAAATTCAGAAAAGGCAAAAGAAGTAAAGGAATTACTCACAATCCCACCAGCCACAGCTAGCCATCAACAATACTAAATTTTCCATTTGGTTCTTAAATGTTTCCTTACTGATTCCTCTTGAGGAGGCATACTATCCTAGACCAAAACAAGCAAACAAACAAACACTATACTAATTCTTCTCATTTCTCACCTACTGTTGGGTGTGTGGGGGGAGAGGGGGGATGAGTGTGTGGGTGTGTTCTAGAATAGCAGATTATTTACATTTCTTAAGTTCGGTGAGGTAGTTTCTTACTTTAGCATTTATATATCTGTGTCGAGTTCCCCTTCACCGATAACGGTGTTGGTACCAGAACATGTAGAAGGACAACAGATGAGCCAGGAAGACGGCTTCAGTGTGGAGAAGACGTAAAACCAGAAGAAAGCTAGGTGGGCTCTGTGTGGAAATAAGTACTAATAGTAGATAAAGTTTGTGCGGTCACACAAATCTGGATTCTTGTCTTTGCTCTACCCACTTCACTGCTGTGTGATCTGAAACAGGGTACTTAATCTCTATGTGCCTCAGTTTTCTCAATTGTATAAAACAGGTATAATTGCAATATCTACCTGAGAGTTAAAAGAGTAAATACACGTAAAGTACTTAGAACAGCGTCCCTCAGACTAAGCGTTCAGTACATCTTAGCTACTGATCGTAGTGATGGTACAATATTTATCAGACTGAGCTAAATGTTTTACACACGTTGCCTCATTTACTCTTACACTATCCTCTAAAGTAGGATTAGATGAGAATGTATCCAGAACACTTTATCATCCATCAGCTTGAATTACAAATGAGAAAACTGAGGTTTAGTAAAAGATTCATTATCTTGCCCAAGGCCATAGAATTTGTGAGTGATGGAGCCTGAGTTCTTACTCAGGGCTTGTGGCTGCAAATGACACTATTTTTCAAAGTATGGCATTGGGACCACCTATAGTATAATCAGAATCTCTGTAATGGGGCTCAAGAATCTGCAAGCTTAACAAGTTCCCCCGGTGGGTTTTAGGCCCCAGATCATGGCTCTTTGATCCACAGTGATCTACATAGGAAAGTGATTTTCTGTCATTTTTTCCAGAGTGGACTAATTTCGAAACCTCAATGCAAGCTCAAAGACCCTTACATTTTATTCAGAGCACTGCACAAAGCAGGCCCTCAAAAAATTCTAAAGGATAATCCTACAGCAGGTGAGAATATGCTCCAAGAAGAGACCAACAGGATACAACATAGGAGCAGGGCTGAAGCAAATGCTTGCTTTTTTTCCCGCCTAAAGGTATCTGTTTGCATGTGATTGATTTTTATCTTAAACTTGATGGATTGATACATAGATTTAATTATATCATGTGTTGTCCCATCAATACTGCTCTGAAGCTATTTTATATTCAGCCTGGGTGCCAGATTGAATTAAATGGTTTTTTTAAAGCCTATAAAGCAGGAAAATATCTTTCCCTAGTTGGTATTTTTTACATATCAGTTACTAAGAGTCTGTAAGCTAAAGCGAGTAGTAAAGTTCATTTGTTAGTGAGGAAGCCAATTTGACTTTTATGGCTATTAATTTTTTATGGGGCACATAGCAGAATTACTGGTGTTTCTCCTAACTTAGATACCTTTGTAGCTATCGGGATTGAGAGCACTTCCATTTGGGAAGCAATTATCCTAACCATCCCTAAGCAGACAAACAATCATAGACAAACAGCTTCTAGGTCCTGGTCATGAGATCCATCTACATTCAATGATACCTTCTATAAGACATTAGAAAAATCCCTGCTACTGCTTTCAAACTAGATGTAATATATTATAGGCTTTTTGACTGAGTGAAAAGGGGTTGATCATTTAAGAAAAATAATTATCACAGCTGAAGCATCCCCCAAAGATACTAAACATCTTTCCTGTGTACCTACTCTATGTTGTGTGCTGTTGTACAAATCCAGTTTATACTCATGAGAAAAGATAAAAACAGACAAAAGACCCATTTTCATGGATCTTACATTCAGTATGAGCAGTCAGATAATAAAAGTAGACTTGTCAAGGCAATAGTACATGCTGAAATGGAAAACGGGGCAAGATAAAGGGTAGAGAATAATTGGAGAAGTTCTTTTTTAGATAGGGTGTTCAGGGAAAGTATCTCTGAGATGAGATAACACTAGCAATTATACCATCCACCTGACTTAAGTAAGAGATACCTCAGCTAAGAAGAGACATTTAAGGTTTAAGGATTTCTTTAGAATGTTGTTGCATATGTGAAAACTGTTGCTTCAACAACTAGAGTATAACTTATTCCTATGTGTCACTGCATACATTGACTTATTTTAAACTTCACAACACCTTTTTTTTCTCATTTATTCTGTCAATAACTATTTTTTGATTGTTTCAAATTTTCTAGGTATTGTGCCAGGGCTGGAAAAAATAATAGCTGATAGTTATGGAGCATCTACTAAGTGCAAAGCACTGTGCAAAGCACTTCACATAGCTTTATAGGCTGTTGGGGCAGGTATTATTAACTCCACATCACTGATAAGAGATGAGACCGGGAGGGTTACAGAATGTCCGAGTCCACATCTCTATTTAATGCCAGAGCTCAGACTATAATCAGGTTTTCTGCTTCTTATTCTAGTTTTCTCAAACTATGACATACAAAACCTTAAATTAAATTCCTTGTCTTTTTTTTTTTTTGAGGCAAATGAGATAATGTATATCCCAGAATAAATATACCTCATTGTCAAATGAATTTCAAAAACCTATATAACCTGACCCCTAGACTCAGACAAATAAAGTAAAATTAGCTTCATTTATAGATGAAGCTTTCACCAGTAGAGTTCAATCAGCCTGGGAAACAGGCTACTAAATTTATAGTATGAATCAGATATCTGAATAGATGATACTACTTTTTTTTTAATTTTTTTTTTCAAAGTTTATTTATTTTTTTCGGGACAGAGAGAGACAGAGCATGAACGGGGGAGGGGCAGAGAGAGAGGGAGACACAGAATCGGAAACAGGCTCCAGGCTCTGAGCCATCAGCCCAGAGCCCGATGCGGGGCTCGAACTCACGGACCGCGAGATCGTGACCTGGCTGAAGTCAGACGCTCAACCGACTGCGCCACCCAGGTGCCCCGATACTACTTTTTTTAATGTTTACTTATTTTGAGAGAGACAGAGAGAAGTGGGAGAGGGTCAGAGAGACAGGTGGGGGAGAAATAGAATCCCAAGTAGTCTCTGCATTGTCAGCACAGTGACTGAAATGGGGTTACCAAGAGTCAAACACTTAACTGACCGAGCCACTCAGGCGCCCCAATAGATGAGCTTTCCAGTCAAAGGTTGTCACCAGCGGAAAGTGGGCAAGGGGCTTCATGGCACTCCTACCTCTCCACTCACCATGAGACCATCTCCCCTATTGAATCACCTCCTCCTTCATGCCCCTTCAGACCCAACTCTGGCCCCATGCATGCCAGTGTCCTCTGTTGCCTATAGAAACCCTACAACAGCCCTCTCTTTTGCCTATGCCCCTAGAGTAATCCTCCCGGAATATGTGCTGCTAGGATGTAACTTACCCAACTTTTACACATTAAGACCAAAGATTTTACAAATCCACCCTCTCTTAGCAGTCTAAGTCATAGAATCTTAAGGAAGAAAAGGACCTTAGAGATCATCCTAGACCAACCTTTGTCTTTCACAAATAAGACCCAGAAAGGGTATATGACTTATGGCTAATTGGTTCTAGAACCAAAGTAGGATGCAGATTTCCTGCTTTGAGTGAAATATTCTTTGTATTCCACCACATTGTTTTTGAGGTCTTAATATTGGAAAAGGAAAAAAAATCTCTAATATTAGTATTTGGGGCATTTGCCACAGATTGATAGAAAAGATTTTAGGGGGAGTTTGACTGACACCTCTCAATTTCTCAATTCACATCCCTTAGCCAGCCAGCTATGCTGCCCATCTATGGGGTAAGTTCACTTCCAACATGCTCCTCATGATGTTTGGTTTTCTCTACATCCTATTGAATGATGGGCTCAAAGGAAATATCCTGAACTTCTTCCCTTAGTTGTAGGGTGACTCAAAGAATGAGCTAAAAGAAATCAGGATTGCTTTCCTCTATACAATCATATATATTTCATAAATAACAAGTGATTATTTCAAAGTGCTCTAATGTCACCAACTTACTTTTGACATGATTAGCATAATTAGCATCATCTTCACTTTAAATGTGACAAAACTGTAACACAAAGAAGGGAAAATCGCATAACTACCTGATGGAAGAGAGAGAATAGAAACTAAATTAAAACCACTCCCAGCTTGATATGAATTATTCTGGGCCATTTTTCTGATACAAGGGAAAAAGGAAGTAATAATAAAAATTACAAACATTTATTGACCACTGCTTATATGCTAGGATATTCCCTAGCTCATTCAACCTCACACCATCCCTATAAGCTAAAAAGTATTATTACTTTCACTATGCACATGAGAAAACTCAAGCTTAGCAGAATTAAATAATCTGGCCAAAGTAATAAACTTAATGAATAGCAAAACAAAAAGCTGAACACAGTCCTTCTGATCCTTCAGCTCCACTTAACCAGTATGCAGTACTTGTAGTGAAACCCTTTCTTAACAGCATGAAGAATGTGTCTGGGCCCATCATAACTCCTAACTAGTCCACTTGTTTCCAGTGTTCTTTCTAAGATGCAATCATACAAACAACTATAAAAATGCTAAAATCCTAGCCACGTTTCCCTTTATCTTTTCATATACACCATGCCCACACCTTTAGTCCTGCTATGCCTCCTGCCTTGAATCCCTCTTCCCCCACTGTGGCAGGCAGAATTTTGGTCCCCCTGGTGCTACACCATGAATATGCTACCTTATGTGGCCAAGGGACTCTGCATATGTAATTAAGGTTTCTAATTAGTGACCTTAAAATAGGGAGACATGGATTGTGCGAGCCTGAGATGATTATATGAGCCCTCAAAAGCAGAGCTTTCTCTCAGCTAACAGTACAAAAGGAAATCAGATGTTGCAGAAAGGAAAGTCAGAGATTTAAGCATGAGAAATTTTCAATGTGCCACTGTTGACTTGATGATGAAGGGGGCATGGGCCAAGGAAATAGAGACCAGTACTACAGCTGCACAGAGCTAAATTCTGCTAAGAACCAGTGAACTTGGAAAAGGACCCTGAATCTCAGATGAGAACTGCAGCCCCAGCTGATAACGTGATTGTTAGCAAGATGAGACCCTAACTAAAGAATCCAGAAGACCCTGCTGAACTTCTGACTTATATTTGGGTGTTGTTCTAAACTGGTAAATTTGTAATAATTTGTTAACGACAGTAAAAGAAAACTGATATTCTCTCTTTGTCTTGTAAGCTTTTGTTCTTCTCCAAAGTCCACTGTGGAGAAGTCAAATAGATATCTCACCTTTAAGATAAACAAAATATTAAACAAGTAGGTACAATTTTCTTGACTTGTCTCCTTTCAGTCACTAACCCACTCATTCTACCCTTCAACAAAGTAAAAACGTCATGCTTCTCAATTGTAAACTGGAACTGATCCTTGAAAGAAAAGGAGGGAGAAGAGATCACTGCAAAAAGGGACATATTTTTCATATGCAAATGAGGCATCAATACAGACAAAGAGTCCTAAAACAAAGACAATTCAATATGGTCCATGCCTTGCACTTCATCTGTGCAGATTTCATGTTAAAATGAATCGTGTGTCTGTGAGTGCTGTTTACTTGTGGGATGCAATCTGTTGGAAAAACAAAAGCATTTCTGCAATCCAAAGCCATGCCTAAATCCCACCACATCCTCCTGAAATATGTCCAGCCTGCAGCCTGAGGCTGCGTGGGCACTCCCGCCTACTCCAGCTCCCTGCAGAGCCAGCACCACAGCGGCCAGCCCAGGCACTGTGGAGAAGGGCACAATCTGTGCTGCTGGTGGTGGGCACCACCACAGTCCTCCACGCTTGCCCTTCAGGGGAGGAAGGGCCCTTTGCAGGAGAAGCTTTTGTTTCTCTTCCTCCTCTCGCCTCTGTTTTCTATAAATGAAACTACCCCCTTCCCACTACAGCTCCTATCTCATTGAAAGCACCAGTTACTGTGCTTTTGGAGCTGGGTCAAAGAACCACCCTTATGAGTTCTGTCAGCTACAAAGTGAAGACTAAAGCAAAGGAAACAGTCCAAAGAGGGAAGCCTCTTCCCCAGGAAACTCTTTTCACCAAGCAGTCAGTTAGAAATAGATAGTTAGCATGTCATGGATCATTAACAGTGGATCAAAATCCATCTGGTCAATTCTCACATCCCATGCTCCTTCTTTTCCCTAACTCTCCCAATGAAAAGTACATCAAGTTGTGGATATCTCTTTGCCATGTTTAATCACTGTAGCTGGGCGTCTTAAGGAAGGGTAAACATCTGCCAAACAATTTCAGGTTGGATCCTGGATGAATAAGCTATTTGGAGGACACGTCAAAGATTCAGCTAACCCAACAAATTCATTTATCCCCTTGCCAGAGTCTGGATCCATGAAAATATGTCCATTGGGGGTTCACAGAAAAGCTTCATTCAAAAGTGTCCACTTGAATTAATTCATGCCAAACTTATAAATGATTAAGTCCTGCTCTCAACTAATGACATAGGTCCTCCCCTTCTGATTGTGTAGGCTGGACTAGTCTTCTCTGTCAGTCTGCCAAAGCCATACCTGCTGTCATTTTTTTAATGAGGGGACTTGTTATTTTTATCTAAAAGGAAAAGATGTGGAAGCAGGAATAACTAGCTGCATGCACTGAAGATAAAATCCTGAAGGCAACTCAGAGACCATCTGAACTTCACTGAGCCTCCTCCTCCTTACCCACTTTCTAGTCATCTTGCATAGATCAGGCTTTCGACCCCTGGTGCTCTGCACATGAGGTGACAGGTCAATATATGACCCCAACCAGAATTTCTGCATAATAAAGAAAGAGCTGCCATTCAAAATGGTCTCACCTTCTCCTACCCAATGGCCGTATTTTTCCAGCTATTAATGAAAGAAGAGAGGGTTATCAGGTCTGGTTTAGTTGAATTTCAGGTAGCAGGAAAATCCTATCACCTCCTTTTGGAAATTCTAATGGGAAATAACTATAGGAAACTTCCCGATGAGATATTATCATCATAGTAGTCCTGGCTAGCAGAAGAACAGAAATCCAAGGCTGTGATAGCCTGCAACACCCAAGCACAATGATACATTTGCCTGTGCCTTGCCTCTGTCAAGACATTTCTGCATTTTCTCTCTAAAGCAAAGGCAGTGTTTAGTTTCTAAGAGAGCCCCTTATTTGGGCAAAAAGTAGAGGAATAAACTAGGAAGCCACTTTGTGATTTTTAAAGGGCAACTCGTAAGTCTGTTTAAGTAACGAGGAGAAGGACAGGGTAGGTGAGCCTCTGAAACAGACCTTGCAGACTGACCACTATAGGCAAGTCCTGCCTGGGGTGCTCCTTTTAAGGGTTTAGCATCCCAGGGGGAAAACAGTCAGGACTCCATAGTTTACTAACTGAGAATTAATTGCTAGGGTCACTATATACACAGTCTAAGGACTCACAAGCATGGAAATAGCTTTCCTAAATCTTTAATATACCAGAAACAGTGGTGTTTCCTCTCACATCCTCAGAATTGAGACAGGGACATACAGGCCTGAAAAGATATTGCTAGTGGGGAAGGAGAAGAAACCAGGTCCAGGACCATGTAAGTAAGGGATGAGAGGTGAGGGATAAAAAAGGAAGCGGATGAGGTTCCAAAACTGGATCCAAGAAGAGTAATCTAGGTGTAACTCAGCCATTCATTTATTTACTCATTCATGAAACAAATATTTTTTGCATGCCTAGTCTATGCCTGGTATCCTAGAGATGTAAGGTACAAATTAGAATACTGAACTAAAAGAAAAAAAAATTTAGTTCAATGTTCCCCAAATGTATTTAATCCTTAGAATCCTACTTTTTTTTTTCATTCTAAGAACATTTAGACCATCTCAAAGAATTAGTATTACCTAGGACAGTTTTGGAAATATTAGTATAGAGCAAATTGTACTTAATTCTCATTTAAGGGCTATTGTATAAACCTATTTATCAAATCCTTCAGTCATTTTCATACAAACTGAAGAGTAAAGAATAAACTACTATAAGAATTTTCATATAGGGCTACCTTGATTTGGAGGTACCCTAGCTTCAAGATGCAGATACCACAGAGGTCAAATTAGGAACATCTCCCAAACAGGGAATTCTGAGTGTGCCTGTCATAACGTACCACATGTGAGAGGCGGTAATAAGCTTCCTGCCTTAACTCTCAAAGATGTAGGCTTGTTGGACACCAGATCAGGCCCAGTGTAGCCGCAGCAAGTCCTGGAATAGCACCTTGCCAGCATTGACAGTTAGGTTCATTCATGCAATGATCTTTTGAGGGCCTGTTAACTTCAAATATGAAACATACCATCTTTTATAATTCTCACAACTACTCCTGCATTATGCCCATTTTACAGATGAGGAAAGCCAATCATGAAGAGGTATCTTGATTCGCACAAAGTAAATAAGGTGAGAGAGCTGAGACTGAAATCCAGGTCAGTCTGCCTCCAGAGCCAATGTTCTGTATCACATCGTAACACTCTCCAAAGGGAAACCCCACAAGTGCCCAGCTGACTATAGAGAGTCCAGGCTTTTGAGTTCAAAGTCTAGTGTAATCAGACTCACTGTCAGAGGGACTGGGTGCACGAGGGGCCTGGACATACAGGTAGGAAGCAGCAGTGGACCCAGCTTTGGCCATTTATGGGAGATACAGACTGAGGAAACCAGTCTATAATTGAGCTGGCAATTCAGCCTTTAAATAGGAAAATTGGTTTTCTGGAACCCAGGAGGAAATTAATCTAAATGACAATGGAATAAAGTTAACAATCACAAAATGTGGACTTGAATTTTAAGACCCTCACCAGCATCTTCTGTGCTTTTAAAAGAATGGTGCCGGAGCTGATACAAATTCATGCACATATCTCTCAAAGAATTATCTACTCTATAAAATCAATAATGCATACTCAATAAAATAATATTAACTGCATAAAATAGATTGGATCCATTTTCTACGGGACTTTTAGCAATGTTGTGACATAACTGGTCATTACACTCAATTGTAGGAACTAACTGATTTATGGGCCCAAACTCTGTGCAATAAAATATGCTGGCATTGCCAACACTGCACACCTCTAGAGAAGAATCCCAGCAGACAGTGGGGCCAAGGGACGGAGCTAGACTCAAGCTAGTACCACTGAGTTCACAAGAATGGCCTCTGATTGCCCAGAGGTCCTTATTGTCTTTGTTCGGTTGTAACTTGTCTTGTTCTCTTTCAAGTAATAAAGTCTGATATTCTCTATCCTGAATGCTAGTAATGAATTGCAGCCCTAATTTTGAAACATGGACTCTTAATTGAGAACAATGACAAGCTTTGTGCACACAGACTAATAGCTTTTCATATTTAATGATAAGAACTTTTGTTTTCTTTCTCTTCCCTCTCCCAAGGCAACAGTGCCAGGGTCCTACTATGAAGCTCTCCCATGCAGCCGTGGAAGTCTTGGCTCACAACATCGCACTACTGCCTTCTCAGAACATCTTTCCTCCTTCCCCTGTCCTCTCCCATCCAAGTCTTCCACATCTTTAAAACCACTTCCATGTACACTGACCTCAACCCTCCTTAGGCTAAGGAAACTTGTTGGCCCTACATCTCATTTGGTGAATATTCGTATTTGCCATTATCTTCTACTTCCATTTAATTCTTATAACTTTATTTAACATCACATTAGGCAGAATAAGCCACACTGTGGTGTGCTATCTGAATAAGAAACCCTGTATCTGAATTATGTAACCCTTCAAAAGTTTATTTTCCACTCACATAAAGCCTGATGAGGATTACTTAGGGTCTCTTCACCATTTAGGGGCTCAGAGACCCAAGCTCCCTCCATCTTGGGATGCTGTCATCTCAACACCTGACCCTCAAAGATACCATGGCAAAGGAACAGAAAGCATGGAGGTACCTTTTTCAGTTCTTCAATGTTCCAGCCTGGAAGAGACACACATCACAGCCACTAACATGTAACTAGCTAGAACTAGTCACGTAACCCACCTACCAACAAGGAAGCTGGGAGGTGTAGTATTTCTATATGTTCTAAAAGAACAGGAGATCTAGATATGGATGATCCCTAGTATTCTCTGCCACAGTGAGTTTATGTCATGTCTCTCAAACAGACTGGGAGATCAGTGATGCTAATGGCAGGTAAACTGCACTTTGGTTGTTTGTTGGTGGGCTGGCTTGTCTGACCTCTCTGGGGTTCTTAAGTGCAAGGCACTCACACACATGTTTGGGAGTCTGCCAGAATTCCTAGAACTATGCATCATATATAATAGAATTGCCTTAGAAAGTATTTATTGATGGATTCAATCTGAAGACTGACAGGGAAAACATTATACCTGATCAAGTTATGTCTCTTCCATAGCTCTTGGCCCCATTTTCTAACTGCAGGGGGAAAGAAGTGCAGCTTGTAAGACAAATGAATGTGGCAGGGATGTCAGAATTTCTTGTGGCTGTCTCAATTGACTACATGTGAATGGCACAACTCTGAAACTTCCCCCTTCACTGCTTTGTACTCTAGGACAGAATGAAATCAACAATGATGGACAAGACCCTACTGAGGAGAAAATGAAGTGACAAAACCTGTCAAGAAACATATTTATGATATAACACAACACAACAGCACATTTCCCTGAGCCACCTTAGATAGGAAGGCTCAGAGTAGAGACACTGTTATCCCCATTAACAGATGGAGAAAATGATACCTGAAAAGGTTAAGTTTCTTGGTCATAGTCAAACAGCCACCCAAGAAAAGCCAGGGAGAGTACCTGCAAGGTTGCAGGCTTAAAGCCGTTCCTATTAAATTAGATGATGTTCATTCGTCACTGACAGCTTTGGGGGAAAATGGATCAATAAGCACTTCCCTTTGGGTCACTTTCCTACTGTGTCGGATTTATATCTGCAAATGTTTAAAGAGTTCCCATTTACCTGGGGTTTTATGACTTTGTTATAATTGCCAGAGCTGAGAGAAAGCTGCCTTCCGTCTGGCTTCTCCTCCTGCAGGGAGCAGTCCAAAAACCATGTCATCTCAATCATAGAACAAAAATGCTTTGAAGGAAAACAAATGCGGTGTTTTTTTTTTTCTCTTAAAAAGAAATTGTTGAATTGCCTGGAAAAGTCAGACAGTGACTTGCAAAAAAACCTTTCTTTTAAGTTGTCTAGCTACTGGCAGGAGAGGATGGATCACTGCAATGGATTTTCTGAGCGCCTCATCCAGGTCAGCATGAAAGATTGGAAGATTATTCCAGAGTCTCATGACACCATGGTCAAGCAGCTTTTTCAGTACAGACTTCTCAATCTTAAATTTGGTGACTATACTCCCATCCTTTTTATATAATAGGGAACCTATACTATGCTTACATTCATATAGATAATTATTGCTGAGGATTACTGTGCACAAAGTTGCGAAGTAACACTAGCACACTTATCTACAGCTACTTGATGAGGTAGCATTGAGTTTTTTAGATAGTTTCTCACAAACTTTTCCATTTCAAATATATATATTCATGTTAACAAATGGCAAAAATCAATAAACTTTCATTTGCCTTTTTCTTGATTGCAACATCCTTTAGCCCATACCCGACTTTCAAGTAAAGTATACAAATAAGAAAGGTAAAAAGACGGGGGCAGGGGGAAGAGAAGAAAGCAGAAGAAAAGAGATGCCGTTTTACAATTTATCAAGACAGAAGTATTGACAGTTCAATTTCATAGCAAAAAAAAAAAAAGTAGTGAGTGTGCTTGTTCCAGATTATAACTCTTTCTTTGTGTAGTCTTTTTTCTCTCCTTGGAATCCCCTAGTTAAGTGCATTTTCAGTTTAAATGTGCTCACTGCTAAAAACAAAATAGCATTTGCAGTGTTGGGGAAAGGTTGCCACTAAATCAAGCAATATTGTAAGGCCATGCTGAATCTGAACAAGTAATTTATAGAATAGATAATTCTTCAGAATTATATATACATGCAACAGGGAAGTTTTAATGAACATCTATGTCATTTGCTTCACCATTTTAAAGTGTGTTTTTTGAGTGTAGTTAACACATTTTATGTAATATAACTTTCTTGACATAATTTATTTTGAAAAACTTGCCTTTCTACAGTTGACAAAAGTAAGCCTGTGTCTATCCCGGACAAATAATAAATAATTCAGAATACATAAATAATAGTACTGAGGCTGAGCCATACTACTGAGGAACTTGGACCTTCAGAGCAAAGGAGAAAGTGATGGGAAGAAGAGACAAACAAAAACTAAATATCCCTTCTCCATGCAGGCCTTCTGCTACATGCCGCACATAAAAACACAAATCTCATTGTATTGTCACAAAATCCTATGAAATTGGTACTGTCTCCGTTTGGAAATAAAAATAATAGTCAGGAGGTAGGTAGGAGTACCCAGGGAAGGAAACCCAGAGAATTTAAGAACTTGCCCCATATTCCTCCCAATAAAACACAGGTTTAAGCACAAACTTGTAGGGTTCCAAACTCCATGGATTAGAAGGAGCTACATGGAGCTAGAAAATAAATGTATATTTTACAAATTATTCTCTGTTTTTACTATCAATGTCTTTCCTCTTTTTTTGATAACTGTTATGATTTAGGACAGATACATATGAAAACACCTTGGAAAAAGTGAGACATCATAGTAACTGTCATTGATGAAGAAGACATTTCTTATGCTTCTCCTAATTGGGACTACACTCCTTCAACATGCCAACATATAGTACACATCCAGCACCCAGCTCAGTACTAGGGATAGTGCAAAAGAAGGAAATAAACTGTTCTTAATAGGAAAAAAAATAAATCTGGGGTTTCCCTTGAATTCCATATTGATCTACAGTCTTTAGTGATATATTCAAAATTAAACTTCAGTCAAATAATATTTTTGCACACCTATCATGCACCAAGTACCGTATCATGATCTAAATGGGAAGGGGATACCTTAGGCTTGCAAAGTTCCACAAATACAGCTAGTAGCTGTAAATTTTAGTAAAATTCATCACCTAAGCATTGCTATTTCTACCTCCATTTTATCTGCGTGTTTGACAACACAATGGCGGAAAGAAACTGCTTCAGGGCATCAAACATACGTGAAACTTCCAAGTTTCAGTACAATTTTGTTTACCAAAACACAGTCCCAGGCAGGTCTTTTCACTCCCAATAGTTCTTTACAGACGTCAGAAATCACCTCCATAGCCTGCTCCCCAGTGCATGTTAACACAAAGAACTGCCAGGAACTGCCTCTGTGTAAAGGTCCCTAGTAGAGCATAAGAAAAATCAATATTATTCCTCTCCCTCTTCCCTGATCTCCACTCTATTATTCCCATAAACAGAAGCCCAGGCACAAATATGGGTGGAGATCTCTCTTGGGAGGGCTCAGTATTCCAGTGTCATATGTTCTTTTTAAAGACAAATAATCAGGGGTGATTGAGTGGCTCAGTCGGTTAAGCGTCCGACTTCAGCTTAGGCCATGATCTCATGGTTTGTGAGTTTGAGCCAAGTTCTGTGCTGACAGCTAAGAGCCTGGAGCCTGCTTCAGATTCTGTGTCTCCTTCTCTCTACCCCTCCTCCACTCACTGTCTCTTAAAAATGAATAAACATTAAAAAAAATTTTAAAGAGAAATAATCAGAGTACCTCTTTAGTCCTTGTGTATATCCTCCACACTCAGTCAGATCTTGAGTAAAAGCTATTGTGCAAGAACCACTCTAGATTCTGCTTCTCTCTCCCCTATCCAGAAAGTGGGCTCCCACAAAAATAAACCTCATATCCAGGAAGCACTGAATTGTACCTGCCCCAACCATCCATCTGCCCCACCCCCACACCCCATCCCCACCGCCTCGTGCTATAGCCACATGGACCTTCACACATGTCACATTCTCTTTCATCCCAGACCTTCACACATGTCCCTTCCTCTGTTTATGATCCTCTTCTCATTATGACCAATTAACTTCTACTTAGCCTTCAGTTCCCAACTTGTAGATGGGACCCCACATCTGCTTGTAGCTCCCCCAAAGCACCCTGTCATTCCCCTGTAACAGCCTGGTCACACTCCACTATTGCTCACTGCTCAACTGTTGTTACATACACTCATCTGCAAGCTCAGTTGGGGGACATACTGCCCCTATCTTCTTCACTACTGTCTTCTTGGTGCCTCACATTATGCCTGCACAAAATAGGTGTTCAGTAAATATTTGTGGATTGAATGAATCTATAAATCAATTAATGTTAATTTGTTAGTTGATGTACGCTTTCTTTGACATTAAATGATAAATCCTATCAGATTGAACACTAAACAACAAGAAAACCCTAAGGTAACCAAATGAGAGATCATGTAGGAAAAATATCTGCCTTCTTTCTTTTCTAGCTACCTTTCTATACCCTCGATATTGAACCTCTCTGCAGTCATTCATGGTTTTGTTTGATAAAGAGCTTTATAGACCCATTTGGCAGAACTACTCTATGATCTAGCAATTGCACTACTAGATATCTACCCAAAGGATACAAAAATAATAATTCAAGGGTATACATGTACCCCGATGTTTATAGCAGCATTATGAACAATAGCCAAATTTTGGAAAGAGCCCAAATATCCACTGACTGACAATTGGATAAAGGAGATGTGGTATAGATATACAATAGAATATTACTCAGCCACAAAAATTGCAAATTACAAATTGCAAATTGCATCCATTTGCAATGACATGGATGGAGCTAGAGAGTATTATGCTAAGTGAATAAGTCAGGCAGAGAAAGACAAATACCATATGATTTCACTCACATGTGGAATCTAAGAAACAAACAAGTAAAGGGAAAAAAGAGAGAGAGAGGCAAACCAAGAAACAGACTCTTAACTACAGAGAACAAACTGATGGTTATCAGAGGGAAGGCGGGGTAGGGGGATGGGTGAAATAAGTGATGGGATTAAGGAGGGCAATTGTGACAGGCACATCACAACAGATGGAGTGTTGTATGGAAGTACTGAGTCACTATCTTGTACACCTGAAACTAATATTACACTATATATTAACTAACTGGAATTTAAATTAAAACTAGGAAGGAAAAAAAAAGAAACTAAAAAAAAAAAACAAAACAAACAGAACTCAATAAATATTAGCTATCATGGCAGAGACAGATAAATAAATAAACTCATTTCGGTGGGAATAAATAACAAGAGATCCATTCTTTTTGTCTTTCTTCTACTTCTTACCAAAGTTCTAAACTCAAAAGACTCTACAGTTCTACCTATTCTTGGCCACTTATATACTTGGACATGTATATAAAGGCACAAATAACTTGATAATGCAATTCTCCCACTCAGGTGTTGGCCTTGTGCCAATACTTTCCTTGAGGAAAGACCATTACTTTTCAACTTAATGAAAATCTCAGCAGGATCAAGATATTTATGGGCCCCAGATTATATCTGAAGACTTTCAAATGACACTCCATACAAAGCAATTTTAATTCCTAATCAGCAAAAACAGTATTAGACAGTTCTTTGAGGGTCACTATAATGCTCTTTGATCTATGTTTATGTTGTTACTTTACAATGGACAAGTAAGCAAATGTTCTTGATTGAGTGATTGGCTTGTTGATTGATTATTCAAATGCTATAAAGTTCAAGAGAAGACCCACGTCTGAGATATTCCCCCACTAATAAGCAAATTCCAAGCAGACAGAGCATGAGAAATGAGGCAACAGGAGGGTTATGATAGATGATCCAAAAGATGTGTAATGGTAGGGAGGGGGGGAGGGAAGGAAAGCTTACCAATGATGAAAAGGAAGGGGTATCTAAAAGGGCCATGAAAAATGGTGTGATTTGAGACTCCATAAAAATGCCTGAGATTTAAGCAAGCAGAACATGGATAATAGCATATGATGATACAGATGAGAAAACAATAAAAGCAAAAGTTTGGTGGCAGAAAAATAGATGACTAAGAAGGTATTATGAATCATCTAGCTTGGCAAGAATACCAGATACGTGTGCAGGAGCATGTGAGTGGCTGGGTAGGGGGTGGGGCAAGGGAGTAAGAAGGGAAGAGGGAAGATTTAGAGGAAAATACAACTACAGACTAGCAAGTAACCCATGGGCCACAACAAAGAGAAATTTATATTTTATTCAATTTGTCCTGGCCTGGAGGGCCTACATGAACAGATCCATGTTCCATATGTGAGCTTAATGACATCATTAAAATGCTCAGTGTCTCAGTTCTCCCAACTCTAAAATGGGGAAGATGATAATACCTGCAATAAACACATTTCCCAGAAATGATTCTGAATATTTATTAGGTCTTATCTAAAGCACTTCAGAACGTCTTGGTAAAATGTAACATGGAGTCCATGAGTTATATTATTATTATACTCTTAGCAAAAAGAAAAAAAGCTAGTTTTCACTGTAATATATATATTCCTCTTCTTTTCTATGATAATCAGCTAAAATTGATACATACTTATAATAGGTTTCTCTTGATTCCAAAGACTGTGAAGTAATTTTATAAACAATAGATGACTGGCGTCTCTTTAACCAACTGTTCAAGTATCCACCATTTAGCTGTGAAATGTAGCAACTCTCCAGGATCCCATGGCAGGAAATAAAATATTACCCTTTGGAACAGCATTCAGTGTCATGTGCCCCATGATCTATCACTCAATAAATATTAATTGATGATGACGAAGCAGAATCACACAGACTAGTGGGAGTTCTGCAGAACTGTTCTCTTATTTATCCCACCTCCTACCTAGACGCATCTGCCCAGAAATGCAGATTTTTTGCCTCACTCAAAATCAGTCCCCCTGGGAGACATTTTCAACCTAGCTAGATTAGAAACTAGTGAAAAAGGTCATTTCGCTGGCAAGTGTCTTGTAAACTACAAACCATCTCTTTCTGTCTCTTTCTCACTCCTGTTCTATCTGTAGCATATGTGTATATGCACACACATATGCACACACATCTTTTCTGCAATGCTCTGTTTATTCTAATGTTCTTTGGAAAGGGAGAAAAGCCCCGTAGTATGCAGTTCCTTCTGTGTGGGACAGAGGACATATGGGCCATATGAATTAAACTGACCACACTGTGTTTGTAAAATAAGACAGTAAAGTACATTTCTTTTGGAGTGTAATCTGTGTTAGGTCATCTCGGCTGAATCACTGACTTATAGCAAGAGGAGGTGAGTGGAGGGGTAGGAGGTGCAATGAGGTAGACATTCGCCTGGTGAAACAGAATGTCATGAAATTGGAAACCTTGACATGCAGGCTTACAGAGTGCCTGTCTGGATCACAGCTGACAGTGTAAAGCACCAAAGAGATGGCAGGACCTACCTACCAGACATATATACTCTACAGCTTTCAAAAATCCACACTTTTGATATGAACAGCAAAGGGGGAAGGGATGTTTTATATACCATCCTGAGGAAGTATGGGGGACAGGTTTCTCTCCTGGTTTAACCATTTTCCAATAGGTGGGCAAAAACCCAAAGCTTGTCTACCAAGGTAGGAAGCCTAAGATAGAATCGCAAGTCTGCTACTTACTGCGTAGCCTTAGGGATGTTATTGGACCTCTCCGAGTCGTTCTTAGAAATAAGGAAACAATAATTAACTTACACATTTTATAAATATTAAATGCTTAATAAATGCTCGAAGAGGATGAGTAACTAACAGAGAATCAATGCTTTTATCTTCAGTCTAGTAATATAAGAAACTGAAGGGACTGAGAACAGGCAGGATGTGGAGAGTTATAGGTTGAATTGTGTACCCCCAAAATTCGTATGTTGAAGTTCTAACCCTCAGTATCTCTACTGTGACTTTATGTGGAAATGAGGTTTTTAATAGATGTAACTTACTGTGATCAAGTCATTAGACTGTGCCCTGACTGGCGTCCTTACAAAAAAGAGAAATTTGGACACAGAGATACACACAGAGGGAAAGCTTTGTAAAGGGACATGGGGAGAAGATAGCCATCCACAAGCCAACAAGAGAGACCTGAAACAGATTCTCCCTCACAGCCCTGAGAAATGACCAATGCTGCCAACACCTTTGTCTCAGTCTTCTATCTCCAGAATGGTGAGACAATAAATTTCTGCTATTGATGTCATACAGTATGTGGTACTATGTTATGGAAGCCCTAGGAAACGAATACATGGAGCAAGGCAAGTCTGGAAAACCACATAACATACATAGTTCTCTGCAAAATCTTTAATGGTGAGCTCAAAGGAAATTCAAGGGGCTCAAATGACACCTACCTTTCTCATCCTGTCTCCCACCATGCCTCCAAATGTTCCTTGTTCCCTAAACATAATGAAATGTCTGGAGCTACCCAAAGGTATATAATCCCTTACTTGAAACCTTTAGGGCCAGATATGTTTTGAAATTCAGAAATTTTTGTTTTTTATAAAAGTATTATAGTACATGTACCATATATTATGTAAAACTCCTGGTAGGGTATGATAATACACCCTAAAATTGACACATTAATATTTCTGCAAATAAACATGTGAATACTACCACTAAGAGGAATAAACAGAAACTACATGTAACCTCACATCACTTCAGGTCAAAAGTTGCTGAACGAATTAAGAAAAACCTTCATGTTTCAAAGTTTTTGAGATTTCAAAATTTCAGATAAGGGCCTAAGAACCCATAGATCATTCTAATCCTCTCATCCCTATATATTCTGTTTCCTTCACCTAGAATAAGTCTCTGAGTATTCCTATATGTGTTAGTATTCCATTCACCTGTAAAATTCCTATACCATGATTATCAGTCAGTTCAAAAAGCACCAATTGAAAAAATCTTCCCTCATTAGTTAGGTAGTTGGGCACTTTCCCTACCTTCTTCCACGGTATCTTCTAATGCATATATTTATTTGAGTAATTCTCAAATTGACTGTGTACACATCCAAAAAGAACACCTTTTTCCGGGTCCTTAGGGAAAATGAAAGTCAATATTATACATGTTAATGTATCACTAAGGACTACTTACTAGTAAAATACCAAGTGTGCCAGACGTTTCTAACACCTAGCATTTGCCAAAGAAAATGAGTGTTTCTGAGCACCTACTTCTAAGTCATTCAGTTTTCTGCTAAGTAATCTGGTTGCTATGAAATGTTGGTCCTCCTCTATACACATGCAAGCAAATAGATGGGATTTTGAATTTGGAAGACAAACACTTTATTACCAGCACATTATCAGCACTGTAAACTGGATGTAGTTTGCATTTGTTACAATTAGTAAAAAATTACGATTAATTTAACTTCTTCATCATCAATTTACTTTGAGTTATTTGGTTAATACTATAGCAGGATGAAATGTGTATTTGCATCAAAATTATTTTAGCCTATAGTTTTACATTACTAGACTAGGCAATTATTTCAAATATAAGCCATGTATATATCACTAGTTCTAAAATAAATTCATCATACTCACCTTCTCAAATTTCCTGCCACTGAAAGAGGGAAAAGGGTGAAGCAAGTGAGCCATAGAGCCTTCAGCCCCTCCTATGTGGGCTGTGTTCAAAACGTTTGAGAACCACTACCTTAAAGTAAATTACTATATTTTTATTTAACCTCTGTAGTCTTGCTACTATCCATGTAGTAGCAATGAATTCAACAGATGAATGCTTTACGAATGGAAAAGAGTCACAAAAAAATGTACAGAATTTGGCTCACCACCTTCTCTAGGTATTGCAATGATACACTGGGTAAAGATTATTGCATGGTTCTTTGAGCTTCTTAAAATATAGAGGAAATTGCAATGTTCTCTTAACTTCTCTTTAATGTTGTATTTGGAGAAGAGCCACAGCAATCCCTCTGGTTCCTTCCTGTCATCTCCTTCAGAAGAGCCAACTCATTTGGGCACTCAGGGGGCTAGTTTGGCATCTGTCAAGCTCTGGATTATGCATCTTGAGCCCTGGCATCTGCAGCTGTAGAGAGACTCATCTCTAGTGTCTGCCCTGGCTGGATTCCAAGGGCCAGAGCTGCCGGGGCAGGGTCGCCCAGTCCTGAGCTGTCAGAACCTCCTGGTGGCTACTTTCTTTCAGTCAACCTTGATAAAAGGAAATATGCCTTCAATTCAATCCCCTGGCCCGTGTCTTATTGAAGCTGCCTGCACTAGGACTGAAATTGTGCCAGAATCTTCAGCGGGATCTACAAACCTGCTGCGTGAGGATTTGAAGCTAAGAATCTAATTCAACACTAGAACAGAAATAACTGGTATTAGCTGTATTATGTTGGTGCCAGTGGCATAGAGCCCACCATTTCTCTAGGGCCAGAGGGTTAGGGTGCAAATAGGAAGTCTATTCCCAAATCCTCTGGCTACAATGTGCAGCTTCCTCCTTTGTTCTACTATTAGGCTGCTCATCTCCAGTCTTCACAGAATGAAGGAGACATTTCAAGGTCTCTAGCTGAATGAGGGATTGGTCTACATTGTACACAATGGCCTCATACTTGGGAGAAGGGCAGGGTGCCAGACACCATTGGACCCAAGGCCACTTGCAGCAAAAAATCTGAACTCGAAGGCAAAGACAATATTCACAGGCAGTACAATTTCCACACTTAGGAAGGAAATGCAAAATTGTGGTTGGCAGCATCTAACAGAAGACTTACAGTCTCTACAGAAAAGGAGATAAACTCTTCAAGAATTAACCCAGAAAGTAACCAACACAAAGCCTGGTAATATACCAAGGATTCATAAAGGAGGTGTTCATAATACCCCATTTTGCCTGTTATCATTAGTGGTTAGAATGTTTTTTTAATGTTACACACAATGCATCATTTCTTTAGAAAACTTGTCTGTAATTGTAATTCAAGTCTAATTCTTTTTGGATTCTAGTTAAAAACAAGCTCTATTGTTCTACTTAAAGTAAGATTTGTTTACAAAGTTGAGAACATCTATTGCAGCCTCTCCTTTATTGATCCAAGGTCAAAGAAACAAAGATCAGATTGGTACCACATACTACAGGTATTTCCCAAGATCCCATGACAAAATAAACGGAACCTTCCAACGAAAGGGTTCAGAAGTTCAAACTTAAATGATTTAGAGCCAAATGGCAAGTGTTTATTGAGAGAGACTATAGCACCAGCTAAAAGTAACAAATACCTTAAATTTATACTATTTCCTCATTTTGACTCTACAAAAGAATTTTTAAGTAAATATTAATGGCATATATATATATATATCAATACATACACACAGAACATAAAATATAAATATCTTTTGAAGTTATATATCCCTGTATTTTAGCAAATATATATAATTCCCCCCCAAAAGGAGCAAGCTTTCTATACTTTTGTTGCCATACTTCGTATTCTACCTAAAAATGAAATGCAACATTTCTTCAATCATCAAAATTCAAAAACTTTCCTTGTGACCCTATGTTTTTAATGAGGCTAATGCTAGAATCGTATGTACACAGTATTTGAAAAAAAAAAAAAAGTTCCTGGAGTCAAGTCACAATCGTACTACAGACAAATGTCTCAACATCTCTGAGGCTCACTTTTGCCATCTGTAGAGATGAGGATAATAAGAATTACCTCCCAAAGTGGTTGTGAGAATTATATGAAAAAAATGCTTGGGAAATCATTTCATTTAATATTTGTGTACAGTGATAAACATTAGGAATTACTAATAAGACTACAATTAGATTTGTCATTATAGTCATTCAGGGTCAGAAATAGGTCAAATGTCAAGTTTATGATTCTTGCCTCCCCAGCACCTCCCCTTCTGTCACACCTGGATTTTAGCCTCACTTGGTCCTCAGTTGGGCTCCCTTTTTTTATTAACAACTTTCCCAGAGTATGTGGGAGAATTGTGTCTGACACATAAGCTTGTCAGGATTGGCACCTAAACCTTAAAGTTTAGGATGAGCTCTGAGCTAGTGACTCTGAAACAGTAAACATCTAAATAAACTCTTCAGTGCAACATTTGTAGCTAAGGATTGTTCACAGACTCTTTTCTGTTGAAGTTTTAAAAAGCCATTATTAAGCAGATGCTTTAAGAAAAAATAATCACCGCTAATTCTCAGCTACATGATAAAACGTTGTCACCCATACTTCCTGTTGCTCACTATACAAAGGGATTGATGAGACATCCTTATGTTGGTTTTGCTTTTGTTGGAACATGTGTGAACTATTTCACTGGTGCTAGTGAGGCTCATGCTTACAAACATCAAAAGCAGCACAGGTCATACTGAGGTTGAATGGGACAGCCAACATCCCCCTCCGCTTTCACTATTCTCTTCTCATTCAGATACAGCACTAGCTTCTGCCCACAGCAGACCCTTGCAAGCTCCCTTGCTGGTCCCACACACAGAAACAGGAGGGAGAATGCAGTAAAGAGGGAGAATCAGACTCACCAACAGGTTCCTCAAGGTAACTGTGATTACTCTAGACCCTGGGCAAATGAAGATGTTTATCAACAGAGACAGAAAAAGAGAAAGAAAAGAAGAAAGAAAAGACACCCTACATATCATGATATTACTCTTTATAACAAGGCACAAGTCGATACTGTCCTTGGAGAATGAACGTGCTACTCCAAAACAAGGTGTTTATCCTAGACACCACAATATATTTACTAATTTAGAATTAAGCTACTTGAATTATACAAAATGCCTTCCAAAATTAATTCTATCTTGCAATATTAAATGAGCATGACTTGGATTTTTCAATAACCCTGCGGAATCAACATTCTAATTTTTAAATAATATATGTAAGTTTTGTGGTTCATCTCAGACTAGTAAACAGTAGACTTAGCAGTCATACACTAATGGATTATATCATTTAATGAAGTTATCAAAATTATGCAAAATGTTGGAATTTTTGTTTCATGGTGTTTCATGCCTCCTTTAAATAAATCTTATCATTTAAAAGGAGGAGATATCCACAAATATGGAGTTATTTTTACAAATATCACTTGTTGGGATTGTGTTGCAAGAAACTGTGTTGCAAGAATCAGCTTTCCATTTTGCCAGGAAATTCAGTCCCATTTTCTCTGATGTCCTCCTCAAATGACTCAAACGACTCCTCAAACGACTATGGGTATGGTATTAACAGCCTCAGATTGATTCCTCTCCTTTTAAAATACCCTGACTTGTACCTTCCATGGAGTCTTGAGGATAATGAAAAGCCTATAAATCACTGTACTTTGTATTCATTTGTGCAACACACATAGAGCACATGGGACCAGACACTGGGGTTATAAAGAGAAATAGATGGAGCCTCTGGCCTCCAGAATTCACCTTCTAGACATTAGACATTTAGAAGGAAAATACTGAGCAAATTTGAGATCTCATAAGTGAAGGGCAATTTCTTTTGGTCTGGCTCACACTCTACCCACAATTCTCACCCAAGAATGGAGAAATATTTACATTCTCTCTACGTTGAGCTGAGAAGGGAGTCTTTGGCAATAAGTAAAGCCCTCACAGAATGAACGCTTATTGCAAGACTGGATGTGTGCGTTCCCTCAAAATTCATATGTTGAAATCTAAACCTCCAATGTGATAGTATTTGGAAGTAGGGCCTTTGGGAAATGATTAAGCCATGAGGGTGGAGCCCTCATGAATGGGATTAGTGTCCTTATAAAAGACAACCCAGAGAGCTCCCTCACCTCTTCCACCTTCTGAGGACACAGGAGAGGACAGCCATTTATGATCTAGGAAGTGGACTGCCTCTAGACCCAGAACCTGCCAGGGTCTTGGTCTTGGACTCCCCAGCCTCGAGAACAATAAAAAATAACTTCTTGTTTATAAGTCACCCAATCTCAAGTATCCATCATATCCATCACACAGCACCACATCATATCATGTGGCGGACACTGTTTAAAGCATTTTGCAGACATTTATAACAGATATTTTCTTCATTTAATTCTGACAATTATCCTATGAGGGAATAATGTTACTATCATTTCTATTTCACAGGTGAGAAAAGCAGACCTTAGAGAGGTAATTTAACACAGCCAATGCCATACAATTAATGAAGCAATCAGAATGCTAACCTAAATCAGATGGCAAAGAACCACTAACTCCACATACTCTCAGCAATCTAAGTTTGTTAGCCAAAAACATCTAGATTTTCTCTTGGGTTGAAATACACCTGTAAATATGCAAATACGCATCTAGTTGTGATTTTGTTTCACAGTAGGCAACTGAATGTATAACAGAAAAATAAAAGCTAAGTCACAATTATCTGAGTATTGTTTCACTGCAAAAAAAATATATATCAACCACAATTTAGTAATAATAAACTGGGAACCATCTAGAGTCAAAATCAGAAACACTGGATGACCACCAGGCACCAGGAATATGAGATCCACTTAAATCAGCTTGGCAAAGCTTAAGGATTCTTTTCAAAGGGTGTTCCTGATTTCATCATTAATCAGCTTATTCCCCCTTTTCCCTATTGACTGGCCATCTACTTCAATAGAATACTCTGGCTGTTTTCAGAGCTTTCTCATTCAGCCTTTAAATTAGCTAACTTCCCAGCCACAAGGCAGGTAGCAATTTATGCCAAACAAATCATGAGGCAGAAGGCACTGAGGAAAGGCTGCTTATTTTCCTTCTGCTCTCTTGTGAGGGGCGGGGGTTGGGGGGAGTGTGACAAATGTTTGTGGGTTGGTAAACTGTACTAATTTACAAGCCTGCTGTTATCTTTCTAATGTAACACTCCCTAGAGGAGCTCTGAGGAATGATCTAGTTGAAGCTTTCAGCTTCAATCAATAAACTTGGAAGATTATGAAACATGGGCTCCTGTTTAATATAGTAAAATCCTGCTTTTATGCCGTTGGGGGAAGGATTAATGTTATAAGTGATTTTGAAGTGTAAGTTAAAGAAATTAAAACATGAATTAGTATATTGCTTGCCGAGCTTTATGACCAAAATAATAGTAATAACCAACATTTGTATGGCTCATTACAGCTCAAGATATCCACTAGGATGCCTTGAAGGCATCTTAAAATCATCACCATCATCATCACAGCTACCATTCATTGACCATCAGGCACAGCTCTAAGTGCTTTACATGTGCTTTACTCATGATCTCTCCCTTCACCTTCAAACTCTTTGTCCTTGTAGTGTTCCATATCTTAGTGAATGAATCACCATCTATTTGATTATGTGAGTCAGAAATAAGAGTCATCCAGATACCACACTCCCCACACCCTCCAAATATAACCCATAACCAAATCCAATCAATTCCATCCCCTAAATCTATTTTGAATATTCAGCATCGTTCTAGGTCTACCACAACCACCTTAACCCATCGTCCCTCATCTCAGTTGTTCCAATAGCTTCTCAACAGGCTTTCTGGCATCCTCTGCCCTCCCACACTCCCCATTCATCTTCCCAGAGTGAGCATTGGAAATGCAAATCTGGTCATGTCACACACACCTGCCCATGCATTTAACACCCTTCAAGGATTAGGCCCTGAACCATCACATGGAAGCTGCTCCCTAGCACCACCTTATTCCCTGAACTTCGTCCTCCAGCTACCCCAGCATTTGTTCTCATCCTACAATTGTATCCTGTACCCTCTGCCACATCGTTCCCTACTCCTTCTGCCTGGAGTGCTAGCACCAGCATCTCCTTGCTTAGTTAATGCCAGTTTACTCATCAACTCTCATCTCAAACATTCTCCCCTTGAACAAAACTTTCCTGACTCTCCTCAGACTCTCCTCTCCTCACTCAATTTAAATTTCTTTGTTATATGCCCTTAGAGGATCATGTTCAATTTCCTTACTGTCTGTTCCAAGACAGCAGGGATGGTGTCTCATTAAAGCACCTTCACTTCTTGGACCAGTAATTGAGCAACAGAAGGTAGGTACTCATTAGTTAAATAATTTAATATGTGTGCAAATTATACTCCAAAAACCTTTTGCTATTTAATCTTCCCAAGAGCCCTAGAGAAGAAATATTAATTAATGTTATCCCCATTTTATAAAGGAGGTGATGAAGACTCAGAAAAGCCAACTCTCTTGCTCTAGGTCTCAGGGCACTGGATGATGCAGCCAAAGCTCAAACTTGTGTCTTTTGACTCTCTGGTCCTCCCCAAACACTTTGCTACCTTCCAAATAAGAAATCACGTTATACGTTTTCACTGGTCAGCATAATGGACTCTGTTGAAGGTTGATCCAGGCAAAAAAAGAGAATATAACAATTGTCACGATAGCTGCACAACTCAGCAAATTGTTAAAAATATTGAATTGTCCACTAAAGTAGGTGAAGCTTATGACATGTAAATTATACTTTGATAAATTTGTCTTTGAAAATCATCATAATTCCTAAGTGATATTTTGAAATTCAACCCAGAAAGTACCTCAAAAATGATGGAACATTTGAATATCTTCTCTAGAGACTAATTTAGTGTTTCTTAAAGTGTGGTCCTCACACCACATACATCAGAACTACATTGGATGCTTTAAAAGTGCAGATTCCTAGACCCATTTCCAGATCTACTGGATCAAAATGGTTGGGGCTTCAGAAATTCACATTTTTAATTTGCATGGAAAGTGACTCTTATGTACATCAAAGTTTAGAAACAGTGATCTATCTGCAGCAAGACTGCTTAAAAAAAGGGAAGTGCCCTCAAGAAGACGAATCACCTGGTTAAGACCTTGTCTTAACGGAGAAACCTACCTGTTCTTTAAAGTAATTTTTGAGCAAACAATGAAATTCCTGATAATTGAGAACAAAACACCATGTGTCTTACACGGATAGATATTCAACTAACAGCTACTGAATGTTCAGCGTACGCAAAATTTTAGTGCAAGCTGAAATCCCCAGTTAGCCACATGGGAAGTCTGATAGGCACAAAAAGAGTCTGGGTTTTTATAAAAAGTTTTGTGGATGTTATCTAATAAGTATACACTGTGATATATCTCCTAGAGTGTGCTAATACAAAAAATGTGATTTAAAACTATTTTTTTTCCAATACTGCTTCTACCAGAAGCCTCCATTGAATGGTTCAAGAATTCAATCTACAACACTGAACTCTATAAATGACTATTTTGGCAGTTCAAGTTACTCTGGAACAAATTATAGACAAACAATAAGGCCCTAGAACTGGAGAGGAGGTGGAGGCAAGCCTTCAAGGATCAGCAGGATGTCAGCACTGAAAATGAGCCCAGATCACTATAAAAGTTTCAAATATCAAGCAGTTAGTGGAAGTGTGAATGGGGCTAGGAATTAGAAACAGGTAAAGGCATATATAGACAGAAGCAGGGCCTGCAGTGGCTCAGAGGCCAAACATACTCTTGATAGGTAGGAGAATGTTGATTCTTCAGGGCAGAAAAAAACCAAAAGCTTAATCCAAAATAACATACAATTACAATTTTTTTAATTTTTAATTTTCTACTATGTGTAGGGTACCATGCTAGGTAATGTGCTTTACCCTTTCAAAGTTCTGTAGCTAACAGGGAATTTGACCTCATGGACCCCAGAAACAGTGACTTCTCTTGATATATTTCCTCTCCATTCATTCACTATTAATCTTGACACAAAAACATATCCCAGCAATGACTAAGAGACATTAGAAACCATGTATGAATGGTTTTAGACTCTATGATGACACTATAATTCATACTTGTCTTCCCTGTTCTACATCCTAAGTAAATGTGATGCTAAGTAAGCCTAGGCAAGTCTTGCAAACTTGACTGACAATCCAAATCTTGAAACCTATATTGGTGGCCTCTTGAATTTTGGGATATATAATCAGTCAATTAGGTAAGTAGGGAGTTAAGTAGGTAGGTGGGTAGGTAGGTAGGTAGGTAGGTAGATAATGATATGATATGAGAATTAGAAAAAAGAAAAAAAAAAGAATAAAATATTGTCCTTGCCTTTAAGGAATTTGTGAATCTAATAATAGTACAGAAATCAAGACCAATGTTGCTATCCTAAAAGGCTACAATATGAGAAAAATATAGCATTCTAGAGTCTCAAAAGAGAAAAAGATTATTTTTTTAATATGAAGTTTATTGTCAAATTGGTTTCCATACAACATCCAGTGCTCATCCCAACAGGTGCCCTCCTCAATGCCCATCACCCACCCTCCCCTCCTTCCCACCCTCCCCCATCAACCCTCAGTTTACTGTCAGTTTTTAAGAGTCTCTTGTTGTTTGGCTCTCTCCCTCCCTACCCCTTTTTTTTTCCTTCCCCTCCCCCATGGTCTTCTGTTAAGTTTCTCAGGATACACATAAGAATGAAAATATACGGTATCTGTCCTTCTCTGTATGACTTATTTCACCTAGCATAACACTCTCCAGTTCCATCCACATTGCTACAAGAGGCCATATTTCATTCTTTCTCATTCCCAAGTATTACTCCATTGTGTATATAAACCACAATTTCTTTATCCATTTATCAGTTGATGGACATTTAGGCATTTGTACCCCAATGTTTATAGCAGCACTTTCTTTTTTTTTTTTTTCTGAAATTTATTGACAAATTGGTTTCCATACAACACCCAGTGCTCATCCCAAAAGGTGCCCTCCTCAATACCCATCACCCACCCTCTCCTCCCTCCCACCCCCCATCAACCCTCAGTTTGTTCTCAGTTTTTAACAGTCTCTTATGCTTTGGCTCTCTCCCATTCTAACCTCTTTTTTTTTTTTCCTTTACCTCCCCCATGGGTTCCTGTGAAGTTTCTCAGGATCCACATAAGAGTGAAACCATATGGTATCTGTCTTTCTCTGTATGGCTTATTTCACTTAGCATCACACTCTCCAGTTCCATCCACGTTGCTACAAAAGGCCATATTTCATTTTTTCTCATTGCCACGTAATATTCCATTGTGTATATAAACCACAATTTCTTTATCCATTCATCAGTTGATGGACATTTAGGCTCTTTCCATAATTTGGCTATTGTTGAGAGTGCTGCTATGAACATTGGGGTACAAGTGGCCCTATGCATCAGTGCTCCTGTATCCCTTGGATAAATTCCTAGCAGTGCTATTGCTGGGTCATAGGGTAGGTCTATTTTTAATTTTCTGAGGAACCTCCACACTGCTTTCCAGAGCGGCTGCACCACTTTGCATTCCCACCAACAGTGCAAGAGGGTTCCCGTTTCTCCACATCCTCTCCAGCATCTATAGTCTCCTGATTTGTTCATTTTGGCCACTCTGACTGGCGTGAGGTGATACCTGAGTGTGGTTTTGATTTGTATTTCCCTGATAAGGAGCGACGCTGAACATCTTTTCATGTGCCTGTTGGCCATCCGGATGTCTTCTTTAGAGAAGTGTCTATTCATGTTTTCTGCCCATTTCTTCACTGGGTTATTTGTTTTTTGGGTGTGGAGTTTGGTGAGCTCTTTATAGATTTTGGATACTAGCCCTTTGTCCGATATGTCATTTGCGAATATCTTTTCCCATTCCGTTGGTTGCCTTTTAGTTTTGTTGGTTGTTTCCTTTGCTGTGCAGAAGCTTTTTATCTTCATAAGGTCCCAGTAATTCACTTTTGCTTTTAATTCCCTTGCCTTTGGGGATGTGTCGAGTAAGAGATTGCTACGGCTGAGGTCAGAGAGGTCTTTTCCTGCTTTCTCCTCTAAGGTTTTGATGGTTTCCTGTCTCACATTTAGGTCCTTTATCCATTTTGAGTTTATTTTTGTGAATGGTGTGAGTAAGTGGTCTAGTTTCAACCTTCTGCATGCTGCTGTCCAGTTCTCCCAGCACCATTTGTTAAAGAGGCTGTCTTTTTTCCATTGGATGTTCTTTCCTGCTTTGTCAAAGATGAGTTGGCCATACGTTTGTGGGTCTAGTTCTGGGGTTTCTATTCTATTCCATTGGTCTATGTGTCTGTTTTTGTGCCAATACCATGCTGTCTTGATGATGACAGCTTTGTAGTAGAGGCTAAAGTCTGGGATTGTGATGCCTCCTGCTTTGGTCTTCTTCTTCAAAATTCCTTTGGCTATTCGGGGCCTTTTGTGGTTCCATATGAATTTTAGGATTGCTTGTTCTAGTTTCGAGAAGAATGCTGGTGCAATTTTGATTGGGATTGCATTGAATGTGTAGATAGCTTTGGGTAGTATTGACATTTTGACAATATTTATTTTTCCAATCCATGAGCAGGGAATGTCTTTCCATTTCTTTAAATCTTCTTCAATTTCCTTCAGAAGCTTTCTATAGTTTTCAGCATACAGATCCTTTACATCTTTGGTTAGATTTATTCCTAGGTATTTTATGCTTCTTGGTGCAATTGTGAATGGGATCAGTTTCTTTATTTGTCTTTCTGTTGCTTCATTGTTAGTGTATAAGAATGCAACTGATTTCTGTACATTGATTTTGTAGCCTGCAACTTTGCTGAATTCCTGTATCAGTTCTAGCAGACTTTTGGTGGAGTCTATCGGATTTTCCATGTATAATATCATGTCATCTGCAAAAAGCGAAAGCTTGACTTCATCTTTGCCAATTTTGATGCCTTTGATTTCCTTTTGTTGTCTGATTGCTGATGCTAGAACTTCCAGCACTATGTTAAACAGCAGCGGTGAGAGTGGGCATCCTTGTCGTGTTCCTGATCTCAGGGAAAAAGCTTTCAGTTTTTCCCCGTTGAGGATGATGTTAGCTGTGGGCTTTTCATACATGGCTTTTATGATCTTTAAGTATGTTCCTTCTATCCCGACTTTCTCAAGGGTTTTTATTAAGAAAGGGTGCTGGATTTTGTCGAAGGCCTTTTCTGCATCGATTGACAGGATCATATGGTTCTTCTCTTTTTTTTTGTTAATGTGATGTATCACGTTGATTGATTTGCGAATGTTGAACCAGCCCTGCATCCCAGGAATGAATCCCACTTGATCATGGTGAATAATTCTTTTTATATGCCGTTGAATTCAATTTGCTAGTATCTTATTGAGAATTTTTGCATCCATATTCATCAGGGATATTGGCCTGTAGTTCTCTTTTTTTACTGGGTCTCTGTCTGGTTTAGGAATCAAAGTAATACTGGCTTCATAGAATGAGTCTGGAAGTTTTTCTTCCCTTTCTATTTCTTGGAATAGCTTGAGAAGGATAGGTATTATCTCTGCTTTAAACGTCTGGTAGAACTCCCCTGGGAAGCCATCTGGTCCTGGACTCTTATTTCTTGGGAGATTTTTGATAACCAATTCAATTTCTTCGCTGGTTATGGGTCTGTTCAAGCTTTCTATTTCCTCCTGATTGAGTTTTGGAAGAGTGTGGGTGTTCAGGAATTTGTCCATTTCTTCCAGGTTGTCCAATTTGTTGGCATATAAGTTTTCATAGTATTCCCTGATAATTGTTTGTATCTCTGAGGGATTGGTTGTAATAATTCCATTTTCATTCATGATTTTATCTATTTGGGTCATCTCCCTTTTCTTTTTGAGAAGCCTGGCTAGAGGTTTGTCAATTTTGTTTATTTTTTCAAAAAACCAACTCTTGGTTTCGTTGATCTGCTCTACAGTTTTTTTAGTTTCTATATTGTTTATTTCTGCTCTGATCTTTATTATTTCTCTTCTTCTGCTGGGCTTAGGCTGCCTTTGCTGTTCTGCTTCTAGTTCCTTTAGGTGTGCTAGCAGCACTTTCAATAGCCAAATTATGGAAAGAAAAATATTATTTTAATACAGACAAGGCTTTGTGGAAGAAGGAGCTTCTGAAATGAGGTTGGATTGGACCTGCACAGCTGAGCAGAAAAGTTCCCAGCAAAATATACACCTGAAACAAAGGCTGTGGGCAGGAAACAAGGTTGGAGGAAAACTAACTAGTCACTTAGCTAGGAGAATTGGTGCTAGTAGAAGAGAGGAGAGTTAGAGCCAGGAAGCTGCTTAGTCAGGATCATCATGTAGACAGCATGGCAGGTTGAACTGAAGGAATGTGCATTAATAGGAAAGCACCTGAGTAACCCACTGGAGACTGTGGAGGGGGATGGTGATAAGACCAGGGCTGCTCTTCATGGAAGCTAACACAGTGATGCTGTTCAAGATGAACCAGACCTCTGACTGGCAGTAGACAGACTGGTAGGCTGTGTTCATAGTCAGGTAAGTGGTACTATGGGTCTGAACTAGTATAGTGAGATGGAAAGCAGAAAACAGATATAGAAGTATACAGATAAAGAATGTAAAGGTACATAGATACACAGATATAGAAATGTTATAGAGAGAATCCACAGAATGCTCCTTCATATTTTCCCCCTCATAGAGAACAGAAAATGCTTAAAAGCAAGTCAATCTGAGGTTTGGTTTGGATATACAATTTTAGGAAAAATTAAATAAACATGGAAAACAAACAGAAGAATGGTCTCGTGGGAAGAGCAACAAGAAAACTTTGTATTAAAGTTCAAGGATTTTACATCATGTCTATAAATACAAGAACCGTCAAGTGGGACTTGCACATGAAGCCACGAGATAATGTTGAACATGCATCACAGGTGAGGAAATAAACATGAAGGCTGCACAGGGGAGTAATTTAGAGTGGGTACCAGAGCCAAAATATAAGGATTCAAATCCTAGCTCATCACTTAATGCCCATGTGACCTTCCTTTGGCAAGTGCCTTAGTTTTCTCATCTGTAAAATGGGGGTAATAGTAGGACCTATTTCACAGAACTGTTGAAAGGTATTCCAGTTATCAATATATTCCTTCAAAGCTCCAAATTCAACCTTTGCTGCCTGCTCTGCACAAATTGAGATGGGCCCTTTAAATATTTCTCCTTTGCCAACTGGCATGATGCTGAGCATCATCATAAGAGGACACTGGGGAGGGGCGCCTGGGTGGCGCAGTCGGTTAAGCGTCCGACTTCAGCCAGGTCACGATCTCGCGGTCCGTGAGTTCGAGCCCCGCGTCAGGCTCTGGGCTGATGGCTCAGAGCCCGGAGCCTGTTTCCGATTCTGTGTCTCCCTCTCTCTCTGCCCCTCCCCTGTTCATGCTCTGTCTCTCTCTGTCCCAAAAATAAATAAACGTTGAAAAAAAAAAAATTTAAAAAAAAAAAGAGGACACTGGGGAGACACCGGAAGAGAAAGGGCTTTCCCTACCAGCTTCCCCTCTTCTCATTCAACAGCCTCGTGCAGCTTGCAGTCTTTCCAGTATGAGGCTCTTGTAGGGAATTAGTTTTCCAGTACCCTGTTTCTGCAGTGTGCAGTGGCCCATATCAGCCAGCACCTAGCACCCAGCAGCCTCCCTGCTGCCCTAAACTAACACTTCCTTGAGCATTACTGCAGCAAGTTCTGAAGTACCACACACCCTGGTGATGTGAATAGCTTCTTCCAGCACCCTAGGGAACAGATTCCTAGCAGGTTCCACCAGTGAAGTACCTTGGAATCTCCTCTGCCATCCTGCATGCCATGACCACACCTTCTCCATTGAGGTCTGGATCTTAATCCCAGAGTGGGGAGAACCCACTTTCAGGTTTATTTCTTCCTTGAGGTCTCTATCTCAACTTGGGCAGTGGGGGGGGGGGGGGGGGGTTGGGGGGGGTGGGGGGGTGGGGGGGGCAGGTAGTGGCTGCTCCTGTATGTGTTAATCCCATAATTTTTAGAGTTCTGTTTACTTCTTACTAGCCAATGCCTCATAAATCCAATCTCTTATCATGGCTTTTAATGCTTTATATTTTACTTACACTGCTCAAATCACTGTGTAGTTTCTGTCTCCTTCTTGGACCCTGACTGATGTAGGAGGATTAATAAAATCCTATTTGTTAAGCATAAAACAATCCCTTGTACAATAAGAATTTTTAATGTGTTTATTATAACAATATTTTAATATGAAGGCCAGAAAAGAAAGGAGTAAGTATAGTTTTAGATCTAACTATATTATATAAATGTCTGCTATGACCCAGTATCCTTGGGGAAAGAAGAACTATCTGTTTTCCTTCTATTTCATTTATAGTTTTTGCCATTAAATACACTTGTGTAATAAAACATATTGCCTGTCATAATAGACAAAGACCAGGAATTTACATTAAATAAGTGATTAAAAACAAATATACAGTTAAAGCATATATATTTTAGTGTTTTAATTGATGTGTATGATAGCACTGGCTAGATGATAAACTCAAGTTAACTAACATGCCCCTATTTCATAAAAAGGCATTTGTACTTAAATGGTTTCCCATACAAGATTTAAAATGTATAATACATCATGCTTTTCAATATACTTTCTTGAGACATTTTTTTAACTTTTACATCCATATGATTCTGAAAGTACTTAGGGAAGATACCATCGCTCTAATTTCTGACATAGGGAGACTGAGGCTGGAAGAGGTTAAATGCTCTCCCTATGACCCTTACAATGCTAATTAGTCATGAATGTGAGAACAGATTCCAGATCTCCCAGTTCTCAGCCAAATGCTTTTTCCCCTTTACTGTATTAACTCCTCGACAACTGTGATCAAGATTGATTCAACCTCAAATGACATCTTAAATTAACTTTTTCTCTAAAATGTGAAATATTCTAAGACAAATTTAGATTTATGCAGGCCAAATTGATAGGTATACAACTTGGGCCTTACCCTCCAATACCCATCTCCACACCAATGTGTCCACAGCCCTTGGAAAGACCTTGAATATGTCTGTTATCACTCCCTTATCCGTGTGATGGGGGCAATGATAGATCTCAGCTTGCTGCTCTGACTTTGACCCCAGACCCTTCACACAACCCTCCTACATCTCAGTTTTTTTCATCTCTAAGAGGTTAGTGACCTGTCACATCAAGTATGAGCTTTCTTCCTCCTCTAAACCACTATAATCCTAAAAATGCTAAGTCATTCCCAATCTTACTTTCCTTACCTACAAAATGTAGAATTGGACTGGATGTTACATTAAATCCTTAGCAGTGCTCATGTGCTTTGATTCTAATATTTGAAACATGAATCCAGAGTTTTATGACCATTTTAATGTGTCGTTTGGGAAAGTGGTTCATCAGAAGCACCATGGAATTTTTAAAGAATAATGCCATCCACTATATATTCTGACTCCAAAGGCTTGAACGGGTCCAAGAATCTGTATTTTAAAATGTACCAGGGATTGCATGGCTGGGTGTGAGAATCACTGCTTCCAGGCACTCAGACTCATTGTTTTATAGTCCTATCTTGTATAGCACAGCTCCTCAAAGCTTCCAAGAACTGATTATTTGCCATTTCATTACTCGATAACAAATTACAGTTTCTCATTTTTGCATTGTGCACATCAAAAGCCCAACTTCAGTTCAGTGGTGAAAACTGATAGCCACATTATGAAATTTAGAAATGACAGATCCTTAGTTCTTGAAAGAACCAGATGACAGAAATCATATCTGTGACAGCTGACAGATTTTCCAAAGCTCTCAAAGCAAAAACCAAAAACATATGCTGAAGAGCCCAACTCAAAAACAAGTATATGAAAGGATTTTTTTTTTATTTTTTTTTCAACTTTTTTTATTTATTTTTGGGACAGAGAGAGACAGAGCATGAACGGGGGAGGGGCAGAGAGAGAGGAAGACACAGAATCAGAAACAGGCTCCAGGCTCGGAGCCATCAGCCCAGAGCCCGACGCGGGGCTCGAACTCACGGACCGCGAGATCGTGACCTGGCTGAAGTCGGACGCTTAACCGACTGAGCCACCCAGGCGCCCCAGGATTTAATAAGACACCTATCATGATATAACAGAAGCTTAGAAATATAGAGACTTCCTCTATAGTATTTCTCTTTGAACATTATGTTTTATGGGAGACTTCTTAGATCTAAGAGTATAAAGATCTGTATTCAAATTCTGACTTTAACTGTATGCTTGAGGACTGATACCTACTTACTTAACCTTTGGTCATATACATGTCTGAAAAATAAAGATGTCCAACTGGAAATGGTCTGCATTAAAATTAAATGATTCTGTGAAAGGTGAGGTTAATAAATTTGATTTTCTATAAGGATTATGGATAATGTATCAGCTAGTTCCAAATGTTATAGGCAGTGGATGACCAATGAGTTAAGAAAAAAGTTTCCTTTCAAAAACTCTATATCCTAGCAGCAGGTAAAATAAGCAGTCTAGACAATATTGTGCCCTTCACAAAAGAGGAAGCCTGTGTTTGGAAATAATAGCAAATGCTTATATAGCAGGCACTGTGATAAATGTTCAAAACAGCAATTTACTTAATCCTCACAACAGCCAAATAAAACAGGTACCATCTCTGAAGCAGAGAGATCAACACCTGCCCAAGGTCCCACTGCTAGGAAATGCCTGACTGGGATTCAAACTCAGGCAATTTGATCCTAAAGTCTGTGCTCTTATTGTCATATCCTGCCTCTTCCCAGTTCAACAAACTTTTAAAAATTCCCACTTAGGAATTATTTCCACAAATCAATCGGTCATCAGTTTTCCAGAGAAACTGTAAGCAATTCAAATACCTGATCCAATGTTCTTACCATCAGTGGTTGTGTAACACATTGGAATTTGATGCTGTTGGAGGGAAACATTTTAAATGCAAAAGTGACCATGGCTTACATGCATTCTACCCCAAAACTAACCTTTTTGCTATCTTTTTAAGTCTGTGTACACCCAGACTCCAAAAAGTCTTGCCTTGTTTTGCTCTATTTGGGTTCCAAAATCTTGACCCTCATGGCCAGGAAGTTTCTGCCAGTGCAAATCTACACATAAAATATTGCCTAGAATATTGCCTAGATGCAATATTTTAACTCACAAATACATGAAAATGACAAAAAAGATTTATCCAGGATGTTAGAACCCACACTCTATTATAAAAACATTATTCATTTTACTTTACAGTTCATAGATTGCATACAAAACAAGGTGTAAAGAATATGGAGAGAGCTCCCTGCCTGTAATTCTTCCTCACAAGAGAACTAGAGATCACCTGTAACTAATGTGGCTGCAGAAGGAGTCTCTTTGCTCATCCAGTCTTCCCCTCCCTCACTAAAGTCTACGGTGATGTGGGAAGCCATGGCTAGTCAGCTGCACAGGCCCACATGCAGAAGTGTGCAACTATGGCATTGACAGGAAAGACCCCTAAAATAGACCTTTGAGGGCTGGATGGGCCTTGCTCAAACCCAGTTTTTGCTCTTCTGACCTAGTTTCCCACTGGACACAGGTACTGATTGCAGAACTTGGGAGCATCTATCTCTGTGTAGAACATGAGAGGCACTGGGAAAGTGCTATACCCACTAGCTCATTGTACCCTTATCTTTACACTGCTTGTTTTAGTAGTTCAATAGTTAACCAAACTGCAAGCAATTTAAAGCTGAATCCAAGTCTCATTCTTGCTAATCTTTAAACCCAGACAGGCCCTTGTGGGCTGGCATAGCTCAGCTGGGATCTCTGCTGTTTGCATCAGGCCCCTTATTACCAAGTCTTTGTCTTTGCCTGGGCACTTGATTAAAGTACAGTCTTGGAGCACTGGATGTTTTCTGTGAACCTGAGGAGGGCTGTGTAAGACTGCCTCAGCTGGAGGTCTCCCGAGCATTCCGTCTGAGCTGTCTCAGCTAGAAGGAGCATTCTTATGCTCAACTTGTTCTCTTTTGTAGTGGTAATGGGAGGGGTTTTTAAGCCCTTTTCTTAAGAATGGTCTCTTCCTGCTTGATGTAGAACTGAAAAAGGATCCTCCACTGGCACAGCTCAAAGATACTTCCTGTCAAACACCATTAATCACCCAGTCACCGGTAGTGGGGGTTCCCACTAGCATTACTGCTTCATCTCAACCTGCTGATCTGAGGTTTACAATATGTAGAACCTGTTGCCTAAATCCAAGTTGCTGGAGTACCAACTGCCAAACATTATACTCTCATGTTAAACAAAATATATACCACCTAACCAGAACTAAAATTTCCAAATTCTCAATAAAGCCACTTATGCCCATACATTGTCTACCCAACTCAAACCTAGACTCTATTTGTTCATACCAAATTGACTGACATCACATTTTTCCTTTCCCTAAGTCTAAAATCTCCACCCTTTATCTAACTAAGCTCTGAGAACAACTTGGAGCTATATCACATTTGGCATCTCCCCTAGGACTTTACATATAACAGCTCCTCAAAATAGTGTGATCCCTGACCGCTGGCAATACTGAAGTTCATAACACACAGTTTTCAGTATTTTTAAATGCAAAATCCCATGGTGCTCTAATTCCCCAGTAGAACTGAAAAAGAGGAAAAAGGGACACAATTTTCAATATGGAAACAACTTTCCACAAATGGGAATTTCAAAAACAGTCAATCTCATCCTTAAATTCCTTTTGGTTTGCAAATGTTATTAACCTCACCCAAGGCTGTGTCCATATGATGGATAGAAACATTTTTGAAAGTGAGGGAAAGGAAACAGGGGGATTGATAGACCAGATGTCATTAAGTTACTCTAAATATCCAATTTCAGCCTTAACAAAATCCATCAACTGTATTTTTTCTCACTAAAATTAAAGCATCCAGCCATGATTTGACCAATTTTCCCTTCTGATTTGGCTCTTCTGCTTGATACCTTATTAGTTAGTGGTAGGATCTGGTTGACAGGTGTGATAATGAAAGTTAAATGTTCAGCAAACCCCAGGGATACCACTTTCAAACTGAAGTTGATGTCCATGTAAATAAGTTACTTGTAATAATAACAACTTGCATATGTACAGTGCTTCATGGTTTAAAAAGCTTTTCCAAGTATATTAGCTTATTTGATACAATATATTCTTACAAAATAATCAGAGAAGGAATGATTATCTCATACAGAAAACATCAGTTGTAATACTAGCGCCATAAAGAAACAGGTTAAATCTTTTCTTATTTACATACCTTCATTATATTTATTACCAGAGGTGATGATCATTAAAGAGATTTATCTGAGTGTGGTATGTGCCACTGTCAGACATTGTTGTAGGACAAGTGTTTTCAAGGTTTAGCATGCATAATAATCACCAAAAGGGCTTGAGATTGCCAAAATTTATGAGTCAGTAGGTCAAGGGCAGGAGGAGGAGGAGTTGCATATCTAACACGTTCTCAGACAACGTTAATTTAAAGGGTCTGTGGACCCCTCTTTGAGAACCATTTGTTAGACACTCAAGACACAATTCTCTTCTTTCCCCCACTGGCCCCAGATGAAAACTTGAGTAGGTCCCAAGGCATTCCTGCTCACAGTTGTGTTCTCCTAAATTACAAATACTCTAAATTATAAACATAATTATAAACATAATCTCAATTCAGAAAGTGGAATGTCTACTTTATGCTATTAATCAAAATTCTGACTTAATTGCATGTCAAGACTCCTCCCTTCTTTCTCTTCAGGCTTTCTCAGGCTGATAGACATCAGAGTAGCAAAGAGGGACCTGACTGGCTTCTGATTTCTCTCCTTCCTCTTCCCCACATAGACCAGCTCCTCTGTGGTTGGTGGAGAGGATCTTGTAGAGGTAGAAAAAAGAAAGATAACACGTAAAGAAAGACCTTACATGAACTGGTTCTGTTGTAATGACCTTCACGCACTCTCACTCAGGCAGTTTGAAATTGACTCTCCCATGAGTGCTTTAGTGGGTTAATTGAGAATGTCAGCATTGCAAGTCATGTGCTATATCTCTATTCTAACTAGCTGCCACCTACTCCTCCCTCAGCCCCTAGAAATCTAATGTTCACCCTTTAAGTTCCTGCCACAGGGTCTCTGTCCCTTCGGAAGGCACTATTGGATAGAACCATGACCTATGACATTAGTTCTCTCTCCTTTGTTTGGTTCACAGAAACACTACCACATATCTTGCCCCAACAAATTCCAGGAATATACACCAATGGTATGGTGGCCACTTCTATGCTGCTGCCACAAGCCTCTTTGCCCTTCTCATGTATGTGTATGCCTTCATCCTCTAGGTCTTTTCCCAACTGCAAGGAACACATTTCAGGATCTCCAAGGGGACTCATGGAAATCTCCCTCACAAAGCTTGAGACAAAGGAAGTAATACACATGCCCATTCCTTAGAGTAAGGGCGGGGGTACAGATTCACAATGCATTGTCCCTCTCTTCAATTACATCTCTTCACAAATCTTGCCTTCTCTTCCTTCCCCTTAGCCCTTTATATTTTCAGCATGTGAAAAGGTTAGAAAAGTGTGGAATTGGCTCTTGATCATTTCTTCTATGAATTGACCTATGTGAAACCAGTTTTGAAATTTCTCATCCATTAAATCATAGGTGTACTGGTTAAGTTTACATTTCAACTTGGCTAGACTAAAATGTCCACTTATTTAATCAAAAAACTATCTCAAAAAAAAACTATCTCAGTGTGGCTGTGAAAGCATTTTTTAGTTTCCTGAAAAGGAAGAGATTCTGTCTCAAGACTGCCTCAGGACTCAAGACTGCAACATTAACTTTTGCAGGAGATTCCAGTCTGTTAGCCTATCCTACAAACTCCAGACTTGCAAGCCCCCACAATCGTGAGAGCTAATTCCTTAAAATAAATATCTGTAAATCAATCTCTAGATAGATAGATAGTATACAGAGATAGCTAGCTAGCTGTGGGATTTGAACAAGACTTTCTCACTCTAACGATCATGTTCTCACCACCATAGAGTATCACCACATGCCTATAAAGGCTGAATCCCTACAGTAGTTGTAACTCATAAGTAGATTCACCAATGAAATCATATATCTAGAACAAGAACAGTTAACTCAGTAATTTTAGGTAGAGATAATTTTATCAACTTGATTGAACCAGTTTGTTGTCACTTGACAAAAATATACCATTCAGATGACTGACTACATTTTGCTTATATTGTCAAGGTATTTGGTGAGGAAATATATTTGTAATAATAGTAAAAAAGATTTTAAGAATTAATTTTCTGAAATCCTTATTCTGAGTGGTCTTCATTCTATGCACATTATTGTTAAACATCTATAGAAAAGGTATTATTAGCTTCATTTAACAAATAAGAAAGGGAGGCTTACAGATGTCAAATAAGGTTGCACAATGAATAAGTTTAAATCCTAGCTACATCAGCAGTAAAACTAAAAAATACTACTTACCTCACAGTTTGACATGAAGAATAATATATGAATAATATATGCAAAAGTGCTTATCATAATTTTAACACATTCTATGTATTCAATAAATATTAGGTCCTTCTCCTTTGCAGAAATAAATATCTACCTAAAGAAATTATACTTACCTACCTAAAAATTTTATTTTGCTATTAAAATTCAAGAAGGAATTAGAAAACAAAGTGTGCCAACATGTACCTCTTGTGAGCCTGCTAAGCACCTGATTCTCAGCTGTGGCCTCTGATATTGGACACAGTAATAAAAAATCTAGGATATAGAAGTATGGCCCTTCCTAATAGAAAAATAGTTTTAAAAATCAACTAACTGCTCCCTATGTTTTCCTTCACTTTACTTTTGTACTCTTACCCTTATATAAGCAAACAAAATTAGGACAAAATGTCCCATTCTATGGATCTCATCCAGAACTACCCCCATGTTGTCCCTGATGCTTCAGACTTGTAGAAAATTCTCTCATCTTAAAAGAGAGAGAGGGGCGCCTGGGTGGCTCAGTTGGTTGAACATCTGACTTCAGCTCAGGTCATGATCTCGTGGTCCATGAGTTAGAGCCCCGTGTCGGGCTCTGTGCTGACAGCTCAGAGCCTGGAGCCTGTTTCAGATTCTGTGTGTCCTTCTGTCTCTGACCCTCCCCCGTTCATGCTCTGTCTCTCTCTGTCTCAAAAATAAATAAATGTTAAAAAAATTTTTTTAAAAAGAGAGAGAAAACAAGAGCTCACTTGCATACACACACACACACACACACACACACACACACACACACAAAGCTCTCATCTAACTAGAAGTGGCTTCTTCCAGAAGTTTTTTCCTAAGCCAAAAAGTAGGCCTTAACCTCCCTAGAAAGTTTCCTTGACCATACTATATTTATGATTGCATATATATGAGCATTTTATTATGTTGCTGACATCAGTGAGCAGAAAATAGGCAATTAATTTTCCTCTAATCCCAAAAGTGGACACTTACCCCAGGTCAAGGTGGGAAAATATATTGTGGTCATATAACAATGAAGTTTATACTACTCTCCAGGTTTCTGCTCAAGGTAAATTAGCCTGAACTGTTCCTTCATTCTATCAGGACAAAATGTTCTTTTTTCACAAGGTACAGACAAGTATTTCAGAATATAAGTTCCTGGAACAGCAAGCAGTAAGCAAAGTCAAAGCACTAAGTAGTCTGATCATTCATCATTTACTAACTGGCTATTTTTTACACCAGCAAAGTACCGGGTTTGAACCCTACCTTTCATTGAGCAGTGCTGAAATAGCCAGAGTTATAGGGTTAAAATTGCAAGTAATTTGAAACATACTTTCTTCCTTGGCTGGTACAGAAGTCTCAAAAGGATATATCCCTCCAAGTAAGTAAACTGTTGCCCCCTATTAGTTAAAGACATAAAAAATCCCACAATATAACCCTAGTCATGACTAAAACCTCTAGTTCAAAGAGTCACAACCCCTTAATCACAAATTTGCCCTGCCTCACAAAGACAGTTAAGACAATGGTGGGTCACATGTTGACCCAAGATAAGATTCTGAGAGGTCATGGATAAAATAGGAAAGTTTATTTTTTGAAAACTAACTTCCCGAGCTCATTAGCTCTGATAGATTATATTTTAGAAGAGTATAAAGAAAAGGCCTTTCCTTCTTTTTTTCTTTCTGTCTCTTTCACTTAGAACACTCTGGATACAAGGGAAATAATCAATAAATAGAGCTTCCAGCCAAACTTAAGGGGATGAACTGGTAAATGCTAAGCCTTGGAGCATTAAGAAGTCTCAGTGTGCAGTTTCAGAACAATTTCCATGTCATTAGCTCTAACTGTTCCCTCCACCAATGGGACCGACTGTCAGAAACAACATCAGCATTGTTTTACTTTCCACTCTCAGGCATGATAACAACGACAACAATATAACAATAATGATGATGATGCCACATTCCATATGTGTGACATATTCAAGAATATGGAGTTTATTTATATACCAGTTGATTAAACTCCATGAAGGCAGGAATCATGAGTGTCTTATTCATTGTCATGTTTCCCAAAGCCTGTCAAAATGCCTGATTGGTAAATATTTGTTGAATAGACAAATTAAATACCTCATTGGATTCTCAGAAAGCAATGTCCCCCAAGTAAATTATTAGTTCCATTTTACATAGGATAAAACTGAGATTCAGGAAGTAAGCAGTGTGCCCAAGGTGTACACATAGTGGCTGAGTCAGAAGACAAACTAATTTAGTATTCCAATTCCAAATTTAGAATTCATTCCCCTACAAGTGCTGCCAAACTTGATGAGAGCTACATCGTGGATAAGGCAAGTAATAAGATTAGCATAGTCAAAGTGTAGGAGCAACTATGCCTTTGAAAAGAATGGCAAAAGAAAAAAATTTTAAAACTCTAAGGTCAGATCACAATAAAAGTGTAGTGAGGAGTCAAGTTCAAGAGATTGGTCATTATTAATCAAATTATAGATCAGCCCCAATAGCCACATATTTTCTTGCACTTGCACTCAAGAGACCCTTTTGTAAAACATTCACAGAAAAAGATCAATACCTCTCTGGAGGTAAGTGGCATAAATTATGTCTCAACATATACACCACAGGAGTTTTACTGTGTGTTGTATACAGTAATTGCATTTTATAGATGGCTGTGGAAAGCTTCAGTCCTCATTGATTTTGATCATAAACTAAAAGGCGACAAAAAGAAAAGAACAGCACTTTATATGAAGAAGTCAGTCAGCTGAAGCTGCAAAAGAAAATGAAAATTTGGCATGCTGAATGTGATCAATTCATGTTTCTTGGAAAATGAATGTAGATATTTGAGTGCTTCCATTATGAGCTGGTGGCAAGGCTTTAACGGTACTATGAGAATCTCTGTTCATCTAATAGTCAGTGGTGGTACCTATCAGCAGGATTTAAGACGACAGGAAGCCAGCCTAAACTAGAGCTCTTTCTAGCTTGCTACATTACGGATGCCATTAGAATGGCTTATGAACCACATTAACTGAATATTTGTGTTTTTATTATTGCATTTAATGTGTCTTTGGGATTTACAATCAAAATTAAATGGAGATTGTGATGTAATCTGGGGCCATCAATATGTCACTAATACTTCTAACTTCCAGAAGCATATTTTTCAAGCATTGCTCTCTTGATTTCCTTCATTTCTTCATGCCCTTCACAGCAAGCAATTCTGAAGGGATGTTAATGCAGCATAACAACTCTTTACCCTGTTTCAAGGCCAATTTTGCAATATGGGCAAAATGATTGGAAATGGAGTCCTGAAAATACTGAAGCCATCTGTCAGGGACTCAGTTAAGAAGATCCACACTGTTTCACAGCCAAGGATGGGGATAAATTATGCCTGGCTGGAAATGTCCAAAGCAAGTAGATTCCCAATCAAACTTATTAAGATGAATTACAAAAAATTTTTTATTATTCATTGCCCTGGTAAAAATCACACTTTTAGATGACTACAAATCATAGCTACCCCGATGAGGAAGAAGGCAAATGGTGTATATTAGCCAAAAATTTTTTTAAGTAAGTAATATCTAAAGTAGGTGTCACTAAAAGAAACCACAATCTTCTGTCAAAATATCTGTGCACCTATTTACATTCATAGACACAATCCTGTGAAATGTTCCTGTGCATTTTGTAAAAATAACCCTGTTAATATTTAATCACAAACTCCAGAAGTACTTGGCTAATATTTATTCATGAAATGTATTTGGTAAAATATTAAAGAACAGGAGGGTGGGGCTGTTGTGATTAAATTATATGGCTTGGGATGTCAAGCTTTAGAATAAGTTAAACACTGTGCCTCCTTCCTCCCTTAAATATTTATTGCTATTATAAAACTATTGACATCTTACAGAGAAAACAGGAATTCTCGCATTTTTTAACACGGATTTTTATACTAGTAAATAGTGCTACTCAAAATTTTCCCACGAATGTTGGAACTGATCTGCTTCACAGGAAGCAAAGACCTCCCTGGTTGTTAAGTGTTGTACCACACAAATGAATCATCACTTCCACATTCCCTCACTCACACAAGGCTGAGTGAGAAGGAAATACAGTGCTCTTTCTATGAAGTACTAAGTAGACAGTTTGGTTGCAAAGTTGCAACTGGTGAGTTAAATGTGTTGGGAAAACAGCCCGTGCCATATGTGAGGACAATTTCTGTACTAATCCAAGTACTGCTGATGGATTCTTTTAGTTTCCCTCCATTTATTTTTTTTTTCATTTAGACTTAATCTGAAGTACTGCCAAAGCGAGTTGGTTAATTTTTCTCTAGGTATCATTCATAAAAGCCCTTTTTATTAACAGAAAAGTAGTTAGATACACTGTTTGAAGAATTATAAAATTTGAATGTCCAAATCAGAAGCTTATGTAGAGAAAGATGTTCCAAAGAGTAAGATTAGGTCATTAGGCAACCCAGAAGGAACCTCCCTCTCAAGGCAGGGTTGTGCGTTTCTGGCTTTACCAATGATGATGTAATAGGACTTGAGGGTGGGAGGAACCAAGATGCAGATTCAGAGGATCAATGTGGAATTTGGCTTAATTAAGGGCCAAATCACCCTGAACTAGATGTCAAGTCAAAATAGGATTCAGCAAAGTTATTGAGATGCAAAGAAATCCTCCCCATCCAACCACTGATATATGATTTATAAACTGATAGATCATATTATGGTAGTACATAAATATTTAGTATGTAATACTATATTTATAAGATAGCATAGTATGGTACAGTGGAAAGGAAGGAAAAGAAGAAGTACCTACTATAAGCTAATGCTTTCTATGCAGTATCTTCATACATCCTATAAATTAGACATTGTTATTAATATTAAGCAGATTAAGAACAAGGAGTGTACCAGATAAAATGATGGGTAAAAAAATTTCCCTAAACAGGTTTATAGTCCAGTGGCAGGGCCTGATAAGTACCTCGTCCCACCATGCTACAACTGATGAACTTTATAAGCCTTGTAATAGCTCTCTGTATTTTTTTTAACATATATTACTTCAAGTGACCCTTAGTATGCTACAGGTGAGGAAATTAAGGTTTGAAAATTTTAAATGAGTAAGTGTTGGAAGAAGAACTCAGAACTAAACCTTCTAATATTAAACTAGGAGCTCTCTCCACTGGCCACACTATCTCAAGATCTCACGTCTCACCCCAGATGGGGAAATTATCCTACCTAAGTGAATTCCAAAATGTTATTCTCTAAGACTTCCTATTTTAGGTAAAATTACTTATTTCAAGACAAGGTGGTAAGTAAAGTTAAATGAAAAGACTTACATTTTAGGGGCACCTGGGTGGTTCAATCACTTAAGCATCTGACTCGCGGTTTCTTCTCTGGTCACGATCTCATGGTTCATGGGTTCAAGCGTCCGGCTCTGTGCTGACAATGTGAAGCCTGCTTGGGATTCTCTCTCTCCCTCTCTAGGCTTCTCCCATGCTTGTGCTCTATCTCTCTCTATCTCAGCACATATAAACATTTTTAAAAATTTTGTAAAGACTTACATTTCAGGAAACTCAAATCTTCCACAGTAATTTAAGAAATACAGTATTAATTCATAAGTATTACTCTACTTATGGAGGTGGTTATAAAATGAAAGAACAAAAGAGAAACTAACCAGTGACGTGTCTACCATCCTATTAGCCAGTGAGATGATAATTTGGAAAAGAAAAAGAAGAAAACTAGTATCGATGGGACACATACTACATGCTAGGCACTTAATGTATTCATTCAACAAATATTTATTGAGAAAATATTATATCTCAGGTACTCTGCAAGGCTCTCAGTATACAATGGCAAACAAAATAAACACAGTCCTGTTCTTATATGCATAATAATCAGACAGGGAAAACAGACATTAAATAAATAATCATCTAAATAAACAAATATGAATTATAAATCATAAGGGCTATGAAAGAGAAATAATAAAGGGCAGGTAATTTAGATAATGAGGAGGTCAGGAAAAGCTTAATTAAAAAAATTATATTTTTATATATAAAAAAGCTTAACTAAAGAAATTATATTTAAGCTGAAGTAGGAATTAATCAGATCAAGAAAAATGGGAAGGCCTGTCCAGGTACAGATAATTGTATACCAAAACTCCTGAGATAACAAAGAGCCTGACATGTACAGGAACTGCAAGATTATGGAACCAAACATTGAGAACAAAAGGGGAACAGCACAGGATGAGTCTGGAGAGGAAGTCAGGGGCTAGATCCAGTTTAGCATGCCTGTATCATCTAAATCAATCACGTGAAAGAGGTACGTCTCTATTGTGTCTGTCTTACATATGAGGAAACAAAGATTTAGAAAAATTAACAAATTCTCTGAGTTCACACAACTAGTCAATAGGAGAGTAGTCTTATTATAAGAATGTATCCTTTAAGAAAATGTCCCTTCCCTTCCAGATGATTTCTTCCAAGTGAGAGACTCCACTAGCAGAACAAGCCAGATGTTCTCCACTCCTGCAGGGGCAACTTCATCCAATAGGTGAGTTTGGAAGGTGAAAGGGGGTGCTCAGAGCCTAGGTTCTGCTTCCTCTCTTTCTCTTCCTTAAAGAAGCACACATCTGCTCTGGTCTTCCTTGTGTTACATTAGGAGTCACACAATGCCATTCTGCTGCTTGTGGCTTAGGGCAATTCTCCCCAGTTCTACCTTTAGAATGAGGAAATCTGGGGCACCTGTGTGGCTCAGTTGGTTAAGCATCTGACTTCGGCTCAGGTCATGAACTAGTGGTTCATGAGTTTGAGCCCCACCTCAGGCTCTCCTGTGCTGACAGCTCAGAGCCTGGAGCCTGCTTCAGATTCTGTGTCCCCCTCTGTCTATGCCCCACCCTTGCTTGTGTGCTCTGTCTCTCTCTCTGTCTTTCAAAAATGAATAAACATTAAAAAAAAATTTAGAATGAGGAAATCCATTTGCAAGCAGATAAAAGCCACACTTTCCAAAGTCAGAAAAAGACAGATATCCTATGTTCTCACTCAGATGTGGAATTTGAGAAACTTAACAGAAGACCATAGAGGAAGGGAAGGAAAAACAAGTTATAAACAGAGAGGGAGGCAAACCATAAGAGACTCTTAAATACAGAGAACAAACTGAGGGTTGATGGGGATGGGGGAATGGGGTGGGGGCAGAGAAAATGGGAGGTGAGCATTGAGGAGGGCACTTGTTGGGATGAGCACTGGGTGTTGTATGTAAGTGATGAATCATAAGAATCTACTCCCAAAGCCAAGACTACACTGCATACACTGTATGTTAGCTAATGTGATAATAAATTATTTAAAAAATTAACAAAAACGTACCCTTTATAATACAAGTACAAAAAGAAAACTGATTAATATGCCATATATATTTCCAATTTTAAGAAGCCATTAAAATTGGATATATATATTTTGAAAAAAAAAAGAAATAGAGATATTTTGGACTCATCTTTTCTGACACCTTTCAGTTGGTTCAAATTCAGGTAGGGAAAGTAGTGATGTTTATGGGGACATCTTAAATATCATAATATAAGTGTATTTTTAAACTCTAAGAAGTAACTCTTTTTCTAAGCATTTTATCCTAGCAAGTCAGCTTGGAAATGGAAAACCAAGTAGGTTGAAACTGATCTTTACAACCAGCACCAATGCCAGATAAACACCAATAATGTTTAACCTACCAAATGGTTCTGGCAGCTACTGTTCTTGTTTTTATGACATTGATTTGAGCTTATCAACCCTGGACTCCTCTCATTATCACAGAGGGTCCTAATCAATACCTGAATCCAAAATGTTCTCTTCAGAAAAATGATTTGTAGTTAATTGCCTCTTGTACACTATCTCTGGTGAATCCCATGAAATGTATTAGCCTGAAGTTGAAAAAGAGGTTTCCCTTTTTTAACATATTTAAAACACAGAAAAAAAAGTTTACCAAATGGAAAGTTAAGTCTTTTAAGCCCTCCCCCTCTACCCTACTCCAAACAAAACACTACACCTCTACTCCTATCCCACTTGTATCACCACCTAGGTCCTGAAAGGGAATTGAATCTCATGGGACCTGGAGAAGAATAGGGTAGTTCTTTGTGTCATCCTTCAGTGGAGCAAAGGCATGGACGTAATGAGAAATCCAAAGTTTCTTCTAAAGAAACTTCTGAGATCTCTATGAACAGGATGCTCTGGAGGATGAACTGACAAGCTATAATCTAGTTTGACTTCAGTTTGAGGATTGGTCATGTCTTCTTCCCTTCAGTCAGAAGCTTAGATTTTGCAAATTGCTTAGGTGATGGTCTCTAGATCTCTGTATAATATGAAATGACAGAGGTTAAAGGTCATTGTTGGAATTTGATTACATCTGGAATATAATTTTAAGGTTAAAAAAGTCTATTACAGAATGAACAATATTTTTTCTGGATGAAAAAAGACCAATTTTTTTATTGAGGGAAAAGAGAAAAATTACACAAACTTACATATGCCCATTTTACTTCACTGCTCTCCAAAGTGATAGTTTATTGAAGATTTTCTCTTTTTTTTTTTACATTTATTTATTTTTGAGAGACAGAGAGAGACAGAGCACAAGTGGAGGAGGGGCAGAGAGAGAATGAGACAGAATCTGAAGCAGGCTCCAGCCTCTGAGCAGTCAGCACAGAACCCAACGCGGGGCTCAAACTCATAAGCCGTGAGATCATGACCTGAGCTGAAGTCAGACGCTCAACTGACTGAGCCATGCAGGCACCCCGAAGATTTTCTCATTTTTAATGAAGCTTAGTTCAATGAAGTTCAGGGTAAATAATCCTAAAGCAACGTATGAGCTGGTTATGTTGTGTATTGTTTAAAAAGGGGAGGTCTAATTTCATTTCGATTATTGCTTTGTTAAATTTTTTTTAAAAAGATATTTTTAAAATCTCTAACTTACATTTTTCTCACTTGGTTAAAAAGAAGGTTCAAATGCTTTGCAGAATTCACACACAAATCCAAAACCTATTTCTTCATAGCTGCCATCACTAAGCCCTGAGACACAGGCATTGCCATCATCCAATTTGATGGTATAAGCGAAGACAAGCTACAGCCAATAAAGCAGACCAAATATTTCAGGTACATAAATCAAACTATTTTGTTTTACCAACCCTTAAAAACCTAATAAAATCCTGGTATGTAAGGTCCAAGATATAAAGTACCAATTTGTAATTTGCTGAGCACAGTTTGAAAACAACTGTGATTACGTGAGATCCGTGAGGCAGAGCTGTGTGTTAGTGACCTTTGTAACCCCAGCACAAAGGTACCCCAGGCAACATCATACCTAGCACATACAGGACACGAAACAAATTTCTATGGTCCTTAAGAGAGCGTATGGAGGATTCAAGGTTTAATGAAATAGATGGCTCCATAGACAACACAGCTCCATAGACTGTGAGAGACATTTCTGATGTCCTCTATAGTCTACTTGTTAAAAAGAGACAGTGAGAGAGAGAGAGAGAGAGAGAGAGAGAGAGAGAGAGAGACACTTACTCTAATTATTGGCTATGCTTGCTTGCATAGACAAGGGTATAAACTTTTATTATTTCTAATGTATGATTAAAAAAATTAATCCAGGTATTGAGAGATAAGTCTTCTTTGCTCAGTTAGAATCATAGAATCTTAAAGACTGAATGGATCTTAAAAATATATATATCTGGGCTAATGGTTTTCAAACTGTGTTCCAGGGGACCCCAGGGTTCCACAACTCTGGGACACTTGCAGAAATGGTCAAATAGGCAGGCCTCTAGACATCCCACTCCCTTACAATTTAGCACAGCTCCTCTTATATATCCCAATTATATAACAGGGTTTCATACAATTTTATTAGTAAATGTGGTTTCAGGTACTAAAAGCAATGCCTGACACCCACTCATCTAATTCAACACTCTAATTTTGCAGATATGGATGTAGATTTCAAACACCCAAGATGTCATAAACAAAAACCCAGACGTGCTAAATCCCAATCTACCGCTCTTTCATATTCTTTCACAGCAATATTCATACTGGGAATTATAGGTATTTACTTAAAGTACCTAGCATCTAATACTTCCTATAAGTCTAGGAAATAGAGAAGCAGATATTTTCAATATGTTACGTTGCTAACAGCTTATATGTGTTTCACAGTAGGCAGTTTGCAAAGGCATCCACATACATTTGTTTATTCTTGCATATTTATAACAAACCTGCAAAGTATTTAAATTGGATAGTCCATTTATTCTGATGAGGAAAACTAATTTCCAAAGAGATCAAATGTAGTTGTAGTTAACTGGTAAGTAGAAGAGCTGAGACAAGAACATAGTTCTTCTAACCATTCTATCCAAGACTCCATTCATTTCAGTACTGGGGCAAGGCCAGCTTACCAGTGTCTTGGGCAACTCCACTTTCACTCAAGCACCTCTTACTAAGAACAGGAAAAAAGATGCAACACATAGGCTAACTCATTGATTGGACATATTAACAAGTATTCTGAGGTTGAGTACTGATTTAGCAAAAAGGAGTCCATGATTATGATCAATATCAGCCTTTGGCACAGGAAGGGAGAAATGGAGCCATGCATGTCAAATCATCACCATCCTTTATTTAAAATGCCAAAAGATCAGAAGAGAGAAAGAGACTAGAACGCTAAATCTTAAGTCGCAAGCTAGCTTTCCCTTTAAGTCACATTATCTGCCTATTTAGGCTTGGAAAGCCCAGAAGGAGACATAAAGACCCCAAAGCCATATGAAAAAATAAGTGCTTCTAGATATTTTCCTTGCCTAAACAGTTCCCAGCTAAAAACAGAAGTAAGTGGGCCTGACTAGAGGAGGTATGATTGTGTGGGAAATGGACTTTAAAAAAGGGAAATGAAACCACCCTCATTTGACTGAGGCACAATCAGATGGCTGTGTTTGGGCACTGCTGACAGGGGCCAGATTCCACACACTCATTTGGGAAAGCCAGCGAAGCTCACGGAAACACTCTCCCCTGTAATTTAGCCCCAGCTGTTCAAGCTGAGGCTGCTCTTTAAAGTGAAGCAAACTGGCGAAAAAGCTGAAGTTCAGCAGTTTCACTCTGTTGGGCCAAAGCTTCTGCAGAGTCCCAGCCCACGGATTCTGCTACGTTGGCCAGATGCTCAGGGCCTCCCAAGCCAGTCTTACAGGGAGTTACGCAAAAAGTCAACAGAACTCCATGTGCATTAGGTCCAGGCCAAAATGAAACTGCCCAAAGAGGGTACTGGGTCCTGCTCAGCCTGTTCTGAGGCACAGAGTCTGGTCTATGCAAAAACTTCACAGGGATCCTGAAATGGAAATCATCAGGATTCATTTCAAAAACTAGTTATTAGACCAAGATAAAGCATTTTTATGGTGGTGGAGGGTATTTTACTTTCAACCTTACAAAATACATTGCTTTCTCTCAATGAGAACTTCCTCCAGATAAAAGGTCTCTAAGTTACAAACAAATCCAAAAGCAATGAAAATGAACTATTTTACCTCTTACCTCTGTTTTTCATTTGACAGTATTTATTTCATTCCCCAATACTCCCAAACCCTCAAATTAAAAAAAAAAAATCTTTCCCAATTACAATCAAATGTCTTTATGGGTTTTTTTTTTCCTGTCCCAAGATGCTTCTATACCCATACGATGACCATTGCTTTGCACCTTTGCAAATGCCTCTGATATATGCTCCAGGAGCTAATGCAAAAATCTTTGCCTTGAGCCCTCTCCAGTCAGTCTGGCATTATCTATGAAGCAGTTTATTCAACATGAGTTCTGCAAAGAAGAGAAAATTGTTGACTGGTGTAATCATTGCAGAGTATTTCTTTTATGTTTTTAGATGTTGACTGAAAAGGCAGACCCTGAATGGAGTTTCAGAAATCTTCATCACTGTCCATGAAAGAGGCTGCTGTGGCTCCTTCAACAGTGAAGACAGTATATGTGTGACCCTCATCCCTAAGCACCAATGTACAAATGAAACCTCACTACTTGAGCCTCTCATGTCCAGTTTCTATCAGTAATTGAAGTGTCTGGAAGATAAAAAGGATCTCACCATGAAATGAAAAAATAATTCCTTTAGAAACATCCATTTTGACAATGACTAAATGCGTGGACCATGATTGCAAACACTTAGTGAATCACTAAGGAAAACAAGGTTTAATTTTTACAACTGTTTTTGGGGGAGGGAGAGTTTGCCTTCCACAATGTACAAGTCTTGGTGACTCATTTTTCTTCTTACAATTCCCAGGTGGCCACATTCACACAATGGATGGGTAGATTAAATAAAGATCAACTCCAGCTTCTGGAAAGTACAGCTTGCAGTCATTGTTAGCAGCTATTCATGGAATGTTAAGGCATAAGTAAGCCACTTAGGGCAGTGGTTTAGTCCACTGAGATTTATTGCCCAGTTCCCTGGCACCCCAGTGTTAGAAATTCTCACTGATGACAACAAGCCCATTAAGTCATGTTGTTTTCCCTGGAGGCACATAAAATGCAGAAAAATGCTGGATTCCAAAAGGAAATTATGTCTGTTTTGAACCATGTCAATTCTCTAGAGCATTAGGCATACTCTCATGTAAAGATGGATTTGTCCTCTACTTTAAGAGTTTCTGGACTTTAGGCATTAGTAAGATCTCAGATCACATATATAAGCAGAGGAAGAACCACAGAATTTACTTAGGAGAGGAAATAAAAATCCCATCCAATTTCATTTTCCTTTTTTAACATAATTGTAAAACAAATTGTAAAATAAAATACAGAGAACCATACAAAACTTATGTATAGTTTAACGAGCTATTACAATGCAGACATCCTGCAACCACCACCTAAGTCAAGATATAGACCTTTTCACAGCCACCTAAGAAACTCCATGCATGTGCACCATCCATATCTCAAAACTGTACTCTTCCCAAAAGTTATAACTATCCTAATTTTTATAGTAATCACTTCTTTATGATTTTAACACATAAGTGCACATTCCTAGACCTCATATTTTAGTCTTGCCCATTTTATTAAATCTGATACATTTTTTAACTCTCTTTTAATGCACAGTTTTCACAACTATTCTTTTCTTTGCCTTTCACTTTCTTTATTCTAGGATCTGGGCGGTCCCTGAGTGGGTCAGTTGGTCATGATCTTCAACTCACGTCATGATCTTATGGTTCGTGGGTTTAAGCCCCACATCGGGCTCTCTGCTGTCAGCACGGAGACCACTATGGATCCTCTGTCTCCCTCTTTGCCTCTCTCTCTTTCTATCAAAAATAAATACATGTTTAAAAAAAAAAGATTTTATTTATTCAAGAATATGGGCATTTGACCTGCAGAGCTTCTCATGGCCCCTGCTGATGGAGATGGTACACAGAGTTCAACATGCTCCTCTGCCCTGTGTATTTCCTGAAAATTGGCAGCGGGATCGAGAACCTTGACTAGGTCTGGATTCCAATACTTTGCAAAGATTCTAATTAGTGTGGCCTTTCATCAAAAAGCATTTAATGTCTGATGATCTCTCTTCTTCTGTTCACAGCTGTTGAACCTTAATACATAAATCTAATAATTCATTTGGAGTTTGTAAAATGGTGATAATGAAATTTATCCAGTATTTTTCATTTACTAGTTAAAATATTTTATAAATAAATGCTCATTCACTATTTGGTTTCCCAGTGTTTCATATTGGAAAGGCAGTATAAATGTCTCATTCATTCCCTTTGCTTGTCCATTTTCAAAAAAATAAATTGGTTCTCTAGGATTATCTGAAGGTGGCTAGGTTTTTTTAAATACAATTATATACTTGTGAATTTAAGCATAATTTATAGGGTTTCATTCTATTGGAATTATTATTTCTTTTGAAACTTAAATTGTCCCAATGAGAAGCTCTTTTTTTAATTTTTTTAATTTTTTTTTTTAATTTTTTTTTTTTTTGAAAAAGAGACAGAGACAGAGCTCAGGCGTGGAGAGGAGCAGAGAGGGAAGGTGACACAGAATCCAAAGCAGCCTCCAGGCTCTGAGCTGTCAGCACAGAGCCCAATGAGGGCCTCAAACCCACAAACTACAAGATCATGACCTGAGCCGAAGTCCAATGCTCAACCAACTGAGACTACACAGGCGCCCCTAATTTATTTTAAGTTTATTTATTTCTTTTGAGAGAGAAAGTGCACATGTGAGCAGCGGGAAGAGCAGAGAGAGAGGAGAGAGAACTCCAGGCAGGCTCCGTGTGCTGTCAGTGCAAAGCCCAATATGGGGCTCAAACCCATGAACCACAAGATCATAACCTGAGCTGCAATCAAGGACACTTAACCAACTGAGCCACCCAGGTCCCCCACAATGGGAAGCTCTGAAAGTTGGTTCCTGAGTTCTTTTACATGACCTCAGTAGTTTCTGATAGGTATGACAAGATGTTCCAAATGAATCTTGTACATTTCTTGTCCCAGACCTACAATTAGCCATTTCTCCAAGTCCCAGTTTCTTTTAAAGGGAAATGTTATTTCAAATCCACCACAATCTGGATGTTAGGTGTACATTTGCCCCTAAATTGCTCTTTGTTTCTGGGCCTCTCTAGTAGGGAGAGAAAGGAAATAGATACACATACTTATACATATTTATATATATGCGATGTTTCATAAGTTCAAATTGGTATCTGCAATTCAAGAATATAGGGTTTTTTATTAAACCCCTCAGACTACACCTATATCTCTTTCTTCCACATGAAAAATTACAATTCTCAAAGAGAGTGTAGATGGGATGACAGAATTAGAAAATTACATAATTACTCATGTACTTTTTCTTTTATTAGAAGTATAAGTGTCTCAGAATAACAGTACAAATACTACCACCACCAATATAATTAATGAGAACAGTTTTGGGGTGTTTATTTGCATGTGCTTTCTTATTTGTGCTCCCATGTTTATAGTTAACCTTTAACTACATTTTATAGCATACTGCTATTTTATAAATACTTGCTCCCTTCCAGACCTCATTTAATCTTAGCTCTATTTGTAACTATATCTTTAATACTCATCACAAGTCATTATGGCAATGTCTCTCTAGTTATCCTCTTTGTTTGAAGTTCATTCTCTAGGATATTCCTCAGAAAAATCTGATGGGAACAATATTCTTTGGGTCAGTGTATGTTAATCACAGTCTGTGGTCCTATACTTGAAAGTTATAAAAATCTTTGGCTCACATTTTTCTTTCTTTGAATTTCTTAAATATGTTACTCCATTTTCTTCTGGCATAAAACATTGCTGTCAAAAGAAAAGTGTGATGATAATCTAATTTTATTTCCCTTATAACTCACTTTCTGTTTTGTCAAGATGTTCAAATAATTTTATTCACCAAATTTTACTGGAATATGCCTTGGCATTATTTGTTCTGGATTGATATTCTCAGATACATCTTCCAATATGTAGTTTCAAATCTTTTTTGAATTTCAGGAAAACTTTCTTGAATTAAGTTTTTAGAATTTGTTCTCGTCTGTTCTCTTGGTTTACTACTTCAGGGATTCCTATTATACTTGTGATGGATCTTCTTTCTTTCAAAACTTCTTTACTTCATTTCTTCTTGGCCATTAAAATTTTCCTCCTTTTCACCTTATATCTCTTTTAAGAAAGTGTCTGTTATTCATTCTTGTTTATTCTAATTTAGTCTTTATTTTTGAACTGATTTTTCTTTTATTTCTGATTCTTTCCTGAGTCACATTCCCTCATTTCTAAGTATTTTTTTATTCTTCTTTGATTGATCCATGTATTGAATAATTTTCTTAATCTTTACCTTATTTTTACATAATATATTAGTCTTTAATTCTTTTTAACTATATCTTTTTGGTGACCTTTTGGAGGAGATGGAAGAAGAAAAGTTTTGCAAGTGCCCTGCAAGCTACGCCTAACTAAACAATCCAACTCAAACCCCAGAGAAATCTCCATCTGCAATGTCTCCCCAATCATCATGCATTAATTATTTTATTCATTCAACAAACATCTAATGAGTTAACTCCTATATGTGTGCAATAGATCAAATTACCAATAAGATAATTAATGATTAATAAAATGAATGATTATTGGAAAAGACATGGTCGAGGCCACTGTAGATTTACAACCTCATGGTGGGGGGAGGGGGGTCAGAAAAATCAAATAGGTAACTATAATAAGTCCTCAAAGAAAATCTACTTCTGTGATCCTCAACCTTCTTCTACCATAACATATATAAGGGATGGAAGAGCAATAGATAATAGCCTAACTAGGCAGTGAAGATTTTTCAGCTCAGTAAACACGTTTCCTTACAGCAGCACATCAATCAGTTCTCCACATGATTTTGACACAGCTATCTTCCCCACCAACACTCCTGCAGCAAGAGGTGACTCATATTAAGAATCATTGGGGGGCACCCGGGTGGCTCAGTCAGTTAAGTGCCCAACTTTTGATCTTAGTTCAGGTCATGATCTCACAGTTGATGAATCTGATTCCTGCACGGGGCTCTTCACTGACAGCGTGGAGCCTGCTTGGGATTCTGTCTGTCTGTCTGTCTCTCTCTCTCTCTCCCTCTCTCTGCCCCTCTCTGGCTCGCTCTCTTTCTCTCTAAATAAGTAAATAAATAAATAAATAAATAAATAAATAAATAAATAAATATCATTGGTCTGTATAGGTTAATATCTAAAATATATAGAGAGGTCATACAACTCAATACCAAAAAACCAATAATACAATTAAGAAATGGGCAAAGAACCTGAATAGACATTTTTTTCAAAGAAGATACATGAATGGCCAACAGGTATATGAAAAGATGCTCAGGATTACTAGTCGCCAATAAAATGCAAATTAAAACCACAGTGCGATATCACCTCATATCTGGTAGAATGGCCATCACCAAAAGAAAAAAAAAACAAGAGATAACAAATTCTGGAGTGAGTAGATATGGAGAAAAGAGAAGCTTCATGCACTGTTGGTAGGATTGTAAATTCATACAGCCACTATAGGAAACAGTATGGAGGTTTCTCAAAAAATTAAAAATAGAATTACCACATGATCTAGAAATTTCATTTCTGGGAATACATACAAAGGAAATGAAAACACTAACTCAAAAAAGATAACTGTATCCCTATGTTCATAGCAGCATTATTTACAATACTCAAGACATGTAAACAACCTAAGTGTCCACTGATGAATGAATAAATAAAGAAGGATGGCATGTATATATACAATGAAATATTATTCAGCCATGAAAAAAACAAAGAAATCTTATCATTTGCAACAACATAGATGGACCTTGAAGGCATGATGATAAAGGAAATAAGTCAGAAAAGGACAAATACTATGTGATCTCACTTATATGTAGAATAAAAACAAAATAAAACAACAACACTACCAAACTCATAGAAAAAGAGATCAGATTTGTAGTTACCAGAAGTGGGGGACAGGGGGATGGGAAATTGGGAGAAGGTGATCCAAAGATACAAGCTTCCAGTTATAAGATAAATAAGTACTAAGGATGCCATATACAATATAAGGACAATAGCTAATGTTGCTGTATGATATAGAGGAAAGATATTAAGAGAGTAGATCCTAAGAGTTTTCATCACAAGGAGAAAATTTTTTTTCTTTTTATTAATCTGTTTGAGATGAAGGATATTAACTAGACCTATCATGGTAATCATTCCACAATCTATGTAAATCAAGCCATCATGCTGTACAGCTTAAACTTAAAAAAAAATCATTGGTATAACTCAAGCACTAATATGCCATTAAATGTAGAATTATATTAAGAGACCCATTAGAGATGTGATAAAATCAGATACATTTGCATATCCCCTTCTTAAATTATATAGTTCACTCTGTCCTATTGAACATCAATATGTGCATCTACACAAAAGGGTAAGAAGGAAAGAGAGTTACTGCTATTTCCCCAGTCATCTTCATCTCAAGGAAATATGTATTCATTCATCCAGCTGAAGTTACAACCTATAGCCATCAGTCACTTGCACTCCAGCAACATAATTAATAAAAAAACAAGAAAGGATAAGTAAACACAAGGTGGACAAATATACCAATCTTTGGGAAGACCAGAATTTTCTATTTTTTTATTGCTTATAAGAACTGTGGGAGTTTGTTGTCCCAGGTCATCTACCAGGAAAGTGCCTCTTTACAGTTGTATCTCAGACTGTTGTCTCCATTTTAGAACCAAGAAAAATAAAATAAGAAACTCCTTATCAGCTCATTCTCCCACCTATGCAGACACAATACATTTTGGGGAATTGTTTGACATATAGACAAGCCCAAGTCTCACAAAAATGTGACTATATTTGAACTTGGATATCCTCCTACAGCTAAAATTCTCAGCCAATTATCAATTTGAAATAAAGGTGGGGTGAGCATAAGGAGGGAAGATATTTGTAACCTGCTCCAGAAATCAACTCTGGGAACTGTTCTACACTGTTGTGAGATTTTAAATGCAATGATAGATTTATTATCTTTATTAAGGGAAACCACATTAATACATTTACTAACAGAAAGCATGTCTTTTGTTGACACACTTCATAGCTAAGGTATAAAAAAACCCAGATGCATAGAGTTGCATTTAAGGATGTCAAATCAGAGGAACTTTAGCATAAAAATTCATTTATAAGTAACTAAAATAATACTATAATTGTTAATATCACCAATAATAACACTAATAATATCAAATATGAATTTGGAAGTCTTGAGGGGAAAGAAAATAAGTGAACATTTGAATACTGTTAGAAAGGGAAGAAAATTAATTTAGTATGATCTCAGATAAGAAATGATTTAGGGTAAGGGGCGCCTGGGTGGCGCAGTCGGTTAAGCGTCCGATTTCAGCCAGGTCACGATCTCGCGGTCCGTGAGTTCGAGCCCCGCGGCAGGCTCTGGGCTGATGGCTGGGAGCCTGGAGCCTGTTTCCGATTCTGTGTCTCCCTCTCTCTCTGCCCCTCCCCCGTTCATGCTCTGTCTCTCTCTGTCCCCAAAATAAATAAACATTGAAAAAAAATTAAAAAAAAAAAAAAAGAAATGATTTAGGGTAAGATAGTTCTGTAGGGAGAGAGCCAGAGGGCATATCTGTGCTGGGGACATGAAGACACAAACCTAGGCCTAAAAGGATAGCCAAAGATTTTTTTACTGCACCATGATGTTTATAGCAGCATTATCAACAATAGCCAAATTATGGAAATAGCCCAAACGTCCATCAACTAATGAATCGATAAAGAAGATGCAGTGTATATATATACAATGGAATATTACTTGGCCATAAAAAATGAAATCCTGCCATTTGCAATGACATGGATAGAGCTAGAATGTATTGTGTTAAGTGAAATCATCCAGAGAAAGATAAATACCATATTTCACTCATATGTGGAATTTAAGAAACAAAACAGATGAACACAGGGAAAAGAGAGGCAAACCAGTAAATAGACTCTCATCTACAGAGAATAAACTGAGGGTTACTAGAGGAATGTGGGCAGGGGGATGAGTTAAGTAGGTGGTGGGTATTAAGGAGGGCATTTGTGGTGAGCACCTTGTGTTGAATGTAAGTGATGAGTCACTAAATTCTAGACCTGAGACTCTATTACATTATATGTTAACCAACTGAACTTTAAATAAAACTGAAAAGTGAGAGAGGTAGAGAGCCAAACCATAAGAGATTCTTAAAAACTGAGAATAAACTGAGGGTTGATGGGGGGTGGGAGGGAGGGGAGGGGAGGGGGATGGACATTGAGGAGGGCACCTGTTGGGATGAGCACTGGGTGTTGTATGGAAACCAATTTGACAATAAATTTCATATTAAAAAAAAATAAACCAACACAGAATTGAAGGAAAAAAAGAATACAATGTATAATACATATAACATTAAAAAAAAAGAAGTAGGCCAAGTGCTTAAGGGAAGAGAGTGATCAGCTGACAGAGAAATAATTGGGCCTTTCTCACACTCATTGAAAGTGGTACTAAGAGCAGGTACCATAATCATGAACTTCTCTGATGAACTTCCTTTAAATACATATATAATGGGAGAAGGGAATACAAAATCTCTAAAACAGAGAATTAAGAAACCTCCCACAGAAGAATTTAAACTACTTTCAGGATCAAGAGAATAATGTTAGTATCATTTCAGACTCACCCCCACTTCCATTGCCCTAAGAACAAACAAACAAAAATATTTCCTGTTAGCAAGGTGAGTGACAGTTGGAAAGGTTGAGCAGGGGTGGGGGACATGGGTATTAGCTAGAATGGAAACAAGTGGAGATAAAGATCATAGAATCTAAAAGCTTGTTTGAGATACCATTTTACCATGACTAGTCTTACTTCAATCAAATTATTTAGCAATCCCTAATCTACAATTGTATATGTGATATCAGATCTTACTTAATGGGGGAAAAGAGGAAAGGAAAGAAGGGGTGGAGAAGTAAAACAATAAAAATATTGAAAAACACTAGAGTTAAGATACTGAAAGAGGAAAGAAGAACTTCCCACCAAAGAAGAGACACTGAACACTAAAAGTTCTCCTATATTCATTCCTGATTACTATGCTCTGGGCAGCAGAAAAGGAAAGCATATGAAAGCCGCCAGCTTCATGTGATTCATAGAGGGCTATTTTTTGGTCTAGTTGGTTTTTCAGTATAGTTATTGCTATTTCTTACAAAGGCTCTCCAATCCATGGGTTTAATTAATTACAATGTAATTATACATCATGTCTAAATTAGCCCTCCTATACCTAATCCCAAATATTCCCAAATGACCCATTACTTTCATACCAAATGTAAGTGGTACAACTTTATATTCTGGTTATGGAACAGAAAGACTCACATCCAAGGGAAACATCCAAGGAAGCACAAAGTCCCGGAGATTCCCTCTGACGAGACCAAGCAGAAGAGTTTAAATAGAGTTTGTGGGGGACAAGTCAGTATGGAAATCAGGCTTCACATCCTAGAGTTCTCTATAAAAGGTTTAAACACCTGAAGTTTAAGGATTTCTGAAGGAGTCAAGGAAGGTGGAAGCAAAAGCAAAGAGAGTAGGACACTGTAGGAAAACCAGGCAAGAAAACAACCAAAGATGGCCGTCCACCAGTAGAGGTGGTGTCCAGCTCCAGGATGTTGCTAGGGACATCCCTGCTCTCATACCTGACTCCCTCCTTATACTCAGGCTTCAGTTGCCTTTATTCTGCCTTTATTCTTTATTCTTTATTCTCGGGAAAGGGTTCATGGAAGAACTAGTGTGGCCACAACTCCATAACACATTCATCTTGAACTCCATCTAAGAGGGAGTAAAAAGCCAGTCTCAGGTGGATAATGTACTAAAGCTGGAGAGAGGTACATGAAAGTGAGGTTAGAAAAAAGAAAAATGGAAAAGTGTGGCCTTGGATGAAGTAAACTAGAAGAAAAAAGTGAATGATTAGGGCTGAGCTGAGTAAAATGCTATATGCTACTGTGCAGCTATTGAAATCATATTTCCTAATACATGCAGTGATACCAGGGAGATGGTTGCAATATAATCATCAACTACAATAGCAAGTTATGAAATAGTGTACAGAGTATCTATTCACTCTTTTCAATATGTCTAAACATAGAGGTTAGGGTACTTGTGTATATATTAGCCGTGTGTGAGATAGAGATGGGTGAGAAGATAGGAGGAAGTAGAAAAAAGTGTAAGCATGAGTTATTTTGTGTGATGGGATTATGGGAGATTTTCTTCTTTTTTAGGCTTCTCTGTATTGTTTAATTTTGTATAATACATGAAATAATAATAATAATTAATAAAAATGAGAAAGCTAAGGGGAGCCTGACTGGCTCAGTCAGTAGAATATGTGACTCTTGATCTCAGGGTCATGAGTTCAAGCCCATGGGTGTGGAGCCTACTACTTAATTTACCTAATTTTTTAAAATTTTTTAATGTATATTTATTTATTTTGATAAAGGGAGGGAGGGGCAGAGAGGGAGGCAGAGAAAAATCCCAAACAGGCTCCACGCTGTCAGCACAGAGCCTGATGCAAGGCTCAAATTCACAAACCATGAGATCATGACCTGCCTGAGCCAAAATCAAGAGTTGGATGCTTAACCAACTCAGCCACCCAGGCTCCCCTACAGAGCCTACTTAATTAAAAAAAAAAAAATGAGAAAGCTATGCTACTACTTCTTTTTCTGTATCCTTTTTTCCAACACCCATCTGATGAAAACTTGTGATCAAAACTGTTTGTACCAATTGAACAGAAAGAAAAAAATAATTGAAAGTATTTTCATAACAATCAACACAACCCCTAAAACTGTCTTCACTCACCTGATTCTCAATTTCAAGTCCTCCCATGTTCCAAATTATCATAAGGCAAATAAACATCATGAAAAAGAACATCAAACTCAGCCTTCTGACAAGGCAACAGTTAAAATTCATGAGGGTACATTTTGCTGTTAATTGGCCATCCACCATTAGAAACCTGGCTTCTTGATTCAAAATAGTCACAGCAGGCCCTCACAGATTGGCTAATGAGCTGTCCACTCACTGGTGAGTCCAGCTACTCATCAAGCCCCTGGGTAATTTGAAGGGAGCTCAGGATACCTGCAAGCAGTTCAAGTGGAAAATGAAATCTGAGTAGCCTATAAACGGGAAATGACATTCTGCCCAAGCTGAAAATGTCTGTTCTTTTGGGGTAGATTCATCTAGACTACTAAAATTGGACTAAGAAGTTAACTAAATAGAAGGTCTATCATTGCTGGGGTTTGGCAACTTGTCTTCTCTCCTAGAGAAGTGTGGCACTTTAGTATCTACCTCAAGTCACTTGTCTACTGCCTCAGAATGGCTTTAGAATCTAGCACATGAGAATATAACCTTATTTATACAGAAAACACAGCATAAGGAGAAGGAACCCTGAAAAAAATAGGACTAAAGTTTGGTGAAGGGACACAAGATGTTGGAACCAACAGTACAATACAATAACAAGTGATATGGGGAAAAACCAATAAGAGAACAATTATTTAAGAGGGCTTTAATCTGAATCTTCCCACCCACATGCCAGTTTTAGAGTACAGGAGGTATAAAAGGACACCCAAGCTTAGCAATGTCAGCCAACTGTCATCCTGTCAAGAGTACAGACAAATACGCACCATGCAAAAATCAATAGCAGCGGGAAAAAGGCTTTCTTGTACATATGATGGATAACACAGCTTGGGTGTAATGCATTGGAACAACTAACTTAGGTGATGCAGCCTGCTTCAGTCAATGATTTTCAAGCCTTGGTTGGGAGCAGCTGCACTGCTAAAGCATTTACAGTTCTAGGCACATGACAGTGACCATTTTCCCACATGGAAGAATTATCCAATAGTTTGTTCCCCCAAAAACTCCAGGTATAGTAATAGAAAGAAAGAGTGGAAAGGAGCATCAGTTATGCCATGTCTAAACACTGTAACTGGAAAAGTGGCTCTTGGCCCCAGACATTCTCTGCTTCTGGAATTAACTGGAGGGCAGCACATAACACTAATATTAATCTACTCTTTTATGTAAAGACAACAAGGTGATGTCTCAGTGAGGAGGTATATTGGCTGTGTTGTTAAACTATAGAGAAACTGGAGCATCAGAGCAGTAATGGCTTTTCCAAACTCCTGGAAGCCTGTTGGAAAGTTGGGACAAGGTGCTAATACAAGCAAGTTTCCATCAATTAGTCCAGATCCTTGTATTCAAGCTTTCTGCCTCCATTAGGGAAAAGGGAATCTATTGTGGCTAATAAGCAGGTTTCCTCCACAACCTAGTTTCACTCGTTATTAGGCTGAGAGGGATTATTTGCAATCCTCTGACTTAGCCTGGTGATTTCTTCCATCTCCTGTCATGGGGTTACTCTTGGAATGTGGTATCCCAGCCAGAGTCTCTTTCCTACCATGTAGGGGCCCACCCAGGAGAATGGCATCCGCAGCATTTACAGAAGCCAGAGCATCTGAAAGAACTGGTGGCAATGAGGCAGGCAGCCCAGGGACAGAAACATGGACTCAGAGAAGGACAGCCACAGCCTTCACATAGGCTCTGATACTGGTTCAGGGTGACTTTGGACAAAGCGCCCAACCCCTCTGTGGCTCAGTTCCTCATTTGTAAAATAGCATTGATCTTATTTCCCTCACTGGGCAGTCTGGGAATCAAATGAAATCATGAATATGAAATTACTTTGAAAAATGTTCACTCATAAAAGTATACAATTTTAGAAAGACCTTAGAGATCATTTAGTGCAGTCCCTTATTACAAACAGATGAGGAAACAGTCCCCAAGTGCTTAAATGACTTGAACAATGTCAAACAGAAGCACAGCTTCTGTACAAGTCAAAGTACAATTATTACAAATCAGTGTAATTCCAATGTGACTACATATATATTAATAACTTATCTTTCTTTCTTCTCCACACAAAGGACACATCACCTATAGAAATAAAATGAAATGATCAGGGAGTGATCTGAGTTCAGAATATGTAATAAATGGCTTATTGTGATGACACTGTAAACATGGTAAAATTATTTACATTTTCAGTTTTTCTGGCCCCACTATAGGTTAGCAGAAAATAAATAAATGAATAAAAATTACGTGTAATCCTTCTCTCAGGAAAAAAATGTTGGTGTTAACATTATGGTAAACACCATATACCATGACATTATACCCTACATACCATTTTGTGATCTGATATTTTGAATGAGAAGAACTAAAAATGTTATTCTGAGGGCACCTGGGTGACTCAGGCAGCTAAGCATCTGATTCTTGGTTTTGGCTCAGGTCATGATCTCACAGTTCATGGGATTGAGCCTGGAGCAGAGCCTACTTGAGATTTTCTCTCTCTCTCTCTCTCTCTCTCTCTCTCTCTCTCTCAAAATACATAAATTTTTTAAATTGCTATTCTGTATCTTCTAACAAAGTAATACTTGTGAAATATGTTAATAATGAAAAATATGAAAGAAAAATAGGGCACTTATTTTCATGAGAAGAGAAAACCCCCATAAAGGTCTTGATGTATTCTCCAGGGAACAAAAGACTATAGATAGCTGAAGAATTTAAAAAGTTAAAAAGTAGTTTCTCCAGTTAGTTGAAGGCCATGGACAAATCCATCCTACTAATGTTCCATGGTAAATCAAGATCTGTTCGGTAGTAAGCAAGAAAACGAGTTCCTATGAGAAGTCACTTCAATTGTATTTACAATCGATTTGACTCAGCAGCTCCTACCCTGAGTAACAAAACTGGGATATTGTGACTTTTAATAGTCATCCTTCTCCATCCTCTGTCCTTCCATCCCTCTTCTAAACAAAAGACCAGCTTTATGAGAATATATCCAGCATATATGACCAGCATATATGAGAATATGAGAACATAACATAAAGTTAATGATATGCCTGACCCAGTTTTACTCCTCACAATACTTCCTCACAGAGCGAGGGCTCATGCTACTTATAATTTCCCTTAAATGCAAACTTAACTGTAGCATGCTGCCTCACTGAACTGATATCCATCTTAAAAAAGTGAAATTCACATAAGAGACTCTTAAAAACTGAGAACAAACTGAGGGTTGATGGGGGGTGGGTGATGGGTATTGAGGAGGGCACCTTTTGGGATGAGCACTGGGTGTTGTATGGAAACCAATTTGACAATAAATTTCATATATTGAAAAAAAAGTGAAATTCAGGGGCACCTGCATGGTTCAGTCAGTTAAACATTGGGCTCTTGGTTTGGGCTCAGATCATGATCTCACAGTTCAGTTTGTGAGTTCAAGACCCACATCAAGCTCCACACTGAGAGTGCAGAACCTGCTTGGAATTCTCTCTCTCTCTCTGTCCCTCCCCACCTCAAAATAAATCAATAAACTTTTTAAAAAGGTGAAATTCAAAGATGACCATGTCCCACTGCTTATTCTTTTTATTAATTTATTTATTTTTAATATGAAATTTATTGTCAAATTGGCTTCCATACAACACCCAGTGCTCATCCCAATAGGTGCCCTCCTCAATGCCCATCCCCCTCCCCTCCCCTCCCTCCCACTCCCTATCAACCCTCAGTTTATTCTCAGTTTTTATTTACTACCTGGCAATGTTATGCTAAGTGCTTATTCTTTTTAATTCTGAGATGCTAAACTTGGCAGTTCTACATAAGTTTTTCAAATCTAATTTGGATAAAACCAGGTTTACTGAAGTAGCTCTAATTTTCAGATACAAATCCCTTGGAAATTCAAATGCCATCATTTTGTATCTGTCCAGTGCCTGACTGTCTAAAAATGAGACCCAAGAAGTTTCAAGTCATTACTTCCTTTCCTAACCTTGCCCTAACCTCCAGTTATCTTTCTGCACCACAGAATTTTGTAAGACCCCCATCCCCATGTCCAGCCCATCCTGCCAGTCCCATGTTTTTTATTTAAAAAGCCATTTTGGGGGCTCCTGGGTGGCTCAGATGGGTAAGCATCCGACTTTGGCTGAGGTCATAATCTCGTGGTTTGTAGGTTCAAGCCCTGAATCCGGCTCTGTGCTGACAGCTCAGAGCCTGGAGCCTGCTTCAGATTCTGTCTCCCTCTCTCTCTCTCTGCCACTCCCCTGATCATGCCCTTCTCTCTCTCTCTCTCTCAAAAATAAATAAACAAACAAATATTTTTTAAAAGTTTTAATTTAAAAAGTCATTTTTCAGGGCGACTCAGTCGGTTGAGTATCCAACTCTTGATTTTGGCTCAGGTCATGATCCCAGGGTCATGGGATCGAACCCCGCATTGGGATTGAACCCCGCATTGGGATTCACACTGAGCATGGCAACTGCTTAAGATTCTCTCCCTCCCTCTGCCCCTCTCACTCTCTGCTCACTCTCTGTCTCTAAAAACTAACTAACTAACTAACTAAATAACTAACTAAATAACTAAATAAATAAATAGTCATTTTTCATCATCCCAGAGGCATAGCTGGTGGGAAAGAGCAGAGCTCACAGCCATTGGCCTTGTAAACATTGTACAAAAGTAGCAACTTGCAACAAGCTTTTTATGATTATTTCACAACATTTGAAAGAGCTTGATAAAGAGCCATTATAAAAATCCATGTGAAAACAAGACTGTGAAACACCTGTTAAACAAGAATCTTAAAGGTGGGGTGCTCATTTTGTACTCACCCCCTCATCAACCTTCAGTATGGTCTTCCCCTTCCCTGATGGCCTAGCCAGGCACCAGGTTTCCCTCCCTGAGATCTATCTCTATTCCTACTCTGCATTTTTTCCAGTAAAGCCAAAGTTGGCCTTAAATGGTCTAAACTTCAAAAGTGGTTCAACTTTAAACAACATATGCATTCTCTGAGAATTTTAAAAACAATACATCTTGAATAAAGTGAAATGTTTCCCTTTATAGGAAAATTATTTCCAGATTCAGGATTTCTTAGGAATGTTCACCTGTTACTCTTAACCACATATCATAAACTTCAACCCCCTAAATACCTCTCATTCTTAGATGATATGCACTAACTTCACTTACACATACATGAAACAACTGGAATCTACATTTTAACCATCTTAGTGGTCAATGTAATTCTCTACATGATCCATCTGGCAATGCAAGCACAGCATAAATTACAAATAGAGTCTTCTCTGTAAGCCTGGCAGGTTGAGCTATGGCCAACTCCAGATTCTTGAGCTAAACTCATCCCAAAAGGATTTTCACACAATTTGACTGCACCTGAGTTGGATTTCTATAACACATGCAATTTAACTATATAGAAAAGACACACAATCCCCATTGTCTAATATTTTTATCATTAAAATATATTCAGAGGCCAAGTAGTAGAGTGCAAGGGACTTGGGCTTTGGAAGCAGTCAGAACTCAGATGGAACCACAGCTCTTCCAGTCACAGGCTACAGGGACTTGAGCAAGCCCAACAAGACAGTTCAGCTTCCTTGTGCAAAATTAGAGTAATAATAATGACATTTCACGGAGATTGTATGTGTATTACAGATAATGTATACAAAATTCTCACCATAATGTCTAACCTACAGTAAATGCTATACATATGGTAGACTTCTACAGTTAACAATAGTAACGATGTGTATTTTGCCCCAAACATAGTGTACATTTCAATCTGCAATTATATTGAAGTGTAAAAATCTCTAGGAGCCTTCACAGTGAACTTGTTCTACTTATTCATAGTTAACTTATTCAAGATAAGATGTAACTTATTTAAGATGTACGATGTAAGATTATCTGACTCTGATTGTTTCCTGAGATCATACTTTGAAGAAGAAAAAGACCAGTAGTTTCATGAAAGAGTAAGAGGAGAGGGAGTCATTACTGGAGGAAACAGGACTCAGAAAAAAAGAAAAAAAAAAAAAAAAACAGATGAGAGCACAAAGACATATTTGTTCCTCTGTATCATTATGTCCTACATGATTGTTCTCCGAAAACCAAGAGCTTCTAAGCTAGAACTCAACCCGGCATCGTGTCTGGCACCTGGTAAGTACTCAATAAAAATGTATTGACAGGGGTGTCTGCGTGGCTCAGTCGGTTTAGCGTTTGACTCTTGATTTTGGCTCGGGTCATGATCTCGCAGTTGGTGAGATTGAGCCCAGTGATCTGTGCTGACAGTGTGGAGCCTGGTTGGGACTCTTTCTCTCCCTGTTTATCTGCCCCTCCCCCACTTGCGCTCTCACTCTCTCTCAAGATAAATATATTTTTTTAATTTTTTAATAAAAACAAAAATGTATTGACAAATAAAAATTATGTTTGAATGACTATTATCATGGAGAGTCTATGAGTCACTATAAGAAAACTCATTTTCAGGAAAGAGGCTTTCAAAAATAAAATGCAAATAGGCTTTAAATTTTTGAACTGATTTTAAATCCTCTTCAACTTCTCTAAAGTCATCTACATACCCATTTTAAAAGAAACTATAGAAGAAAAGATTATTCTTAACCATTTGCTAAGACATTTGTCTGAGTTTTCTTTATTTTTCATGTTCTAGCCAATCTCTAGATTTGATTTCATACAACACCCTATATATTACACTCTGGAAGGATTTATGTTTATCATTTTTCCTAGAATCTGATACATCTGCTTTAGAAATTCTGGTGAAAGCTTATTAAAACATGGTCCAAAACACTTTCCTTACTTATTTTTTCTGATTTATTTAAATAGTGTATGCACAGATCACAATTTCTTTTCTCTTTCTCATTTTGTGCAATTTACTTCCCAACTAAATGCTCAATAAACTTTATTAATTAACTACATACAAATTACAGGCATCCCTACAGAGGGCAATCAATAACACTGATAGCCTGAGATGTCCAAAAAAAACTTGGAATCGGCCTCAAAATAAATAGCAGTGCTTGGTAATAAATTTCTAGAAAAAAAAAATAGGCAGAATATCCAGTAACTCCTTTCTTCCAAGAAAATGTCTATTCACGATTATTCACTTTAAATCAAAAAGTTCTAAATTGAGAATGACTGTTATCTTGTTACTGATCATCATATTAACCAACTAGTCCTAATTAACAACCTGATACCAGTGAACTTCCAAGATACTCTAGCAAGATCTAAAGATACTAGATTGAAAATACATTTTCATGCCCAGGCTAAAATGCTGGCAAAGGTTTATGCCAGTCCCCTACTCTACACTCCTCATTTAAGTTTATCTATCTGCTGTCTCAGGCTCATGATTTCTGAAAATTAACAACATAAAGAGTGTAAGACATAAGAAACTCTCCAAGAAGATTAGGGAAACTCAGGAAATTAGTGTCCTGAGGGGAGCCATAATAAAAGTCTAAGTTGAAAATATCTCAGAACAGATAGGAAGCGTGTGTAAATCACATGCCAACTATATGCAAATGTGCATGATATGGCCTTAGAGAGATTCTAAGAAGAGGCCTTATCACCTGATGCTTCTATGATTCCTCATTTAGCAGTATTTAGCTATTAATACCCTTTCATAGTCCTATAAAATACATTGACCTTTTAAACCAAATTTGAGTTAAACTTGGCCACACTAGAAAAGGCCCAAAGCAGTCACAGACTTCTATATAGAAAAACGTACTCTACAATAGAAGGATTTTGCAGGACTCAAACCCAAATAGTAAAAAAATATTCACTCAACATTAAATATCAGTCAATGTGCTAAGTGTTTTATATTTCTCTCATTTATATTATTCATTCTCAAAACACCATAGGGGAGTTATTATCTCCATTTTATAGATGTAGAAACTACTACAATCTAGAAAAATTAAGGAAAAGGTCCCAGGTTACAGAATTAGCAAGTGTCAGAGCCCATTAACTGCATCAGCCTTAATGACTCCAGGTGCTGGGCTCATCCCCAGTATCTTACACCACCTCCCATGCACATCACTGGGAGAAACAAATGGAGAGAGAAGTGAATTTTCAGGACTAGGGAACAAAAGACTAGGACTCAGCCTCTCTTACATTTTCTCTGGGTCTAAAATTCTTTTTCTCTTCTTTTTTTCAAATGGGTAATATGAGTAATATCAGAGGAAATCAGATAAAAGGATTTTTCACACCTCACCTTCCCTTAATAATATATTAAAAACTAAGAATATGTAAATTTATAATGTCCCTTCAAATCTTTATCTAGATGTGAGACTAAAGAAAAATGGAACATGAATAGATCAGAACTCCAGCAAACGTTGCAGACACCTTTATTCTCCCAGTTAAAGATGTCTACATTTTATTTTTCTGTTCATAAAAATTCATAATTAAAATTGCAAAGAGAAGCTTAATCTCTCCCTCATTTTTAGTGCCTCCATACATCACTGGTTCTGCTGACCTAATAAAAAGAGCTCATGTTTCCCATATCAATTGATGTACCAAATCACTGATTAGCTAGGGTCCATTTTGTGTACAGACTAGGGCTGTATTTAATATACCAACCCCATTAGCTGCTTAATGCCATTTTCAAGATTTAACAAAGCAAATTCAAAAGCCATTCAACAAACTTCCTGACAATATGATGGTCCCAGTCCTGATTTGCTATAACTCATTAATTCTTTTGTATTTTCTCACCAGTTTTCAAGACGTTAACGAAAAAGTCAGGGAGGGTCAAGAGAAGCCAACAGTACCAAATCCCCCTTTTCACTACTTCCCATTTTTCACAGATCATTTCATGAGAAATGACCTGAGTGAATTAAAGCAAATCAAGGAATAGCCTCAAGATTCCCTCTTAACACCTAAGAGCAGCCCATTGAAATTGCCCTGTCCACTGGATTAGAGACTGGAGGGAATGGGGAAGGGGGAGGGGCTTCTCGCCTTCCTCTTCAAGGCTGTGGGCAGAGCAGTCTCTCATTTTGTTAATAGCATGCCAATGCAGCCACTTCTGCTCAGGGGGCTGCTGAAGTCCCCATGAGAGTCACATTGTGTGACACGAAGCCAGCTATTGCTAAGTGAGGCCTAGGGAATAATTAGAAAGCAGGCATTTTGACTTTTAAATATTCTACTGTCTTTAAGTGGTTTAAATAATTCCTAAGCATAAGTGCCGCTGGGGAGAGCAGGGTGTCAGCAGCAGAATGGATGTTGTTGCTAACAGCCAACAGCTGGAAAGGGACTGTGACAATGCCCCCTGCTTTGCAATACTTTCCCAGTATCCTGCGCTACATTGGTTCTGGAATCTAATAGCACGATACGGGAAATGAGAGCTCATCTATCTACTTGTCAGGGGCACTGCAGGCATCCTACATACAAGCCTTCCCAGCTCGACCCAGGCTGAGCTAGACCATGACCTAAAAGGAAGCCTTTCAGGGGTGAGAGGCCTTTCATGGTACTTAATACTCTGGGAGGCACAATCCCCAAAGTCACCTGAGCATAGAGGAGCGAGTACGAAATTCCCTTATTCTAAATTCTTCATAAAGATCACACTGAAAAAGGGTTATATCAGAAATTCTAGAGGTAAACCAAGTATTTCTGTAAGTTTGCCATTTTAATCTCCTGGAAGTTTTAATTGGATTTTACTCATGCTTTTGCATTAAACCAAGACCTCCTCAGGCTTCTTTCTTTTAGACTTTGGGAAGATACTCTTTACTATATCTTTTACTTTTGTCCTTTCTGCTATAAGTGAAATCATTCCTAGTTATACCTGCTTCCCTTCCCCCAGACTCCTCAATTCTAGTATCTAGATCCACCTCTTTTTCTTTATTTTCTTTTATTTACTTTTGAGAGAGAGACAGATCACGAGCCAAGGAGGGGCACAGAAAGAGAGGGAGATACAGAATCCGAAGCAGGCTCCAGGCCCTGAGCTGTCCGCAGTCCAACGTGGGGCTCGAACTCACAAACTGTGAGATCATGACCTGAGACACAGACATTCAACTGACTGAGCCACCCAGCTACCCTTACATCCACCTCTTCTTAATTGGTCTCTCCGTGTCTCCTTCTCTCCCATCACACTGCCAGATTAATTTTCCAGAGTACACTTTGATTGCATCCCTCCTTTACTCAAAAAACATCAAAAGTCCAAAGTCTAAACTACTTAGGTTAACTTTAAGGCCCCCCAGAGCATGTGCATATGAATCCTTGGCCATAAATGGTCCCAGCCCAGTGAGCAGTATACTTGCTGTATGAATTCTCAGGAGACTTCCAGGTGAGCTGTCGAAGACAGTCTTCAAGGATAAGAAAAACAAACTGCACGCATTACATGTCTACTGTGTGCCTCTCACTCTACTAAACTCTTTGATAATCATCATTTAATTTTTGTTACCCTGGATCTTAATAAATGAGGAAACTGAGTCTCAGTAATTTTTCCAAATCAAACAGAACAAGGATTCAAATCCAAATCAGCTTAACTCCTGCTCTAAAACAAGTCGTGTTACTTCAAAATGCCTCATAAGTACAAAGTTCTGTTTTCATATAATGTGATCAGTTCTGGCCACAAACATGTAAGAATACCACTTTAAAGGACAGGAATTTGAATTGTCCCTAAAGAAATGGGTGAGGATTCAACAAGCAAGTGATAAGAGTTGAGGGAACGGTTTGAGAATGTTCAGGGAATAGAGGGATTTGAAGAGCTAAATATCAGGAAACCTCTGGGGCCATGGAGAGGATTAGGATAGTGGGCTACAAGTCTGGAAGACTGAAACTGAGAAGTGCTTTGAAGACCTGATTGAGGAGTTTGGACTTTAGCCTGTGGGCATTAGGCAGCTATCAAATAATTTGAAAAAGATACAAAATAACTAATTTGGTGGGGTTTTTTGTTGTTTTTGTTTTTGTTTTTTGATTTTTGTTTGTTTTGCTTAAGTGAGAAACATTTACTGAGCATTCCTTGTTTCTGGAATTACGTGATATCTCATTATTTTGTTTCTTTCATTTTGTCCTTTTTGGATTCTAATTCTTTGTTTGGATTTGTTTTTATTCTTCCTGAATTTTCTTTTTATTTTTCCCCCTCTTTTATAACAGCAAATATCTGTGTCATTACCTAAGATTATTTATTATCTTAATCATTTGGTTTTTAGAAAGAAAAATTACCAAAACAGTAAGAAGGATGGATTGAAGAGGCAAGTTCCCAGTTAGGGACTGTAAGAAAAGGCTCTATCAATGGATATAAAGAAGATGTCTAGGGAGGGCTAAGAAAGAAGGAGACTAAATGGATTGATTATTGAGGTGGAATTGATAAGATTTAGCAGCTGATTAGATATGGGAAAGGAGGAAATGGGAGGAGTGAAAAGCTCCAAGAACTGTCAAACCTGATTATATAGGAGTAGGAAAGAGCCACTAAGAAAACAAAAAGAAGGAGAAGGAAGAAGAGGAGAAAAGATTCCTGGGAGATACTGTTTAAAACAATAAGAGAAATATAAATATAATGTAAATATATAAATATAGAAATAGAAATAGAAATCTGGAATTCTAAAGAAAGATCCAAATGACAGAGAAGAAAAGGTGCTGATATAGAGTAGTAATAAGAAAACAACAATACCAATCAACATTTACTAATTGCCTATTTTCTGTCAGGTGCTGTGCAAAACCCCCTTACATTCTCAGCCCTAAGAGCCCCTCAGCTTACAGATGAGGGAACTGAGGTTTAGAAAGCTTGAGTGACTAACCTGGAATGAATAGTTCATAGAAAAAGAAATACAAATGCATTTAAGCACATGAAAGTTTCTCAAACTTAGTCAAAATTAAGTAAGTGAAAATAATAAAAATGTTACTATATTTCTTCTTTGAAAGCGCTAATGATCAAAAAACATGATGAAGATGAGAGAAATAGCTCACGTATACATTGTTGGAGCTACAATTTGGGACAAAGCTTTAGGAGGGCAATTTGGAAATATCTATCACAGTTTTTGTTTGTTTCTTTGTTTTCTCTATCAAAGATTTAATTTTCCAACAACTCCACTTATAAGAATTTAAAATATTGGTACATTTGCATATGAAAGCGTGTGTGCATGCATGTGTGTGTGTGTGCGTGAGTGTGTGTGTATATGTTATTCTGATAGTTAGCATGCAACAAAGTCATTTGGATTTGAGGGAAGTTCAGTGACCTAGATAATACTATCTACTTCAAATCAATGCTTCTGTCCAGAGTTTCTACAAGGCCCTCCTTTGTCTTCTAGGCTCCGTAATTTTTTCACTTACCTTTTCTCTTCTTCTTTTCTTCTTCCATAGAACCAGGTAGTGGCTAAAGTTACTCTGCTCAACTGGGGTTTTAAACAAAGTGAAAGAGACTGAGAGAGAGGGAGAAAACTGGCGAGCAAGAAAGGGATTTGTGCAAACTAGTATCTCTTCCTGATCATGTAATGTGGGAGGGAAGATGGAGAAGAACAAAGCTAAACATTTAGCAAATGCTGGGGGCAGGGTCCGCTCTCCAAATGCCCTCCTCTGCAACCAAATGCTGGCATCCTCTCCCAGTGGCCCTCACTCAGATCCTTGTGTTTTCCCAATGCTCTCAATAGACAACAGCTACCACATTTTTCTCAGTCCAGTACTCTGTCAACAATGCAATCCGTCATTTTTAATACCTAATGTTGCAAAGTTGCAGACACAAAGAGCCAAAAGGAAAGGAAACAGAAGACGAAGGAATGTAATGAAGCCCTATTATTATGTGCCAGATACTTTCATAGATACTATTTCATTTATTCTTCACAATGTTCTGGGAGATGGTTACTATTTTCAGCCCTATTTACAGATGTGGCAACAGAGGCTTTGGCTGTTATAATTTTGCCAAAGGTAGACAGCCCATAATTAGGAGTGCTGAAATTCAAACTCAAGTGTGTCTGGCCCAAGGCTCCTGCTGTTTTACTTTCCACTTCGCATTTTGCCAAAAATGGGACAAAAAAACTTGAGTGCAAGAAGTAAAAACCATTCAAAACCTTGTGGAATTATTTCCCCTAACCTACTACTCATCTGGGGAGATCAGAGCTTGGCATGTCCGAAGCCAATGCAAGGTTTGAAAGTTAGCCTTCCCACTGATAACCTTCCCATTGATCCCATTCTATTACTAATGAAAGAGACCTGCTTCAGATCTGCTTCCTAAGCAAAGGATCACGCAAAGAGGACTCAATTTTACTATCAAGGTTCAAACACCTAAATTTGTATGCACGCTGCCACTTAATTTTTAAAAATTGATACTTAATGGAATCTAGTATAAAACAATGACTGGATGGACAAGAAAAGATATAAAGAGGGCCCCTCTTGACTTTCATCTTCCTTTGGAATGGGGAGTCTGGGGCCATTAGGGAAAATAAATGAAGAAGAACTGAGATACAAAATTGGTAAATGATAAGTTTCAGACAAAATTAATACAAGATTCAGTTAAAAACTCTCCTGGTTACAAAATTATATATCATATCATTCTTATATTTGTAAATAAAATATTTGTTAAGTTCTTTTTACATGCAAGGAAGCTTTTTATTTACTTATGTAAACAAAACTAACAGAGAACCTAATATGAAAACAGGAGATGTCACAAACTGAACTGTAATCCTGAGGAAAGCCAGTTATTTTATTAAACTTTGTGGGTCATCATGGCATAGTTCAGTCTGGCTAAGCATCCATATTTTATATAGCTCATGGATGCTTTCATTTCTAAGGGGTCTCCTGCCCTATATCATTCATTCATGAATTCATTCATGCAACAAATATTTATTGCCTATCTAGCTCTATATTGCTTTCTGTCATTCTCTTCACAGATACACATACTTCATAATGGGCTTTATATCTACTACCCATCCTTACATTTTTCCCCTTAAATTTCCCTTACCTTTTCCACTCCATTTTGATGCTTTTGTCTCCCCAATCTCACAGTTTCTTCCGGCCTTGAGGACCCACCATGGACAAGTTTAACAAACTGAAATCAAAGCTGAAGTCATAAGTAGAGGAAAGTTATGTATGCATCTGCATTAATATTTCTAGGTGGAAGAAAATGACAGGGCAGTGCACAATTACACATTTTCCCAAATTAAACTGAAAATGCAGTTTAACATTTCAAAACTCTGGCACTCAAAGTTGTTTTCTCTGTTGATGAAACTGTAATTATACTACTGGGCAATTTAATTAATTTTGTGTTTTAGTACAAAAGTCCATGATTCTGCCTAAGTAGAGTTAAATTAATGGAATATAAATCGGTTTGTCACATCTCCAAGAATTTTCATGAAGGGTATTTGGCTTTAATTTCTAAAATCCAGTAAAGTCTCCACATGATGAAATTAATCATCCTTCTTTCATATCATTTCATCTAGAATTCAGGTAAAAAATGAATAATTTTATGTCCTCATTAACTATTTTGCCTGCAAAATACTAAAATTCTTAGATAAGCATTAAATTATTAGACCGCAGAGACAACCCAAGATGCTCATTAAATTAACTTCTTCCTACTTCAAAAAAAAAAATCAAAGAAAAATCATTAATAGATCATCATCAAAAAGCTACTATATGATATGGAGCTGTGTTATGTAATTTTAAGTTTATGTCTAAGAATGCCCCCAAGACAAGAATCAATTCATAAATTTAGTTTAAGAAAAGAAAGGGGTCATTTGTTCTCCCTTAACCTTACCCTAAAATTCCATTTCCAGGTCAGAAAGCATCTTTTCAACTGAACACACTTGTATTCAGTGTGGTCCTTTCCATCAAGATTATTTCACCCTACTATGTTTACAATGTTTCGCTCATAATTCCTACTCCACTAATTTGTTAATATAGCTACTACTCTGTATCTCTTTCTCATTCATCACAGGTTACTCTCTGCAACAATGCTATTATTAATAAACAAAAGACCACAATCATCATTTCACAGATGAGAATATGGAGATGTGGAGAAGCTGAATGACTTTGACAGCAGTTTACTGTAGGAAAAATACTAAAGGATTTAAAGTCAGAAGACCAGAATCCTATTCTTTGTTCCTCCTGAATTAGTCATGTCATCTTCCTGCTGATTTTCCTTACCAGGAAGATAAGGGGCTAGTGTAAATTAACTCCGAGGTGCATTTTAGTTCTGAATTCTAAGTCTTGCCCAAGACTGAGAGTCATACTTAGTATACAAGTCTCTGATTATTCATCTGGTTCTCTCTCCAGTGCTTAAGTCAATAAACCTAAAAGTAAAAGATCCCCAATGTCTCCTCAGAACACCCTTGTTCATCATTTTACATCAGCATAGCCCTACAAACTATGAAAGAAAAAAAAGCAAACTATATGCAGTCTCCTTAGACATCAATTCGTTAGGACCACTGTATTATTTTTATGAACCAGCACTTATTTTCATAATTTAAAAAAATGCATCAATTTAACTGAAAGAGGTCTCAAACAATTAGTGGGCCTTTAGTATGACATCATTAAGAACTGTTCCAGGAACCTGGCTCTGTCATTTGACTGGCTGTCTGACCTTAAGCAAGTAAGCATAAAAATTTCTAAACTTTTTATAGTTCTAAATTTTTTAAAATTATTTTGATAAATGGAAACAAAGATGATAGAAATGCCTACCGTAGTCTTCAAAAAAAGATACACACACACACACACACACACACACAGAAAGGGGAGAAAAACAGCCTGCACCTAGTCTTTGCCAGAGGACTGAGAAGCAAAGGATAGATATGTGAGTACTTTCTGTGGATCCTCACTAAGCTCAACCCAAAGAGAATGCTGAGGAAATCTAAGTATTAACAATGGAGGAGAGTGCCAGTAGCTACAAGACCTAATGGACGAATGAAATTGGCTTACCTGCCTTTCGATGCTGCTTTCAACTGTTTTTTTCTTTTTTTTTCTTTTTAAATCCATGAAAATTAGGGCAATGAAAAGCATCCTACCAATGAAAAATATAGTGTGTGATGAGACCCTTGGTTTCTCAACTATATTAAGAATGTGGGCCTCCAGGCCAGGGCTGTCACAAGTACCATGATTCTTAGCTGTGTAGCTTGACAAATATTTTCTCCATTCTGATGGAATGGACCAATTGGAATGCACCAACTGCATTGGAATGCACCAATTCTGATCCAGCATACACCAGTCACATATTGCATCTGTAGTTCTTTCTTTCCCCCATTTAGAAAGAGGCTGTGGAACTGCCTGAGAAAATGAAACTACTTACACCAGAGAAGTAGAGATTCATTTCATTTGCATTAGTTGGCAACTGTTGTCAAATGGTTGTACCACAGAGCATTTCTTTAATGCCATAAGAACTTAAGTGGAAAAGTCAAGAAGTAATGTCTTTTCCATAACTAAGAAGTTTGAAAATACCTCTTAAAAGCCATTTTAGGGGTACCTGGGTGACTCAGTCAATTAAACATCTGACTCTTGATTTAGGCTCAGGTCATTTGTGAGCTTGAGCCCCACATCGGGCTCTGTGCTGATGGCGTGGAGCCTGTTTGGGATTCTCTCTCTCCCTCTCTCTCTGCCCTGCTCCCACTTGCACTATCTCTTTCTCTCTCAAAATAAAAAAAAAAAAAAACTTAAAAAGATTTTTAAATAAAGTAAAAAAAAAGCCATTTTAAAATGTAAAGAACCCATTGCTCCCACAAAGTGTTTTTAAATGTCCACCTGTTGAGTATAAATACCCAGTTAATCTTTATGGGAATAAGAGATTCTCTGTTCTAGATGTGAGGTAGTATTTGGAAGTCTACCCAGGATAATGTGTTACCATTTTGAAAACTTAATTTGAAACTTGGGGAGTCTATGTAGATAGTGGTAGGGAGAGTAGTGTGAATGGAGAGTTAAAAATCATTGGCAAAGAAACAATTTGAAAATACAAATCAAGGGGCGCTTGGGTGGTTCAGTTGGTTAAGCATCTGACTCTTGGTTTTGGCTCAGGTCATGACCTCATGGTTTATGAGTTGGAGCCCCATATCTGGCTCTGTGCTGGCAGTGTGGAGCCTGCTTGGGAGTCTCTCTCTCTCTCTCTCTCTCACTCTCTCTCTGCACCTCCCCCATTCATGCTGTCTCCGTCTCTCTCAAAATAAATAAATAAACTTAAAAAAAAATGAAAATATAAATCAAAAGCAAAGCACTGTTTTCCCCAAGCTGGACTTGAATAAGCAAATAGATATAAAAGGGCAACCATGGTTTAAAAGTCTGATAAAACCAAAATTTATTTACTTTTGTAATTAATTTAATATAGCTTTATGAATTTGGATGTAAAAAGTATAGGAAATAGAAAAATCAATTACTTTAGTTTTTGTTCATTTTCTGCTCAAAATCAAATAGACCAGAAAAAAAAGTTATGTTTTCAAGCCTGTCGAATTCCTCTTCCACCATGATTCACTGAACCCTGGTATGACATGTCTGGCCTAGAAGAGAAGCAGATGTCATTCCAATAAGACCTCTGTTTCCTTGAACCTACGTCTCCATTCATCATTTTTGTCACATGCTGAGCACACACAGCCACTTGGACCAGACTCAAGGTCCCACAGCCTCTGTGAATTCTAAAGAGATAGGCATATTATTTCTTGAAATTGCTCAAACTACAGCAACCTTGGAATCAAGAAATAATGGCAAACAATCACAACACTTATTCCTTATTTATTATTCCCAACCCAGCAATCAATGAACTATAATCAGCTACCACCAGTATAAACCAGAATTCTTTATCTCCCTTACAAATATTGTGCTTTTAGGTAGATCCCCCTAAGCCAATATATTAAGCTTTTACCCTTATCTAGACAGGGAGGGGTATATAACAAAATCCTGTAGCTGGCAAAATAGAAGTCAGTAGACTTGAGTTCTAACTCAAACATATAATACTCAGGTAAGACATTTATTAACTATCCTGTGCCTCACCCTTACCACTTATAAAATAACTTACCAACACCTAGCTTCCCTCACTTCCCATTTCAGAGCAGAGGTTACATCTAGAAAAGTTCCTGATGACTTCACAAGAATAATGCAAAAGAATTATTCTTTTCTGTCAGGGTCAGCAAATAAATGATTGGGGAAAAAAAAAAAGTCCTTAGGGCACAAGGGAAAAAAAACAAACCTGCCTCTCATATTTAGCTTGACCAAATGACAAGCACATCAATGTGCATTGTAATAAGCCACTTAATATTTTATAGGTTAGTGACTTGCAACAGCATCTGATATCAAATATTGGCCCAAACACTTTTGGAAGAAGTGGCAAAAAGTGGACGCTGATAAGCATCAGCCAATTTCCTCCCAACCTGTGCTCACAGACGGCTTGTGAATGTTAAAATTCCAGGCTCAAATTCTGATCCTTTCTGGGAAGTGCCATTCTCTCTGGACAGTAAATGGCAACCCAGGCCACAAGGCTGTGCATGCAGATGGTGTACAGAAAGAGGGAAGTCTGTTCTCATTGTGAGCTGAAATGGCTGGCTGGGAAATAAAGCTTTACCTTTCACCCTTCCATTAAAGCTGTAACAGCCCTGATTTCCATTAAAAGATCCACTCATTTCTTTTTTCAATGGCACCACAAAGGAAAATAGGACCAGAGATTATTCGCCAAGACACAATGTACAGTACATCAATTTTCCTCATGCATGGAATATTACACTAACTGATTAAAGTCTCAGGATTAGTCTGTTAAAGTGGCCACAAGTTGATCTTTAAGCCAATTCATTTTCTTTTCAGCCCTATACTACAGTTCTGCAAACCCGACTTTAGTCTTCTTTTGTGAAATTTACACATAGGAGAACTAACAATATATAGTTCATGGAATAATTCACTGATTCATTTGAGGTCTTATGGAAAGTAATGGCAAGACATACCATTACAAGGTTACTGGTGATAATAATGTGGCACAAACACCCAGCCCCTCTGGCCCATGATTCACTCTACAGTAAGTAGCAACACAAATGATAGCACCAGTAGCCTAAGTTAGATTTCTAGATTCTATTCTTTAAAAAATTGCCCTGTTGGGGCACCTGGGTGGCTCAGTCGGTTAAGCATCTGACTTCAGCTCAGGTCGTGATCTCCTAGTTCTTGAGTTCAAGCCCTGAGCCAGGCTCTGTGCTGACAGCTCAGAGCCTGGAGTCTGCTTTGGATTCTGTGTCTCCCTCTCTCTCTACCCCTTCCCCACTTGCGCCTTCTCTGTCTCTCTCTCTTTTCTCTCTCTCTCTAAAATGAACATTAAAAAAATTTTTAATGCCCTTGTCTTTTGCATTTACCAAAGAAAAAAAAACTTCTATACAACCTCTTCATATCTCTATTTCCTGCCTGAAACACAATGTACCATAACAAGAATAGAGAAATTCATGATTTACAAAAAGTGTCACATTGCCCCATGTGGATGTAAATAAACTCTGATTTCAATGTTGGGACTCCAGTGAACACTGATTACTGCAAAATTTGACTCATGTCTACCTTCACCATGAACTGGCAATGTGTCTCTAGAACCATGTTTCCCTTTTTAAAGAACACTTTTGCACTCATTCTTAATTTTGAGGAAATAGAGACAGGTAAGATACAGTAGGAGTCAAAAGGAGGAGCTAGTGGGGCATCAGTTTGGCTAAGTCTGTAGAGCATGCAACTCTTGATCTCAGGGTTGTTGAGTTTAAGTCCCGATTGGGTGTGGAACCTACTTAAAAAAAAAAAAAAAAAAAGGAGCTAGTGACCAAAAACATGTCAGAGGATCTTTTATATCCTTCTTGCCCTAATTCTATCACTTCCCCAGTCATTAGAAGCCAAGTATGGAAAAGATGTATTGTGTAACAAGGGAAGCATGGTATACAATGCAGGGGAGAAAAGCTTTGTCCCTTACCTGTGGTAGTTAAAACTGATCATCTCCTTTACACTTTAAATACTTAAGACATAGAAAATCATCTATTATTTCAGTCATATCTTATTGTTTACTGGCAATCTGTCAAGTCCCAAAGGCAGTCCCCTAACTTTTTGTTTCAAAATTATGTATAAGACACATATCAGAAAAGTCAGGCACATCTGGAATTTATTAGTATCAATATCGTGATAGTCTTCAGAGCAATTAGAACACACAATTCAGAAATTCCTCAGCTAAGGAAGTTTAATAAATAAAACGCTGAATTTTCTTAAAGCAAATGTTTTGCTTAAGAGCATATTTGCCCATTTTCTATATTTAGAAAAACAATCCCATTGCAAAATGCCACGTGGGGTACATAGCCATCTTGGAAATCAATGAGACATTTCCATAAAACTTTTTGGGGGTTGCACATGGTATTTGCTTGCTAGTTTGTTTTTTGTTTGTTTATTTGGAGTGTTTCTCCTTTGGTCTCTTTTTTACTGATTAAAATATTTAGAATCATTTTCAGATGTTGAGTGACTAAGAAGGCAGAAGCTCATGTCAACCATTTAGCTCACTGGAGAGGGCAATATTTTTATGATGATAGTTTCTAAATAGAGAATAACTGCAAATACTAAATATTTATCTTTCCCTTTCTTTTTTCCTTTCTCTCCTCCTAATCCTATAGGGTGAAAAAAAGTATCTTTGAAAAGAAATCTGATGATTTCTTTTAGTCCATTTTAGTTTCCAGGTTGGAGTGAAGTTCCTGGCATGTGATATTAACTCTTAAATCTTTCCTTGCTCCTCAACATTGATTTTGCCAATGTTTTGGTTTGTTTGTTTGTTTGTTTGTTTGTTTTTGTGCTTTTTGTGGGGGGGTTTTCTTGGATATGGCACCAAAAGCACAAGCAACAAAAGCAAAAATCCACTCATGGAACCACATTCAATTAAAAAGCTTCTGCACAGCAAAAGAAACAATCAACAAAATGAAAATGCAACCTATGGAATGGGAATAAAAGTTTGCAAATCATAAATATGATAAGAAGTTAATATTTAAAATATGTAAGGATCTCCTGCAACTCAATAGCAAAAAAAAAAAAAGTCTGATTTAAAAATAGGCAGAAGACTTGCATAGACATTTTCCTAAAGAAGACATACAAATGGTCAACAAGTACATGAAAAGGTGCTCAAAATAGCTAATCATAAGGGAAATGCAAATCAAAATCACAGTGAGATACATCACCTCACACCTGTTAAGATGGCTATTATCAAAAAGAATGGAAAGATCCCAAATGTCCATCGATGGATGAATGGATAAAGAAGATGTGGTATATATATACAATGGAGTATTACTCAGCAATCAAAAAAAGAATGAAATCTTGCCATTTGAAACTACATGGATGGAACTGGAAGGTATTATGCTAAGTGAAATTAGTCAGTCAGAGAAAGACAAAAATCATATGACTTCACTCATATGAGGACTTTAAGAGACAAAACAGATGAACGTAAGGGAAGGGAAACAAAAATAATATAAAAACAGGTAGGGGGACAAAGCAGAAGGGACTCATAAATGTGGAGACAAACTGAGGGTTGCTGGAGGGGTTGTGGGAGGGGGTATGGGCTAAATGGGTAAGGGGCATTAAGGAATCTACTCCTGAAATCATTGCTTCACTATATGCTAACTAATTTGGATGTAAATTTTAAAAAATAAAAAATAAAATTAAAAAAAGAAAGAAAGAAAATGATGCTGGTGAGTTTGTGGAAAAGAGGGAAATACTGGTACACCATTGGTGGGAATGTAAATTAGTACAGTCTCTATAAAAAATAGTATGGAGGTTCTTCAAAAAATTAAAAATAGAATTCTCACATGATCCAGCAATCCCAGTCATGGGTATATATCCGAAGGAGACAAAATCACTATCTCAAAGAGATATACATCTGCACTCTCACGTTCACTGAAGCATTACTAACAATAGCCAGGACATGGAAACAACATAAGTATTATTTAGCCATAATAAAAAAGAAGAAAATCCTGCCATTTGTGACAACATAGATGGATATTGAGGGCCATATGCTAAGTGAAATTAGTCAGACAGAGAAACACAAGTACTGTATGATCTCACTGATATTTGGAATATAAAAACATCGAACTTACAGAAACAGAGAATAGAATGATGGTTGCCAGGGGCTGAAGGGTGGAGGAAATGCGGGTATGTTGGTCAAAGGGTACCAACTTGCAGTTATAAGATGAATAAGTTCTGAGGATCTAAAGCACAGCATGGGAACCATACATACAGCACAGTGACTATAGCTAACAATGCTGTGTTATACGCTTGAAATTTACTATGAGAGCAGAGCTTTAATGTTCTCACCACAACAAAAATGACAAATTGGTAATTATGTGAGGTGAGAAATACGTTAACGAACCTTATTATGGTAAACACTTCCCAATATATATGTGTATCAAATAGTCACTTGTGCACTTTAAACTTACACAATGTTGTCTATCAATTATACCTCAATAAAGCTGGGAAAAAGCTATGAGAGGGGATTGGCTTCAACACATATTAAATAGCTAGACAGTCATCCTAATGAACATAGTGTTTCTGATACATACAGACCAATGGAATAGAAACAGATGTAAGGGTATTTAGTATATGATAAAAGCATCATCTGAAATCACTGAAGCAAACATGAGACATTAAATAAATGATGCTAGGATGTCTGGTTATCGATTGAACACATAAAATTAAACTAATACTTTACACCATATACAAGACATAAATTCCAAATGGATCAGGGTTCTAAATGTAAAAAAAATAAATAAATAAAACCACATGTGTACAAGAAAATGTGGATGAATTCCTATATTAACGAGGTATAAGCTAAAGTTCTCTATGACTCAAAATCAACAGAAAATAAAAAGGTCAATAAATATGACTACATTAAAGAGTATTTTTAGTTAAAAAGGGAGGAAATTCTAACATATGCTACAACATGGATAAAGCTTAAGGACATTATGTTAAGAGAAATAAGTCAGTCACAAAAGAGCAAATATTGTATGATCCATTTATACGAGGTACTTAGAATAGTTAAACTGGTAGAGACGAAAAGTAGAATCATGGCTGTTAGGGGTAGAGGGTAAAGGAAATGGGGAAGTTGCCATTTAATGGGTACAGAGTCCCAGTTTTACAAGATGAAAACAGTTCTGGAAATTGGTTGCACAACAATGTCAATGTACTTACTACTGAACTGTACACTTAAAAATGATTAAGAGTCAGTTGAGCATCTGACTCTTGGTTTTGGGTCGCGTCATGATCTCACAGTTCGTGAATTCAAGCCCCACGTTGGACTCTGCATTGACAGTGTGGAGCCTACTTGGGATTCTCTCTTTCCCTCTCTGTCTCTGCCTCTACCCTGCTCACTCTCTCCCTCTGTCTCTCTCTTTCTCAAAATAAATAAGCTTTTTAAAAAATGATTAAGGTGGTAAATTTTATGTGCTGCATATTTTACCATAATTAAAAGTAGAAACTGATTTTTAAAAATTAATTTTAAACTCTGACCTTGCCAGAGACCTGTGCAAATTAGATTTCTAGGGAAAAAATCCCTCATGAGATTTATCCCAGAAAAGCAAAGTAGGAAGCACACTCATCTCCTGAGCTATCAAAAGGAGCAATCCACACTGATACTTCCTACCAAGGGGGATCCAGTTAATTTTTGCCAGTGCATTTGCAAAACAGAGGAGAATCTGTGAGGTGGTTCTAGCATTAATCCCCATAGCCACCTCACTCCACTCCCCTTCCCCCCACCAACCTTTTTAATGCTTTACCAGGTACCAACTTCTACAATCCCAAGAAATTTGGAAAAACCAAGACAGGTCTACAGAATGCCTACTGTAAAAACAGATCAAGCATTTAAACAGAGGCATAGAAAATACTTTCTTCTCCCCTCTTCCCATCACACATCACACATGGCTTCGCATAGGTGCCCATCTATTTGCTTAAACTACCTACCATTAATAACTCCTCAGTAAAGGTATGAAATAAAAACCTATTAAATCAACATCACATGTTCACATATCCTAGTCTCAAGGCCTTGCAGAGCCCTAAAAAAGGGAAGATATAAAAGATGGTAGGGGGTCAACAGTGCCAACGAAGTTCCAGCCCATAAAGAACCATGATATTAAAGAAGAAAACTATTAGAAAACTATTAGATTCCCTGAATGAACAAAAAGTGGGATAGGAAGAATATCCAATAGGAACTGTTGTTTGAAGTTTCATCAGTGATAGTAACATATTCAGAGAAAGAATGGATCAAAAGGACTGAATGGGTTTGTTAGCATAGAAAACAGGGATTCAGAGAAGCAAGCAAGATCATGCACGCTCACCACTCTCAAAGACAGGAAAGCACAAGACAGAAAGAGAATCTTCACTCTACTTTGGATCCTGCCATGTCCTCTTATGAAATAACCTCAAAGCTTTCTAGATATATAGAGAGAAACGGATGCATCGATATATGGATCTACATCAAGTTTTGATTACTAATTGGGCTCTCCAGAGCTGCTTATGTGCTTTAGGTATTCTCACAGGAAAAGGGCATTATCAAAATAATGTTCTGGTTACAGTGAGTCTATTTCCGACTGTTAACTCTGAAAGCACTGGCAAAGTTTAGTTTCTGGGCCTTGGACTAAAGCAGTTTCACCAAGCTGATGCCACCCTGCAGGACCTCAGCTAATCATTTTTCTACCAGCTTTTCTCAGGACTGTTTAATGCACAATATTTAGTTAAAAATTTTTCCAGATTTTTAAGTAAAAGAGTATAGGGTGGGGCAGCACATCATGGTAATGGAGCCTAGTTACCCAAGTTTTCATGAAGAATGTGAATACTTCATGAGAAAGAGAACAAATGCTATTCTTGCCTGTTCAACAATCTTGCATAATCATAAGACTTTTATAAAGACTTATAACCAACCTTTCTCAGTCAGCCATTTGAACACTGAGTTGCATGTAAGATGACCATATAATTTATCATCTATACCAAGATACTTTTGAAAGTAAAAGAAAATTTTGTTTATATCAACAACAAGCATAAAATAGGACTGTCTCAAGCAAACAGAAGTATATTATCATTTTAGTCTTATGGCCTTGATCACTGAATATTCATTAAATACCTACTTAGAAAAAGGACTAATTCTCTTCACAATTAAAAACACAACTAGAAGCTTTTGAAACAGAGTGATCTCAATCATTATTCAATAAACAAAATAATTTCCCAAACACAGAAAAACTTAGGATGACATTGGTCTGTTCATCTTCCCCCAAAAAAATTTGTTCAGCTCAGGGTTAGTAAGAAAAAGAAACTCCTACTGCTGCTGATGAAGCCATCTGTGCTTCAGAGACGGCTGACAGGTGCCTCCAGAAGAAGCAATCAAAAGTCATTAACGATCAAAATCATGACAATTAAATACAAGGATCTATTAGGGTCTTATTATCCAAATTTCAATGAAAAGAATTCCAACACCCTCTCCCCCCAAGAGAAGAGCAGTTACTTTAGTTTTTCAATCCATCCGTTGTCCTCTGCTTTTCAGATTATAACTGGAATAGCTTGAGCCCTCAAAATTTTTTAAGAGTACACTCTTCTCTCAGCCAGACCACTTTCATACTAAGGAAATGTATTCTGAGAAGATGTGGCATTTTTAAAAGTTCAAAGTTGAAAGCATACATTCTATAAATAAACCTACAATGAAGTGCTAAAAGGTTTATTTCTGATTTCTTATTTCACAAACTAGGAACTAGGCATAAAAATATTGGGTCATAAAATGCTTAAAAAGTAGATTACTAGAAACTAATAGAACACATTATTATCTATTGAGCCAATGATGGGTCAAATCGCATTTTGAATTCTTGCAGAGAATATGAATATGACCTTCATGTATACCATTTACAGAAAGCAATTTTATTTACATTTTTAAATCCACATAAAGGTGAAAGATGATACTGCTGCAAAATGGAACATTTAATTTTTTGCCCCAAGGCATAACTAAGCTCTCCCAAGGTCAAACGTAGCACAAGCCTGAAATGAAACCAGATTCTCCCCCCACCATCCAATGCCACTTTGGGCAGGAGTATGTTGGGTCTACTTTTATTCTTCAGAAATAGAAAAATTCCTAATTCTAACACGAGTAAGTGTATAGAATATTTGGTGGGCATTTTTCTATTTTATTTTTTAAATCATATATCTAGACTATGATAAGAATGCCTAAGCTAAAATAGTTGAATGTTTGGGACTATTTTGACAATAAGGTATTACACTAAACAGATATTTTAAAGTTTCTTAGTTTGTATCATCACGCAAAGACTTTACTTTTAAAAGAATACGAATTTGCATGTCTGTCTTATATCCGGTAAGCTGTCGGAACACGGGACTCATGAGAATGCCACAGGAGAAACTAGAGTTTTTGCCTCTTACATGTGGTTATCCCGTTACAAATAAACTCTGTTCTTCTCTCCCCACTTCCTTCTGTCCAGACATGGCAAGTAATTCAAAATACAGGTATATGATTTGCTAGGAAAGATACAGATATTATGGATCATTTTAAACTCCATCACAGATGACTGTGAGGGTTGTGCTTTATGCCCTGGTCTCACTTATTACCTTACCCTGAGGCCCAGGGATCATTTTTTATATCACTCAGGTCAATAGATGTAGACTTCCTAAAGAGATTGTATCCCACATGCCATCAGCATAAGCTTGAGTCACAGCCATTAATATCAAACCTGCATTTGTTACCCTTGTATCCCCCATTTGTCGGGAAGCCTCTCCAGAATAACTACATCTAATGATGAAAACAACATTACAGTAGCACCACAGCAATTTTATGCGCATTCTAGCTACCCAAATAAGGTCTACCCAGAGCAGTGGAAGAGAAGAACTCTGTGTTAAAGTGGAAAGCAACAGTTACTTCTTTCAAAAACTTTTTAAAATGAGGCTCATTCTCCTCCCCCTCCATTACAGGCACCCATGCATGCATACATGCATACATGCACACATGCACATACACACACACACACATACACACACACACACAATATGGTGTAGGAATTAAAAGCACTGACTCAAGAATTATATTGCCTAGGATCGATTATTGCCACCTTGCACTAGATACATTCTCAATGCCTTAATTTCCTCATCTATAAAATGGTGTATTATTAATGATATGACTACAGTGGGCTTAGTAATATATTAAAACTAATCATATGAACAATACTGATACTAATAGTACCTATCATCTCATAGGACTGAGAAAAATAAAATGAAAATGAAAATGAAAAAATAAATCCATGCTAAAGTTGCTAAAGTCCTGGCACAGTGCTTGGCTCTGGGTATAAACAGGAATGTAGAACACTTTATCCTCTGCAGTCATCCCATACCTTTCCCAATTCTCATGTCAAATCCAAGACACAAAAAAGTTCTATGTAGGAACCTCTTCTTGGGTAATCAGGGCAATGCCTTGGAAGGAGGTATATGGTGGCAGACAGGAGATATTTTGAGCCATATAGGAGAGGGGTGCTGTGGCTTTCACCTATTAAATTATTTCATCTAGTACTGCTGGGAGCTTAGGGTGCTGCCACATCTAGGAAGTCAGCTACAATGAACTTTAGTGGAGAAAAGTAGCCCATACCATGGCCAAAGGACCTTGGACTTCAAAACCCAGGAGGCTAGATGTTTTGATTACTTTGTATGCAAATTTTAACAGAATTTCAACTGTTAGCAGTAATTAAAAGCAAAAATTGCTCACAAATATCAATATTTTATTTTTTAAATGTTTATTTTTTGAGACAGAGACAGCATGAGTGGGGGAGGGGCAGAGAGAGAGGGAGACACAGAATCTGAAGCAGGCTCCAGACTGAGCTGTCAGCACAGAGCTCCATGCGGGGCTCGAACCCACGGACTGTGAGATCATGACCTGAGCTGAAGTCAGATGCTTAACTGACTGAGCCACACTGGCACCACACAAATATCAATATTTTAAATTAGATCTTAAGAAATGTTCACACTGTTTGCCACCTAAATTAAAACATCACAAAAATTCTCACTCAACTAGGCAATCTGTTCAGTAGGCCTGTCAATTACTTGTGTCTTCATTTCAATAAACACTTGATTGGTTGCTGTGGAAATGGCCATTTTCTTCTGGCTTTACACAATGGTTACTATTCCCATTAAATTCATATGGCTCTCTGGGCAACACTGGGCAACTGTACAGCAATAAACCACTGGGAAAGAAAAGATGGTCCTAGGATAGAGTCAGCCTTTGCATTTACCCAGATAAGGGTAAATGTGTTGGGAGCAGGGGAACCTGGTCCAGAAACCTTCCTGTCTAAAAAGTATCAACACTTTTTTCTTTACTAGTTTACCACTTGTATGTGCCAGGCACCTGTCAAAGCTCTTTATAGTGCATTACCTCAGTTAATCCTCAATAATAACCGTATGGTTTAAGAAGTATTATTAGCCCCATTTTACAGATATGGAAACTGGGTTCTGAGAGGTTAAAAAGTTTGCCCAAGATAATCAAAAAGAATGAAATCTTCCCATTTGCAACTACGTGGATGGAACTAGAGGGTATTATGCTAAGTGGAATTAGTCAGTCAGAGAAAGATAAACATCATGTGACTTCACTCAGACGAGGACCTTAAGACACAGAACAGATGCACACAAGGGAAGGGAAGCCAAAATCATATAAAAACAGGGAGGGGGACAAAACATAAGAGACTTAAATATGGAGAACAAACTGAGGGTTGCTGGAGGGGTTGTGGGAGGGGGGATGGGCTAAATGGGTAAGGGGCATTAAGCAATCTACTCCTGAAATCATTGTTGCACTGTGTGCCAACTAACTTGGATGTAAATTTGAAAAATTAAAAAACAAGTTTGCCCAAGGTCACAGAACTAAGAAATCACATTGCTATTCTCTTCCAGCTTCTTTCTCTTAACAAGTCATTTTTAGTGCTACTTCCCTTAAGGGAAGCGAGTGATCTGAGAGAGGGAGAGATCCTGAAATGACTGAAAAACGGCCTGTTTTCTCCCTCCTGTGGCCAGGTCCACATTGGAGCCAACATGTCATCCACTTTTTCATCATAACTCTTTTTTTAAGCATTTTTTTAAATGTTTATTTTTGAGAGAGAGAGGAACAGAGTGTGAGTCAGGGAGGGGCAGAGAGAGAGGGACACACAGAATCTGAATCAGGCTCCAGGCTTCTGAGCTGGCAGCACAGAGCCTGACGCAGGGCCAGAACCCGCCACCCATGAGATCATGACCTGAACCTGGCCGCTGAACTGACTGAGTCACCCAGGCGCCCCTCATCATAACTCTTCTATTTCTACCATGAATTCAGTGTTGACACTTGCACAGGGGCCATGACATTACATTTAGTAGAAATAATAGTAGAAGTAGTCTTGGTAGGATATCAGCCATCTTTCCACATGTGCATTTGCCTTTAAAGCCTCTTGTTTTCTTCACCAGTTGATCAAAGAACAGAAGCAGACTGTAGGGGGCTGGAGGGGGTGTGTGGGTATACATCAATCTGAGAGAGGTGCATATATATCTAGCCACACATTAATTATAGCCATTCTAATTGTAAAGGACTTCAGTCAAGAATGCAAGGCAGGATTAAACATCTCGGGCCAAACCATTCACTTGTCACGTTTCCACTCTCCAGCACATTTCAGAGAGCAAAGCTGCAGATCCAAAAGCAGTAGTTCAAGCAAACCTGTGCTAATGCCAGATCTGCATTAGTTTGATAATGGCTAGAGATTACAACTGGCTCTTTGGTGCAGCTGTTCATAACTCTGTCTTATTAAACCAAAAGAAATAAGGTTGAAAATCTAACATGAGGCACTCATCATTCAATTATGTATTTCTTGTGAAAGAGGCAAAAACTCTGCCATGTTCTGCAAAATCTCCACATCAATAGCAATTAAGTTTCACATCAAGACCAGAGAAATACTACACTGACTATGCATGAATAACTTCCTTTCATATGCAGTGGTTTGCATCTTTCTCTGCATTTAATTCTGGAAAACAATAAATGACGGTGCCTTGGTACAAGAAACTAAATACAAATAACTGAAAAAGATACGTGAATAAAGGTATTTTATATTTTCAATTTTAGAGATCATATAGTCAGCCCTATTATCAACACCACAGCTGCCCCAACAACAAATTACAACTCATCATTTTACAAAGAGATTTAGAATCAAACCTTGGATTAATTATAGTATTTTCACTGAAAACTTCTCAAACAGAAAGCGTAACAGAATTCATGTTATCCAGTCCATGTTTTTAAGAGTTTTCTATCAAGCATTGAACAGCATCAGCAATGAATACAGCCAGTTGGTAACTTAGGGCATTGTTTCTTATTTAAAGGAGATGTTAACACAATAATTAAGGGCCCATTTTTACAAAAAGGACAAAAGGGACAAAAAAAAAAAAGAGTCTAACTATTTTAGGTAGTCTTTGAATGAAATAGGGGGGAAAAGAATGTTTTGAAAATGGTTTTTGGCCATTATAATTTTCAATCCAATCAGACAAAATAAGAAAAAAAAAAAACCTTCATTCTCTAAATGAAAATACACAGTTAGGGGCGCCTGGGTGGCGCAGTCGGTTAAGCGTCCGACTTCAGCCAGGTCACGATCTCGCGGTCCGGGAGTTCGAGCCCCGCGTCGGGCTCTGGGCTGATGGCTCAGAGCCTGGAGCCTGTTTCCGATTCTGTGTCTCCCTCTCTCTCTGCCCCTCCCCCGTTCATGCTCTGTCTCTCTCTGTCCCCAAAAAAATAAATAAACGTTGAAAAAATAAATAAATAAAGAAAGAAAGAAAGAAAGAAAATACACAGTTAAAAAAAGAAAGAAAAGAGAAGAAAGAAATTCATAGTGGGGCTAATGAGATCCATAAACCAAGTGACAGAATAAAGAAAACCATAGTTTTTAACGTATGTTTAAAGGGAAGAAAAGAATGAAAACCACCAATTTTTCTAAATTTTGCCCACATTTATGGAAAGTAGCTGAAGAGATTTAATAGTGTCATTATATTCAGAAAGTCTCATTTATAAGGAGTTTGAGGCTAAATTAAAACCTCTACTTATTTTCTTCTTCAAAAATTCACATTTAATATTCACAGTCCACAACTCCAATAAGTATATTGTTGATCATTTTAAACAAAATAATAAAAACAATATTGGAAGGTTTTTTTTTAATTTTCTTTATAGTAACCCATGGATCTCCTTGTAATCTGGTAAATCAAACAAATGAATCTTTCCTAAAATTTTGATTGTGTACTTTGATGTTGCCTCAGAGTCTTACAATCAGTTTCAAAACTGGTCAAGTACATAAAAGAAGGGGCAGGTTTATGATTAGCACATCAGTTCACAAAGAAGGACAATAAATTTCCATTATATTGTCAAACTCACTCAAAACAATCAAATATTTCACTGAACCATTTACAACTATTGATTGCACACAAAATCTGACTTTATATTCTTCCTATTTTAAGTAGAAGTGATATTTTACAAGGGCTTCACAAGTAAGAGATTGTGAATGTAAAGCAGTCCATTAATTTTATATAAGCTGTTTTATATACCTGTGGGCCTCTAATAACATTCAGCTACAAGGTTACAAGGAGAAGAATCATTTTCTAAAGTTCAGTTGGAGAGGTTGGCGTATATATACATAACTAAAATTCTAGCTGTCATGCCAGCAGTTTCTTTACCAAAATTGCTTTCATTCTGTAGCTGAAAATACTGACATAAACAGGACAGTAGTATAGTGTCAGTTACCAGATTCCTATCAAGGAAATGTTACTGTCAAACTCAAGTTGAAATTTCAAGGCCAGCAACTTAGAAAACAAAAGGATTCCCCACTGTAATTTCTCATGGAATCCTTCAAAAAGGAAATGTACAGATGTATATCTAATCTTCCTCTATATGCGTGTGTGTATGTGTGTATGTGCGTGTGTGTGTGTGTGTGTGCGCGCACGTGCATTTAACTTGTAAATGAAAAAGACTCTTCTAAATCAGGAAATTTTCTCCAAGCCTTTCTATCATAATTTTTTCTGGTAATAATCTATTTTACAGAAGGAAATCTGTGCCTCCTTCCTTTTAGACTGTGACTTTTGGTTTTATTAAAATTCCTCCCGATTTGCAGTGTGATATCTTTGTGTTGGCTCTGGAAGGCCACGTTACTTACTCTATGTATAAATGTGTGCACTGTGGTGGGTTAGGTACAGGGAGAGGCAGAAAAAATGCAGGGCTTTGCAGATGTTTCTTTCTGCTCAGCTTCCTGCATCATAATGCAACTTTGCCATGCTAAGCCCAGTGTACATTTTCATTGAGTGGCTAGCCGGGCCTTTTGTTCCACTAAGTTAGTACAAGCTAATAAATGTCTTTTCACTTTATTGGGACCTCTCTTTAAAAAGACATGACTGTGAGGTCTGGTCTTACAGAGATAGTCTTTCAGGCTTGAGAAAAGTAAATTAAAAAGACATTCCTGCTAATATCAAAGCGGGCTTATTACTTCAATATAAGCACTTCCTTAATTTTCCTTCCTCAGCATGCTACATAAATATAAATAAAAAGGCTCTCCACTGGATGCATGTTACATATATCTCACAGAGTTTAATTATAAAGCCTCTAAAAATGAAGATGGTGGGAGGAAATGATGTCAGTAGATCATACAGTTCTGGTATTGAGTTAGCTGGCTGTCTCTGACAGCACAGAACAAAGACACTCAGGTAATCACAATATACCATGAAAGGCTGGGCTTGGAGAAAAAGAAAATCCAAGGGGTAAAGAGTATGATTTCTACTTTAGTGCTTGGAACTTCACAATTTTCAACTTTGTTTTCATTAATGTTATTACAGATGTTATTATAATTATGATAATTTTAATGCAATTAAGGAGGAGGAGTTAGGCTTTCTAAATACCACACCCTCTCTTCTCGGCTAGACTGATCAAATATAAAGAAGGGGTGAGGCAGATGAAGGCCAAGCACTCAAAAATACACACATACACACAACACCCCTGGATTGATCCGTAAAAGCAACGACATTGCAGGAAACAGTGAAGACACCCGAACAAAGAATACAACTTTCATCCCAGTGGCTGCCCACCAGGGGTGGCAGGCAACTTCTAAGAGTAAGAAAGACTTCCCAGGAGTGCGGGCTGCGCAAACAGGGAGAAACAGGAAAACGCTGTGCAATTCACTAGGCAGGACCCTGAACACTGCAGTGACTTCAGTGGGGTTAAGGTAGATTAAAAACTGCAGCCAGCTGGCCCCGAAGGCAAAAGGCTAGCTTCGCGCTGGGAAGAGGAAGGCTATCTCAGCCAGGCCTTCAAGAATACCCTGGAGACGTTGCGCCTGACCCTTTACTTCCATTCCTATTCAATTCCCGGTCTCTCTTCACCTCCAGATTGGCTCTCTTCTCGCAGGTTTGCCTTTCCCCAAGCCGGTTTCTCACACAGGTTGATGGAGCACTGCCTGCCAGACCTCTGCTCCTTTAATACTGTGGGGATTTGCAGAATCGGGTATCCTGAAAGGATTGACTCTTCCAATAAGGCGAGAGAAACGGACAGAACTTCCCAGCCAACCTTCGCCTTTGACACAGAGAACCCCTAGCGCCAACTCTGGGTACTCCCGGCTGATTTCTGGACCAAATCAAGCGTGTGACCACCGCCAAAGAGGAACTGCGCACACTTTAAGTGACCGCAGTGACGGCTCTAGAGGGCTCAGAAAGGCCCAGGAAGGATGTGCAACAGCAGCCAGAGAAGGGGAGCGGAGGAAGGAAAAGGGGAGGAGGGACAGTCGTGGTGTAGGAGGGTTTGGGGGTTTGTTCGGGGGGGTTAGGGGCTTTTTATTTGTTTTGTTAAGTAAATAAGGAGAAATTTCCCCCCACCCCATCCCTGTTCTAATGATGATAGATTCCACGCTGCATCAGGCCCCACGCTGGGGAGCCTAACCACACGGAAAATAATGAGGCTGCATCCCCATTCGTCTGCATTAAAGGCGAGCCGGGCACTTTCGATAGGAAATATATCGATTCCTTTGCCCGGGCCTTGGTTTGTCCTGCTCCCCGTGAATAATTGCTGCTCCTTTAGAAATTCATAATAATTAGGACTTCCCACCCTGCGCCCGCGCCGCTTTTTAAAGGCGCCTGATCCTGGAGGGCGTCTCGGTGGCTCCAGCCGTGTTCCCTGCAGGTGGGAGAGAGAGCATGAATCATCCCCCCCCCCCCCACACACACACACGTGGTTTTACTCTGAAGAGAAAGTTGATTCCCCCTCCAAACCTCAGTTTCCTTGTGTGTCAAATGGGGCTTTTGCGCTGTTAAAGATACAACTTTACATCACTTGAGTCATGCCTGTTTGGGAGGAGGGGGAGATTTAACGAACTGTGTGAGGGAATGCGGACAGGCGGGGAGAAAGTGGGAGACACAAGGATTCACCACCCCTCAGCCTGAACTCTGTGGCAATCACGTGACGCCGCAACCACCGATGTTGTGGGGGGAAGGGGGGCAAACGAGCTGATCTGACCACAGGAAACACCGAGACCTAGCTATCCGAGCTCATTGCTCCCGAACGCCTGGGAGGGGGAGGCAGGTCGTTAAAGTCGCGACTGGGCGGTAGAGAAGTGACTGCGGAAAGCGCCAACTCTACTTCCAGAGGGGCCGAGCCCGCGCGGCCGCGGGGGAGGAGGGCTCAGCGGCGGACACCAGGCGGGGCGGAGCCTGTGGCTCTGTCCGTGGTTCTGAACTACCGCTCTGCAGGCCGGGCTGGCAGAACTACCGCCGCAGGCCACCGAACCATTCAATCCCGTACCCGCGACCTCCCTCCGGAGAACTGCTGCAGTCCTGCCTGCTGCCCCAGAAGCGCCGAAGCTCGGCGGCGTCGACAAAAAGTTCCCCTGAAGCAACGCTTTGGTGGGAAGGCTTGGATTCCAGACGCCAGAAGGCTGCACCTGTGTTTTCTCCAACCAGCTGGGATTGCTCGAGGTCACCTGAGGCTAAAAGCAGACAATAGAGCGTGCGTAGCTGTGGCGGCGGCGACTCCCGCCCGGAAACTTCGCGGGGCCCGAACACTCTGCGGCTTTGGTGAGAGGGCTGTGTTTTCCGACTCTAGGGTATGAAGCCTACGTCGAAGAAAGTTTCTGGCTCCTAAACTGCAGAAGACGACTTGATATGGCCTTTAAAATCAATGGATGGGGAGGGGTTCTGAGACCTAGGGCGGGATGTGTCAGGAGGACCCCCCTTCCCTCCAGTGGGGAGAGGGAGTCCAACCTCCCTCGGCGGCCTTCGCCGCCACTGCCTCGGATCCTTCCCGTCAGGATCCATTAGGCTTACGAGGGTGATGGGCGAGGCCTGGCCGGAGTCAGGTTCAGCAGAGACGCGCAGAGCCCCCACGAGCCAGTTTCTAAGGAAACCCTCAGTATTTCTCAGCAGCAATTTGTCTTATTGTAGGAGAAAGAAGCAGTACAAGAAAAGCCTCTCAGTTCTCCATTCTCATGCAGATGAGGTGATGCGCTCCGGCTGCGGCCTGTGTATCCCCCTCCCCATCGTATTTCCGGCTTGAACAAGTAAAATACCCTCATTAATTTAAAGGAAGTTGGAGCGTCAGAAGGCGTTTCGCAACTTGCGGCGGCCGGAGAGGCAAGTAGTGCACTCTCGCTGCTCCTGGGACCCCACTGCGCTCACTATCCCAAACCCCCGCTCGCCACCTTGCTTTCCACCGTCCCGAGCACCCGACTAAACGCCAAAGGAACTTCCTGTAACGAAGGGCACCTGAAAAAAGATTTCTCTCCCTCCCACCCCCACCTCACCCCCGCCAGCCCTCGCCTCCGTAGTAAACAAAATATGCCAGAAAACGCTGTTTACAGACGGGGTAATTAGGTTTTCAGCCAGCAGCAGAAACGCGGCGCGCTCATTAGAAGTTTAAACAAACAGCCAGCAACCCTCGAGGGCAGACTGCAAAGTTGGAAAATGCGCAAACGTGCTCCTAGGCGCGCGGAGGGGCACGAAGAAGCCGCCAATATATATCATCTCAATAAAAAGCCGCTCTTGGAAAGCTTGCATAGTAATTGAGATGGGCGCTCTTTTCTGATCTGGGTTGGCATTTCCTCATCTCGAGCTGACAGAGCCAACTCAGGAAATTGCGGGTAATATTCATCTGGGGAGCACTTTCATTAAACGTAATTCATTCGACTTTCACAATAAATTGAGTGACATCCTTACAGCGGAACCTTTTTATCCTTGATTAAGTGCTTGCCAAGCTTTGGTTTCCCACTTTATTGTCACATTCCTTCAAGCAGAGTCGTCAACATGCCAATCGACAGCAGAAAAAATGTGCGCGTCTTGTTTACCAAGCTCCGGGAGGGGTTAGTGCTGACATAGAGAAAAAGAGCTGGTCGGGAGCTTGAGTAGCGGATAAATCAAGACCGCAACTTCCTGCAAACACGCGTCGGGACCTGAGGAATGGTGGCGAGTAGACGGCAGGTGGGGGGTGGGGAGGCGAGAGAGTATACCCAACTTACCACCCCGCTGCTCCTGTACGCAGCCGACCCCGACCGCCCCTCGCCTGTCTGACTAGTCCGCCTCCCTCTATTAATTAAAATAGTTAAAGACTGTTAAGGTCTTAGAATGAGATCTGAAGATCCTACAGGACTTGGTTGTTTTAAGGGAACTTTACAGAATCGAATCAAAGCTAGGCATCTTATTTAAAAATAAACAAACAACTCTGAAAGAATCCACACTCCCTAACTTGCCACTGGAAAGCAAGCAAACTTTCAGAGCCTCTATCGGCTTTCTTTCTGGGCGCAAGGGTGCAACAAGAGTGTTATTTCTCATTCCCAAGATTCCCTTTTGACTCTTTGAACAAACGCCGCCAGAGCCAAACTCATTCTAGGCTCTTCAGACCCCGGAATTCCAAGAGAAGCTGAGGACCGCCTCGATAATTCAGGACTGGGAGAGATCAGGAAGGCGTCCCTTTGCCAATCGGTGGTCCCTTCTCCCTCACCCCCTATAAAATCAAAGAAGGCCAAGACAGAAAATTGCTTATTTGAAAAAGCAATATCCAAATGCTTTCATCACTCAAATGTCCTTTTGAAAATATTGTCCACGGTGGTTATTACCTGGACAATGCTGTCAATTTCTGTAGTCTGCAGAAAATTTTCCCTCATATAAAAAAGTAGGACATTGGGCACCTGTCTCAAAAAAATCAACCAATTTCCCTGCCACCAGATACATTTTTCACCCAGACAACACTTTCATTAAGGAGGAAATAGCAGTCAACAATTCAAAGCCAAACAGAAATCAACTTCACACAAAGAGGAGCCACGAATTTAATGGCTTTCCGGGAAAACAGCTGAGAAAGTTGGAGTAATTCTGGTTCTCCCCTTCTGATACTGAAGGCAGTTTCCCCCAGAAGCTATTACTAGAAGGCCCCACACCACAATAATCCTCCTGAAGTGTGGCAGAAGGACAACCCACCCAAGCGCTTCCTACCACCCAGGGAGCTTTCTTGGTCAATGGATAGTTGAACATTTCAGGAAAATACCTGGGATAGTAACAACTTTTCCTCCCACAGAGCCCTAAAATATGTCTTGGGACTGATGAGTTCTCATGTTAGGCTGCTGGGGTATAGTCTTCTTCAAAAATCTAAGTTTAATCCTGTATCAGGAAGGCTGACCCAGGATAGAAAACTCTGGAAATGCAGCAGGGGCGGGGAACTTTTAGTACTGTCTCCAAGAACTGGGCTTAATAGAAAACACTGAATAACTGTTAGGTAGTTAATGCACTTTTCTTTTTAGGAATAAACCCAAATTGTAAAATTTTCAGTGGGCAGTGGCTTAATTTTCCAAGGATGTAAAGTGCTTATACCTAATCCAAAGGACAGAGATTGGTGGTCTCTCTCCTGCTGTTTTTCCTCAGCTTCCTCAGTTCTTAACAGCCATCTTCACACTGCGTGAAGTTCACCCAAACGGTCTGGCTTCTAATAGTGTGGAGGTAGTATTCCATGGATTTATTAATCATTCTTTAGTCTCTGTTAAAAATTGGTGTGGAACTCATATTTTAAGGACACTCTAATTTTGAGGGAATAACTGACTCAAAATCTTTTTTAAGGACAAGGTTTGGAAAGAATTTTTCAATTCATGCCCATATTGGTTAAAAAAGCAACCAGATTATTAGCGATTTTAATTCCTATCAGAACTAGTGGGGCCTAAATTGGAGAGTGAAGAGCCTCTTCTCATGAGAACAGAACTGTGGATGTGTGACTGACCACAATAACATCATTCAACCCCTTGTCACATTCCCTGGACTCAATTTCTGAATAACATTTTTGTTGACATGCCCAGGGATTGCTCATTAGACTCAGTTCTCAACTCTGAAAATTGCCATAGGTGAACCCCCAACAAGACACCTCTGCTTTCTACAGGGAGGTGCTCTCCCTGAGTGCCCTGGCCTATCCTTCAGTTTGATCCACTGAGAATGACCCAATTTAGGACTCCCTTTCTTCAAGACCAGAAACCACATTTTCCTAGTTTATCCAGTGTGTGCTTCAATTCAGTTAAAATGCTATCGTCCTGTTACCCATTCTATCATACTGAAAACATCTGGGAATCAGTCCAGAACTGACAGGAGAATAAAGATTGCAGGACTTGTTTTTTTTTTTTTTTTTTTTTTTTTTTTTTACACAAGTATTGTTATGCCATAGGTTCCTCTCCTGCTGAATTGAGACTTTTAAATAAATCTACAATACACAAAATTCAATGGACAGAAAATTTCCTTGCCTTTATTTTTTTTAATGGTTTCCAATTCCCCTGCTTTTATGGCTGGAGTTAGCCCTGTGGTGATTTTTTAATATGCCAGCTAATATGCTTCAGAAGGTTACTTTGTAGACACATTTCTAATTAACTTCCCTTTGCAGTACTAAATTCACTTCCAGTTTGAAATAGGACAGACTCATCTCACAATAAACACAAAAACACTCAAAATCCTCAACCTAGAACAGGCATTCAAAGAACTCTGGACCAAGAAACATACTCTGAGAACATTCACCCAAATACAGGCAGGAGACTGGCTTAAGAATAGAGCATTGAATGCTCTCTATAGAGAACTGGTTTTTATTAAAAAAAAATCCATAATTTGGGAATATTTAAGGTATTTGTCAATAAGCAGAAGCACAAATACTTTTGTGTAAGAAATACCTAAACAAATCTTGTTCCCTGGACATAATGTAGCGATCACTCCTTGGAAAACGTAACTGGGATTCCAGGGGCTGAAAAGGGAAAGGAAGGTGCACTGTGCTATCAGCTAGAAGGCAATGCATAAACAGAGCACCCTGTCACTTACCTTGTTGTGTGAGCTCATAAAGACATAAAATTACTCATTAAACTCCTTCTTGGCTATGGCAACTCAAGGAGAAAAAATAAAATAAAATAATGGTTTTGCCACCCCTGCCTTCTTGGAGTGTAACTTCAAGCAGCTCCTGATAAACTGCATGCATCTATTGTAGTTTCTGGCAAAGATCTGGGATGTTCTAAGGTACAACTACAAATAAATGATAAATTCAGTTACAGTATGAGGTGTTTTAAAACAGATGGAGAAAAAATAAATAAATAAATAAATAAAACAGATGGAGAAAGAAGCTTTGACCATTTCTTGGTCCCACTGCCCTACAGCTTTAATCAAGGCTCTCCACTTCCTTAACTGCCTAGAACCAACCTGTCCTGACTGTCCAATTCACCCTTTTAAGCTCATTTCCATGGTAAAAATCAGCTCTCTGCTCCTCCAGGAAAACATCTTGGAATTCTGTGGGCAAATAACCAGAGGATTACAATCCCTGGAAATACTACTTTGGGTCACAGCCACCAGCCTTTTGTTTTTGTGGTTTCTAATCCCCGACACACAAAACAACTTCAGATCCGAAAGAAAAGGATGGACTTCTAAATCACCTTCTCTATTTTATTTTTCACATTTTGTATTGTTTTGAGTGAGATTGGAAAAATTGTCTCCTTTCTCGGTATTGCCAAAAGGCATTCAGGTAATGAAGTCTGTAACTAAACGGTAATTGAATCAGCATAATTTGCACACTGAATGGTTTTCAAATGCTCCCAGTTTACAATTAAAGGAGAATTAATGCGCTTGTTGTTGAGAACGCAGCGCATTAGAATAAATCCAGCACTGTTGTTGTAATGAGTGGAAAACGGTTTAACTGCCAACAAACACATTTAAAATTTAACACAATGTATTGATTTCACTTCTGCTTTTGATAGATTATTTCACAGACTATCGAAATACTTGCTCCAAGCAATAAACTGCACCACGGTCGGGAGCCTTTGCCGTGTATGTGAGCACAGTCCAAGGACAATAAGAACAGTCCTGAGGTTCAGGTCATGCGTAAAGGTATGCAGAGGAAAGGGGCAGAAGGTTTTCCATGGTCAAGGGAATCGTTAATATCCCTCCTCTGTAGCTTTCATTTTGCCGTCCCTCCCTTCTTTCAATAAACAATTTCTCTATTTTCTCTGGTCAAACTTTCTGCCCTCGGTCTTTGGGCTCTCAATGTCAGTGGGTTGACTGGACACAGGTGGGGGCAAGAATGATTGAAGATGGTAAATGGGAAGGACAATTTTTGCATTCTGTCTGCGTTCCAGTCTAGGAAAGCACAGACTTCGGTGACAGAGTCAGAAAGGCTGTTCTTTTGGATTGGCTGCCCTGGCTTTCACCTGTTTACCCCAAGGTGTCCTGTAGGCGAGGACACTGACGCGCAGCGCCCTCTGGCGTCCACGGCTGTGATAGGCGATAAAGATGCAAAGACAGGCAACACTGAGGGTTCTTGGATTGAAGCTGAAACCCGTGGAATGCACACGCCCCACATACATATTCACACACGCGTATACATACACACTCATTAACATACACAGAGTTCACACAACTAGCAGCCCCTCAGTCACATGCACCGGGGCAACAGCTGGGAAATGTTCTCAGGTTAGCAACACTTTTGCTCCCAAGCTTGTGGGTTCTGAAACCCTTGGGACTGAGGGACCGCACCGACCCCCCATACCCTGCCCCATCCCGTTTATCCAGCCCCGTCGGAGAGCTCAGGCCGCCCCAGCGCTCCTCGCCCCTAGTCAGAACTCACTGAGCCCTCTGTGTGCTCTTGTGAAATAAGCTATGGGGAGTCGGTGCACAGAGCACAACTTTACCAGCAGGGTGCGAGTGTCCCTGGCCCTCCCTGTAGCCAGATAGGATAAACTGCTCCCTCCGTCTTGGCTCCACGCGGTGCCCACCTCTACCAATTCACCTCCACCCCAGTTCCAACTGTGTGCAAAATCCGGACCCCCGAAACTCCATTCCAGAAAGACACGGCAGCGGCTGGCTCTGTTTAGTATTCCCTTCCTGACCACAAGGTCCGCCATTCCCTAGTAAGGGGATCGGCGCTGGAACTGGGGTTCAGTTATTTGGTGGAAAGGAGAGCTAGGGAGGAGAGCCACTACTTGTTTTGCCAGGGCACCCCTGACTTAACTCTTTCTGATCTGATCGCTTGTGGTGCTCCTATCTGATTAACTTGTCCTGTGTGAACCCTACGAGTCGAACAAAGTTACCTGTACTTCTTTACGTGCCATATCTCCAAACTGGGGGACTAGGTGGGTGGATTCACTTTCAAAGTCACAGCCTTGGGCAGATTCGTGCTCCGCACTCTCTACCTCCATTTCCTTTCGTTTAAACTCTGTGGATGAACTAATGAGAGTTCCATGTCTTACACCCTTTCTCTCTGTCCTGTCTCCCCATAAAGCATCCCGTCCCACTATCTCCTCGGTTTCTGGGGGTCTAGGGCACCCTATACCATGTTCGGAATCACGCACAGGAGAGGGAGGACCGGAGCAAGAAATGAGGGTGGGAACCCTGGAAAATCCCGCAGGGATCCAGACACCAGCTTGCCAAAGTTGTTCCAACACGGTCGCTAGGAACGCTGCTCTCGCTGAACTGGCAGTCTCACCCTCCTCCCGCGCGCCCCTGGGTGTCTGGCCTCGCGACCAGGGTGGGATTGCGGGGGCGCCGGATCCGCAGCGACTTACCAAGTAGACGGTGGGCTGCAGGAGGAGAAGCACGTACCAGCACGCAGCCTGCATCCTCCCGCGTCTCAAACTTCCTCGGCGGTGCTTTCGCTGAGTCTTTGTTCCTTCAAAAACATAGATCCACCTGACATCCACTTTACAGAGCAAGGAGCGCTCTCAGCAGCCTAGATACAAATGAAATTAGACATCCCATGACCACGCGGGCAAGGTTAGGCTTGGCAACCAAGCGGGGAAAGGGGGTCGTGGAAGGGAGGGGTGGACCAAACACCCGAAGTGGGTAGGGGCAGGAAAAATTGAAAAGCAAGTAAATCCAGCGCCTGAAAGCAGCGAGCGCGCGGTCCGCAGGCAGGCGGGCAGGAGGGTAGGAGGATGAAGGGCTCCTTGCGCCTTGCGCTCCTCGGGTGCGTGTTCCCCGGCGGTGGAGACAGGAGGTGGCAGGGCTCACAGAGCCGCGTGCAAGCTGGTTCGGAGCCCAAACGTCTTTGGCAGCGAGACCTGCCCTAGTGTTTGATGGCCAGGCGGCTCGGACTTAAAGGCGGCGGCTGGTTCTTCGCCAGCCCTGGCAGGGCTCACACACGTACACACCAGCAGAGAGATGGAGAGAGAAAGAGAGAGAGAAAGCGAGCTAGAGAGACTGGGGCGGGGGGGGGGGGGGGGGCGGTGGCACGGGAAGAGGAAGGGGTAGGTAGAGCTGACCAGGATTAGGTGCTGGGTATCTTCACCCGTTCGGTGGAGTGGGGGTGGGGAAAAGGAATGCAATTTGCATACAGTAAAGCCGGGCTCAGTTTACCCATTCGAGCCCCCTGCACAAAGAGAGATACACGCGCATACAAGCACATCTTTGCCACTACTTTTTTATTTCGAGCCAAGGGACACAGTCAATCGCTAACTTCTAGAGTGGGAGCCTGCCCCGGTCTGTGAGGTCACCCGCCAGGCGCACTCTGTCCCCCAACCAGTGGCCTGCCCGCCGCCCCTCTCTGGTGTCCCACCATCCCGCCCCGAAATAGCCTCTCCGGGACTGTGGAGGCGAAGTGTACGTACCGCACAGGACTGGGGGCGAATTCGGCGAGCAGAGACCGCTCTGGGCAGGCTCCATGGAGGAGCTACTCGGGCCTGGCGTCTCCGGCGCCCCGGACATGCCCTCCCTGGCGCTTCATCTCCATGCTCAGGCGCGGACCGGTCCCGCTGCCTCGTTCAGCCTCGGCGGAGTCCGCTTCTCAGTGCCCGGGTGGCGCTCAGGCTTGGTTCCGTGGGAGCCTAGGCTCGGCACAGTTTGATTCACGGTGCAGGAAACTTAAGAGGCAAGAGAGGGAGGGGGAAGCAGAGGAGAAAAGAGAGGAAGAGAGAAAGGGAGGGAGTGAGAGAGGGAGGGAGAAGCGAATGTGCCGGACAGACTGGGACTGCCAGCGCAGGCTCTGGGACACACAGCCCGGGGCTCCTTGCCTTCCCAAGCTGCCGAAGGATGGTGGCAATGACTTAAGGGGAGGAGACTGGACTTGAACTCGAGAGAGGAACACTGGCCTTTCGGAAGAAAAGAGCCACACGGCTGGCGCAAACGGTCCGAGTTTCTGAGGGAGGGGTGAGGTGGCAAGACCTGAAGGCTCCCGGCACACCGAGTAGCCGCACGTCTACCGCGACACTGGGAAGCCAGGGAACCACTCCAGAGCCGAGTCGCAGGCCCCGTGCACGGTCCTGCCCGGCCACTGGGGGACGCTCTGGAGCGCGCTGGGGTTCGGGGCGCCGACGAAGCCGTTCTTTCTCCGTAGGTCTGCAGCTCGCGGCGCCTACCTTCCCGACACTGGCAATTACATTGGCGAGTGGGTCAACGATTCCTCAGAGACTAATTAATACCCTGAGTAAATAGATCCCGCTCCCAGGCTCTCGGAGGGCCGGACTCGCAGGGAGAAGTGGCTCCTACGGTGTCTCTGGTGGCCCCAGCGCCCAGTCCCCGGGGGGCGTGAGGAGAACTGCGACAGCCAGAGGAGTAACCGGGAGCGCGGTGGGGCGGTGCGTAGGGCAGGAACGGGAGCAGGCGGGTGCAGGGCCCCCCAGCCCGCCTCGGGCGCCGACGCTGGGCGCCACCGACCTGTGGCTGCGGGGCGCGATGCGGGGGCGCTGCGGACCGCCAGCCATTCAGCGCGCGACAGCTGAGAGGACTGGGCGACCTTGCGCGTTCGACTCCTCGCCGAGGGCTGGGCGAGTGAGAGGAGGAGTGGGGTGGAGGGGGGACTCCGGTGGATGCCTTGAGCCTTCGCCACCTCCCTCGTTCCTGACACCTCCTACCAACCAGCGTCTCCCACTCTCGGCCTCTTCTCTCTGACTTTCGCTGTCTTTCTCCCTTTCTCCCTTGCTGTCTCTCCTTTCGGTATCGTCTTTTTATCTCCTTTCTCTTTCTTGTGCTCTGTGCCTGTCCTTCGGCCGCATCTTTCTACCTTTCTCTGTCTCTTTCAGGATTTCTGACTCTCTCCATCTCTGTATTTCTCTGTCTTTACCTCACCCCGCCATTTCCTCTCAAACCTTGCCCTTTTCTTCTTCCCTTCACTCTCTCCAGCGCGCAACCCTCAGGCCAGCGTCGCCCACACCCGGGGTGAAATCCCAGGACCAGGCCCTTCTACTGCTGGCCAGGCCGCCAGCACCTCCTCACGGTGCCCAGACTCGGTCCACAAGTGTGAGCAAGGCAAAAAGCATTCTTCTTCCCCCCCACTTCCCTGGTTACCTCTCCCAGCCCTGCTTCACCAGAGGTTGACCTGGAATGATGCCCTCTGCACACTGAAGGCTCCATAATCATCCATCTGTAAGAGTTGGGCTGAAATTTATCTCAGGACCTCTAGTTGATGGCATCAAAATAGAATCGTGATTGTTTAATGAGTCTTGGGGAGTCCTTTCCTCCAGGGTGGCTATTGGACACCTCATGTTCCACCCTTTCCAGCTGGTTGGGGGCCAAGACACAATAGGTCCTGGAGGACTACAGGTTGAGCTCCCCTGGAGAAGCTGCTAACCACCCCCCCCACCCCACCCAGCCCCTAACACTGCCAATCAGCAGAACCACCCTTTTCTGCAGCAAAGGCAGAAAGAGCCCCATTGAGACCTTCCTCTGGAATCAGACGTCCAATTTAGATCCCCACTGGAGGACATACTGCCAGGCACTTTGAGGCCTACACTTTCCTTTCCAGCTAAAAATAGCTATTTAAAGAGCAAACTCTTCTAATCTCAAAAGTTGTACTCTGCAGCCGTGACCTCTTGGAATTCATTGGGGCATATGCAGAGTAAGGCAGTGAAGCACATTTTCTAAGTGGGACTCCGAAAACACACTTTGGAAAAAATGCACATTTATATATAGCATAGTTGCAATGTTATCTTGGCTGTCTTCATTTACCTGTTTTTTCATGTTCTTAAAAAGTTTAAAGAAGAAAAATAAACTTTAGGGCACCCATATCTGAGGCTGAAGCTTTGTCTGTCTCCACCCTCCAGGATTCAAGAGGCCACCCTAAAATTCATCCCCACTTGTACATAAGTTCCCAAGCTGGAGGTGGGACTGGAGTGAATGTCGTCTGCCTCTCCCTCGATGCCCAGGTACAGTGCTGTCAGAGCTGAACTTGGAATATGACCTCTGGGAAAAGTGATAAAGAATCAGGCCAGCTTTGGGATATACCTAGTTCTTTTTCAAACCTTACTTCAAAAACATTCGGCCTCTAGTGCCATTTAGCCTTCAAAATTACTGCTTATGAAATAGACGATCAAGGACCTTAAAATCTCTGTCTGAATGGGACTGATTATTTAAGAAAAGCACCACAGGCACCTAGTAATGGGAACTGGTCTGACACTTTGTTCTGTGACAGAGGGAGCCAAAGAGCTTTTTATGGTAATGACCTGAGACCTTCTGCCCAGACATTCAACTCTTACCGGATCCTATGAGACACTTGGCCTGAGATATGAAACAGCAGTGGATTGTCATTTTTTGTATCTTTGCTAGAATCTTCATTTCCTGTAGTACTCAATTATAAAAGGACACTAAGCCAAGTAAAACTTATTTTTTGTTTCTGCTAAACCTCTCCAATTTTAATGGCATAATATTGGGGGGATGGGGAGGCAATAGGAGACAAGGATGGCTCATTCACCCTCCTTCTCTCCTAATCATTTGCTTTAAAAAGAAGTAAAAACGATAAGGACATGATTTGCATACATTCTTCTGTTTAAAGGATTACCTTACTCTAAAATGCACTCTTAGAATACATCTACAATCAGCCCTAGATAGAACAAAAGTGTGATTATCCTTAAAGAGTATAGTATTTGTGCCAATTTTTTCAGATTTTACTCTGAAAAGTTTATGTTGAGAATCCTTTCAGAAATCACTCTCACAGTTTTGTGTGTAAGGCAATTTAATACACATATGAACTCAGCATGAATGATAACCATGGTAAAACCAAGTCCTCTGTCTTCTGCTTTTCCCCAAGTCTACTTGATTCAATCTGAAATGAATAGTATAAATAACATATATTCTTCTCCAAGAAATATATCTTTTAAAGTAATTAAAATGAGCTAACAGAAAAGAAGCAGTGATACTAAAAAATTTTTCCTGAAAATGAAAACCAGAAGAAATTAAAATTAGAATTCACCTGAGATACACGGATTATTCTGTTAACTAACTGTAATTTGTTGTTTTGATTGATTTGGTTTGGTTTACCTGTATGGCTCTTTTTCTGAGGGGGGAAAGAAAGGGCAGGAGTTGAAAGTTTGAATTATCTTGCAGCTGGGGAAAAGAAAGACATTAACTTTGAGTTCTACAAAACTCTGTCCTAAAATGAACCTGTCTTAAAATGCATAAATATCATCATCATTTACCCAAAATCCAAATAAAACCAGAAAACTGTTGTTATGAAGCACCCAGCTGTGGTCTTGCTTAAGCTTCAGGCCAAATTATATCGCTTTGTACATAGTAACTGCATTGTATCTATTTTTTTCCCTAACAGTGCCAAAACACTTACAAAGCATGCATTATCCTTCTGCCTTGACCTCAGTATAACCTGGTATTTGCATGTTGATGACCTTGGGGAAATGCCTGAAGATTCCTCTGGCCTCAATACCCTCTCCTATATAATAAAGAAGTAGGATTAGATGATGTGTAAAATATGTTTATTCTATTTTTGTATGATTAAAGAAATGTAAAGTCATCTCTGGTTTTAAAAACCTACTTCACAAATAACAACTGTATACAGCATTATGATTTTCAAAAATATTAACAATTTAAAAGAATATATTCTCTTCAGTGCATTGCAAAGATTTTAGGCAAGTGGGTTTGTGTGAGAGCTTTTTTGTGCATTTCTTCTGTACCCATTCTCATAATGTTTTTTCTAAGTCAAGGGTTGATGTTATTGTATTAATTACATCATTTTTTTCAAATAAATTATTCTGCATGTTTTTAATGTCATTGATTTATAACAATGTGCAATCAAAATGGCATCTCTATTAGACTTATCATTATTTGTTTAAAAGAACCAAAAACCATTTCTACTAACTTTTGTAGAATTTTAAAATATCACTCTGGACAACTAAGAAACTCCCTGGCCCTTCCACGCCCCAAGCTATTTTGCTAGTGGAAGGAAAGAAGTATCATTTACAAAGTGATTTGGTATTTGAATGTAGTAGAACTTGGTTAATAACTATGAGGCATGTGTGCTAAATTACCTTTACAAGAATGCTTTAATAACAAGATCACTGGACTAGAGAGAAAAAATAACCGTCAAGCTCTGAAATAAAAAAAAAAAAATTAAATAGAATCAAAAAGCTTTATGTGGAAGGCATTTTCTTTTTTAGAGGTAATTTATATGCTCAGTCTTTGTATCCATATTTCATTTATTCTGCTAGGTGAGAACAGAGGGTTCTCAAAGGTAGGGTAGTTTTAATTATACTCACAAACTTTAAAAAGAGAATGAATACAATAAGAGAAATTGAAGAAAGTCAGCATTAAAAAGGTAGTTGAATATAAAAGATGGGAAGATTGGGGTCATCGCCCAAAAATCATAACTAAAATTTTTAAAAATACTGTGAGTAAGCAAACCTTTGCATTATAATCTAGTTACAAAAATTCTTCATGGTAGCCCCTCCAGGGATTATTAATTGACAGTTCCCTAAAACAAAATCATTAAAGACAAAGAACTTGATAACCAATGTTCTGTTAACAACGTGAAACACAGTATATGCTTTCAGCCAGAAAGAACACTGGGGCTCTGAACCACACAGAGATGGAAGAAATTATGAGGACAAAGGCTGCAAGCCCTGTGGTTACCTGAACACTGAAACAAGTCTGCAAATGCATATTTCATTTCTATAATCTAAAGTACATGGCTATTTTGAAACACATGTCTTTCCAGCTTTTATCCTGATTGGGCAATATGAAAACAGAACTTAAAACAATATGACTTACACAGGCAGGGAGCAAAGCTGCTCCAACCAAGTATCATTGTGATAAGAATGTCTTGGATTAGACATCTTTTAAAAAAGGAGATATAACAGGGATGCAACGACCCCCTCAATTTCCCTTTTTACCATCAAATTAATGAAAACAGCTACACCAGAGTTTCACCATAATTAACTTCAAGGGTGATGCCATAAAAATCACATACTCTTACATTTTTCTGCTGCTTCTAGCTCTAATAATAAGATGCTTTTGATAAAACTCAAAGCAAAATGGTGTAACATCAAATTTTGTGTTTTAAACTGGGGGTGGGGTAGTTTCTCAAAGGTCTACAGCTTTCAATAGGATAATAATGACTACCCATTTAGGGAGTGCTAGGCACATGCCAGGAACCATGTCCTAGGTTTTATTTATGTTATCCCAATGTTTTCCTAGTGATTCTGTGAGCATCTATTTGCAATTTAGTTTTGAAAGGAAACTTGTTAGGTGAGATAAGAAGGTCTACTTCCTCACACTCCAGTTTTCCATCTCTTAAAATAAACCTGAGAGTCCCTGGACCATTCATTCTCTCCCTCCTTTTGTAATTCTCTTCTCTATTTCCGGTTCAGTATCTCCATTCTCTCTTCAGATCTTTCAGCTAATCCTCTAACCATTCTTTCTCAGATCATCTACATGCTCATCTGCATACACTAAACACTGGCACTTCTCAGGGCTCCATCAGTAACTCTTTCTGTTTTCACTTTGACCAGGCAATCCTATCTATTTCCACGGGTTTATTTACTACTCCCAGCCAATGACCAACTAGTTCATAAATCTAGCTCTCGTATTTTTCTTGACCCACCTATCTGGTTGTCTGTACGTCCACTTAGATGTCCCAGAGACCCTTAGAATTAATATGTCTAAAACTGAATACATTATATACCATTACATTACACACATATTCTGTTGGCTGGTGTGACAGATTCTGGAGTTCTCTACTTGTAATAGGATTAAGCCCATGTCCTTTGCTAAGTGACCTCACAGTGGAATGGGAGAGTCTTCCTCCCCATATATGCAAAATTTTTCTTTCTTTCTTTCTTTCTTTCTTTCTTTCTTTCTTTCTTTCTTTCTTTTCTTTCTTTCTTTCCTTCTTTCTTTTCTTTCTTATCTCTCTCCCTCTCTTTCTTTCCTTCTCCCTTCCTACTTCCCTTCCTTCCTTCCTTCCTTCCTTCCTTCCTCCTTCCTTCCTTCTTCTCCTTCCTTCCTAGGAAATCCTTCTTTAGGATTCTTTTCAATCCTAATCAGAGTCTCCAAGAGGTATAATATGTTTGCAACTTGTTCCTCTAGCCAACAGGAAAACAGCACACACCAGGTAGAAACTGAATCCCTCAGTGTGGGTCCTAAAATGAAAAACCACATGGAACAGACTGGAACCTGACCTGTGATCTGGACTACAGCCACCAAAGCTGACTTGTAGTCCCACAAATCCCAAAGTGAGCAATAAATGTTTATTATTTAACTATCAAAATATTGGTGTTATTTGTTTTGCAGCCAAAGTTGACTAATTAGTTGACACCATTAGTATACTGGAAAATAAAGGTATCAGATTCCCTTAAGCCTTCTTTTTTTCCTACACATCAAAAGTAAAATTACTAATACCTCTCAACTTTTCACCTAATTATATCTCCTCTCTTCTCTGTTCTGCTACTGACTGAGGCTCATATTGTCAGTCACCTTGTCTACAATAATGGTCTTCTAACTGACCTCCCTCTTTTCAGCATCTACCTCCATACATTTATCCTCCTCATGCCACCCAGATGACAGAAGTAAAACAAAAATGTGTGCATATCACACGCTTGTTTAAATCTCTTCAGGGCTTCCCACTGCTTACAGAAGCAAGTCAAATTCCTTAGTGAGGCACAGAACACTGCTTTGAGCTTGCCTCTGTCCACTCCTTCATCCTCCTCTCCTGCCTCCTGGCCCCCATTTGACTGCATACTTCACATCCATCAGTTATAAGATCCTTAGAGCTGCCAACATACAACTGTATGTCTCAACTTGGGGCCTCTGCACCTTTTTTCCTTTGCTTTGAATCCTCTAAACCCAACCTCTAGATGAACTTCTAATATTCCTATAAACCTCTGCTCAGAGATCACCTCCGATCCTCCCAACTTTTCTCAGAGATTTGTGCACTAAAACATATTACTAAATCAATTACATCATGCTGTTTATACATTTGTCTTTTCTACTGGATTATGTCATTCAGTTTTGTACTCCTTGCCTTACCTTAGACTGGATTAAGTTGAATGTTGAGCCACACTTAGAAAATACAGTGCCCAGAAAACAGCCTAGTGCACCTCTTGCAAGAAAGCATACCAGAGATTCTGGAATAACAAGTCTTCCTCTGTGAAGTACGCAAACAGTGCATAATTGGAGAAGGTTTTGAGGCAAAGCTCAGTGCAGTAAAATGAGCAAAAGGAAGACCAGTGTGGGAGGCTTAGGCCAGAAGACGTAAGATGCTTCACCCAAAGCACACTCAGAAACTCTTCTCAGAATCAGGGGTGGAATGAATAACCTAGCCTGAATGCATTACTCAGGGACTGATTTATTAACTGCCCTCACTTCCAGAGCCAACTGAGCCTTGGTACCAAAAAGTCCCCAGATGTCCCTAAATTCTAGCTTCATCCTGCACAGGTATACCCCAAATCCTATCTCACATTTCTGTTGTTTCACCTCTTATTACTATCTTACCCCAAAATTTATTCTGATCAGAAACAAAGGAAAGAAGGTGCAGAGGCCCCAAGTTGAGACATACAGTTGTGTGTTGGCAGCTCTAAGGATCTTACAACTGATGGATGTGAAATATGCAGTCAAGCGGGGGCCAGGAGGCAGGAGAGGAGGATGAAGGAGTGGACAGAGGCCTTATCCACTCTGTTTTGGGGACCAGGTGAAAGAGGGCAGGGATGGAGAGAGGAGGGTTCAAGAAAAGAACATAAACACCATCATCATAATACTACCAATTCTGGACCTGGTAAATGGGGTTAACCCATAGAAAAACAGGACACTAGGCCTTATGGTCTGGGCTTCTGAATGAATCTTTTTGGCAGAAAGTAGAACTGGGAGACCTTTGGTCAAGGAAAAAGTCTAGCACTTTTTCCTGTCACAGTTAATCTCCTGACAGGATAGACACCAATGGTTCTTCATTCATGATCTCTGAGACCTCACTAAACACCCTTGAATTGTGTCTCCCTCCCTCCATTAATAGGACCCTAAGGTAACCTGTAGCCTACATAGCACTGGAATCAATGGCCTTTCTCAATTTTCATGTCATCAATTTTCTGCAGAACCATCTTTTCTGAGTTTTTGTCCTGTCTTTGGCAGTTCCTTCTTGTTTCCGGTGCTGGCTATTCCCACCAACTTTCCCCAGGCTGTCAGTATTCTCTTTCAGGTCCTCCCCTTTGACCTAAACTGCACTCCAATATCTTCAGCTACCAGAGGGCATCTTCATTCAAATGTCTGACACACAATGTTCAAGAATGAACTCACTGATACTCCCAACACCCCCGCCCCCCCCAACAGAGACACATGTCCCTAGTCACAGCTAACCTATCAGTGGCACCCGCATTTTCTCTGCACACTGAAAAGAATTAGCTCTCATCATTTTGTACGTATCTCACAGACCAGTTGGGCACATCGCCTTGTCAGGTCACCCTTCAGAGTATCCATGTTGTCCGCCCGCTTGCCACTGTAGACCGTGTCTCTATCATCGCATATCTGGCCAGCTACTTTCCAGTTGGTTTCCCTGGCTGTAGTCTTCCCCAGCTAACCTCTTTACTGTGAGTACCATAATGGTGTGCACCATGTCTTATTCACCTGTGTACTTCCAGCTCATAGTAGATACTCAATAAATATTTGCCTGCCACATGGATCAATTCCTTATACTACCTCCAGATTATTTCATAAATAATGTATTTGCCCTATTACATTGTGCACACACACCCCTTCTTTTATCTTTCCACATCCATTAACAGGGCTATTTTTGCATATTTTTTTCCAAGAAACTATTTCTTCAAGAGAGCCCTCACTCAGAAACGTGACAAGCAAAACAGAAACATAAAGCTTCTCTGGTTAAATAGGATGTAGAACACTGGAACCATACCTATAGCCTTTTCTATGCCACCTTTCTTCCTCTGCCCCATCCCCAACCATTCCTTGAGCTACTATCTATCTAGGGTACCCTAAGACAGTAGTTTCCAAACCTTAGTTTGCTTAGTTTTCACCCAGACGGTTTACTAAAATAAAATGCACATCACCGGGTCCCCACTTTCTATTACAATTTATTAGCCTAAGCTTTGATGTTGAAAAGGAAGCATTTTAATAAGCATCCAGGTGATTCTGATAAACACTGTCAGAAGAATGCACTTTGAGAAACCTTACCTTAGAAAGTGGTGGATTGGAATGTAAAAACCCTATCTCACAGAATGACATCTGAACCACTTGTGGTAGCAATTAAGGTCAAAGCCTCATGAGGAGATGACAATTCAGTAAAGAGTGAAAGAGGTAACAGAATGAACCATATGGCTATTTGGAGTAAAAACTATCCAGGCAGAAGGAATGACAAGTGAAAAAAGCAGAGACAGGAGTACACCTCATGTATTAGGAACAATAAGAACACCAGTGTGCCTGAGGAAAAGAGAGCAGGAAGAGACAGCAAGGAGATAAGGTCAGAGGTGGCAGACAAGTAGCATCTGAAGGGCATTGGAAGGACTTGGCTTCTTAAGCACCTACAGGATGCCCTTACACTGAGCAAAAGAGTGACATATCTGACTCACCTTTTAACAGCATTATTCTGCTACCACACCAAAAGCAGCCTGAAGTGGGAAAAGAATAGTTAGGAATTAGTGGAATAATCCAAGCAAGAGGCAGTGATGGTTTGGTGACATGGGTTGTGAAAGAAGTGATGAGGTGTGAACCAATTCTGGATGTGTTTTGAAGGGAGATGACATAACTTGCTGATAGAGTCAATGTAGAATGTGAGAGACACTGCTCTCTCCAAGGTTTTTGCCCTGAGTACCCAGATTAATATTAGGAAGACTGTGAAAGAAGAAGATAGGCAGAGGGAGAGGAGAAATCAAAAGCTGAGTCTGAGACGTGTTAATGTGCTAAGTTTGAGATGTATACTAGATATCCATGTAATACATTAATCTTAGGAGTCAGGAATTCAGAAGAAATGTTTGGGATGAAAATATAAAATTGGATATTACTTAGATATTAGCAGCACATAAAAGATATGTGAATACATGGGATTGTCAAGAGAATCAGTGTAGATGAAGAAAAGAGGCCTTAAGCACTTCATTGTTAAGAGGTCAGGAGTGGGGTGGAGCCAGAAAACCAGACTGAGAAGTACTCACCATTGTAGGAGGGAGCCAACAAGAAGGAGAAGGCAACCCAATTCACTTTGTTATGTCAGGTAAGATTGGAAATGCCAACTGAATTTAGAAATAAGGAAGTCTTTGGTGACCTTAACAAGTGGAGTTTCAGTGGGCGGATATGGGGGAAGCTGAATAGAGCAGATTCAAGAAAGAAATGCACAAAACAAGAGTGTGTACACAGTACAGACCCATCTTTCAGGATGTTCTTTCATCTCTTTTAATTTCCTTCTACCTGAGTCTCTATATCATCCATGAGTACCAGCTTACTCATGTTGGCATTTTATCATATTTTGCCCTCAATGATACTTATTATTTTTAAATCGTCTTCCTAACGACTTTGAAAGGTCTTAATAGAGAGAATCAACATCTCCTTTTCCATCTGCAAAACTCCGTCAGTGCTTTTATACAATTCTGCGCCTATAGTATTTGAAAATACATGATGGATTAATATTTACCCATTCGCTACCCCTTTTTCTAGCTCTTCTGCCTGATTATAATTTCAATTATATGTCAAATTTCTACTCTCACTTTAAACTTTAAGAATCTTCAAGAAATGGTCCTACCCAAAATGTATCTTTTAGTATTTTCTCATATATCCTTCTGCTTTAGTTAAGACAGTTTATTGACCATTTCCTGAAAAGAGGGTATTTATTATTTTTACCTGTCATTTTAATTGTAGTAATCCTTGTCTGGAAATTCCTCGGGTAATCCAAGGGCTTTTCTCCTCTCAGAAACTAACCAAGGAAGAATCCTAATCTCAACTTTTGGTGCTCTTTTTTTAATGTGTAGTTACTCTAGATTTTAGGCTTATCACATATACCTCAACATCATGGCCTCTCTTACATGATCTATTAGATTCAAAAACTGTACTTTTATATACACTCCATGTTTAAAAAAAAACTATCTTAGACCAAGCTTAGCATTTTTAGTTTTCTGTTTATTCTAACCATCAAATAACACTTTTAGAACCAATGAAAAATCAGATGAGAAACAATATCACCATGCATGAGGATATTTAATGAAAGATGACTATATGATAGAATGAATAAATAAATGATGAAGGGATGAAGGCATAGATGAAAAGGACTTTATACTACAGTTGTTTCATTCATCAGACATTATCATCTTTGATTCTCTCAAGAGCCATAGGATGTGGGTAGGATACTTTTTATAAGACCATGATAAAATATTCTTAAAGAGGTTGACCTGTCCAAGTTTATGCCAGAATGCTGGAATCTAAATCTCTGACTCTAGAATCTAGCCCTTTCCTGTTTCCTTCAAAGTTGCTTGCTGGTAAAAATACAGACCCACTCAAAACCTAATGCAAAGCTGTTTTGCAATCTCTTCACTCAGAATTGATGAGGTTTTGCTGAATTTGTTTTTCAGTGAAATTGTAGTTCTTTAATTCTCTTCTTTTCCTCTTTAATAACATATGAACTACTAGTGTCACAATTGGCTTGATCATTTAACTTAAAATATCAGCAAAACAAAGTGCATCATTCTTAAACAACTCTCTTTGATTTTGATTCCTTCACATCTCTAAGGACTCATCAAATACCACTAACTCCAACAGTAATGGTTTACAAGTTTGAGTTTCTGAAAATCAAGATACAAATATTCTCTGGGAATATAGTTCCTCTTTGGACTGGACTTCTTTCTACCACAAGACCTTCCTCTCAGATTTATGATCTTGAGAAAACAAAACAAAGAATAGTTTATTAAGCAAGTGCTTTCTGAGTCTATATGAACTCCATACCTCAGATATTTTATAAAGATGTTCTGTTTACTTCCTCAATATGGAAAATCTTGTGAATTTCGAAAGCTTTCTTAACCCTCATGGTCACTGGGGCACCATGAGGGATCTGAGTGAATAATTTAGTAACAGGTATCCCAACATGATAGAATCTTTCAAAGTTAACAACAAAAATCTGGCAATCCTATTTGCTTTACTTTTGGTCATGGGCTCTAAGAAAAAAATTAAGAAAGCAAAGTTATATGGCAACACATGATAGTATAAAAGAAATATATTCTCGGGGCGCCTGGGTGGCGCAGTTGGTTAAGCGTCCGACTTCAGCCAGGTCACGATCTCGCGGTCCGTGAGTTCGAGCCCCGCATCAGGCTCTGGGCTGATGGCTCGGAGCCTGGAGCCTGTTTCCAATTCTGTGTCTCCCTCTCTCTCTGCCCCTCCCCCGTTCATGCTCTCTCTCTCTCTGTCTTAAAAATAAATAAACGTTGAAAAAAAATTAAAAAAAAAAAAGAAAGAAATATATTCTCCAATAAGAAGAACCAACTTGTAGGGCACCTGGATGGCTCAGTCAGTTAAGCATCTAGCTTCAGCACAGGTCATGATCTCCTGTTTTGAGGGTAGTAGCCCTGCATCAGGCTCTGTGCTGAAGCCTGTTTCAGTTTCTGTGTCTCCCTCTCTTGTCCATACCCTGCTTGTGATCTCTCTCTCTCAAAAATAAATAAACAGTAAAAAATAAAAACAAAAAAGTTTTAAAGAAGAACCAACTAGTTAAGGGAGTCCAGTAGTTCATTCAGCACATCAATTACCCACCCAGGATGCCCTCAGGCTGTAGCTTACAACCTAAATCATCTGTCCCAAAATTTGAGGTTATGTTGAGATATCTGGAGGATTTGTGTATAAAACCAAAGTGCTTTAATATTTAAAATTATCTTTGATAAATATGAAATTGCGATGTTAAATTTAACTGTATATTACTTATTACTTCTTTCATTTTATCTAACACTAAATGCCTTTCAGTTGTTTTCATGGCAAATTGTGAATATGCAATGTAAACATTTTGGATTTTAGCTTCTATAATTCAAAGTAAGATGAACTAGGGGCACCTGAGTGGCTCACTTGGTTTAGCTTTAGACTCTTGATTTTGGCTCAGGTCATGATCATGACCATGAGGTCATGAGACTAAACCCCAAGTTGGGCTCTGTGCTGTCCATGGAGCCTGCTGAAGATTCTTTCTCTGCCTCTGCCCCTTCCCCCACTACTTGAGCACACGCTTTCTCTAAAAAAAAAAAAAAAGAAAAGAAAAGAAAAGATGAATTATATTAGACACATGTTAATTTTATGAAAAATGATCTTTCAATTAACTAAGATGCTATTTATCTTTAGATTATGTATTTTTATATTTTAAATCTCAAGTTCACTACTTTTAACTTGTGTCTTAAGGTTTTAGAATTAATGAGATAGAACCTTTCCAGATATTGTGGAGGAATCTGGCAAATAAGCTGATTGAAAAACTAGGTATATGCTTTCTTTTATCATTTTCAAAAAGAGAATAGAAATGTAATGTTAATTAACCCTGCATACTATTTTTCTCTTTTGTCAAATCTTAACTGACTGCCAGAATGTGGATACCTTTCAATGAAAATGGACAAAATAACCCTCAGTGGAATGATTATAAAGTGGATTTTCCTGTTGAAGAGTGAAGATGAAACATGAAAAAGATCAGCTTATGCAGCAGACATTTTTCATTCTTTTTTACAACGTGAGCAAATGGAGGGTGAAGGAACAGCCTTCACCTTTCATCATGTGCTCTGCTATGCTCCAAGATTTACAGTGACCCTCTAAATTAAAAAAAAAAAAAAAAGCACAAAATAAGAAAACTGTCAGTCACTGGAGAGGTGACTATCAAGTCATTTTCGTGTGGATTACAAAGAGTTTATGACTGTTAACCAAACTAAGACCATTACTTTGAGGCTAAACAAAATTTGAAAATGGGAGCAACCGAAACAAAGGGATGTTGTTTTTCCAGTGTAATTTATTTTGGAAAGTTCTTGCCCAGTGAGCACTGCAAAAACTCTATTTCACTCATGACAAAATTGCACTTAGGTTTTTAGTGAGTGAAGCCATAGTCAGAAGAGAAAGAAATCTGATCATTTGCATCACTGTTAATGTAAAATTTCACTCTTCTTGATTCTGACAATGGTGTGATTTGTAAAGGACTCTAATTGTGGTCAATTATGACAGTCCTCCAGCGCCACCTAGCGTTTTCCATGCATTTCTGTTGTCCAGCTCACCTCTTCAACCAAACTAACAATTTCTTACAAAAGTAGACCTAAATCCTAAATAAAAGGAACAGGAACTTCATAGCTTGATTTTGAAATCTTAAAGCCAATATATTTCCTATTATCTTCTCTTAATACTTAATAAATTTCTGAAAGCTCTTATTTTTGTTTAACTCAAAGTCTTTTTTATCTTTGTAGTTCAATCCCTTTGATAAAGTCTTAATTAACCATTGCTTCCTGGCAAACTGACACAATTGTAAGGTTGACCCTGTATTCTGATAAAAGTGAAGATACTTTACAGTTGATTCAGTTGAGTATTTTAGAGCGAAAGACCTATACATATACGTGCTGGGTTTACAGAAACAGCCAAGGAAACATGGAAACAAAGGGTGACCATTGAATACCCAATGTTTGTGAACTGACTTGGTTGAGCACACTCTCCAGTTCTTGTTATTAGAAGTAATGGTCACAAAAGAAGGTTAAGGTGGGTGACACCTACTCCCCCAAAACCTCATTACCAAATGATAATGAAAGCATGTCTCATCAAATTATTCCACACTTATAGATATGTATGAAATATTCAATAGCTAGCACACACAAAACTTTCCATACAGTCTATTCTATAAGTTTAACAAAGTCTTGGTTCCCTTCTTTTTAGTGCTGACAAAACTACCTTATATGATAGATTCACTCAAGGCAAATGTGGCAACATTCTTAAGGCAGAATCTTGTTATATTACAATCAACATCAGGCAACCAGAAACCGTTCCAAACCAATGGCATGACACAAGGCCACTTACATGTAGAGCCTTATGTACCATCCTTATAGATGAAAGCCATAGGTCTCTAATTTTATTCCATGGTAATTACTGCAAATAATGTCACGCAGAGAAAAGCTTGTGTTAAAAAATTATCTACTCCAAGTGTCAAATATGTTAGGTATGTCACAGAATAGCACCAACTAAGAAAAAAAAAATCCCCTTGTTCTTGAACATGCATAGACATGAGATAGTCTCTATATGTGCCTCAAGGAAATATTCTATTACTCTTGTTCTGGTTTTCGCTTCCTCAAATCTCCTTATCAAAGTAATCCAACAATGAGAAAAACATCTTTGCTTCTAGATAAGAAGTGCTAGGATTGGGTCAGATAAAAAGCATTGTCTAAGGAAATAGAATTACAATCTGGATCTTTTTAATCCAGATACACACCAGGGTAATAAACTAGTTTGATCTGCTCATGGAAAAGCCAAACACTGATGTGCAACTCCAGTCAGGTAATAAAGGAGGAAGGAGAAAGTTCATCATTTAGGCCTGATGGGCTTTTTTTTTTTTCCCATTTCTAGCCAAGTCCATGAATGGAGAAGAATCTAGATTTCCTATAAAACAACTTCAATTTCTTCATTTACAAAATACAAATGGGAGTAGAAATGTAACAAAGGCATTTGATGCTCAGAAGAAGCTGTAACATCACTTTGTACTCAATTAAAAAAAAAATTTCAACAGACATTTGTTTTTACTTTTGTACCAAAGAAATTGAACAATATTTTATAAAATTAAATTTCTGTTTTGAAAAATAATAAACATCTCATTTTATTTCAATACAGTAGGAGATACATCCAGGCTCAAATAGTCCTGTAGGTGACTTGCTCTGTGTGACGTAAGGGATGCCCTAAGGTTCACATGTGCCTAAGTATCTCCCCACTTGCTCAGGGAAGTGCCATCTTCCTTTATTGCTGAAGCTCAAACTCTCACCTTTCACATCAGTGCTCTGACATAGACAACCCCAAAGGAATCGGTTCTTAGCATTAAATCCTAGAGTCAGAGGTTGTAAACACCCTAAAAAATATATGTAAAATGTTGTGTACTTGCATATATGACCCCTTTTCCTGGAAAACGTGTTTCACAGTTTTAATTAGCTAATCAAGAGTGTCTCTGCTCTGACTTAAAGAGCTAATGAGCACTGCCCACAGGATTCAACCAGCCCCTGCAATTATCTTATTATTACAGATTTATCTATTAGAATTACCCAACCTCCTGACACGATGTAGAAAGTTCATGGGGAATTTAGATCTTTTGCAGGTATATGCTGCCTTGCATGACCCAGAGTTAAAGTATCAGATTCTGTGATTAAAACCCATGTTTGACAGGCCTGGACTCTGGAGTGAGGAAGATCTGAGACTGCAGTATCTGCTTTGTCATTCACTCCTTGTGTGACTGGTTTGAGCCACCATTACTTGTGGCCTGCATTGCCGCAGTAAGCCCACTCAGTGTTTCTGCTGTTGCCCTTCCCCAGTTTGTCCTCAATGCAGCCACCAGAGCATCACTGCAGGGGACCCATCAGCTCACTCCCCAATCTTCTCAGGACTTCTCACATCAGGCAGCAGGAAAGCTGGAGAAGTAAAATGGCCTCCAAGGCATGCAGACCACACACCACTTTATCTCAGACCCTCTTCTCTCAGACCTCATCTCCTCCCACTCTCCTCCCTTCGTTTCTCTTCTCAAACCTAGGGACACTCTCCTGAGAATGTTTTTGCAATTCCCAGTACTCCCCAGATGCCTTCAGGTCTCTACTCCCAGGTCACCACTTCACAGAGTCCCCGTCTCCATCACATACACCAACACATCTCACTGCAGCACACCCTTTCTCCCTTTATTGCTTCATTGTTCTCCACTGCATCCATCACGACCTGACAAAGAACTCTTTACTGGGGGCAGTTGGGTGGCTCGGTCGGTCAAGCGTCTAACTTCAGCTCAGATCATGATCTCAGGGTTTGTGAGTTTGAGCCCCGTGTTGGGCTCTGGGCTGACAGCTCAGAGCCTGGAGCCTGCTTCAGATTCTGTGTCTCCCTCTCTCTCTACCCTCCGCTGCTCACACTCTGTCTCTCTCACTCTCAAAAATGAATAAATGTTTAAAAAAAAAAAAAAACTTTTTTTAAAAAAAGAACGCTTTACTTTTTTTTAATCTCCTTCAATGCCTAACCACCATTCCACACATCCTCGAATTTCTAGAACATGGATGAGTTAACTTTTTTTAAAAGGCCAAATAGTAAATATTTTTGGCTTTGTGGGCCATATGGTAAATATTTTTGGTTTTGAGGTCCATCTGGGTCTCTGTCAGAACTTCTAAACTCTACTATTAAGGGGAAAGGAGTCATTGATGATATGTAAACAAATGGGTGTGTCTGTGTCCCAATAGAACTTTATTTACAAAAACAGGTGACAAGTGCTGAGTTTGGCTCATGGGTGATAGTTGGTTAACTTCTGCTCTAGAATAATAAACTTCATTAGGCAAGGATGCAATCTGCCTTATTCACTATTTTAGCTCCATCTCTTTGAGGAAGGCCTAATACAAAGTAGTTCCTTAAACAATTGCAGAATGAATTAATGTCCTTGACCATTGTACCAGTTTCTCACTAGTAACATAAGGTAATAATATCAACTGTGGGTTGTTTTTTTTTTTACAAAACAGGTAATGAAAGTATGTCACACAATGAGCAGAATAGGTAAATAGTAGTTGTTAAAATTATTCTGAATTCCATACCCCAGGAAGAATATGGAAAAACTGAAAGACAAACAGGATTTAAAGAGAAACCAAAACTATGTAGTTGAAGAAATACTGAAGGGAAAGAGGGTGTTTTGTCTGGAGGAAGCCCAGGGGAGGCATGGTCATAGCTTTCTTAAATTTGAAAATTATTTTGAGCAAGAGATTTTTCTATATACTTTGTGGCACCAAAACGGGTAGACCTAGGATCACTGGGTAAACATTGCGTGGAAATAGATGTCCGCTTATTGCTGGGATGCACTTTTCAGTCGACCCTGCAAAGAAGAGGCCACATTCATTTTCTTCACCGATGCACCTTAATGCCCTAGCATGGGCCTTAACTGAATGAATGAATCAGAATGAAGAGTGAACAATCTAATCTTCAGAGCTGACCAAAGCTAGAACAAGCTTCCTCAATTCGTGCATTGGAAGGTTCAAAAAGGAACTTTCTGACCTCTTGCTAGGGTGCAGCAAAGATACATTGCTACAGTACATTTGTCATAGGAATACACTGATGTTAGTTCTTTAGTTGTGGCATGCTGATTTTTCACTATAAAAGACATTCAGGGTTATTATAAAAACCTGGGAAAACTTATTTACACAGGCATATTGTATGTACAGCTTGGTATACTATTTTCCTCTTAAATAACATTTCTATACCTAATGAATACTTTGTAAATATAATTTTAATGACTGCTTAATGTTCCATTAAGTCAAAAGATGATTATCAGCTTAACTATGTCTCTGTTGTTGGAAGTGTAGACTGTTTTATACTCCTTAACAACATAAAAGATGCTGAAATTCATTTCATATCTCCAAGAGATAGAATTACTGTGCCAAGGTATTTAAAGTTTTCAATGAATTTTGCCAAATTACTATCATAGGAAATTGTACTCATTTAATTCTAATATTATCAGAGTGGCTTCACTGCCACATTTTAATATTACTGTTTCAGAGCAATCTCTATTCTACAAATGGCCATTATGAGCCTTGTTCTTATCATGACCAACTACAATTTAATTTACTCAACCCCCTACTTCCAGGTATCAAGTGATTCCAAAAAGAGTTAAGCTTCCTGGTAGGATTCTGATTAAACATTGAAAAAGTGTGTGTGTCACTTGATATTATAAAGTATTGTTTTTATCAATTAATCTTCTGAGAGAATATGCTTCCGTCCTTAAGGCTTAATCTTGTTTTGCTTACCATCCTTAATTAAGTAAGAACTCTTGGTAATAACAGTTAAATGAATCAACTTTTTTTTAAGTGACATAGCATTTATTCAACTTCATTTTTATTATATATATATATATATATATATATATATATAAAATTTATTGTCAAATTGGTTTTCATACAACACCGCGTGCTCATCCCAACAGGTGCCCTCCTCAATGCCCATCACCCACTTTCCCTTCTCCCCCACCCCCCATCAACCCTCAGTTTGTTCTCGGTATTTAAGAGTCTCTTATGGTTTGCCTCCTTCCCTCTCTGTAACTTTTTTTCCCCCTTCCCCTCCCCCCCTGGTCTTCTGTTAAGTTTCTCAGGATCCACATATGAGTGAAAACATATGGTATCTGTCTTTCTCTGCCTGACTTATTTCACTTAGCATAATACTCTCAGGTTCCATCCATGTTGCTACAAATGGCCAGATTTCATTCTTTCTCATTGCCAAGTAGTATTCCATTGCATATATAAACCACATCTTCTTTATCCATTCGTCAGTTGTAAATCAACTTTCTTTAATATCTGCAGTTGCCAGACTACCATGCTCTGATCCTGGCCCCAAGCTTATTGTGGGGAGTCCCAGAATCAATATGTGAACCAAGAGTTACTTACATATTTAATACATATTATGTATCATAGAAACACAATTGATTATTTTTCCACTGTATGTATATATTGTGGTGAAAAATACAAATTTATTTCAGTGTTGCTAAATTCATAATAGCTTTTGTCTTCAAGTGTTTTCTCAGAACATCCTAAAAATACAACTGCTATTATGAAGATTTTAGAGATGAGGGGACATTAAAAATGTTCCTTTGTACTCAAAAATGTTGAAAATTACTTAAATAGGTGTACACACATAAATTTGGTGGTGTTAGGCAAGGCATTCACTTACTGGACACATTAATCCAAATCTAGTTAGGATGATCCCTGTTTAGCCAGTGTTCTGCACTGGGTAAAAAATTAATTATCTTACTCCTTTCTCAGAAGTTTAAGCACTGTCTGCTTTCAAGAAACAGGTGGCAATGGTACCCACCTTCAAGGCTGAAAGTTTCCTTATTAAGCCCAGATTATTCAGGGTGAAAGCCAAGCACAGCCAAAATTTTCCCTCAATTATTTTATGTGTGTACTCAGTCTCAGCTACTCATCTCAGACATTTCCCACAGTGTAGATCAGGGGCATGTGTGGTCAGCACAGAGTCAAGAGAAATTACAGGGAAGCTGAGCTATCATCAGCTGATGGGGTGGTTTTTTTGAATTCCTCTGCTTCCATTTACATATCTTCAAAGCCTGAGTGACCATGCTAAGGCAAACACCAGGCAAGAAAAAGAAGGCTGATTTTCATAAAGAGGAATGGAAGTACTGTTACTCAACTCTGCAGTAAGACCACGAAACCTTACAGCTCGTTTTATAGGGAAGAGCAGCGAAGCAGGAAATTGCTAATGCAATGTATTTGGAAGAGAGGAAACATTAAGATCCCAGGCAAAGATGCAGAGATTTTAATACCTACCTAAAGCCCCTACAACACAGGCTGAAAAGTTCAGAGTAAGCATTCAAGAAGTGAAATGCCACTTAATTAATTACAGAGTTGAGCTCGATTAGCTTTAAGGAATCTTATGAACAAGCGAATGGGGTTAACACATAGCATTTAGTTAGCAGGCTTCATTTTTCTTCACAGCTGTGATCTGCCGTTGTTCTTATTTCTAATAAAGCATGATAGCTATCACATATAACATACGTTGTAAGCATGTAGTCTTTGCTTTGACATCTTATAGAACTTATTTCTCAGGTATTTAGGCTGCACTATACACGTGACATCTTTAAGCCTTATAATAATGTTTAACACATAAGAATTTCCAGAGCATATGTGGATATAGGTAGCTTTAAGGAAATCTTTCTTCAAAGTTATTTGCTCAGCTAACTGGAAGAAACTGAGAAAGAAAATACATAACATTAGTATTGGTTTATCAGCCAAAGAATAAAATAAATACCTATGATTCTGTTGTGATATAAACAAATGATGAAATAAGTAAATTAATGGAAAAGGATGAATTTTCCTTATATAGTTACTTGGATAGGAGTGAAGCCAAGAAGGAATGAGTGAACTAGAAACTCACCATTAGAATGCCACAGTAATAAGTGCCATGGAGAAGACCCACCGATGCATGCTAAAATTAGTGGGCAAACTTTAATAAGAAACAGGACCATTGAATAGCCTCAAAGAATCTCTCCCAAAATATGTATTAATTACTGTGGTGGTTTTAACATGTATCCACATGCTTTGATACTCCTCCCTCCAGGAGGTGGAGCTTAATTTCTCTCCACTTGAGTGCGGGCTGTACTTAGTGACGCCATCAAATAGAAAATGGAAAGGGAAAAATAGTAACTTTTCTGTGGAAAACTGGCATACAGTACATATCCTAGCAATCAAGGTTAACATCAGCAGTAACAAATCATGTTGATATCATGTATCCCTGATATGATGCAATGAGAACACTTCACCTCCAGGGTGTTCTTCCTAAAACTGCATGACCCCTGTGTAACCATGAGGAAGCATCAGACAGACCCAAAATGATAGAGATTTTACAAAATACCTGACAAGTATGCCTCAAAAGCATCTGAGCCATGAAAGACAAGAAAAGATCAAAATACAGTCACTGACTGAAGAGTTTAGGAAGACACCAGAAAACTGGTGAAATGTGTACCACTCTGTAAAGTCTGTACCAATGTTAACTTCTCAGTTTTGATAAATACACCACAGTTGTGTGAGATGTTAACATAAGCAGAAGCTGGATTTTTTTGTTTTTGCTTTGGAGGAAGAAACACCTTTATTTTCATCAGAAATAATAATGCTTACAAGCTTGTAGAAACAGTTTACTCTAAGAGACAGAAAGCCAGGAATTAGAGTAAAGGTAACAGTAAGATGAGAAGTTATACAAAGATTAACCTTGATGGCATGTTTGCTCTAAGACTAAGTGGCATAGGTAACGATTTAGTATTACCCAATGTACCCAGTGGCTGAACTGATCCTTCCTTTCCTTTGCCTCCTTTTTGGTGGTGGCTGGCTTACACAGTAGTGATGTGTTCTCAAGGTAGCAGTAGTATGTAACAGTAGCTGCCTAGAGATCAATTATTGGTTTAGGATAGATCCAAGCTATTAACTTTGAGATGTGATTTCTATGAGGAGGAGAATCTCTTGTCTGACTTGGCCCCAAAACAGTTGCCAGGTCACAAGCCACACATTCTCTGTTGGGAACAGAGACGCCCTAGTTTCTTGGCAGCACTTACGGATCCTCTAGCCTTCTCCCCTGCAAAGCAGATCTGAAGACCATAGTGAGACAGGACTTTAGAGCTACAGGCAGAGCTGGAAAGAGTTCAGCATTCTTAACGCTGTGTGAAGGGTACATGAAACCTCTCTAGACTATGTTTGCCACTCTTCTATAAACCTAAAATTATTTAAAAAAAAAAAGATGTCTGTCATACTTGAGAATGCTTCTCCTTCTAACCATTTTCTGGTTTTCTTCTTCCCCTCACAACAACCCTTCTCCCACTTGACAAAAGAAAACACCTCTTCCCCACACTTTATTTAGCTGTGGTAAACTGCCCTAAGGTATAAAACCACCTACAAAGCACACCAGAGGACACATCTCAAATGCCTCTGAGGGTGAGTCTAGTGGGAGGAAAGCAAAGAGTATGCAGGAAGGAATAATGACCAGAGCTATTTTTTTTTAACCTGTAGCCAATCTCTCTCTCTCCTGCCTACTTACTTCCTTGATTACTACTATAAGCCTACAAACCTAAGAATTTTAATTCAGAACTAAGAAGATTATCACAGGAATGTGGTAATACATTGATGTGAATTTTTCAAGAATTAAAGTCTAGGGGTGCCTGGGTGGCTCAGTCAGTTAAGCATCCGACTCTTGATTTCGGCTCAGGTCTTGATCTCATGGTTCCTGAGATTGAGCGTCGTGTAGGGCTCTGCCCTGACAGAGCATAGTCTGCTTGGGATTGTCTATCTCCCCTCCTCCCTTCTCTCTCTCAAAATAAACAAATAAGCATTAAAAGAAGAATTAAAGTCTAACACTTTTTCTTGGAGAAAAATAACTTTGATCTGGCTGATAAGTTCAACTGCAAGGATTGACTTTGCTAATTATATTATGTGTCAGACATTTGCATATACTGAATGAGCTAAATTTGAAACTCTAAAGTTTTGGTTCAAATATATTTAAAGTACATACAATATGCCAGAATACACATCTTCTGCAGCTATTTAAACTTGATAAAAATTTTATATATCCATTTTTAGATGTGAGGTTGTAAACACTTTTTCAAAATTCCTTTTAGGAGAATGCAAGCAAAAACTTTTAAGAGCAATTCAGTAGAAAGGGAAGAATCACTGTATTACACTTTACTAATGTGAAGTGGTATCCTTGAGAGCTGGAAGGGTGTTTGGTCGGTGGGAGTGCATCAGTCAGAGCCCCAGGAGCCACAGGGCATGCTGGGATACAAGCAGATACCGAATAAGATTGAACACATGTCTGGACTGCAGAGACTCAGAGGGAGAAGGCCAGATCCCTCATCTACTCTGGCTTTTGACCTGCCTTGGGTCTTAGATCCTTTTGAGAATTTCTTTAATGTTATAGACTTCCCTCAAAAAATAATTCACATAATTGTGTACTCTCTAAATTTGGGGTACAATTTAAGGACCCAGTAGGGAAGCCTTGGTAGAGAAGGAAGGATAAAAATGTCAATCAGAGTGTGAGAGCATTCCAAAGCATTTTTTACACCCATTATAAAGCTCAGCCCATATGGGATCATAATATTGACCTGAGAATGAAGCCATGCTCATGACTAGGTATGTCAACTAGGTACATCATTAGTATATCAGCCACCCTACCCTCCTCCTCCTCTACCACCATCTCTTTCAGCCATTATCCATCTCAGTCTCCCTTCTTCCCTCTGCCCCCCATCCAGCCCTGTCCAACATCTGAAAAATACTCTTTAATTTTTAGTGTGAACTAAATCTTAGCCGATCATTTAATCTGTTAACCTGATTTGGAATGAGAGCCAATACTAGCCTATAAGGTGCCTGTATACATTTTTTAAAGTCTCCTCCCTCTCAACAGACAAGTTAGAAAAGCTCCCCGCTAGGAAGACGTAGACCCTAATGTAGGGATTGACAAGCAGATAACATTTTTGTACAAGGAAAAGGTTACCCCTTCCTCTGGAAGAATGAAGCCAAGCAACAGGGCATAGGTTTTGGTGAACAGCGTTGGCTGGATTTCTGCCCTCCAATCTTGATGTCACAGTCTGAGCTTCCCCTGAAAGCAGAGACTGATGTAAAATCTTAAGCGCAGGTAGTTTCTTTAGGAAATATGATTCATGGAGCGGCAGTGAGAGTGAAACAGAGAAAGAGGAAAGAATAATACAAGGATGCATTACAGAGTTTGTCACTGCTATATGTGACTCATGCTTGATCTTGCTGTAACCTTCTGAGCAGCCTTAGGAAATGTCACAACTGTTCATCCAGGAGACAAAAGGGAGATAGATGTAATTTATCCACTGGCTTCTGTTTCCAGCGGTCAAGGATGTCTCCACAGATGCACTTTCGGGATTCACATGCATGGAGGTCAAGGTTTGGCACTAGAAAAGCTCAGGGGCAGGGAGCAAGATAGATATTAGCACCTGAGGTAAGGTGCTAACAGACGACATCTGTGAGAAGCTGCCTGAATGATGCATAGAACCGGTCACTGAAACATGGCTACAAGGATGCAAGTGGTTCATAAGATGTGTCTTATACAGGTTCACAGCACACACTTAAAGCCCCCTTCCTGCCCACATTTGAATCTTCCCTTAGCTCAAATCCTTCCAAATATTCAACGTTTCACTACCTTACCTTTGCCCTACCTTGAAGCCCACCTTAAAGGAAGAAAATGAGAAGAAAATTGAGATGTATACAGTTTCTAAAAGATAAAGAAGGGATGAAGAGGCCCAGTCAGTACATAATTTGTCACTGGGCTAAGCACACTCTGAAGAAGGCAGCAACCAACACAAAAATGAACCCAAATTACTGTTACCTTAGATGCTCCAAGAATCTTGATCCAGAGATACTTTATGAACAACATCTTTAAAGTCTTTCTGAAGGGCTGGCAATATCACAATCTTCACTCATCCAAATGAGGCAGCATGTAGTTTGGGAGAACTTGATGTCAGGCAGAACTATGGCAGGAGAGGGCTGTGGTAAACCACCTGCTCCTGAGTCTCAGCAGAAAGTAGAGAGAAGTCATTTCATATGTTTTGGGTCAATCATAACTCCTCGTGCAATGTCAGAAATTAGCCATTTCAGTCACTGATGGGGTCCACAGCACAGGGTGTGGGAATATAGGGATCCTAAGGAACACATCCATTTACTAGTTCAAGGTCTAACAAGAACAAGGGAGAAGAAGAGGAAATAGAGGCGGAAGGAATAAGGGGTTGAAACAACAAATCTGGCAGGTCAAGGCCAAAGGAGATGGGAAGATTAGTGCTTCAAGAATGGTTTAGTTTTTAAAAAAATGAGGGGGCCCCAAGCCCAACCTCAGCTGGGGCCACCCAATTGGAACCTAGGCCAAATTTCTGCAATAAACACTTCTGGATCACATTTTTTAAAAATTTTAGATAAATAAATAAATAATAAAATATGAATGAATGAATGAATGAATGAATACACACATAACAGGGAGGATAAAAGAAGGTGGAGAGGGATGTCATAAATGAATGAGATTTAACTAGTAGAACTGAAAATAGTAGAAAGGAAATGGTTAAAGTCAGACTAACACAAAAAGACGCACGCATGTGCACACAGAGCAGAAACCACAGACACACTTGTGCCCTCAATCCTTCCTGCACAGCTGTTAGCACTTGCAGGAAGCCCCACCTAATCCCCAGGCTCAGTTGCCACCTCTCCTGGACGCCCTCCTCTACTACAGCCCTCCTTAAGCTGTGTGGAACTGATTGCTTACTTGTCTGTCTCCCCACTTTGAGTGTTTGTTCATTTCTGGAAAGCAGAAACCTTGGCTCTTTTTTGTAGCAGTGTATAATTCAAAGTTGTATCTCTGTGACAAAATATTGGTTAAAAGAATAAACCAACTATCCTTTCCATGAAATGGAAGTGTGAAAATAAGTCTAGAAAAGTCAAATTCAGAGTGAAGTAGTTTTGGTTAAAGACAAAACAAAACATAATAAAAATAAAAAATTCTTATTAAAAATACAGATTATTTGCTTTCATATCAAGGGATTCTGATTCAAACTTTCTATCTCTCTAATTGCAGTTTCAAGTTTAGAAAGAGTTCTCCCAGGAAATTCTTGCCATCAAGCATTTTCTTCCAATTCTGACAAAACAGTATTTCCAGCTTTCAATTATATATTCAGAAAAACTTTCAATCCAAAATAAGATAAAAATGGTATCAAACAGTATTTATCTTTCTCTGTCTGACATATTTATATAGACCACATTTTCTTTATCCAATCATCAGACCACATTTTCTTTATCCAATCATCCACTGATGATCACTTAGGTTGTTTCCATCTCTTGACTGTTATAAACAATGCTTCAATGAACATGGGGTGAAGATATGTTTTTAAGTTAGTGTTTTCATTTTCATTTGATTCCATTTCCTTCAGATACATTCCCAGAAGTGGAATTACTAGATCATATGGTAATTCTTCTTTCAATTTTGGGGGGAAACCTCCATACTGTTTTCCAAAGTGGCTATACCAATTTACATTCCCCACCAACAGTGCACAAGCATTCCTTTTTCTCCACATCCTCACCAACACTTCTTTCTTGGTAGTTGCCAGATGCATGGGGGGAAGGTGTGGGCAAAATGGATGAAGAGAATCAAAAGTCATAAGGATATAATATATAGCATGGCAACTATAGTTAATAATACTGTATTGCATGTTTGAAAGTTGCTAAGAGGGTAAATCTTAAAAGTTTTCATTACAAGAAAAAGCATTTATAAGCAAGTATGGTGATGGTTGTTGACTAGACTTGCTGCAGTGATCATTTCACAAAATACACAGATATTGAACCATTATGCTGTATGCTGGAAATTAATAGAATATACATCAATGACACTTCAATTTTAAAAAGAGAAAAAAGAAGGCAGTTCATACATGCAAATACTTTGTCATGACTTCAATGATTTTGACTCAGTAGTAGTTTTGACAGGAGCCAAGTGAATTTACACTTTTACAGAACTTCTGATTCAGGTGATCCATGAGCCACACTTTGTGGAAAAGCCACTGGACATCTATTGAACTATAGACAGTAAACCCTATGCTAACCAACTGTTTTATAGTGATAATTCTGTCCAAGGGCATACAAGAATCATCATCAATGAGCATGTCCTCCTGGGGCAGGAGGCCCCAGGAAGCACTGGGATCACATGCAGGGCTGTCTTATCCATGTCAGGAGACAGAAAAGTGAAAGCAGGCCTGACCCTGAGGCACTGCTAAAGCAAAATGATGTAGTATGTCAGGAACGTAGTATGTGAAAGTCTCTCACAGTGGGAAGTATGTTTAATTTCTTCAAAGAAGAGGTTAATGGTCAACAAAAATATATAATCAAATATGCTTCATTAGGAACCTTTACTCATTTTCTTGGAAACACTGAGGAGCTGTCCTAAAAAGGGTGGGGCTGATGGGTAGAGATGTGTTGGAGAAGAGAAGGGTGTAAGGAACAACCAGAAGCAGAATAGAGAATGACTCCACAGGGGAGAGGGTACTAGGGCTGGAGAGTTTCACCGATGGATTTTATAAAGGGCTTTGACAGTTTAAGGCTTGGACACAGGCTTAAGGGAGATGGCCAAGCCCACCATACATGGATGAACAAAGACCTTGATGAAAACAGGGTTATAAAAAAACATCTGGAAATGAAAAGCCATCCTGTTACTGAATCCAATTAGCATCTCCATCCATTGCTGTGTCTTCCATGACACTGTACATATAGCAGGCACTTAGCAGGTGCTCCTAATATTGGCTATGAGAGGCATCTCCTCAGATACAAAACCCATACAATCTAAAAGAAAGAATATTTCATAACTTTTAATCATCCTAAAATAATAATAATAATAATAATAATAATAATAATAGTGGTACCAAGAAAGACATAAAGAGATGGCAAGGGTGTACCTTGGCTCAATCTGGAAAATCTAGAAATATCAAAATTGGTCTGATGCTGTGAGTAGCTCTGCCAAGAGTAAATTTACATGAGTATTATTTGGCTTGAGGAGGGTTTTTATTTTCTTCTGTTTTTCTTTTATTCTTTTCTTTTTTTCTTTTTTGGCATGGGAAATGCTAAGTTTCTTTAAAAGACAAAAAGTTGATGTCAAGCAAAAAATAATGGACTGTTGACAGAAAAGGAAATGTCTGATGTCAGTGGGAGAGACAACACAGTGAAACAGGATCACTCAAACACTGCTGGAGTAAGAACAAATTGGTACAAAATTTTAAAAAACAATTTGACAGTATATATCAAACATCCTACATTTTTTAAATAAAATCTTTGACCCCCCCCAACTTTACTTTGGAGAATCTCTCTAGGAAATAACTGAAAACTATGCTGTTTATCAGTGTCATTTAAAATAGCCAGAACACTGAAGAAAAATATCTGAACATCTTTATAGAAAACAATTGCGATTTAGCACCTGAACATCCCTTCAATTTAGGGGAAATCCCAAGAGGTAAAGACTTCCATGCCTCGCCTCCCCCTGTGGAAGACAAGTGGGCCATGTGCCTGCAACACAGGCTCAATCAGTCAGATACCCATACCTGGAATTTTGAATATTGAAAGTGTGGCACAAAGTCACACTAGGGGACAGTTGGAAATCTATAATAATTGAGAATGTTTATTCTGGGAATTACTGAATCACATTATTTTTTTAAGTAGGCTGCACACCCAGCACAGAGCCCAATGTGGGGTTTGACCATGAGATCATGACCTGAGCTGAAATCAGGAGTTGGATGCTTAACCAACTGAGGCACCCAGATGCCCCTGAGTCACATCTTATATGTTAAATTTAAATCCATTTAAATTCATATGTTCACCATGTGTCACATGTGAAAGCTAGAATATTCGTTGGAAAGTAACTGGACTTTGAAAATTATACTGAGGATATATGGTGCTATGGACTGAATCATTTCTTGCCAAAACTCATATGTTGAAGTTCTGATCCCTAGTGTGATAGTATTTGGAGATGGGGCCTTTGGGGGGGGGGGTAATTAATTTTGGATGAGTTCATGAGAATGGTGTCTTCACAATGGAATTAGTGCCCTTACAGAAAGAGAGACGAGAGGGCTTGCTGTCTCTCTGCCATTGTGAAGAAACAGCAAGAAGGCAGCTGTCTGCAAGCCAGGAAGAAAGCCTTCACCTGGGAACCAAATCAGCTAGCATTCTGGTCTTAGATTTCCAGCCTCCAGAACTGTAAGAAATAAATTCCTGTTGTTTAAGCCACTCAGTGTATGGTATTTTGTCATAGCAACTTAAACTGACTCATACACGAGGGAAGATTTGGAGGTCTCTAAGTACTTTGAACAGTCAACTGCCACTCTTGTGTGATGAATGAGAAGGCCCTCTAATAACCTCATATAAAGAAATTGTTTTGCAAGAAAAAAATCCATTTCTCTTTATCCCTTGCTTCTCCCTACCACTAGTCTTATAACTAGTGTCAGATTCCAGCATGTTTTGGAAATAAAATTACAAAGTCAAACACTTGCAGAAAAGGTTTCTACACCAAAAGGATTGCTGGAATGTACAATTTTAAGTCAGAAAAATCTGGGGAATATGTGTAGAAAGAATTCTGAAGTTTTTCAAACAAGTGTACTCAGCACAAGTACATTCACCAGAGACTGTAGATTTGAGAAACGAATTCAAGCAGTTACAAGCTGTTTTAATTGGTGTTGGGAGGCTTTTCCTGAAACTTAAGACATAACAGAGGGCAACACTAAATGAGATGCCAGAAAACAAACAAACAAACAAACTTGGTTTATAAACAGGACTATATACAAAGAGCTCATGAAATACGAATGATGGGATGAACTATCATATGCAACTCATCTACCACCACCCATCCTCTATAGCAGTCAAGTGGCTCTGACAATATTCATCAAGGCCGTGAGAAATACGTTGGTGAGGAGAGTGTTAATATCTCTGAAAAGTACTTTAAATGGCTCTTGACTAAGACCAGGATACTGAGGGAGGCACTGCAGCAAAACAGACCCCCTGAACTCCCTGAGGATGGAAGGATCCTGAGATGTCAGAGATTCAGAAGCACTGCCGAACCACCTAACACAAGATAAGAGTGGCTGCCACAAACAAAAAGGAGGGCCAGAGTGAAAACTGGAGTGGCTGACTTGCAGCTGTTCTCTCTGACAGAGAACAACTGACCATGAAGTCTACGGCACCAAAGTGTACCAGCAGATCACCAAAGTGCTACCTAGTTTGTATAACTGGTTAAGACTCCAGGCTGGTGAAGAGAGGCCTAATCTGAGCTATAAGCATCAACGATCTCAATACCTCATGGACGAAGAGCTTCTTAACTGGAGGGGAAGAGGGGTGTCCTTGAGGAGGACTCAATACAAGCACTTTCTATGAACCCTTCCCCTAGCCTTCAAACAGAACCTGTGGCACTGGGGACTTATGGTCACATGCTAAGGTTCACTTTGAATCTTGGCTATTCAGAGTACCACTGGAGTTCAGCTGTTAGATAGGGGCTTATTGGGTCTTCTGATAAATATTGATAAATTCCAAACAAAGAGCATATCAACATAGCCCTGGTGGAACCCCCAAAATATTATGGGTATAATAACACAATAAATAACACAATAACATGACTTATTTCCCTATATTCTGGTATACCATTGCCAACTTATCAGCTGACAGATTCCTCTTCCTGGCTCCTTGATTTGTAGAGCTAGTGAAGTGGTGAATCTCAAGTCAATAAAACTTGAGAAACATTTTTAAAAATTTTAATGTGTATTTATTTCAGACAGAGAGAGACAGAAAAAGAGGAAGGGCATGAGCAGGGGAGGGGGAAAAAGAGAGGAGGACAGAGGATCCAAAGCAGGCTCTGTGCTGACAGCAGACAGTCCGATGCGGGGCTCAAACCCACAAACTGTGACATCATGACCTGAGCCGAAGTCAGACACTTAACCGCCTGAACCACCCAGGGTCCCTGTAAAATATTTTTAAAAGCCTGCTTTACTTCCCTGGAATGAAATTCATAAATATAACCAATCTACACACACACATACATACATACATACATACATACATACATACATAACAACCAGAATGGCCTACCTATAATATGAAGAAGAAATAAAAGGAAATTAATTTATAATTAATGCATGATTACACTGGAAGTCATAATAGATTAGTCAGATACTTGCCCCATACAAAGAATCACTGTGAATGTTACATCTGTCAATGAAGGGTGACATATGTATGTCATGTGGCAACTCAAGACACAGAAGCAGCATTGCCATCATTGATGTGATTTTGAAAACTTGTGTTCACCTCAACACAATTAGGCTATTAGAATATCTGGAGTATCATTTGCAATTTGTGCAGGGGTAGGACAATGCTCTCTTGCAGAAGTCTGCCTTGTGTGCAGGGTGACTAACATTCCCGGCCCTCGTCTGCTGAATCTGGTAGCACTGATCAATCATGGAGCAGTCAAAAGTGTGTCCACAAATTTTCAAAATGTCCCTGAAGGTGGTACCACCCATGTTGAGGACAAGTGTAGAAAGTGAGGACCATAAAGCAGGGAGGGCTACTTGGGTAAATCTCCAGGATGAGTGTCTTCCTCCAAACATGAAAAATGTAGAGGAGGTGATTCCCACTAGAATATAAGCTACATGATGGCAGGAACCTTTGTTTTGTTCACCTACATATCTCAAAGGTGTAGAATAGATGTGGCATTCATTAGGCACTGAATACATATTTGTGGAACAAAAAATGGAAAATTCCATTTAACCTTTCAGTTTAGCCCACGCAGAAGACATTAGGGTCTCAGGGAATTGAAGGTAGTAACAACATGCTCACTTAATCAATTGATTGCACTGTGTGAAAGTGCTCTTCCAGTTGTGTTGTTCTTCCTGAAGCAAATAAATACAGATTTGGGTATCTAGTATGTGGCTTTCAATTTTTAAAAAATGTTTTTCTCTCTCTGTATCACTAAAACCAGAAAAGTCCAGAAGCAGTTTGCTACAATCTGGCAAGGTGCATAGTATATTTTTACCATCCTGCCTCAGAATCTTAGGAAATCGCTAGCTCCATGCTGTAATTTGGTACCAAAATTTTTTTTGAACATCACATCCTTCCACAAGATACCATGTCTGTCCCTTATAGAGATGATATCTTAATACGTTCTGTAAACCAAGACAGAATTTATCCTAGAAACCTTGGGTAGATACCTACATATCACAAAGTGGCATTTAAATCCCTTAAAAATATAAAAACCTGATAATTTAAGGAGGGTAATATCAGAATATTCTTTCCAAGGTTTCTATGCTATGCAGGGAGCCTCCTACCACACAGACAGGTTTCTTGGGCCTCTTTGTGTATTGGAGGCAACATTTAAAGATTGCACAGTCAAGGGTGCCTGGGTGGCTCAGTCAGTTGAGTATCTGACTCATGATGTCGGCACAGGTTCATGGTATCAAGCCCTGCCTCAAGCTCTGTGCTGTCAGCTACGAACCTGCTTGGTATTCTCTCTCTCTCTCTCTCTCTCTCTCTCTCTCTCTCTTTCTCTCCTTCTCTCCCTCTCCCTCTCTGCCCCTCCCCTACTTGAGCCCTCTCTCTATCTCTCTAAAAATAAATAAATAAAAACACTTAAAAAATAATTTCTTAAAGATGGCACAGTCAGAAGAGAGAGCCCAATGACCAGGATCCTAAGTGTCCTAGGCAATGTGATCTTGGCTACATCTCATCTCCCTTGATTTTCCAGTCTGCCCATTAGTTCCATAAGTCACCCAAATTACCCTTTCAATATAATATGCTTTTCTGTTTCCATTTGTCAGAGTTGATATTTTTTTTTATATTTGTATCCAAGAACCCTTACTGGGTTTGGGTTTATTCAACAATCCAAATTGGAGAACAGAAAAAAAAAATTATAGTCACAATAAGTTCACAAGCATACAGTGAATATTTATATAGTATTAAGTGAAAATAGCAGGATGCAAAATGTTATTACGTAAATAAGTACAATCAACATAAAAAGTGTGCATAAAACACTGGAAGAAAAAACATTGAATGGTTTTCTCTGATAATGGGAAAATGGATGCTTTTTCTTTTTCCTTCTATTTCCAATTTTCTATAATGAATACCTAATTCATTTGTAATAGAAAATGCTTATCTTGTAAAAATCAGGTTAGCAGGAAGATAATAAAATTTGAAAAGACTTCATATATTAGAAACTATTAATGCTTTTGTATGCTAAGTTAGAATAAAATCCTTTCTAATAAAAAAAAATCTGTTGGGATAAATGAATCAATGTAGAAAAGTTTTTTGAGCTCATTAAAAGTCATGTGTAGCATTCCTCTCTGGAGCTGCATTTATTACTGTCCCTGCTTAGCTCATGGGAATCACTAAACAGCACTATGAAAAAGGAGGACTAAAGGGTACTTTCAGAGGAGATATTGGAGCCTAGAACCTTGGTGTATTTGTTTCCCATTGCCACTGTAAAAAGTATCACAAACTTAGTGCTTAAAACAACACAAATTTATCACCTTGCACTTCTGAAGGGCAATAGTCTAAAACAGATGTTGGCCAGGCTGTGCTCATTCTGGAGGCCCTGGGGGAGATTATCCTTCCTTGTCTCCCTGCCCCCTCCCCCCCACTTCTACAGGCCACATCCTTGGCTCATCACCCCCACCAATCACTCAGACCTCTGCTTCCTTATCACTCCTCTGGCTCTGACCCTCCTGAATTTGTCTTATAAGGGCTGTAATTACATTAGATGAATCCAGATGGTCCAGGACAATCTCTCCAACTCAAAATCCTTGACTTAATCTTATCTGCAAAGCCCCTTTTGTTATGTAAAATAACATGTTCCCACGTTTCAGAATTAGGATATAAACAACCTTTGGCAGGTAGGATATGATTCTGCCTACCATACTTGAACTTTCAAAACCTCAGCTATCAAATAGGACTCAATGCCTTTCTGGAATGGGAGAGGGGTATGACTATCTTTTCAGGGCAATTTTCTTCACTGCCTTCCCCAGAGCCTGGGTACTAGCCATGGCACGCTGGTGGCTACAAAATGAACTGAAGTGACGCTTGCATCCCGCAAACAAGATTTCATGACACAGCACTTAAAAAAGTTTCTGAGTTTTCTGAGTTTTTTAAAAGTTTGAAGAGCACTGTGTTCCTTTAAAATCTTCAGGCAGTGCTTGCTTCGGCAGCCCATATACTAAAATGTTCAGGCAGACTGGAAATTCTTGGGTTTTTTTTTTTTTAATTTTTTTTCAACGTTTATTTATTTTGGGGACAGAGAGAGACAGAGCATGAACGGGGGAAGGGCAGAGAGAGAGGGAGACACAGAATCGGAAACAGGCTCCAGGCTCTGAGCCATCAGCCCAGAGCCCGACGCGGGGCTCGAACTCACGGACCGCAAGATCGTGACCTGGCTGAAGTCGGACGCTTAACCGACTGCGCCACCCAGGCGCCCCAGTTCTTGGGGTTTTTTGTTGTGGCTTCTTTCTCTTGGACTAGTCTATTTTCCTCACAATATCCACCAGAAAAGAGAGTATTACGCATTTATGTGGTGACCTCTCCCAATAAAACATTTTCTATAAGACATGAGTCATAAGGCAATTAACTAGGCACCTTGGGAAAAGAAATAAAAGAAGAAAGTGATAAGTAAACTCTCTTCTGGGATAGCTTTTGCCTGATAGCAGCAACAATTAGATCAGAACAACTAAAGAATCACCTTGTCACAATTATTTTTACAGTATTTTGCCACTTTAGATGCTCTGGAGAGAAGTGTTGTATGTTTCTTATGTTGTAATAGGCAATTTCAACAATTACATTTGTATAGCACTTGATTACTACAAAATGTTTTCATATAAATCATTTAATATTATTTAATGTATACGTTATTTGGTGTATTTAATAGAATAAATGTGCACTTTTAACAATTTCTTTTCTCTATTAACACTTTTGCTTGCCATCAGAGTGGTATGATGGTAATCATTTTACAACTGGCTTTGCTCCCTACCTGCCCCCAGTTAAGCCCTAATATGTGGTGATTTCAAATATCCATATGGAAACACTGCCACCATAGTTGACTGCAAGTTACCAGTGCATCACTGAGCTAGGAGTTAGGAAGAGATGTGCACAATCAGACCTGGCAAGTAGATTGAAGTAGGCTCCAGAATCTCTCTCCTATTTAGTACCCAAGCTTCCTGTTAATGGTCTCATATCCTAGTAGGCTTAACTAAAGGGAAAACAACTGGCCTTTGAGGAAACACCCAGGTGGTACTCTGGAGCTCAAACCAGCTTCCACAGGAATTATAGTATGTAGTTGTGTTATGCTCTGCCTACTTGCCCTTTGCTATTTCTGTAGCCTCTTCTGGCTGCAGTGTGCCTTAACCTCTATTGGATAACACTTGTTACTCTTCTGTGGCATACAGCCCTCAAGCTACTAGCTTGCTTCACCGTCAGAATATTTAGCTAGTGATTCGTGGAGCACAGGATTAGAGAAGCCCAGTTTTCTTGCCTCAAATATTTCCATGTGGTATAGACCAAAGCCAGTCTCCTCTGGATCTCAGCACAGAATCACACCCTTAGTTCCTTCACTTCCTGTGTTTGGCCAGGGTGCATTTCTTTAGAAAATCACTCATACACTAATCCTCATCTTGGGGACCTGCTTCTGAGGCACCCAACCTAAGACATGTATAGGGATGATCACACCAGGTCTTTGCCTCTAATTTGACCTTGTTTCAACCTCACCCTCTGGATTCTTTAACTACACTATTCTCCTGGCAGTTGGTGTAAAATTTATCAAGAATTTCTGATTATGAGAATCCAATGTATTTACAACATAGAATATTATTGGATGGGGTAGGATATCAAATTCTGGGGAAATGTGCATTTTAAACTGTTTAATTAAAGTAACAAAATGTGAGAAGTTCTTATACATATTTTCTGAAGCTTCTAGCTCCAAGCTACCCCCAACATAAATTAGGCCTATTTAATCATACCACCCACTTCCTGATTACACCCAATCACATGAGCAGCATTTCAGACGGTGTGCAGGGAGAGTTATGCCATAATATGGGGGATTCTGTTATTAACATAAGCTAACCAGATCTTTTCTGGCTGAGGAAAAAGAAAAGATCTCTCTGCTCTCAGTGGAAAAGATTTAATTTGTCTTCAGAAACACATCCTGTAACTAAGTGGAAAGGTCTGTTGCGCCTGTAAGAGGATGCCAAGTGCACAATCTGTAACGAGAAACCTCTACAATTTACCCATAACAACACAAAGCGAAGACACAGCTCCTGACTTCTAGAGACTTTCTTTGGCTCCACACACAGAAAAAGACCCCAGAGGAATGAATGCTTCTGTTTCCAGACTAAAATATAATAAAAATCCTACTACCAGTAAATTTTAAAAAGAAGTTCTCTGCAACGAACAGTGAGAATTCCTCTCAGTGTAAAAAGTACATGCCTGTTGGTACACATACCTGACTGAGGTAATATGAATGAAATTATGTCCTTACTCTGTGTGGATCATAAAACCAAAATAGGATAAAATTCACAGTTTTGGGGGAATAGGGGAAGATGCAAAAAGATGCCTTAAAGCCTCATCTGTTAGTATTTCCTCATCTTCTGGAAGAGAGAAGGTTAAATTCTCATATAGCTTCTAGAGAGTACTTACAAATGCATTCAGAAAATAAAGCAGATGTTGGCAGCAAGAATAAAAATATGAACAAATGGGAACTATTACAGAACTTTATAATCTGCATCCACACATGAACTATTACTTCAATTATTGAAAAAAGTGCAGTCCAAACAAATTCTCAGGCCATGCATTCTCAGGCACCTTGCAAAGTCGCTGTCCAAAGATAGCACACAGGAAGTTAAATCTTGAGAGAGTCTTTTTTTGTTTTACTGATTTTATCACACCACCTAATTATAAAATTTTCCAGTTTAAGGGGAAAAAAATATTTCAAAAGAAAAAAATATACTTTTACACTGTTAACCAATTAGAAATAGGATAGCAGATTAAAGAATAAAAATTGATAAAAGAACTTTAATATTATGCTAACTCTGTACACATTGGTGTTGAGAAAAGGAATTGCAGAAGCCTGCGTGGGTCATAAAAATTAATTAGAGACTTTATTTACATAAAACGTTACCATCTAGGCATATATGACAAGAGATTGTTATGGAGCTGTGTGTGTGTGTGTGTGTGCTCACTCATTGCTCACAGAAACAGAAGTCCAGGTAGAAATGTAGGCACATCATACACGTATTGGCTTACACAACAAGCCAGATTATATTCTTTTGTACTGTCAACAAAATGCAGTTCTACACAATTCAATGCCATTATGGTAGGAAAAGGGTTTCTACATCCAGTAAGAAAAAAAAGAGAGAGAGAAATGAAACATTTGAAGAGAAGAAAGTATAGTCATATGACAAGACCAAGCAGCTTCAGAAGCAACGTGCCTTACATAAAACAAAGTAGATGATTTCTTGTCTTGTGCAAAACCTTAAAGGAGCCTTATGATTGTTTATTGTCTTCCCCACAGAGGTATATGGGTGGCAACTGAATTGTAATTGTTTGTTCTTCCTACTCATTGCATTGCTATTGCCCCGACCTTCACCTTTCAAGTCCTATAGCTGTTCAAGTTAAAATCCCATTTCATTGTTATTACAGTTCTCTCTGGTGGGCATGTGGATAAGTGATAAGAAGGGTGAGAGGGATGTAGGGAAAAGCTAGAAACCAAATAGCAAAGCCTAATTAAAAGTGCCTCATAAAGACATAATCTTTGACAAGTGATTGAGTTCAGAGTGTCTCCTAACCCTGTCTTCCTTTGTACCACACAATGGCACCTTGAGCATGGCATTGAGGCTCCGTCCAATGGCAGACAGAGGCGAGAGAGGAGACATGTGCGGGCAACAATGAGCAGGAGTATTGGTTTTGAACTGAGAGTGTCAGGCTGCTGACAGACCGCAGCCTGACACAAAGCTGGCAAATGACAAAGCGAGGGAGCTGGTAATGAGACACTGTTTGCACCCGTAAATGGGCACCCAGTAAAGAGACATGAAGGAAAGGTCACCAAGTGGAATGCATGAATGACAGAGCCCAAGGAGGTAAAAATCACCTGCCCTGAGAGGCATCTGCGTGCAAGGCAAGCAGCAGTGTTGAGCTGGGAAGTGGGGATGCCCTGCGGGGCCTGACTTTCCACAGCTGTGGCCACAAGGCAGGGTTCAGGATTCCTCAGGCAGCTGCAACAGGAGACAAACCTTGACACGTACAGGCCTCCAGCGTCCTGTGTAAGGACTCAGCACCGCTCCTGGGAGCCCACAGTGGGTGGGGATTAGCATTTTGACCGTCCTCGGTATTGGGGATTAAACTGCAGTTGACACTTCCTGACAGGACTGTAAGGTACAGTGGATGTGGTCAGGATTCCCAAGAAGCTTGGCAGGCCACACAGTTTCAGAAGGCTGGCTAACAGCTAGAGGAAACTCATCGAGCAGGAAACCTGAAAGGACTCATAGGGGTCTCTAAGGTTATTGTAACCTGGGTTACAAAAGGAAAAGCCCCTGCAATCTGAGGCAAACATCTGAGAAACATGTCTGAACAGAATTGTTCACAGTGCAATGCTCAAATATCAGTGGGCGTTTGCCCCAGAAGACAGAGCATCCTCTACTCCTGTCACACTGTCTGTATACGCTCTTCCACTTGGGAAAGTCAGTCACTTTGCATCTACAGGAGGGCTGCGTCAAACAGGCCTCCCAGCCTTCTCTTTGGGTGTCCATTCTTGATAGACATCAAAGGCAACATGAGTACAAACAGCCTGACAGCTCTATTAACACAAAGGAAACAATTCGTAACTGGTAAGTATTGAAAACAACTCGGTTTGTAAAATCTGTATTTCAGACAACATTCCAGAAAACAAAATTTTTAAAAAATGCATTATGAGAGTATTAGATACTAGTACATATGGAATTAAGGCTGTGTTTTTTAACATTCTTTATAAATTATTTTTTTTTCTAATGCAGTCTGAGTCAACTCCATAAAGTTAGCCTGTTACACTTTATTCTTTCAAATACCATTCCTCTAATAAAGGCTTCTATTGAAGACCTGCATGGATTGTTAAGAACTGTCACCATAAAAATATCATCTCCTGGTCTTTGATATTTTCTAAAGTAAAAGAGCAATTAGAATGTAACTCTGGTTTAAGTTTAGCTGGATTCCAATCCAATTAGCTTTATAAATTAATAACTCTTCGTATTTTAACAGTAAGTGATGTTGTTTAATTAGTCAGTTTACTGTTTCCAGTCTTAGTTCAGAATTTCACATTCTGATGAGTTACAGAGTTTTAATTGAGTGGGTGAACATTCATCCAGAAAACTGTGCTAAAACTTATGTCAGAACACTGTGGTAACATTAAGATTCCCAGGTGTAACAAAATTACAATAATCTATCTCTAGAATTCATAGTATTTATAGGAGGAGTCACAAATAAGCTGCCTAGGGATATTCTAGGCCTGCAGACAGGTTTTTTTCTCTTTTTCTTTCTTTCCTTCTCCCTATCTTTCTTTCTTTCTGTTTTTTAATGTTTATTTTTATTTTTGAGAGAGATAGAGAGAGAAAAAAAAAAACCATGAATGAGGGAGGGGCAGAGAGTGGGGGACAGAGGATCCGAAGCAGGCTCTGTGCTGACAGCAGCAAGCCTGATGCAGGGCTCAAAGTCCCATGAATTGAGCCAAAGCTGGATGCTCAACTGACTGAGCACCCAGGCACCCTCTCTATCTTTCTTTCCTCCCCAG